>NW_028185037.1:14241508-14244034 GCF_003343005.1 Rhea americana
AGAAGTCCCAATGAAGTGGAAATTTGTTTACGGTAAGGAAGGAAAAGAGGAACACCCAAATCCTGCCTATGCTGCCCTTCTATCCTGTGCTCTATCCTAGCGTTTCCTACGGCAGCTTTGTTTACTGTAGTGCATAACCTGTGATGGGCTCACGGCCGGGGCATCCAACCCACCCTCTTGAGGGACAGCTTGCTTGGACATTCTAGTGCATGTGACCAACCTGCTTCTACTGCCTCAATGTGTGCGCCACTGTTATTAAGAGTTTTGCCATTTGCTTTAGGGGAATCCAAGCACCTCATGTGCTGGGGTTGAGTGTTGGCATAGTTCTGCACTGCCCTAGTATGAGTCCCACTACACACCAGCACACAGATTTCATGATCAGGATTGCAAGCTCCCTCCTCCCTTGGGACCAGTCAGTGATAAATACATCCTCTGCTCTTGAAGCCATGCTGATAGCAGAGAAGGCACTCCTCTAGCCCACCTAGAAGTTCCTTTAAGGCAGCACTGGGCACATCAAAACCATTTCACTAAAATCAGTGGCAATTTCTCCCATATGCTTTTTTAGGGRGCTGGCTGAGAAGCCACAGAAGCCTTGCACCTGGAAATAGCAAACAGTTTGCTGTAATGCCAACAGGAACCACAGCTGAAGAGAAACAGGGGCACAAAGGAAAACAAAGTCCTCATGCTTCTTTGCTACCCCAGGTAATCATGCACGCAGAACTAGGTGACCATAACCTGGAAGTTGTTGGCTCCTTCTTAATAGTATTAAATACCCCTAACTTCTGCTGATAAATAGATGTTAAAGGCATTTAGCATCCTATAGGGTCAGGCCTATTGGCAGACAGCTGATGGAAAGACTATGCACAAGGAGGACAGAGAAGAAGGGAAAGAAATGGGAGTGGAGAGGGGGTAGGATCGCCCTGAGTTTTATCCTCTACAAGTCAGTGGTTTTAACCATCAAGCACTGAAGGAGTTAAGCACTAAAGCACAGACACTTAATCAGCTTTCCCCCTTCCTTTCACATGTGATTGGAATGAAGCTGCACTGAAGCAGCCCAAAGGGCTTATAACAGCTCAATTTCGCAGCCTTCAGTTTTAATCCCCATCACCCAGCCTAAGCAGCATGGTAGTGCTGAGGCTGCTACTCCACAGCAGTCCGAGCACCTGGATGATGATCTTCCTCCTCCTCTTCTTCCTCCTCCTCTGCAGCCTGCAGGTGGCTGGAGAGCTCCTGGATCACAGCAGCCCTACCAATCTGGTCATTTCTCCTCTTCTCCATAATCAGATCCTCTAGGCTCTGAAACTCCAGCGTGTGGCTGCGCTTGTCACCCAGCCGGATCTGCAATCGGTAGGGCTGCTTGCCTATGCGCAGCTCCCCGCCGATTTTAAATTCCCGCTTGCCATACCGGCACCAAGCAGCAAAACACTCCGAGTTTCTCCAGCTCAAGTCCCGATCCTTGCAGCCCACCTGCTCCAGGGCGTTGCGCACCACAGTGGCTGGGCTCAGGGGTTTGTAGCGGTACAGCCGGTTGGCAATGCGGCCCCGTCTGCCCTGGCTGGCATCAGTCAGGAAGCTGTTCACTACCTCCAGCCTGTGCAGGTGCACAACTTGAAAATCCCCAACRTAGACTACCCAGTGCGGATACTGGGCCTGGCACACAAACTCCACCAAGTCACCCGGTTTGCATCTATTCAACAGGTTCTCTGGTGTATAGGTGCTCAGGTGCCCCCCACCTCCTTCATCACCCTCCTCTGGTAGTGTATCCTCCTCGGAAAAGCTCTTCCGGTAGATGCACTCGTCCCGGTAATAGACGGAGCACTCCACCTCATGCAGCTGGGGATCGTACGGCTGCAAGGCAGGATGCTCGCCTCCCAGATCGTGCACCGAATCCTGCTGCTGCTCCAGCTCATCGTCGTCATTTGAGAAGATGTAAGACACCCCGATCCTGGGCCCCTCATCTCTGTCCATACCTGTCGGGTCAGCCGTGGGAACTTCCTTGTAGTTCAAATGGGTCAGCTTCTCCACCTGGTTCCCCATGCCCGCTGCAATGACAAACAACGGGGCCATGAAGGCTGGGAAGGTGGCAAGAGAGGCAGAGGGAGGCACGCAGCGGTGACCCAGGGTGTCTGCGGGGGTGTAGAGGGAACAGAAGAGAGGAGGGAGGAGGGTGAGGAGGAAGGTGAGGCAGCACTGCCACCTGTTAGCCGGCAGGAAGGATGAAAAGGAAGGTGCGGAAGCAGGCAGGAGAGGGGGCAGGTACCGTGTCGGGCACTGTACCCCCCTCTCCTCCTCCCCCCAGCCTCGGGGTCCAAGTCGGTGGCGGCGGAGTTGCGCGCTCCCCCACCCACCGGGCCGCCGGCCAGGTGCGCCTCCTTCCTCCCCTCCTCCTCCTCCTCCCCCGTCGCCTGCAAACTTACCCGGCGGGGAAGGCTGCGCGGCGCCGGGAGCGGCTTTAGGACGAGCTGGCGGCGGCCAGGGGGCTGCCGGGGCTGAGCGCGGAGCGCGGCTGGCGCATGGTCCCCCCGG
>NW_028185037.1:14244264-14367237 GCF_003343005.1 Rhea americana
TTCCTCCCCTGCTCTCCCTCCCCCCGCCCTTTCCTCCTCCCCGCACCTTTTCCCTTGCCTTTCTCCTACAAGCCCGGCGCTTTGCTCCCCTCCGAGGTTGATTTGCAAGCAGAGGGCGGCCGGGAGGGCTCTCGGTACCGCGACTGCAAGGCTCTCCGCGGCGCCTGGCCGCAGGAGTGTGTGTATACACACACGCACATGCACACGCACACATACACACGCACACGCACGGAGGTGGCTGCTGCGCCGCTGCTCCTTTAAGGGAGCGGTGCCGTAAAGCAGCCCGACCCGCCRGTTTGAGCAGCGCGGTTAGTAACTGGGAGCCGGAGTTTGCCCGGGACGGCACCGGGAGGCGATGCGGCTCTTCCCCCCCCATATCCSCACCCCCGGCGGAGGGGCGAGCAGGGGCGCCGCTGCCGCGGGGCAAGCGCCCGCCCGCAGCCCCTCTGCGCGGGCCGCTGCCCCCCGGGGGCGCCCGGAGCTGCCTCCTCGGGGCCCCGGGCAATAACCGGGAAGTTGTAGAGCGAGCAAAATCAGAGCCCGGCCCTCCCGGGCCGACTTAGTGCCTTATATTCCACCGTGAGCGAAGCGTGTAATTAGTTTTATTAATTTCTTTTCTTCCCGACTCCAAGAGATCGCTCTCTTTTTCAATATAGAAGATTATGATTCTTTCCCCCTGGAAARGAATTATCAGAACTGCTGGGAATATTTTTCTTTCTGTTTTTGGAGAATGCAGAACAATATTCTGCTTTTTCATTAATGCCTAGTTAGCTTACTAGATGAGTTTATTATTCTTACTATTTTCACATATACTGGTAAATCCACACTGTTAAAATAGACTTTGTATAGCAAATTTATGGGAGCTAGGAGTAATGCCTTTAATTTTGTCTCATTTATTCCCTTTGTCTGTTGGCTTGTAATTTATAAACCCAACTGCACACTGCTGTTTTGAGGATTCACTCAACATCAGYGAGTGAAGTAACAAGCGTAGTGTTACCAGGGTGCTGGGCACTGCCTACAAACTCAAAGAATATCATTTCCATCAGATTATACGCCTCTGTGATTTCAAATATAGACCTGCCCTTTGGGGGTGGGGAGAATAGCTGCTACTCCGGGGAGATGAGCACTGTGCTCTACCTGGGATGGTGGGGCAGGGAAGCACACTCAGCCCAGAAGGAGGGGACAGGTGGCTGGATTGAGACCTGTTTGTTTGGAATTCAGCTCCTGGCTCTGGCTACGTTAATGTTTTAGTTCTCGTCAGGGGTATGTGTGCTTTTGAAGGGAATTTCCCAGCCCCCTACACACAGACACACAGATACACAGACACGCAATGCAAACTAGATTCCTTTCACATTAAACTAAACTAGATGTACTCCAGCTACAGCATCAGACTAAGGCTAACCTTGTAAATCTCCATATCATGTGTAATGTAAATGTCACATTTTCAGCACTGCCTGTTTCACTCTACAGTTCCTCTCCTCTTGCACTGCACTATTTGCTGATGTAGATGTAGCTCGTGTTGGACAAAAGAGGGCCCTGCTTCTGAATCAGAGCTTTGTGAAATTGCTTCAGTACCTAAGGGCAGGCAAGTGTAAAGGTGAGAGTCTGCTAAAAGAAGGAGCTGACYTGAACACACAAGTGACTTTTTACTATTTTCCTGTTTGTTGCAGAAGCTGTCTCAGACCATACTTTACTATCTTTTGAGCAATTTTATTTCTTGGCTAAAATGGTTAAAGGCTAAGTTTCTTTTTGAATCTGCTGCAAAGTGTGAAAACTTGTGCCTGTAGAGAAATACAAGCTCARTTTTGCCCAGAAGAGTCACTCATGCGTGTGTGCACATCCACACTTATTTGCAGCTCTTACYGTGTTTTCTCGTGTCTGCTTCAACTCACTCCAGCGCTTAATTTTCTGCATCTTCTCAGTTGCTTTGATCTCTTTGATCTCTTTGAGTTTTCTTTCAATGACTGCTCCTCAGAACCCATATTCTCTAATCAATCTCCTGCTTTCTAGGATCAGAAGCTGTAGTTGAGTTTTTTTGTTCATAAAGCACATACATAATGGCATACTGCACCTGCACGTAAGGTATTGGGGGTAAAATCCACATAAGGCTATTATTGCCTATATATCACTTGGGCTAGTGCCCAAAATTAAGATGCTTGAAAACACCTGCACACTTTGTCTCTGAGCCTTGAAGCAGCTAAACTCCACAGGCCTTTCACAAGGGTTGAGGAGTGGATGATGGAAATGAAGTGCTATGTCTTCTGATGACCATGCTTTTAAAGAGAACATTAACCTCTTGCACAGCTTTTGAAAAAAGAACTTTGGTACTTATCTGCCAGAGATAATCTGGTCTATGGACCTGCAGTGGAGGGAGGAACTGCTGCACTGTGCTGAGTAAGGAGCCCAAACTGGAGTAGGGCAGAGTTGAAGACACACCTCTGTCCTTTCTATTGGAAGTTCCTAGAATAGGTCATTTCTCATTCAATGTATGCCAATGTACGCTGTTTCTTATAACCCCGTTTTGAGATATTCAGCTCTGTGCACAAACTACAGAGGGAACCAAGGGCTGTGGATGCCATAGTTGTAGCTGTGTCTCAGTCACTTAGTCATCCAGATTGCGTAAGAGTTAGTTAGATTATCTTTTGGAGTGAATCACTCCCCTCCCAAACAAAAACCAGGTGTGGTTTTGAGGCTGGTTCACTCCAGGAAACTCCTCCATCCATATCCCTCCAAACACTCCAGGAAGTAGGAGTAAAGCTGTGTGAGATCTGACTCTCCCTGCTCTGCACAGGTCTCCAAAACTCTCCCAACTGACTTTGTGCCTGTAAGGACATCTGTATGCTCTCTAGCTATTGTCAAGTGCAGCAATGCCTACCTCCAATTTCATGTCATAAAATTAACATCCTTATGGGTTGCAACATGGCCTGTAGGTTATTTCAGATGCTTTAAACTTGAATTTCCCATATTTTTCCCCACATCTGAAATAATACTTTTCATTTTAGGACCAAAAAGATCTGTCATGGTGGCAGGGCTTTCAGGAAACCCCAAAGTGCATGGTTATATACTCATTTGATGTATATAGTCCATACAGGTACTGCACTCCTTAGCTTAGAGATGATGGATCATCCATGTAGCAGGCACATTTAGCAGTCTATATCACTGTGTAGCTGATATGATCCAAGGATCTTTGTAGATATAACTCTGGTTGCTTAAAACTTAAGCTTTATTTTTTTGAGAATTGGGCACCTAAATTATTTTGTTGCTCCACTACTATCTCATCTTTAGCCTTACACACATCTGACAATCAGAGATTAAAAAGATGGTGTTGATTTGAATTTCAAATTCATCCTTACTTGGAGATGGAATGCTGTACTCCCATTGTTACCACTATTGAAAGATAATCACTGTGAGAAGAAATAGCTTTTCTTGTCATATATTTGCATTTTCTTCATAGCGACCTAGAGACCAGACTTCCGAGTAAGACAAGGATTAGTATCATGTTCTGTAAGCATGTTATGTTTTGCAGATATTCACCCAACTGATGGTTATGACACCCTTGAATTATTTAATGGCTTCCATTTCTTTTCTCAGTAGTRTTTTAAGAACTGGGATAAATTATGCTCCATTTGGCAGCTAAGCGCTATACTGCATCATAACTCTATCAGACTAGAGCGCTTAAACACCATGGTGGAATTAGGGGCAGCAGGGGATTAAACCACTTCCTGGTGAGGTCAGTGGAAGTYCTTCCACTGAGTTCTGTGAAACTTAATCGTGCCCTTAGCTGAGGTAAGTGTGTGACTTGAGAGCTCCTTGGTGGATGGTGTCTTTCCAAGGCTTTCTAGTGAATTGGARCTGAATCTATAAAGGGGTTTTAGATTCTAATTTGTAACACCTGATTTGTCAGCCCCTTGCCCTCCAGTGGARTCCTCAGCCCTGAGTCAGACACCAAGATCTTGTAAAGCTGGCAATGTCACCTAAAATGAGATTCATCAAAGCTGGCATGCCTCAGCTAGCTGGTAGAAAATAGTACAGAAAGGGATAGTTAGAGTCCTAGTAGTTATTGCAAAATCATGCTTCCTTTCATTCATGTTACAGAATCTAATATTCTACCAAGGTCAAGTGCTTTAAAGAATTTAGTTATTTCTCCAACACAAGAAGAAATGGTGCTGCCTCAGTTCATCGAAAGCCTTAATAGTACAGATAGCTTCCTTGGGGGTAAAAAAGACCAAAGTTGAAATCTCTCGTYTCACTGAAGGAACTTGAACCCATATCTCCCAGAAGAGTACTGAAAGCCACCAGACTGTAGGCTATTTTTGAGTGAGTCATGCTCAGTCTGAAGCTGTTCRGTTTTGTATAGGCTCATTAAATATCTACTCAGTCAGTGAGAAAAAAAAAAGAAAAAAAGAAAAGAGTGACAATGGCTCCTTAGATCAGATCAGGAAGGGGATGAGATTGCTTTGAAATCCTTCTATAATGAATATTCAGATGTCCCACAACATCTTCAGAAGTTACTCGAAGACACCACTCACCAGAAAGATCTGAAAGTTTTGCTTTTAGGATATGCTCATGGGAGAGTCATGTTCAAATGTCCTCAGGTAGGGAAGTGATTGAGCCTCTGTGTTTCACATACCCTGCATGACTGGTATAACCCCCATGTTACTAGATATTGGCTCCTCTTGATTCTGTTGTGTTAGAGCCACTCTGATATATCTGTTGGGCCAGGCCTCATGATTGACCTAGGCAGGGACATGCCTCCGCCTAGGCAATGACTTGTGTTGGGACTTATGCATGAAATAAGCACAGATCTGTTCCACRCTCCCAGTGCTTGCTGATTCTGCATGTGTCCCCAGCAGAAATACTGGGAACTTAAGTAACTGTAAAATTCAAGCATCTCCAAAAGCCAACATATATCATGAGAATCTTGGTATCTCAAATATTTGAGATTCATGACATTGGACATAACATGAGAAATATAATGAGCCTCTGAGGTCAGGAAGGTGACCTCCTGAATTGAGACCTAGATGTTTTATCTGCATTTAGCCTATAAATTTAGCCAAAGGCATTTAGCCTTTGATGTCACCAATGAGAAGCAATGAGAATATCTGTATGCTTCTAAACATGATCTTTGATGCCCATCATAGTGCATCTTGCCACACCATAGAGGAAAGATCTGAAAGTAAGGCAAGCTGCAAAACAGAGACATCCAACTCAAGAACAGAGAGTAGAAATTCTAATTGCCATGTTTATCACATCAGCAAACACATTTTTTTTTCTAAAGCTCTCACTGGAAGCTTATGGCTCTGTTAACTACTTTCAGCATAGTAATTTGTGACTAAATGTGATCTGTGGCAAAATAAATTGCTGAGATTGCCAAAGCCACAGAGTTTTTGACTGAAGCATCCAAGCTGTATCTTGGAGGAAACTTTTCCACTGTAAGATTTTAACTGGTGCATTCCAGCAAATGAAAATAAAGTAATTCACATGTCAGTGGAGGCCTAGATTCTTAGGAATTGCTATCAAACTGACTTGAGCAGTGAGCATATCTTAATTGAAATGCAATACYTTTTTCCTGAAAATAGCAACTATGTTTCAAGCATAATAGAAAGTAGGTATATAGTACATGTATCTTGCCAGCAGGAGAACCAATGGTCCCTTGCATCTCTGACCTCCCTTTCAAGCTGAGCTTCTCCACAGTAACTCCTCTTTGATGTGTCTTTCAGCACGTAGCAGAGCATCCTGTCATAGGACTGCTGGCTGACTCCATAGCACAGCATGTCCTTTCTTATGCCACCAGGAAAGGGTGGGACTGCTGTATTCAGTGGAAAAACATAATGATTTTTTCCACTGTGGAATAACTAAACAGAAACCATTAGTAAAGGGAATGAGTCTTTTATTTGGTCATTGTCTTGCTGCTAATTAAACATTAAGTATTAAAAGTAATGTGAAGTAAATGTATCCGTCTTTCCAACAAACCCCTACAGATAATCCACATTTTCATTCTCCTCTTAGATTATGAAACCAGTGAAAATTCTTTTTTCCAGCCAATGAAAAGCAATAGAGATAAAGACTCCAGACATCTATGAAGGTCATGGTTAGGGCTTTCTGCTGGACTTGTTCCAGATCCAACAGAGCAGAACTCTGAACCCCTTGCTGACCTGGCAAGGGCAAGCCTTGCTGAGGCTTGCTGAGGCTGAACCACAAAGGGAGCTACTGTACAGTTTGTACATGGACATTTACACCAGGAAAGGCCTTGGGCTAACCTAGTTAATGGCGCAAGTCATCCAGTGTATGGGTGGAGGGCAGACRGGGAACAGCACGTCTTACCCTGTGTGTGGGATTCTCACAAGTCTAATGTCAGATTTCTTATCTTCCACAGCCTGGATCACTGATGGATGCCCAGAGCCAAGTGAACTTGTATGTGCCTGAGGTGTGTTACAAATACACCTATGGGATGAGGATGTGCTAGTGAATTAAGGAGGGAGCATCCAGCTGAAGGATCTGCTCTGGGGCTTTTGCAGGCAGGGCTGGGAGCAGCTCCTGGGCTGTAGGGCTGTGTTATTGCTGAAGCAGCTTTGCACATGCCCTCTGGCAGGCATCAGTACTGAGGCATCAATAAAGTTGGGCAACAGCTGTATGATACCCTTGAGGCTATCAAGAGTGCTTTAGTGATAAATTTAGACTTCTAAAGAAATAAAAGGAATATCTATGCTTTTAGGCCTCTGTTCTTTGTYTGTGAATAGAAGCTACTCCTACCTATTGCAGCAAAGTGCTGTGAAGATAAACAAACCCACTAARGTCCTGAGGTGCTCAGATTCCCTGCTAACAAGGTCCACAGAGACAGAGTGGGAAGTCACTAGGTGCTCGCTTTCTCTAGGAGATGGGAGTATCAGAACTTGAATCAGAATGCTGATTTTTGCCATGCTCAGGTAGCTCCTTGAAACTTTATTCAGGCCTATCTCTCAGACTGACACAGCAGCAAACTCGTGCTGSAACACATGCAGCAAATGCCTTTTGCTGAGATGCTTTTCTGTTGGCTCCAATGGATTCATTCATTACTGCTTGCAACTAAGAACAATTTTATACCACAGTCAAACACACCTGGAGATAACCCACTCAGCTTTGTAAACAGATAGCAAGTGCAGTGGCTGCTGCATTAAACAATTGCTGACCTTTTGCAAAAAGCACATGAATGTGAGGAAATGACACTGGGCTTCTTGCTTAAGAAAGCTTTGGTGTAATTCTTATCTTCCACTAAACCCGTTTGTGTTTGTGGGAGGACAGCAAGGAGCAGATGGTTATTCCCTCAATCCTGTGAACTAGTTAGATGAAAATCATACTCCTGGTAGAATCTACTGTCAAGGAAGCTTCTGGCCTGCTGCATGCTTCTGCTGGATTGGATTTATAAAGTGCTCTCTGGATAATGATGAGTATGCTCATAATAATGATTTTAATACGTGTTAGAACTGACAGCTATATGCATTTGCCTTTCTGGAGGCAGATGTTCTTCTTCTTAGTTATGTGAGTTGATTCCATCTGGGGAAAGAGGACAGCGTGAGCGATGTGCTATAATTCATTGCTATTTTATTCCTTTTTTCTCCTCTTCTTTTTACTTCTCTTTTCTTCCTTGGGCTGTCTGCTAGGCAGGAGTCTGACATGATCACATCAGCTGCTGCAGGGAAGCCCCTTGGCCATTCCAGTTCATCCTCCTCCGCAGGCTGTCAGAGCACAGGAAGGAGGCTCAGGGCAGGGCTCTGAACTCGTCTCAACTCAGCAGAACTCAAAACAGTTTGATGATGCTTTTCACCTTGATATACACTACCAGCTGCAGACTGGGCTTGATGCTCATGCTTACAGGCAATGCTAAATCTCAAACAGTCCCTGAATAAGTTGTCAGTTCCTCACCAAATCCCATTTCTTGGCTCTTTCTGTGCAGTGTGGTGTTCTCTTGCTCTGATTTAAATGTTTTAYGGTTCTGCATGAGATAACAGCATGAGCAAAGCTGTGGGTGAAGATAAATCATCTGTATGAACACTGTGTTTTTTGGAAAGCAGCAAGGCCACCATGCCAAAGGACCAAAATGCTTATTGTAATAAATTTCTGAAACAACCAGTTTAAATCTTCACTGCATCAAATTCAAAGTGTTTTCAATGAAAAACAATTTTGCAGTACAGCTTTTGTATTAGAAGGAGCACTATAAAGAAGCTCTTCTACTTGTTATTTTTCACCTGAAATGTCCTTCAGATGATATTATGAGTGAAAACCAATTCCTAGTTAAGGGAAAGACTCTCATTGACTTTAAGCAGAGATGAACCAAGTTGTGTGCATCTTGCTCTTCTAGGGACGAACTGATTCAACAGTCAAAGTCTCCTGGGTATTCTCCTTTTCTAGCACCTGCAGTCTCCTGATCCTAAGAGTATCTAGCTATGTTTGGCGTACAAGCAAAGACCAGCATGTGGATTATTGCTCCTTCTTCAGCCCAATGGAACAAAGGTGCTTCGAGCTGATGGTGCTTCCAGTAGGATCAGAGTTTTGCATGTGACTGTAATAATGGCTGCTTGGGTGAGGAGRGACATCTAAACTTTTATATTTGCAACTCATGGAAAAAGAAAAGAAGGGCTTAACACTTAAATGTCTTTTTAAATGTTTTTTAAAATACATATAGCAAATACAGCTACTTTGTTTCGGGAGAAATCTAGACTGTGATTCTRAATACAAATGAAAAGGATCAAATTTATGCATTTATGCCCTGTTTCGTTTGTTTTCCTGGAACTACTCACTTTTATCCTGTTTGTTTTTGTTTTACTTTTTCCCCAAGGTTAATGTCATAGGCAAAATAAAATCCATCTAATTAACTCAGTGTTCAAAAGGTTATAAACACCTACTAGGAAACTGAAGAGTTTTTGTTGTTGCAAGACAGTGACCTTAAACTTGACCTGGAAAGATCATGCTTGTAGTTTGTGAATGAAGTCGGTAACTGGCGTGATAGTACCGGCCTCACTATGAAATAAATACACATCACAGATTATGTCTTGTTGCATATGATGGTTTTATGCTATCCATGGCTACCGAACCAAGACTCTGATGTCAGATATGAGCATACTCACTATATTTAAATGCTGCTGCCATATAGAAGACTCTCTTTATCTCTCTCCTACTTCCCAAGTTGCTGTGTCTTGGGTCAAAGACCTAAATTCATTTCAGTCAGTTCCTGACCTAAGAGACCTAAGACTCTCCTCTTTAAAGGTCAGCGTGAATTAGTGCTGAATTATCCCTCATTCTGGGAAGCATGGTGACAGATCAGACCATAGTCACTGGGCTGACTTAGGCTGTATTTCAGCAAGGAGAGGTTGCTGGAATTCCTTCAATAGGGGTTCCTCCAKGCCCCTGCAGAAATGATGAGAGAGGTCTTTTGCTGCTGTTCACAGAGGTGGTGGGATTGTCTTATCCCTTTGGAGACATGGCAGAAGATAGAAACATGACTGGAGATTCACCTTCATTTCCATCAACCTCAAATAAAATTCCTTGGCTTGGGTTCAAGATGTTCTTGACAATAAGTAAATAGATGTTCATGTTCTGAAAGGTCATGCCAACCTGACCTCTTGTCTAGGGAGATTTAGTGCCTGCCAGGGACTCAAATACAAAATRTCATGGAAAGACAGCCAAGACCTGTTTGTACGTTGGACTATCACCCTCTGCTGCTCCATGGCTCTTCCGTGTGGGCACTAATGATACCAAGGGCAAACTGGAAATGATCAATCAGCTCTTAGGAGGTTGTCATGGGTCTGAGAGCCCAGGTCATTTTCTCCTCAATGCTACCAGTGAGAGAGAAGGATGGGAGGAGGAGTAGACAGATTTTCCAAGTTAACAGCTGGCTCTGCCACTGGTGTTGGCAACAGAGTTTTGGTTTCTACGTTTGAAGATTTACAATTGATAGGGAGAGATGGGATCCACCTCAATAAGTGGGGTATGTGTGTCTTTGCCAACAGGTTGGCAGCCTGGTAAGGAAAGCTTTAAATTAGGAAAAATGGGAGGAGGGGAGATTATAGAGASAAGGTAGTCAGCAAAACATGGCTCAATTTGGAAAGCCTCCAGTGGGTGCACACATCTGGGGAAGTGCGCATGGGACATGACTATGGAGAATCCTCTTGCACCCCTCCTGGGAAACCTGCGTGCTCAATTACCTCTCTCAAAAATGCCTGTACACCAATGCATGCAGCGTGGGGAATAAACACGAAGAATTAGAGATCTGTGTGCAGTCACAGGGCCATGATCTCATTGCAATTACAGAGACATGGTGGGATAGCTTGCATGAAAGGAATGCTGTCATGGATGACTGCCATGGATGGCATGCTTTTTAGGTAAGACAGGCCAGAAAAACAWGGTAGTAGAGTTGCTCTTTGTGTGAGAGAACAACTGCAGTGTATCGAGCTCTGCCTGGGAGTGGAGGAGGAGTGGAGTCCACAGCTTACGGGTAAGGTGCGGCAAGGAAGGCTAAGGCCTAGCTGGAACTGAGTCTTGCAAGGGATGTTAAGGACAACAGGAAGGGCTTCTTCAGATAGATCAGCAGCAAGAGAAGGACTAGGGAAAATGTGGGCCTGCTGCTGAATGGGGCAAGGGCCCTGGTGACAAAGGCTAGAGAGAAGGCAGAATTACTGAATGCCTTCTTGGCTTGTCTTCACTGCTAGGGGCAGCCCCAGGAATCCCGGAACCTGCAGATRAGAGAGAGAGTCTGGAGGAAGAAAGACTGCTTTGGGTGAGGAGGATAGGATTAGGGACCTTCTGGGCAGGCTAGACATCCACAAATCCATGGGCCCGGATGGCATGCACCCACAGCTACTGAGGGAACTGGCGGATGTTATTGCCAAGCCGCTCTCCATCATCTTTGAAAGGTCGTGGGAACTGGGGAGGTGCCTGAGGACTGGAAGAAARCCAGTGTCACTCCAGTCTTCAAGAAGGGCAAGAAGGAGGACCCAGGAAACTATAGGCTGGTCAGCCTCACCTCCATCCATGCAAAGGGGRTGGAACAGCTCATCCTGGATGTCATCTCCAGACATATGGAGGAAAAGAAGGTGATCAGGAGTAGCCAGCAAGGATTCACCATGGGGAAATCCTGCTTAACCAACCTGATAGCCTTCTAGGATGGAATGACTGGCTGGGTAGATGAGGGGAGAGCAGTGGACGTTGTGCACGTTGACTTCAGCAAGGCTTTTGACACAGTCTCCCATAACATCCTCCTAGATAAGCTCAGGAAGTGTGGGTTAGACGAGTGKACAGTGAKRTGKRTTGAGRACTGGCTGAAAGGCAGAACTCAGAGGATCAYCATCGGTGGCGTGGAGTCTAGTTGGAGGGCTGTAGCTAGCAGTGTCCCCCTGGGGTCAGGACTGGGTCCAGCCTTGTTCAGCTKCTTCATCAACGACCTGGATGAGGGGATGCAGTGCCTCCTCAGCATATTTGSTGATGATACCAAGCTGGGAGGAGTGGCTGACACACCTGAGGGCTGTGTGTGCTGCCATTCAGAGAGACCTGGACAAGCTGGAGAGCTGAGTGAAGAGTTTAACAAGGGCAATTCCAGGGCCCTACACCTAGGGAGGAGAAACCCACTTGCCTCTTCCCAACCATCTCCTCTCTAACCTTTTCAGATCACACCTACTTGAAAAAATGGTGATGTCTTTCCACTAGAGGCATCAAAATAAGATGCCACAAATAGGATTGTGTGGCTTTCTATCCCATGACTTTTTATCAGACAGTCATCACTGCCTACAGCCACTTTCTGATCTTGGCATATACGGTGTCAGCTACCATGGAAGGAACTAGTGCTGAGCCCCTTGCTTTGCAAAATATCAGCCACTGTACGTTTTGCCTCACAGAGACTGTACAATATTGATAGCTTTATTCAAATATTACATGCAGATTGTGAGCAATGACCAGTTTCTCTAAATTGTACTAACACAGTTGCAATTAAGTCGTCTCGATCATCACCCTCACCTTTGTTCTTTTTATCGGTCCCCTCTTTCTCTGCCCTTTCAGTCTTTTTTAATTTAATTTAATTTAATTTAATTTAATTTAATTTAATTTAATTTTAGAGAAAGAAATGACATCTCTTTCCAAAAACTTCATACATATTAAGGACTGCCACAAGAAGTCCTCACTAGAAAGACACTCTCCTGGAAACATGGAAATGGCAGTATCTAGCCCATTCTAGCCTGGCTAATGACATAGACATTTAGGACTGTCATATATACATTATTGAATCTCCATGGCWCGTGTGGCTTTGTGTTACCGCTCAGTGACTGAGAGAAGAGGATGGTGTAGTACCCCTTGGAATTAAGAAACTAGTGGAAGAGAAAGGAGCAGTGAATACAAATGCCCAAAGCAAAATGTCTAGCTGTTGCATATCTCTTTCAAGGGAGAACTGTGGACTGAAATAAGAAACATGCTCAGCAGGGTAGTGTGGTTGTGAGCCTGAAAGTGTGGGAATGAAATGGTATTTCTGTCTATCTAACTGCCAGTGTTTTCCCTGCCTGTCTCTTATCTTCTTAGCTCAACACCAGAGCCTGCTGGCCTGTGAGCACTGGTGATGCACTTGGCTGCTAAACAGATGGGTATAATGAGTTGGAGGTCCTTAAACTCCCTCAGGCAACCGTTGAGATCTGAGATACAAAGTTAACTGGAGGAACAAAGAAACAGAAACTTGAGCTGTTTCTCCCATGACCCCATGAAGCTTATAGAAATGCCTGGCTAAATTGCTCTTTACCTTTATTGGTTTAGATCCTTTCTTATCTGCCTGTGAGGGTATTGTCTTTTGCAGGGAAAGTGAAAGACTACAGACATTGAACTAAATTCAGAGCAGATGAATAATCTTATGAACTGCAGGGAGACTGCAGACAGTGGTCCCAGTAAAGTTAGGGGGTGGGGAAGGAAATACAGAAACTTCTGACTAAGTGAAACTCACATCTAAAAAGCAGAGCAAAGTACCTTGTGATCCAGGGTAAAATTTACTCCTGTCCTATGACAGTCCCATTTCAGGACAGAGTTCTTTGATATCAAAATAGGTATCATAGGTGGTCCATACATCCTTTGGAACTGGAAAATTTAGGATGCTACTGGGRTATAAATAAAAGGATTTTCAAGGTCCTGAAGCAAGTAAGACTGGTAGAACTCCTGCTGACTTTGGTTGGAACAAGTCAGGGACTTGCGTTATTTGGCTTGTAACTCTTCAGCAATATTAGAAGAAGACAGTCTGGGTTTTTTTGATCTAAGATTTTATTAATGCCCAATGAAGTTTCTGTTTAATCTTTAAAACAAATACTAGTACTCAGAACACATCAGTTGTTTGGATTCTGAGCTCTAGGTTACACTTATTCTTAGACAGGCAAATTACAATGAGAATAATCATTGACAGAATACTAATGTGATGTAAACTAATGTAGAGATATTTATTCAATGGAATGCAATTACCAGCAATACTCTATTTTATGACAGTGTGACTGTAATCCAATTTAGGCTGTTTAACCCCTGGTGATTTTGTTTCAGTTTGTACTGTGATTGGCTCAAAACAGGCAGGACTGCTGGGAGCAGCAAAAGGGAAAATAAGGGGAAATAACACCACATGTAATCTGAGATCTTAATGACTTTACTAAATCTACATAACCACAGGGCTGTTCATCATGGTTGTGCTGCTAATTGAATTTTAAAATAAGGGTAGATCCTACACTCACTTTCTTCCAACATCATTTCATTTTCTGATGAATGCACCAGCTTAAAAAAACTCATTATGGCTTTAACCTAAAGTTACACTAAGATCTTGGGTTTCATGCCAGACAAGATTCTCAGATACATAGTGGTGGATGACAAAGAAGTGGTACAAGGTGACTTGTGTGACCAGCTTTCCTTGCAAACATGTTCTTGGCTGGAGGAGTTGCAGCAGGATCCTATTGGGAGAGGCCAGCTCCTCTCCTTCAGAAAGAGAGGAATCACGGGAAGGACTGAGAATGAGGACATTGCTGCAGGAAATTTTTGAAGGCTAAAAACCTTGTGATAGATGCTGATATGTTTATTAGCTCAGAGGGGTCCCCCTGAAACTAGAACAGTTCCTGCGATTCTGAAACTAGCACAGGAACTGTTGCTGGCACAAATAGAAGTCCTGAGGTATGATCTTTAATTAAAAGCAGAGTTAGGAAAATGTAATTTTAAGTGCTGGGAAACATTCCATATGCACATCAAAATGAATGGGGAAAGCCTCAGTGTCTGTCTGGTTCAGCGTTTACTCTGATGACAGTTGTGGCATTCAGCTGAGTGCAAACACGTGCAGACCAGACCCTGAAGGATGGAGCTGAAGCCAGTAAGATGAACTGGGGGTCTGGAATATTCTACTTCTCTCCAAACACTGTCCAAAAAAGACTGAGGGATGAGATATCAGCTAACGGAAGATGCACCTTCCTGCATACTACATCATCTCGCCATCAACAACTCCAACTAAATGAGGTCCTTTAGGTAAGAAGACCACAGAGACCAGAAATACAAAGTTTCATCATGGTAGTAGGTCAATACAGACCATGTTAGGGCATAGACACTGCCAACCCTACATATGTGCAAAGGACAGGCCTCGGTGTGGAACTGGATGTCTGCCACCCTCACCGTAACTGGGTGGAAGATAACAATTAGTGTTAGAAGATAACATATCTTAGTGGAAGATAACAATTAAAGTGGGAAGAATGAGTGAGAATGGAGGTTTTTCTAATAGTTTTAGGCATTATTATTATTATTATTATTATTTTAAGCTTTGGTGATAACAACAACATTTGATTACCTGGTAGGTTCTGTTTACAGAAGAATGTGCTCATCTGACACCACACTTGGGAAGGTTAGGATCCAGTATATCCCCTGACATTGCCCTAGCACATCAGTTAAATCCCCTGTGGCCAGCCCCTAACAGAAATAAGGTGCCAATTCTTGATGGATCACTGATATAATCTCACATCAGTGTGGAAGTCCCAGATGCCTGTAGCTTCTCTTGCAATTCATTTGAGAGTCCAGTATTATTAATGATGTGTTTTGCATCAGAGATCAGAGGCCTCAGGTTTACCATAGTTAGTACAGTGCACATACAGCATACAAAAACTATGCTAGGCCAGAGAAATGCATGACTACGGCCATGGGTATCTGAAGGGAAATACCCAAAGACAGGAAACCTTGAAGCAGAAACCAGAGCATAACTGCTTCCAGGCAACAGGTCTCCCAAGAGAAATTGTGAGAATGGGAACCTGAGTAATATTTCCATCTTTAGGGCATGCTAACCTCAATTCATGTTTTTGTGTCTGGTAGCTACTTATCTTGGGAGAGAACGTCATAGCTGGGGTTTGTTCACGTATCCTGTAGGTACTTCTGTAGACTAGCAATGGTTAGAGAGAAGCAGAAAGACAATATAAAGGAGCAGGTGGGAATCACAATTAGGACCTCTGTGGAAACCAGGGGTCCCAGCTCCCAGGGATTATACATGTGAGAGAGATTGGTGGAATCAAACCCATTGTATTTCCAACAGCCATTCAGCCATAAGAACTGAAGTTGTCAGTGAAAAGTGCACACTGCAGCTATTATTCTTTCAAGTCCCAGCTGAGCTGTTTGCTTTTGCACTTTTTAATATAATTTGTCTTATGAGTTTGTGTGAGACATCCCCCCAGTCATTTAGCATGAATGCTGTAGGGACTCATGACAGAATGCAACTAAGGCTCATAACATCAGTGAGCAAAGGAAGGAGCTGTGTTTTTTACATCAGTCCTTGTGTAGGCCCAACTGGATTTAAATTACATGCAACTAGGGGCTTTGTACAAGACATCTATAATGGCAGAAACATCTGCAGAGCAGAGCAGTTTCAGTACAACATTTTTTTTCTCTCTGGACTAGCTCTTTCTCTCATCTAAACTGGATTCTCTTCACTGACTTGCACAGTCCATGCTATTTACACTGGTGTAAATGAAAGCAGAATCAGCGTCTTTCTTTCCTTCTTTCATTCCCTGGGAAAAAAAAAAAAGAAAAAAAAAAGACTTGTGGAGTCTCCTTCTCTGGAGATATTCAAAACCCGCCTGGATGCAATCCTGTCTAACATGGCCTAGGTGACCCTGCTTGAGCAGGGAGGTTGGACTAAATGATCTCCAGAGGTCCCTCCCAACCTTACCCATTCTGTGATTCTGTGAAAAAAAGTTATCCAGCACAAGGCTGCAAAGCCAAACTGGCTACATGCTACCCAACCAACTCCTCTTCAAAGTACCATCCCCTCTAAGTAGTCTGCTTGGCTTTGAACAAATTGAAGAACATGTTCTCTGTGAGAAACCAGACCCAGTACCAAACTTTTCATACCACTGAGCTTTGAAAGGCYAATGTTTTATAGAAAAGTTGAGTCTTGATTTCTGTTCAATTTATATGAACTTTGAAATGAAACATGGTTTTATCTGAGTTTCTTTCCACTGATACTAGACCTTCATCATTCCTGCAGATCATTTATATGAATTTCACTTTATGCACACATTTTGCGATAATGTTTTTGGCTATTAAGAGCAAAAGCAGGATCTAGGCTGTGGGAAGAGATACCTACCCAAGTACTGACTGAACTCACTGGACTCAAAATTCTTCTTCCCTTAATGTGCTTCTATCCTGCACCAGCTCAGAAAGAGTTGTTGCTGACTGCACAGTATTTAATCCCCAAGAATGATATTGATTTGATTTCTATCTTCTGTTCCACCTGTTCTGACATGAAATTTGATCCTGACCTTTGGCTGTAAGGGATGCAGCCTTGGAGAAGAGAGGGATACAGCCTATGATCCATCATCTTTCATGCTTTTATATATCAGTTACCTGACTGCAGGAACTTACTTCTTGTGTAGCAACTATCATTAGCCCATATGACTTAAGACTACATCCTGTGCTGGCTGGCACTGGTACTGCTTTATTCCCTGCTATGATTATGTTGCTTTTTGTTAGCTGGAGTCTTGACCACAGTTGCCAGTGAATGAACTAGAACAGATTGCTCTGTGCAAGGGAAGATAGTCTTCAGAACTTGAAGAATATGTATATATATTTTTCCCCCTATAGGAGAGAGTAGTTCAGCCTTAGAATGGCTCTAAGGAGACCTGCAGACATACATAACATGTTCCCAGTACTGTCAGATGGAAAACGATATAGACAATGGTAGACTATGGTTGAGTAAGAGGTTTGGTCGAGAACAGGCCTACAGTACCCTAGACATCTTGCCTAGTCATTGGACTGAGCAACTGGTTTTCTGTTGTCATTACCAAAGGCACATAATCATTCTCTTCCTATTTGTTCTCACTCCAGTGTCTATTTATTTGCTGTATCCGTGTGTTATTGCTCTTCACAGCACATGACTGCAAACTCTTTGGAGTAAGCATGACATCCCTGAGACATACATGTATGGTGCTAAGGACAATAGCACTATGACCAGTGACCTGTAGAAAGTGAACACCAATGGGGGATTAAAATCTCATTCCAGGGATTAACAGGAAATATCACCTTTAAATTTAGATTTTTCCCCCCTTTCTGGACAGTTCAAATCATTGAAATACAAAACAAAACATGGCTTCAAAGGTATTTCACCCTACAGCCTTGTAATTTGCAGTGATTAATTCCTATTTTTAGGAGTAAACACAGAGGCTATAATCCTCATTTGAAAGGATAGTAGGAGCCAAAGAGCCACATTTGGTTCTCAGTCAGATCTTAAAGTTTTACAGTCTAAGCAAATTTTGCAGCTGTGCAAGCCAAGTGCTCTGAAGAGCTGGAATGTGTGACTAAGGGAACTTATAGAGAAAGAGGCTAGTATGAAGAAGGAGAAGAAAAAAACATTACATTTCAGACTGTCCATGTAGAAATTGAACAAGGTAGAGGAAGAGGTGAGAGCTTTCTGCGTTGATCACTACTATGATAGGAGTCCTGAGACACAAAACAGCAAGATAGCTGAGGCAGTCTTTGTGACTTACAGCATTGTGTTTTGCACTGCTTGTCCTGGCAAAATATACATCAGTATTTCCTTGTGGAGTGTGGTCCTTTCCATGGGGCCTGAAGATCACCTAATTGTTCTTCAGAATCCTTTCTTTCTTTTCTTTCTTTTTTTTTTCTTTCATAGAATAACAGAATCACACAACAGTTGAGATTGGAAGGGACCTCTGGAGATCATCTAGTCCAACCTCCCTGCTCAAGCAAGGTCACCTACAACATGTTAGACAGGGTTGCATCCAGGCGGACCTTGAATATCTCCAGAGAAGGAGACTGCACAACCTCTCTGGGCAACCTGTGCCAGTGCTCCGTCACTCTCACAGGGAAGAAATTCTCTCTCACATTCAGGCAGAACTTCCTGTGCTTCAATTTCTGCCCATTGCCTCTTGTGCTGTCACATGGGACAACTGAAAAGAGTTTGTCCCCGTCCCCTTGACACCCTCCCTTCAGGTATTTATACACGTTGATAAGGCAGATGCTCCAGCATTGTCACCTACAACACATTGAACAGGATCCCATCCAGGTGAGTTTTAAATATCGTCAGTGAAGGAGACTCACGACTTCCATGGGCAACCTATTCCAGTGCTCTGTCACTCTCACAGTAAAGAAGCTTTTTCTTATATTCAGGTGGAACTTCCTGTGTTTCAGTTTGTGCCGATAGYCTCTTGTCCTATCATTTGACACCATGGAAGAGAGTCCAGCCCTATCCTCTTGACACTCTTTCTTAAAGCTATTTGTAGACATTGATAAGATCCCCTCTCAGTTTTCTCTTCTCCAGGCTAAACATGCCCAGCTCTCTCAGCCTTTCCTCATAAGAGAGATGCTCCAGTCCTCGGATCATCTTTGTAGCCCTATGGTGGACTCCCTCCAGTAGCTCCATGTCTCTGTTGTAGTGGGGAGCCCAGAACTGGACACACTACTTGAGGTGAGACCTCCCCAGGGCTGAGGAGAGGGGAATGTCTCCAGAGAAGGAGACTCCACAACCTCTTGGGGCAACCTGTGCCAGTGCTCTGTCACACTCACAGGGAAGAAATTCCCCCTCACATTCAGGCAGAACTTCCTGTGCCTCCATTTCTGCCCATTGCTCTTGTCCTGTCACATGGGATAACTGAAAAGAGTTTGTTCCCGTCCCCTTGACACCCTCCCTTCAGGTACTTCTACACATTGATAAGATCCCCCCTCAGTCTTCTCTTCCCCAGGCTGAAGAGGCCCAGCTCTCGCAGTTGTTCCTCATAGGGCAGATGCTCCAGCCCTCGGATCATCCTTGTAGCCCTACGCTGGACTCCCTCCAGTAGCTCCACGTCTCTCTTGTAGTGGGGAGCACAGAACTAGACACACTACTCGAGGTGAGGCTTCACCAGGGCTGAGTAGAGGGGCAGGATCACCTGCCTCGACCTGCTGGCCACAGTCTTCCTAATGCACCCCAGGAGACCATTGGCCTTCGTGGCCACAAGGGCACATTGCTGGCTCATGGTCAACTTGTCCACCGGGACTCCTAGGTCCTTCTCTGCAGAGCTGCTTTCCAACAGGTCAGACCCCAGCCTGTACTGATGTAAGTGGGTTTCTCCTCCCTAGGTGTAGGGCCCTGCACTTGCCTTTGTTGAACTTCATGAGGTTCCTCTCTGCCCAGTTCTCCAGCCTGTCCCCTGATTTCCCATTGGTGAATCCATGATGACTACTCCTGATCACCTTCTTTTCCTCCATATGCTTGAAAATGACATCTAGGATGAGCTGGTCCATCCCCTTTGCATGGATTGAGGTAAGGCTGACTGGCTTGTAGTTCCCTGGGTCCTTCTTCTTTCTCTTTTTGAAGACTGGAGTGACAATGACTTTCTTCCAGTCCTCAGGCACCTCTCCGTGCCTTTCAAAGATGATGGAGAGTAGCCTAGCAGTAACATCCACTAGGTCCCTCAGCACTTGTGGGTGCATCCCATTGGGGTCCATGGATTTGTGGGTGTCAGTTTTGCCTAAATAATCTCTAACCCAATCCTCCTCGTCCGAGGGAAAGTCTCCCTTTTTCCAGACTTTCTCTCTCATCTCCAGCCTCTGGTATTCCTGAGGGCAGTCCTTAGCCATAAAGACTGAAGTAAAGAAAGCATTCAGTAACTCTGCCTTCTCTCTATCCTTCATCACCAAGGCACCCACCCCATTCAGCAGCAGGCCCACATTTTCCCTAGTCTTCATTTTGCTACTGATGTATTTTTAGAAGCCCTTCTTGTTGTCCTTGACATACCTTGCCAGATTTAATTACAACTGGTCCTTAGTCTTCTTCATTACATCCCTGCATACTCCAACATCATTCTTATGTTCCTTCCAAGTGGCCTGTTCCCTTTTCCACATTCTGTGTACTTCTATCTGAGTTTTGCCATGAACGCCTTGCTCATGCATGCAGGTCTCCTTCCCCCTTTGCTTGACTTCTTCTTCATAGGGATGCACTGATCTTGAGCTTGGAGTAAATGATGCTTGAATATTAATGAGCTATCATTTCTCTCCTTTACTTTATTTCAGTTCCTTTATTCCAGTTCCAAGGAAAAGCTTGAAAGATTGACCCTGTGACAGATATATTTTTGGCAGGTATAAAAAGTAGCATCTATCTACATTCGGAGTGGACCGAGAGCTCTAAGCCATGCCCTACTCCATTCTTGCTACACAACTATTGCTCCAACACCCCCTCCTGATTGCTATTTTCAACATCAACAATAATGGCTGAAGGTATCAAATGGTGCTGATCTACGCTAACTCTTCCAGTTAGTTAGTCATGATGGGTAGGTCTTTAATGTCATCAGTATTTTTTCTAGGCTTGGAGTTGTGATAAAGGAGCTATTCCCTCCCTGTCACATAGATAACACTGCCAGGCCCCTATGTGCTGTAGGCTATACAATGGAAGAAGCAGTCTGCATCCAAGATGGCCTGTGCCATTCTTACATCCCAAGCACAGTTCCCCCTCCTGCTTCTCCTGTTACCCATGGGTGTAAAGTTGCAGCAACAGCAGCAGGAGCAGAGTTTCACATTCATTTGGTGCCAAAGTTGAACTAGGAAAAATCCCACACTTTTGCATGGGAAGGTCCAAAGACATACTCCCCACTCTCTTCTCCATCAGCAGAAGCAGCAGCTGAGGAAGGCTGAGGAGGAAATAAGGATGAAGAAACACTGAGTGTGCTTGTTTATTCCTTGATATATATCTGTTTGCAGAAGAAGTGCCTGTGAGCCTTGGATCTTCTCTTCTTTGGTACAGGAGCACTTTTCATCAGCCTTACCACAAGGGTTCCATTTATAAATCACTTATGGAGTGTGAATAAGCCATAGGGAGGCTTTAATAAATCATTTTTCCTGTAAAGTTTTATTCTCTGATAATTATTAGCTTGTTAGTAAATCTCTGATGGCTTCACTACAGAGGTCATTATCATTATCCCTGTTTTATAACTGGGAAAACTGAATCAGAGAAAGGGAATTAGGAAAGTTGCAGACTAGGCAAGATTTATGGATACCATTTCCTGAGCCAAGGCAAATACTTTAGTTAGTAGGTCACACACAGAGGACAAATAGGTACTTTAACTAAATGATTAAGTGATTCATATAAACATAATGTAATAAGACAGTGTTACCTTCCTGAAAAGTGTTCTAAACCACCTAGAATGCAGTTTCTTGTATCTGTGATTGCTGTCAGCATTAAATAGCACTAACTTTCATAGATGCTATATTAATATACATACAGAAAACTGCTGTAGTGTTCATCTTTAAGAATCTATCTGTGTACCATCAGAATGTGTGCAGTAGTCTTTTGAATTGTTAAAAACAAAAATGGTGCACCATTAGTTAAATCTTTCACTTAAAAATGTCCTTTTTATTCAGATTATGCCAGATCATTTTGAAAATCATACCAGTATGTTTGATTGTTTTCTTTAACAGTCCATTCCTGGCCTTAGAAAAATCTGTTTCTGTCGCAAAATGCAGGACAAGATAATGCAAGGTAGAGTTAAATCAAAAGAGATGTCATGAAGGCTACTGCAATGATTGCATCATGCAAGACTATATGCAATCCAGTGAAAGGCTTTTGCCCTTCTGGCAGCAAACAAGGAAGATTCCCAACATCCAGGGATTCCCCTTGAAATCAACAACTACACCARGTAGATACTGGGAACCTAGATACTCCTCAAGGAGGAAGGAGGAGCTTTGACTGGCAGTCCATTGTGTCAGCATTATGTGATGATGTTGAGACTGCAGCTCCTCCACTTTGGCTCCTGGATCTGGGAATTTACAGTACTGTAAATTCAGTACAGTAAAATTACTGTAAATTTGGTACAGTACTGAGCAGCTCCTCAGTTCCCTGTATAATGAATGGTGGGGAAAGTAGATCTTTAACAATGGGATTTACAACCTCCAGTGTGCTAAGCCAAGAAAGCCAATGTCACYGCTGTCTTCAAAAAGGGCAAGAAGGAGGACCCAGGAAACTATAGGCCAGTCAGCCTCACCTCCATCCATGCAAAGGGGATGGAACAGCTCATCCTGGATGTCATCTCCAGACATTTGAATGAAAAGAAAGAGACCAGGAGTAGCCAGCATGGATTCACCMWGGGGAMATCCTGCTTAACCAATCTGATAGCCTTCTATGATGGAGTGACTGGCTGGGGAGATGAAGGAAGAGCAGTGGATATTTTGTACGTTGACTTCAGCAAGACTTTTGACACAGTCTCCCATAACATCCTCCTAGATAAGCTCAGGAAGTGTGGGTTAGACGAGTGGAGAGTGAGGTGGGTTGAGAACCGGCTAAAAGGCAGAGCTCAGAGGGTCATCATCGGTGGCGTGGAGTCTAGTTGGAGGGCTGTAGCTAGCAGTGTCCCCCTGGGGTCAGGACTGGGTCCAGCCTTGTTCAGCTTCTTCATCAACGACCTGGATGAGGGGATGGAGTACCTCCTCAGCATGTTTACTGATGATACCAAGCTGGGAGGAGTGGTTGATACACCAGRGGGCTGTTCTGGACAGGCTGGAGAGTTGGGCAGAGAGGAACCTCATGAAGTTCAAAAAGGCAAGTGCAGAGTCCTGCATCTAGGGAGGAGAAACCCGCTTTCACCAGTACAGGCTGGGGTCTGCTGGAAAGCAGCTCTGCGGAGAAGGACTTGGGAGTGCTGGTGGACAATAAGTTATCCATGAGCCAGCAATGTGCCCTTGTGGCCAAGAAGGCCAATGGTCTCCTGGGGTGCATTAGGAAGACTCGGCCAGCAGGTCGAGGCAGGTGATCCTGCCCCTCTACTCAGCCCTGGGGGGAGGCCTCACCTCGAGTAGTGTRTCTAGTTCTGTGCTCCCCACTACAAGAGAGACATGAGCTACTGGAGGGAGTCCASCGTAGGGCTACAARGATGATCCGAGGGCTGGAGCATCTGCCCTATGTGGAATACATTTGGACAAGTAAATTCTACCCACATTCTGGTTCCTGACCTAGTGGTTAAAGCACCCACACAGGATGTGAGATTCAAAGGCTTTGGGTCCTTTTCCACATGAGGAGGTTTGAGACTGGGGTTCCTGCAGAGTATGAAATGCCTTGACCACCAGGGTGTAATCTAGTTTGTGAGAGTCATGGGGAGAGTGAAGGGGAGAGTGAACCCTCTCCTCATTGCTAAGTCACAGGGTAGCCAGCAATTTGTTGCAGCAGTAGGAAGATGAGTGCAGAGAGGCCAACCTCTGTAGCTGCCTGTGCCAAAGCTCTTGTCAAGGGCATGGAAATTCCTGGAGTTCCACTTGCTGCTCCTAGATTTTAATGCTCCTACTGTTTTAATTCTTTCAATCCAGCTTGTCTAATGTGGAATGTGTAAAGAGTTGTGGGAGCAGCGTAGATTCCTCAGGCTGTCCCTTGCCAGCTGAATATGCAGAAAAGCTCACACACCATCTGTGTTGCCCAGGGGAGCTGGTTAAGGTAGGATTGTGTGTATGAAATGGGCATAGTTAATGCCTGTGAAGTAGTTTAAAACGTTTAAGGAGAACTCAGACTAGAAGCCTCCTGCTCTAGGATGCTGCAGAAACCTGCATGACACTCTGGGGAATTTTGATCTCCCTTGGTCCAAAGACAGTCCCTAAACTGATCCCTTCCAGTTGAGTTTTGTCTGTGTGGGCAGCTGACCATCCTCTGAAAAACTGAATAAAGAAATGAAATGTAAATACAAACAGTCAGTGTGTGACATGAAGAGTTTGACATACTGGTAAGGAAGGCACATATCCCAATAATTACTTAAAATTCCATGCCTTGCAATGAGGTGGAGAGGGTTAATTAGGCTCATAAGCTTGGGGAGCAGGGAGACCTTTGGGACAATCTTGTAGACAAGCAGCAAAGCATGTGACCTCATTTGAATTTTCCTATTAGATTTCCCGCAGAGATCTCAGAAGCATCCTGCAATCACTGCCTGAAACTTTGTTTAGTTTTCCTATTTGCATTGCAAGCACAAGACATATCATCTCTACCAGATTTTRAAGCTCATGCATATGCCTTAAACCATCCAACTGGTAATATTTTATGGCAGATAAGCAATTAGATCCCCCTCCCTCCCTTTTTTTGTTGGAACTAATGATAAAAAATACTGTCTCTCCTGGCAAAAAATCTCCCATTCTTCCTTTAGATCCCTGTGGTGCTGTTGTTTTGAGCTGAAATTCTTGGGACTGGCACTGCAGGACCTGGAGCTATTCTTGCATGAGGATTTCCAATCTCCAGAAAGGCTGCAGAGGAATCTGACCCATGTCCCTGTGCAATCTAGAGCTTCTGATGACTGCAGCAGGCTTTTACATAGGTCTTTGGTATTTCTCTCATGTTTATAACTCAGGGCATKATTCTCCTGCTGTCTTATCAGTTTACTTCCAAAGTGATGGCTTTGTTGTCAGGACAGTACATTTCAGTCACCCAATGATATTCGGTTGAAGTAGGAGGGATTTTCCTCAGAGGGCATTAAGACTAACAGGCAGTTGCTCTGGGCTGCTGGAGAGGGAGAAGAAAAACATACAATGGTGCTGTAGCTTCAGAGCAAGCACCAATCCATTTCCTGACCTGCCTCAGTCCCTTTGCCAGCTGGTGCAAACCCACCGCCGCTCATAAGGTTACTCTTTGGACTGGCTGCAATGACTAATGGCTTCACATTAGCAGGATCTTGAGGGAAGGTGCAGGATAGCAAGGGGAGAGAGTATTACTTATTGCTGTGTCCAGCTGTAGCATATGTTGCAAAAGAGGTTGAAGGCAAATGCTCCATTCCCTCCTCCACCAATGTGTTTCTGTACATGAAACGAGAGCTTTCTCTCAAAGGGAGCTGATCCCTAGCGTCAAGGCAGGAGCAAATTATAACCTTTATGTCCATRCAGGCAGAAATCATGCTCAGAATTACTCACTCAGAGGTTTACAGTAAATTTCATTATTAGCAGAGTACCTACTTCTTGTGACAACATCAAGAAATTTGCCTTTTGGGCACTGCTGTGATCCTGAGTAGCAACCTTCACCGTGGATTGTGTGCAGCCCTGATGGAGCAGAAACGTCACGCTCGCCATGTGCTGCCGTATTTCCATTATCCGTGTATAAGTGAAATCAAGCCTGGAGGATTTCTTCATAGCGCTCCGGACGCGCAACTGCATTGCGGAATACAAATGCGAGAGCTGGGCTGACGCACACGCTTGGAGTTCAGCTCTCAGCCCCAGAGACGAGCAACAGGCTGGCAAACCTTGAAGGGCGGCAGAGCTCATTAATATAATATTTTAAATAATAGCTGTGGGGGGTGGTGATCGTGTACTACTGTAATGTGTATTAGTCTGTGCGTGTATGTGTAGATAACAGGAGGAAAAGTGCACACTACTTAAGCACTTGCTCACCAGGCAGCAGCCCTGTGGGAGAGCACCAAGGAGAGAATAGGAAAGAAAGTTTTTCTTTTTCTTTTCTTTCTTTCTTTTTTTTTTTCCTGGAGATTTTGGACTGATTAAAAAGCTATTTTTACTTGAAAAAACAAGAAAGAAATTCAAGCATATGTGGTATGGATGAAAGTATGCTTGACTTTTCCAAGTTGGCCCTGCTTGGCCCAATACTGTATCACAGGCATCACTGGTGTTGTGGTTCCCAGCATGCCCTACTATTCCTTCAAACAAGCATTCACTGTAGCAGAAAGTCCAAGAAAAGACTTACTCCCTCGAGGATCAAGAAGAAAGCAACAGCGAAGAAAGGTACAGTAGCTATTAATATTAATGTTAAAGGAGGAAGAGGGGGAGAGAGGACACAGGAGCAGTAAAAAAAAAAAAAAAGACTACTTATGGCTTTGATCTGCTCATTTCCACAGGACCGATAGCAGCATGGAGAATACAGAAAACGGATAAAGAGGAAAAATGAGGAGGTGGAGGTGAGCAGAAGGCAGCTCAGAAAATTGCATAAGCTGTGGGGAATTTTTTTGTCTAGACACTCACACACGGCAAAGGGAGCGACTGTGCCATCTGCATCTCCTCTGAAAAAGGGAAGGGAGAAAAGGGACAGAGCTGAGACAAAAAAAGAAATCCACCTGTGTGCCTCTTGTTTTGGCTGTGGCATGAATGATCCGCGCTGAAAGCCTGCTGTGGGAGGGGAGAGAAAGCCAACGGAGGTATTGTTGTGTCTAAGGATGCACAGCAGCGAGGGAGCGTGTGAATTCTCACGCATGACTCCGTCCTACTGACACAGTGGGAAGAGGAGGGTGGTAACTATTTCAGTCCTGTTGAGGCCGCTAGAGAGTAAAAATGGAAGTAATTAAAGGCCTATTCTAGTCTCACTTAAATCTCTGAGTCTCCAGGCCAGAGTTATTTTTGCTACATTGCTTTAACGTCTTTGCACTGATATTTAGGCTGGGTAGGACACTTTTTTTTTTTTTTTTTTTAACCTGGACTTCTCAGGAAATGAACCAGCACTTTCTGTGTCAATGTTCTCACTTTGCTTGAATTTTTGCCTGCGAAAGGTTGTTTGGATCCCAGGAGGAATTTTGCTAAATCCTAAGCAGTCCTAAAGGAGCCAACATTTGGGCAGCTGGATTACTGCCTTACACTGTGGAAGAGGCAGTCTTGAGTCCCAGCTTTATCTGATTCAAAGCTGGACTTGAAAAAGAATGACTCTAGTACAGAGGGGAACAAAGGATTAAGAATGAGAACAAAATCCAGAACAAGAATAGGAAAGGTCTGCTGCGGCGGGACTGTTTGCTACACAGCTCTTCGTCRGTGAAGGTTACTGTGGCTATAATCAGTGACAGGAATTGCCTCCTCTTTCTCTGGTGAAATTTTTCTGATCACTTTTAATATTTCTGCTTTCAGGTCCACCCATGTGGCTGCTACAGGTTTACATGTTGCTAGAGGTCTGATCCAAAATCTACCGAGTCTATGAGTGTGTCTGTCTCCTCGGTTGGCTCCTGTGAGATGCAGGACTTACCCCACATCTGCAACCTCCCATGGCCTCCAGCTAGTGCAAGGTGACCTACAACTGGGAAGAAGGAGCTCAGGCTCTTCCCAGGATGGATATCTGTCCTATTCAAACTGCACGGATCTCCCTAAAGATGCTGCAGGGGAATTGATATAAAGAACAAAGAACGTGATGTTTTGTTTTCCAAAAAAGAGCAAAATCAATGTTGCTAGCTTCCTTCATTAGACCTCACATGCCTTTTTAAGAACTACCAATTTGTATAAACAAAGGCAAAAAGTCCTCTGTTAAAGTCAAGGAGGAACTTCAAGCCAATGTCTGTTAGCTCTGAGGTGGTTACAGAAAGCAGACCACAGTAGGAACTTTGTGTGGAAGGACTGCCATGGGAATGCCCATCACCTCCAACGTGAGTGGGAGAAGGCATCTAATCCCAGCAGAAAGTGACAACCTGCCCTAAACTTCTCAATTGTTCCCTCCAGAATAACCATTTAAGATAATTCTACTTGCAAACCAGTTACTCCAAGAAGCACACTTAACTAGCCCTGTGAGAGTCCTGTTCCTGTGCTCACAGGGGCACAATAAAATGCCAGAGCCCCCATTTAATGATGGTGAAAAAGCATCTTCTCAGAAACAAATAATGAAGATCAGAAAGGACTGTGCTGTTGGAGCAGTGGCTCAGATCAACATAGAAGGAATTGTTTGAGCAAAATGAAACATAATGAGGAGGGGATAATTTTTCTGGTGAGCGTGGGGGGGGAAGTCAGGTCAAGTACTTCGACATCCAACCTGCATATTTTCATTTGTAAGTGGTATTAACTGGTTATTCATTTGCAGTGACTGATGCATTTTAGATCTTCAGTCATTCTTGTTACTTCCCTTTGACTTTTCTACAATTCATCTTATAAAAGTAAGATGACTGGAGATTGGAAAACAGATGAACTCCTYTGGCACTGAGCAGAGCAAGAGAATTGCAGGCAGTGTGTCTTTTGGGCAGTTCTCCCCTTAATTCATCCTGGTTGGGGGCCAATTTAACCCCTCTAGTGATACCAATCATTATCATGTAAGCACATCAGACTTGGCTTCTTTCTTTGTGTGTCTCACACTTTCACAGGCATGTTAGGAATAAATGACATTGCTCTTTTCCTCTAGCTGCAGTCTACCTACTCCGTCTCATTTATCTTCATAAACRTTTGGACAGTAAATAATGCCACCACATTCCCATGGCTGGTCATGTTCAGGTTGTCTTTTGTCCCTTTCCATTGTTGCAGAGCACTGATGTAGCACGGTGTGATGAGCATGTGTCGAGGTGGGACATTCCTTGGAGCTGCCCCTCCAGGCTTCCAGTGCCAACACAAAAGCAAGCTGGCCTGGTTGAACAGTTGTTCTGTTCCAGCAAATTAAAGCTGATTATTCCCTGTCCTGGCTTGTAGACTTGCTTGTCCATTTTCCCAGATGTGGGTATTTACAACAGACTAAGCAAGAGTTTGAAGAAAGGGGGAAGCATGGGCTTTTTTCCTAGTCTGGGGAACTGAGTCAACTTATTACTAATGAACAGTTAGTGTGAGTAACTAGCTGATAAGGGCACATTAAGTACACCTAAGACTTGCCATTTCTATAGGATGAGACTCAGCAAGATGTTTAAACTAAGGCAGGTGAGTAATCATGTGTGTCTATTTGTATGCTTGAATGAATGATGAAGGCACATGTTCAAATGCTTTTCTTAAGAAGAGCTTTGGAAACATTTGAGATCCTCAAAATTCACCTCTGGCTACATGCATCTGAAAGGTAGATATCAAGTAGTCCATTTTTCAGTACTCTGTGTTGAAAGCAATGCTTCTGTCCTGCCATTAAAAAGTAAGACACAATACATGCATATCTCTTTCTTTGTAAAAAGTCAGTTTAGATCTGTGAATGTGCAAACGCCAGCACTTCATTGCTATCAAAAAGCAATTAACATAACAGATAAGTGACAGGAAATCAAAATACAGTCAGATCTAAACAGCCCCAGAGTCAGGAATGTAAATTATATAGTCACACATTTGCTGTAAAATGACTTGGTTTCTTCTCTTTGCATTGTAATCAAAAGTGAGTTACGATCTTGAAAGGTTCTATCTCTCCCAGATAACAGAAAAAGCTAATTAAAAACAAAAGCCACAGATGTAATCATTGCTTAATGCTGTAAGCATAACATGACCTAATGCTATTATCAGTTCTGAACAAATTTCAATTAGAACTCCAGCTGGTAAACAGATAAATGGGATAATGGCATTTTAATATTATATAATCACTTGTTAGTAAAAGTAATTTTTATTTCAGCCATTCATAAGCAGTATCATAAATGGTTTTAGGTTTAGATGTGTTTTTCAGTACAATCTGAGGACAAAAGATATTTGAATTACTCACATTTGAGAAGATCCTCTTTATAGGTATGTTCTATTTTTTTAAATTAATCAATCATTTTGCTTTACAAATGGCTTTGCCTTGTAGCTTGCTAGCAATTTACACTACTACTGAATCAGAAAAGTAATTCAAATGCTTACTCTGTACTCTTTCTGCACTGGGAAGTATCACTTCCAAGTAACAATTCCTTTCTTCTCATGACCTTTTGTTGCTCAAACAACATTTTTATTCCTTGTCTCAATGAGTTTTAGGGAATGTGAGAAGTCATTCATTATGATGGTGAGTTACTGGGATTTCTGGCACACCTGAAATTCAGAATGTATGGAAAAACTGGAGGTGCAAAACTGCAAGCTCTTTGCAGTGGGGTATGTGTGTATGTATAACATATATATATACTTATATATATATTATATATACACACACATATATATAGAGAGAGTATGTATTGTTCTTGGAAGAGTGTAACCATGAGTCTGACTGCATCCTTGTCACACTCCAAAGATACAACTAAGGGTGGTCCATAGTCAGAAGGCTAACTTGGCTTTGAAGAGCCAGGACCTTCTCTGCCAAATTTCCAGTGGAAACAAAGTAAAATAGTCAGCTTTCTTGTGCCTCAGTTTCCCATCAAAAGCCTGGACAATGACTTGAAGTGGCTCTTGTAGCAGCCCTGAGCGCAAAGAGAAAATGTGACCACAGTCCTGCCTTTTCCTTGGTCACCCTCCTGTGGTGGCTGCCCAAAGAGGTGGGGGAGAAAGCAACTTCCTTGCCCTGTCAGGCAGCTCCTGCCAGGCTGGTGTAGCTCTGCAGTGCTGGGACTGATGCCCTGGCCCAGCACTTGATTTCAAGATGGATGTGGAAGAGCTGGCTGGTAGGATGATGACAGCTTATTCAGCTAATCAGCATACAGTTTCACTCTCTTGTGATTTTAAGCACGGATAAAATGAATTCCAGTGCAGGAGGAGAATATGAGCTTGACAGCACCGAGGGAGGAAATCCGCTCCAAAATGCAGACAGCCAGGGAAGGCATAATGCCAGGTTGTCCCATAAACCAGCCTTAACCTTGTTCTCAAGGGACCACCTCTAGCTGAGGGGGAAGCACTTTCAAGCACAGCTTGGACTCTGTGCTGAGGGGACCAAGCTGACACTATGATAAAGATGATGCTTGTGATGTAGACACCTATATTTAATCTGAGTTCATTTGCATGCTGCAGTCCTCCCAAGTTTAAAATTATTTGACGGCTGAGATAACAGAACCTGTCACTACTCTGAAATAAAATTGTTGCTATCCCTATTTGATACATTTTTTTTCCTTCTCCCTTCAGTTATCCATTTTAAGTATTTATTACACACCCAGTAGAGTTACTTTTACTCTGGAAAGAGTAAGGGTTAAGCTTCTGGTTTTTAAACAAGAGAAAACATATTGAAATAAATCATTTTTTTTTCAGCAGCAACAACAATAGCAACAAAAAAAGAAAGAAATCCAGTATGAAAACATAGCATTCCTAGTTAAAAGGGCAATCTCTCTTGAGACTGAAAGCTCTCTTGACTAGTTGTTGTGGCTTCTCCATTATTTACTCATATTACAGTAGCAACCAGAGGTTTAAAGTAAAATAGAAGATCACATGTGCTAAGACCTGTTAAAGGTGGTTAGAGCTTGCTATGTACACAGGTGAGGGAATAGACGGGAAAATGGAATATTATTCTGTCCATATAAAATGCRTAGGTGTATAGAGATGAAGTTATTTAGTTACAGAGGAGGTGGCAGATGAAGTCTGTAGCAAGGTCCAGAATGAAATGGTGGTTTTAGACTAGTTCTTTTGCTATGGATCCATCTTGGAAGCTTATATGAATCTCTGAAGACCTAGGTTAGCATTATAATCACCATAATGTGCCATTGTACTTCTAATATTAGCTAAACATGGTATTACAGGGCATGGGACAAGGTCATAGCAGTGGGACACTGTTCTTTAATTCCAGATGACTAAAATAGAAGTGTTTACTGTCGAGGTAAATATCTATGTTCGCGCTGTATTTTGTGGAGAACCAATCAATACAGTCTATAATATCTACAGCATGATTCATCTGACCTAAATATGGGTGTCTGTTTTAGAATAAACTGTCTGATGCCTTACGGCTGTATTGACCAGATCTCCAGCGACTGTAATAGGAACCCAGCCAACAGAGGCAACCTAAATTAACGAGATGAATCACACCTTGCTCAAATCTGTGCACAGAGATGCTTTTGCAAAATCTGTCCTGCCCTGACAAACATGGTGTGTGTGCCCGGTAAAATTTAGGAAAATGAGCAGCCATTGTGTTGAGATTCTAGGTGGTTATAGGGATCTGAATAGATTGTAATGAAGTTAGTTAATGCGAGACATTTACATTATGCCACAGCCAGCACATAGGTTGGCAAGCTCAGAAGACAACCTCCAAACTGAGTTCTAACTGAAGCTAAACATCCAAGTTGCAAAAATTTTTTATTCCTTTCTCTGTAGTATAAGTATTCTTTTTACTGTCTGCATTTGAAAATGGGTCTTGGCTGTTTTTGAGAACATTCAAGGGAAGTACAYAGTCCAGACTACTAGAAGGAGTTCATCACAGCTTAAGGGTGCTCCACAAGCAAATGGAGGACRTTCATCATTTTGACTATGTGGCCGGGCTATGCACACTTGCCTGGCATCACGTAATAAGTGTCATAGAATCATAGAATCAGTAAGGTTGGAAGGGACCTCTGGAGATCATCTAGTCCAACCTCCCTGCTCAGCAGGGTCACCTACAGCATGGTAGACAGGGTTGCATCCATCTCCAGAGAAGGAGACTCCACAACCTCTCTGGGCGACCTGTGCCAGTGCTCCGTCACTCTCACAGGGAAGAAATTCCCTCTCACAATCTGGCAGAACTTCCTGTGCCTCCATTTCTGCCCTTTGCCTCTTGTSCTGTCACATGGGACAACTGAAAAGAGTTTGTCCCCGTCCCCTTGACACCCTCCCTTCAGGTACTTGTACACATTGATMAGATCCCCCCTCAGTCTTCTCTTCCCCAGGCTGAASAGGCCCAGCTCTCACAGCCGTTYCTCATAGGGCAGGTGCTCCAGCCCTCGGATCATCTTTGTAGCCCTACGCTGGACTCCTTCCAGTAGCTCCATGTCTCTGTTGTCCTGGAGAGCCCAGAACTGGACACAGGACTCGAGATGAGGCCTCACCAGGGCTGAGGAGTGGGGCAGGATCACCTCCCTTGACCTGCTGGCAACACTCTTTCTAATGCACCCCAGGAGACCATYGGCCTTCTTGGCYACAAGGGCACATTTCTGGCTCATGGTCAACTTGTCATCCACCAGCACTCCCAGGTCCTTCTCTGCAGAGCTGCTCTCCACAAGGTCAGCCCCCAGCCTGTGCTGGTGCACAGGGTTATTTTTCCCTAGGTGCAGGACTCTGCACTTGCCCTTGTGGAACCTCAGAAGGTTCCTCTCTGCCCAACTCTCCAGCCTGTCCAAGTCTCTCTGAACGGCTGCACAGCCCTCAGGTTTATCAGCCAGTCCTCCCAGCTTGGTATCATCAGCAAACTTGCTGAGGAGGCACTCTGTCCCCTCATCCAGGTCATTGATGAAGAAGTTGACCAGGATGGGACCCAGYACTGAGCCCTGGGGGATGCCACTAGCCACAGGCCTCCAGGTAGACTCCACGCCATTGATGATGACCCTCTGAGCTCTGCCTTTCAGCCAGTTCTCAATCCACCTCACTGTCCACTCGTCTAACCCACACTTCCTGAGCTTATCTAGGAGAATGTTATGGGAGGCAGTGTCAAAAGCCTTGCTGAAGTCAAGGTATGCAACGTCCACTGCTCTCCCCTCATCTACCCAGCCAGTCATTCCATCCTAGAAGGCTATCAGGTTGGTTAAGCATGATTTCCCCTTGATGAATCCATGCTGGCTACTCCTGATCACCTTCTTTTCCTCCATATGTCTGGAGATGACATCCAGGATGACTGAAGGAATGTCCATACGACGCCAGTGTTTTGAAAGCCCAAAGAAAACACTTGTAGTGAAATTRCTCTGACTCATAATACTTCCCACAGCTGCACAGTGGACAAATACTTTCCTTCAAACAGAGAGGAGCAGCCCAATAGCCTAAGCTGTGAGAGCTGAGTCTGCTCTTTGGAGCTGCCCAAACCACAAGTCTGGTAGTAGTTTATGAAGCTCTAAGCAAGGAAATTCTACCACGACTGCCTCAGTAGTCATTTAAACAGACTCCTGAAGCTCTTTCTTTCTTCAGCTCTGGTTTAATTCTTTTCTTTATTATCCTCATATTACCTCTCTGGTGAGTTATTGGGGTTCATTCATGTGAATCATATCACGCATTTCTGGAGGTAGATTACGTCTTTTCTCCACTTTGTTTTTCACACGAGATTTCACTGATACCTTCCATACCAGAATCACATATCAGATAAAATATAACTAAAGTTCCTTCCTTAATTTGGCTTCCTTCCTTTGCCTCTTCCCTCCAATAACTCTGTCCTCATCTAATGCCTACAGTTTTATTTACTGTCCTTTCCTTTCCTGCTATCCATCCCAGACCCTCTCCAATCCCGTCCCTCATCTTTGCTGGCACTGCCCTAAATAAAATGATTAATGATTTCTTCCTGATGACAGCTCCGAATCAGTACTCCATCCTCAGCTGTCTTTGACATCATCAGCTGTACCTGACCGTGTTTGCTTACACTTCCCCCCACCCCTCACCTTCCATATCTGCAGTTCTTTCTTCCCTGTGTTTCTTACTTTTTCCCAAAGTGGTAGTTCTTTCATGGAAAAGAAATATTTGTGTCCTCACTCCTACCCTATCACATTTACCAGAAAGTTAAGAGTACATCAACAAATCTATTTTAAGCTTGTAGAATACATAACACTGATGCAGCCTGGAAATGGCATAGATGTATTAGTATTTTTATTGTTAAATTGCTTTTACATCAACTGAGTCCCACATCAAATGACGAGGCAGGCAATTATTACCTTTCCCATCTTTTTCAAGGAGAAAAGAAAGTATAGTAAGATCCTAGCACTAAACATCTCCCTTGGAGGTTAGTCTCCCCAAGCTCTGTCTATAGTCGATAATAGAGAGAAGCTTCTCTAAAGGGCAATTTCAGAAGAGCCTGTGAAGAGGAGCCTGCTGAGATGAGTCAGATAATTCAGCTGGATAAATTAGACACCTTAAATGAGTTAGTGGTAAGACTCCTAATGGCTTCAGAAGATGTATATTCCAGCAATTAGCTACAATATGCAACCATTGCTCTATATAATTAGCTATACAAATTGCAGCAATATACAATAGGTTGCTATGTCTTAAATAAGCAGTGAATAAGCACAGTGTGACTAGAGCTCAAGGTCATTCTTGTCCTCATTTGCTTCTCTACAGAAAGCCTGCAGGGCCTTCATTTCCAATGGGAGATTGACTTTGTTTAGGTCTATTATAACCCAAATGATAATTCTTTGGGTCTGGCTAGGTAGACGAATTAGCCATCTCTTATCTGCCTGCGCTATGCGTTCCTTGTTTCTTGCATCTCATTTTGTACCTTGGTATTTCTGATTTTCTCCCTCCATCTTGTGACTATTCTTTTGCAGAATCATAGGATGATATAAATTGGAAGGGATTGCCAGAGGCAGGGTGACACTGCTGTTAGATCAGGTTGCTCAGGGCCTTTGTCCTGTCTTGTTCTGAATATCTCCAAGGACATAGACTGCACAGCCTTTTTAGGCCCCCATTTTAATATCTGATCACCCTCACTGTGGAGTTTGTTTCCCTTAGAGATGGTGGATATTTCCACCGATGTAACTGGTGTTTTCGATCTCTTGTCCTTTCATTGCACACTTCTGAGAAAAGTATGGTTTCATCTCTTCTATAAACACTCTTTACGTAGTTGAAAATATCAGTTGGTTTCTGCCAGCCTTCTTTTCTTGAAACTAAACTGACATACCTCCCTCAGCCTCTTTTTGTGAATCATATACCTCAGACCCTACCCATCTTAGTGGGGCTCTGATGAACTTGCTCTAGTTTATTGGTATCTTTCTCACACTGGGTAGCCCAAAATGGCACACAATATTTCACAAGAGCCAAACAGAGGGGGGAAAATCACTTCCCTCAAGCTTCCAACTGTTTTCTTGTTAATGCAGCCCAGTATGCAGTTAGCCTTCACAAGTTTGCATTGCTGACTTATTCAAATTCTTGTCCATTGGAACCCTGGGTCCTTTTCTGTTGAAGTGCTACCTAGTCAGCCAGACCTCAGCCTGCACTGCTGCAAGAAATTATTATAACTCATATATAGGACTYTTCATTTCTCTTTGTCTCCAGGAACAATTTTTAAACCTTAATTTACAGCTTGGATTGTAAATCTGAAATATGCAGCTTCTGAAACTGCAGGTCAGATGCATCATTAACGGCTATTGGCACGATTCTGCTGAAGCAAATGGAACAAGCAACATTTATGTAAAGGACCTTGCTCTTCCTTTCTTTTTGTTTCTGACTTTTTTTTTCTCTAAATATCCTCCTTAACCATATAAACATCCAATCTTCATTTCTATTCTTACTATGCTTTTTAGCTTCAGTTTTTACTTGTGGTRATGATTTAGCTTTTCTTTTTTTTTTAATCTAAGTGGCTTGATTCATCTTGCTTCGTTCTTTAACACAATCTTTATTTCCCTCTGCATGTTGTAATACGCTGATAAATGTGTTAATTGAAATGACTGTCAGATGTACCCAAAATGAGTCATTTCAGCAGTTCTACCTTGAAAGTGTATTCATAGTGAAGTCTAAAGGTTGAAGCTCTGCAATTTAGCCTGTTTTTTTTTCATACTGTAAAGAATCTGCAATGAATAATTTACAACAAAGCACATATACACATTTACACACACGCATGTGAATGCACACACCAATACACACTCACAAGGAAATAGTTCTAGGTAGATTCATTATAACTGTGGACAGAGTAAGCAGTTTTGTCAGCCAACTGAGCTCTAATCAATCTGTCTAATGCTTTTCATAGTATTGTTTCATTAGAGGCCCAAAATAATCATTCACTTTCATGCTGTTCAGCTGCTGGTTTTGATTTGTGTTCTTTTATTGTGGGAACTAATGTGCATCTCATAAGATCTGGTCTTTTTGAGCACTTTCTATTTATTGCTTATGTGTTATGAATATGTATTGTCTTTATTATTTAGACATTAGAGGGTGAAATACAATGGGGATTTTCTACAGAGTACGGTATGTAAAATGGTAAGTTCTTGTATGGATGAAACGTATCCTGGTTAGAATATTCAGTGGGTAGTCAACCATCCTCCCCTCATGAAACAGGTTAATTGACATTCATACAGATTAAGTGTGGTTTTTTTACTATTCTTCAGGCTGTATTCCACCTTTATTTATGCATCAGTTCTCAATAAGTTTAAAGGCACTTTGAATGAAAGAGTAGCTAACACAAAAATATGCATTCCACTTTCAATGATCTGCTGTCCATCTGGAAAGAATGGGGCAGAATTGGAGGGGGGATGTGAGAAGAGGTGGTGAGTGCTCCCCCTGACACAGAGGAAATAGCAAAAAGAGCTGAATGATGGAGGAGCAGCCTCCAGTAAAGAACAATTAATCCCTTGGGTGAATGTGTCCAATATTCCTGTTATCATATGTCATAGTCTCATCATTCAGCAAATTAACATTTTTTGCTGCACTACTTGAAATTCTTCTAGAATCTGTCCACCTTGATAATGATAATTATGCTTTCATCTATTTTATATTCTATATTTATTCATATCTAGTTGGTAGTTAATTGTTTTCATGTCACTAGCTGCTATTATTCAGATAACATACTACAGCTGCCTTGCTGAGGCATTATGGTACCTCCATAATGGCTGTTAGTTTTTGGTGTGACYGGATGACTGACACTACCTCTAAATTGTGTGTCTATATTTGGCATGTTTCACATCCTGGTTTGCTGTGCCTCAGAACTGGACGAAAGCTGGAAGATCCATGACTRTACAAAAAAATGGACACAAATCTAGGAAGGGAAAAATGGACACAGAAATCTAGGCTCTAGGAAGCCAAAAGTATCCTGATTTTATAGTCCATTTAATGAAAGCTCTGGGGAAACACTGCTAGTCTGTGGGACCCATTTCAAGTGCTGTTTTGAGCATTTTATGTACAACCTTTTTGGGTGAAAAACACATGCTGTTCCCAAAGCAGGCACTAAAGCTGATTGCACAGTGATTGCTCTTCAGAAAGAGAAGTGAGGAATGCTCCCCATCTCCAGCATTATCACAGAGTGGTTTCATCACTCCTGGAAGATATGAGAGCTCCATTTACACCACCTTTGCTGGAAAAGTCCCTAGGATTTGCATTTCTGTCTCATCAGTCAGTTATGTGACMTCAGGCTCTCCTGCAGGAGTTGCATATTCCTTCCTGTGCTCTCAGCTCTGCTCAGTGTGATCCGAGCTCTTCCAGGGGATTAGTTGTTCAGAGGGTTTTGGTGGCTCCCTGTCCACTTCTGAGTTGCACCTGAGGAACTTAGCTCTCCATCACAGGGTGTCAAGGCTACTTTACTTACAAGGACTGGTAGCAGTCACAGTGCTCAYCCTGAACATAGGCCTCAAACTGCTTCTTAATTAGTTCTTATCCCTCTGTGGTATTTACTGTCTAACGGAGTTAGCAAGAACAATAATACTTCAGGACTTCTTACTCTTCTAGTAAGTCAGGTTTCCTTGGTAACATTAGTAGTCCTTCTCTGCATCCATACCAGTTTAAAATCAGTGTTACTGAATGTGGTTAACTAGATTTGTACAGTGTATCTCACATGAATTTCAGCAGACCCTTGCATTAACACTTCACTCTCTCTCTCTGGATATACCAACTCATCTACTACAGTCTCTTCTGTCACTTAAACCTCAGGAGAAAAATGGGCCTGTATGAGTAGTTCACTCAAGTCATTTCAGATTATACCACTAAATAATACCTGGCAGATCATAACAAATTTCACCAACCTTGGCACTGTTGAATATCCTTTGAGTTATTTTTCTGATATGTTAATAAAAAAACCATTTTAACCAAAATTTCATAGACTTTTGCTATTGACAGCATCCAGTTTTTCTTRCCTCAACCATTTTCCCTATATTGTGAGGGAATTCTTTCACTTCTGCCCCTTTCCAAGATCTCTGCAGTGGTGATACAAATTGGTATTTCATTCTGTACATAAGAGCTTTCCTTTTTTTGTGCAAGTGCTCAGTAATGCTCAGCAACTGATGTCCACATATTGTTCAGTCACTGGTATCCTTGGCGTGAGCAGGTATAACACTGTGTTGTCCTCTACCCCATTTCAAACGCAATTGCTGGTTTTAAGATGGATGGATATTGAAGAATGGTACATGCAAGCTGATTGATTAAAATTATATTCAAAATGAATTTATATTACCCCAAATAGAACTTAAGAACCTTATATTTACTCTCATAAATGTAGTAAATTTTGAGCATAGTATCCTAGGTGAAGAGGGTAGCAATAACAATCTTTTTGTTATCAAACTCATACCAGATAGTTTGCGGTTCTTTGGACTTTGGTCTGGGCCGCTCTTATCTTTCAGTCAGTTCTCTGTATTATATAGAACAATGAAAAGCCGTTATGTAGCTCCTGAACATTTGTCAAATGATTTAGAATAACATGAAAACAAACTAGCTGATATGCTGTAATTTCATCCCTTGAAGCAAAGCAAGAGCATAAGGCCTGCTAGGTAATCTGGCTGCAACAAGCATCAGTAGCCTTTGAGATTCCTGCTTCAAACTAAGTTGATACTCCAGATCTGCTTTAGATGAAATTTTGAAGTTAATGCAACTGGCTATGCATTAAGCTGGAAATTGTAGAGTTACATTTGCTCATGCTCAAATATTGCTAGAAAATCCTCAAAGAATGTTTTTTCTTCTTACCATTTGATGCAACTCCCAGCAAAATGAAACAGAAAAGGTGAAGAGGTAAGTTTTCATGTTAGGTCTCTTTGWTTGTTTATTTGCTTGCTTTTTGTTTTAATTTCAGACTATAACATTTAGTCCTTAATTAGCTCTGGTGATTAAATACAGCTGAATTTTTCAGAGGGCTCAGCKCTCACTTCTGAGGCCAGAAGCTCCAAATAAATCAACACATGGGCTTTTAAAATCTACCTAAAAGGATTATAGTGTGAGCTATTAGGTATTGGGCAATTTTGAACATCGAACCCTTACAGAGAGGTTTAAAAGACAGTTGAGCTGTTCTCAGTTCACACCTGAGGACTCTTGGAGATATACCTTTTTCACTTTTCAGTAGATTCTTATTCTTTATCAAAAGACAGATGCCTGTTAGTAAAGCTCAGACCTGAAAACTCCTGAGAATCGATGTGAGAGAGGCTAAAACATGTTAAGCGATTGCTTGCCAGAAGGCTAAATGCAGGAATGATTCATAAAATGCAATTCTTGCACAAAATCTATGATGCTGTTGAATTCCCTTGCTGGAGGACTCGCAAAGGTTATGTAGAACAGATTGAAATCTGGCAGGAAAGGAAGGGATTATGGCATGCAGTGAAGGACAGCAGGGAGGCAGTCATGGCTAAAGCTCACACATGATAGATGATATCAATAATTTACAGGGGACTTTTACTCCATTTTTTTATCAACAATGCTGTCTACAAGCTATTTGGAGGGGTTACGTATTTCACTGGTTTTGCTGCATTGTGAGGGATGAAAATCCTTACATGTAGCATGATGTTATATCATGTAGGTGTGTGTCTATCATGTTTCCAATGCAAAGCAGCAGGATTCCTTAGCTGTATTTGGCTGCACTGAGTATTACTCCTGGCATCAGCATTTCCATGATTCTATCACCATTGTTATGATCTCTTATTATTTTATTTATGATGATCTGCCTATGTTTATATGTCAAGCAATAAAAGAATAAATACCTTTGAGCAAGTGTGTTTTCACTCATCCTCCACATCTGTGCCAGAGATTGCTATGAAGCATTCTTAGAAATGTAAAGAAGCTGCATTAATTGCAAAAGATATGGAAGAAACAGCCTAGATATTTTTCAGTGAAAAGGCCTGGCATGCAGGCTTGAACTATTTGATTCCCTATGGCACATAGATATGAAGGAGAATAGATTATATTTCCTGTCTTTCCTTCTGCGTACAGTACTTGCATGGTGCACAAGATGAGATATTGATAGGGCAAGGAGCTCTTCAGACTGTCTCTTTGAAAACCTTATCAGTGCTCTTTTCTGGGTAGAATAACTGAAAATCAGAAATTAGCAACTAGATATGAACCAGGAGGATAACATGGTAAATGACCACCTTGACCAGTTGTGACATGTTTAGATCATAGAATCATAGAATGGTAAGGTTGGAAGGSACCTCTGGAGATCATCTAGTCCAACACTCAGCATAGCCCATATGGGGATTGAACCCATGGCCTTGGCATTAGCAGCACCACGCTCTAACCAATTGAGCTAAACCTGCCCCCTATCAATTTAATTAAAAGGAAAAAAAAATGGAGGTTAGGCTGATCYATTCTGATCTGAATAGACCACCGAAGTTTGAGCTACTATAAGCGGTTTTAATTGGGAGGAGAAATTGGGGCTGGGGATGTTTRATGTGGTTCTGTTTATTTACAGGAATGCACTGAGCCTGTTTATATGAGTGCTAGAGCAACCAGAGACAGTTTCCAGTCCATGCACAGCACCCTCCGTCCAACCCCTATTTTTTGGGACCTTTTCTGCTCTCAAGGGTTTTTCCAAGGCACTCTTCTTATCTCAATCAAGTTATGGTAAGTTTTCTTTATTATATTATTATGCTGCCCTCTCTTACATGCAGTCACACATACCTTTTCCATAATAATAGTCACTGAAACTGGTCTACTCAGAGCCCTGAAACTTTGTGTTGGGTGTATATGTGTGGTTTTCACTCTTACCTTCATATCTGAAATGAATGTCAATCTCAAAAGGGTTTGACATGACCTACAGCTGTTTATGTTGCAAACTAACTGGGTGCAGGGGAAAAAGAGTCCATGCTAGTCCTTCATTTCTGCTTACTGTAAAAAGAACAAGCAGGTCCATCTTCTTGTCCTCCCTGTCTCCTTCTGAAACAAGGATAGCACCCCGCTGTAGAGCACTTGCATGGGTGAAAGAGATGGGGAAGGAAACTAACTTCTACTCCCTCCTTCCTTACCCTGYGTGTGCAGCTACCTCACATGAGATGTAGACCTTCTTTTTTTAATGAATTATTTTCCTGCTGCAGTTAGAGCTTGAGGCTCTGACCCTTAGGTAGGCCTAGCAAAGGCCTGTGTGAAAAGCCCATAAGAAGGATGAATTGTGCATTTGTTCAGGTACTAGACGACTTGAGATTAGTTCCCAGAGCTGTTTCAGATTCTTACTCTTAGGCAGAGTTCTTACTCTGCATAAATTTGTCCAGCCTGGCTCACCAAGGGTAAAGGTAGTTGTCTACATTTCTCTGAGGCTGTGGMCCTCTGTCCATTTCTCAGTGGTTTAAAAGGGGATGATAGTATTTTTTGAGAGTCATTGTAAGACATATTACATTGAAAATAGTGAGGTACTCAGTGGCTATGAGGAAAAGACCTGCATAAATAGGAAGTAGCATATGGTAGAAGTGGTAGAGAAGAAGAAGGGGTTAAACAGCAAACACAAATTTGCCTGGGTGATAATATTCTGCCTGCACGTACAGCCATGTTATGGCATCTCTGATATTTCCTCCTGCTGCCACAYGTATTATCATATCAGACCAACTTCAAAAAATGATCTTAGAATGGTAAAAAGAAAGAGGAGACTTGTTTAAAGAAATATCAGAGAGGTTTTCCGGCCAGTAGGAAAAAAATTCCACACATAATAATCCTCTCCAATCTTGATGATACAATCTGTGAAGTGATTTCAGCCTGGTAACACTCTGCTTGCTGCTGTGGAGCTACTACTCTAGYTTATACCACCTGGGGCCTGCCSTTTTGCTCTCAGCATCTGCTGGTGKGACACAGACTGATGGGCAGGACAAAAAGAGCATTCGGGCAAGCATTCAACACCTTGCTCRTTCTCAGTGGTGCTGAGGTCCTGGTGAATTCATGATGAGTTTTAGGAAAGTCAGGATGAAAAGGCCATCAGAAGGATGATTTGTGCAACCATTTAGGTTTAAATAACTTGGGAAAGTCCTAGAGCTGTCCCAAACTCTTCCTGTTACTCTGATGTCCATAGGCCTCTTTAAGACACTGAGCCTTGATTTCCAGATAAATTAATTTAACCATAAATCTAGAGTAACTGGGTGTGTTCAAGAAGATCTACTTGATCTTCCAGATCTCTGTCTCTGAAATCAACCAGTATTATTTTTGCAGCAGTTTCTTGTTTGTAGAGTCCTAAGAACATAAGGCTGAGAAGACCCCAGTGCATGTAATCCACGTCTGCCTCTGACAGTGGCCAAAAGCAGATGCATAGGGAGAAAGGTAAGATGGGACAGATTTTTCAGAAAAAAAAATCAGAAAAATAGAATTTTTCTTCTCCAGGACATCCTCCCAGTTCCCAGATGGCTTAGAATATAAMTACTGGTTTGGATTTAACTATCCCATTTGCTTACCTCCTCAGAAAATACCAACAAAAAGCATCTTTTTGATAGTCAGGAAGTTAAGCTTAAAAAGTATGCAAACGTAGCAGGATTTTCCTCATTGCTTGCTGACCTAAAGCTTCCTGTGTCATTTGCCACTTTGCCATCATTACTTTTTAAATTTTTTCCTTATACAGCATTAATTATTCCACCAAACAAAAATAGTCTCAGAAATCYGTAGCTGGGTGGCTGCATTACACATTGGGAAAACTGGCTCATATGGTRCCAGGGTAAGAACGAATTCCGCTGCTAGTGACTAATTATCTAGTGTACATTAAAAGCCAACCATGTTAGACTAAAGCTTGAACTATTCATAGTCATGCCCTCTAATGGGGTCCCCAGCTGTTGCAAGCCTCCTGACCTAAGGAGGACATTAATTAATTTCTGCATTTCTCCTTGTGTATAAATGTGCATAAAATCTAGTCATTCTGAAATGAAAGTCCAGTGTCTTTCATCAGCATATATTTGCATTTACTCAGTGCTAGCTAGAAAGAAATACAGTAGATAGACCTTTTAAACATACAGATTTACTGCAGATTAGCTTTAATCCTTTACAGTTTGTCTAGGTTTGGACTTTTTCCCTCRTGTATTTGATTTGTTAATAGTATTGTCACATATCATTGTAGGCATTGCTGAGGTGAGTGTTTTGCATACAAGAAGTCCATGTTATTTTATGAAAACTAGTTTATTGGGAACAATAGATACTATTCTTCAGCTTGGATTATCACCAACAATTATCTCCTGGCTACTATGCAAATATCTCATGTCCAAATTCCCACACTTGTTCATTGAACACGTAAGCTCATTACAGTTTAGATATTTATTTAAAGGAGCTCCAAATATTTCAGAGCAAGTTGCTCAAAAGCTTTATAAATAAGCTGGGAAGTTTGCTTCATAGGCAAGCTCCACTTTATACTGCAGACATTGTCTACAATCTACAGCTATTTTTTCCTTAGTCTTTTCAGAGAGAACTCCGCAGGCAGGCATGGGGCCAGATTTTGATCCCAGTTTCTTTATTGGTTTCAGCTGAATAACTTCAGATTTCAATCGGGTCTCTGGCAAGCTGAACTTGTGCTTTCACGCAAGTGTCAGCTCAGTGCTCAGCTGCTGGGGTGAAAAAGCGCGAGGAAATGATAACCATTGTTTGCCTTTAACATCTGTCTAGTTACCTCACTTTGCCACGTTGACTAAAATTAAGAGGAATGATAGATATATCCCCTCTATTTTTCCAGTCTCTGCTGAATACAAAGGCATATTCAAACTTCCTACTACAATATCTGCTTTTATAGAAGCTTTTAAAATGTACCCCTTACAAACAGCTTGCTGGTTCAGAGTGCATGCAGAGCATTGTATAAGGATTGCAGTGCACTAGGYTTGGTACAATACCCAAGGGTTGATCCAAGACAGTCACATGAAGTTGGCTGTGGTCTATTTTTTAGATCATCTTTTCGGCTGAACTCTGCCCTCATTTACATTCATACAGCCCTAATGAGGTTTCACATGTCTGACCAAGGCCAAAACTTGGGCTGCAGCGACAGTGTTTGAACAAAGCATAATCARTTTTTCAGGAAAGCTGATCCTGATGCTCCAGTTGGATCTTTTCAGTATTTGCAGCAGGACCTTGCTATTCATGCAAGCGGTTAGGTTTGCAAAGCTGTTTGGCATAACGTAGGGCTGTAAGTTTGTCTGATGCATGGCTGATAGCTTTTCTATCTCTTCTCGTAGCACCCTGCATTTCTGTAGTGAAGGCTCACTAATGGGAAAAAAAAAAAAAAAAGCAGTTCATACATTGTTATGTTCTTATGCCTTTTCTCCTTTCCGCCTGTTCTTCCTGCTGGAAATTCCTAGACACCAGGGTCACTAGCAGGGCAGTATCATCTTTGGACTGCAGGGCTGTGCTGTCAAGTGTTTCCAACCAGTTTTCTCASTTGGTGAAGCCATAACAAGGACAGGAATGTGGGAGAGGAACCGTTCTGTAGGCCCCTCCGAGAACTCTTATCTTGTCTCTAATGTCTGRCAAACTTGTTGGCAGAAAAAAAGTATAGACCTTTTTGTTTATCCTGCATTCCCTTTCAGGATCAAACAGTGAGGAAACATCAGCAGGAAGTCGCAGATCAAATTCAGTCACTGGTTATTTCCTAGTTTTTATCTTTCAAGAGTRGCAAATGTCTTGCACAAAGGTTTCCTTGAATCAGTCTGAGCCTAGAAAACCTGAATTGTGGGAGGCTGTCTCGTCCTGATGACCCAGACCTGATCTCTGTCTTCATCCYGCAAAAACCTGTAGGTGTTAATTCTACCACAGACAGAGCAAGGTCAACCAGTTATTTCCTGCAAGTGATTTGCTTTGAGATTTCCAAAGTGAAGGTGACAGATAAATAAGAACTAACTTGTGTTTTCAGGGGTTTGTGAAGAACAACACTGGAATTATTACCAGAAGAGAGAAGAAAAAAAAATAATAGAAAAGAAGGAAAAAAGCAACGTAAAAATCTCATAAAGAGGATTGATTAAGGAGATTTCCAACAAACTTCTCAAATGATGTAATAGCCACAATAATCCTCAGATTCTTGTTTTTCACAGTACTTTCCTAACCAGCTGGGAGAATTCAGCCACAGTTGTCCTTTCTTGCCCCACTGCAGTCAGGCTGGCTGGCAGGGGTGTCAACGGTGGTGTCCCTTCTGGACACCTCTACCCTCCAGAGATGTCTGTGTCAGATATGCCACACTTTAATCCAGGTTCCTACAGGTGCAAAGGGAACTGAAAGCTGCTTTCATCCTATCCTAGCAGATGATTTKGGGTGCAGCTTTTTTGTGAGTTGGGTAGCACCACAACCTAAGTCCAGCTTATTCAACACTTCTATGATCTATATTCAGAGTTTTTTGACATTTAGTTTCCCCCATTGCCTTTGGCAGCTCTGGGTACACAACTCTGCTCCAGAGATTATCTGCCCAAATGTTAAATAAGTATGACAAAGATACCAACAGCCCAGGGAAACTGATAGCACGTTGCCAGCGGTGCCAGAAAATGCCGAAGAGAACACCCAGTGCTGCATCATTTAGTTTACAGCAGGTCTTCCTGGAAGCACAATAATCTTTTGCAGGGTCACTATCTGCTCATGAGAGGATCAGCACAGTTAGGTAATTGTCTGGTATCACATAAACTGAAGCTGAGGAAGCTGGGAGAACCGAAACTAAAAGCAAAACAGAACAGTTAATAAGTAAACTCCTCTAAAGAATGTATGGAATAAATACTTACCCTTCTTGCAACCCTAATAAATCTAATCCAGAATAGTTATTATTTCTTGTTTAAAAAATTTTCCCTGCTAAACTTCTAGGTATTTCTGAAAAATTCCCTCCTGATATAACTATAAAGCTTAGGCAGCTATGTTTCAAAGCCAAAAGGCTTTTTCTAATACAAAAATCCCCAACACAGCCAAATAAAAAAGATCCAGTATTTTACCTCCAAACATATCTTTCCTGATTGATTTTGAGCCCCACTAAACACATTCATGTGAAGGAAAACAAATACCAGTCTCTGTTTGTTTAATCCATTGCAGCTAACCAGCTAAACTTGTTCTCACTGTAATCTCTGGACACCAAACTAGGCCYTTCCTGGGAGGATAGCAGAGCACTTCAGAGATGTCAGTGTGACCAATCTAATTGTAAACCCACAGGACAAAAAAACGATGAGTGCTGTGATTCTTCTCCCGGAAGGTAGACTTCCTACAAGATAAATCCAGCTGGTAAACAGGCTGCAGAGGAAAAAGTGCACCTCCCAGTATCCAGTGGTCCTGTGATAGTTTGGTGCTAATATGGAAGGACATGTGTGCACKCATAGAATTAGTAAAGATTAGGCAATACACAGAGGATAACGAATACTTAATAATCAATATTAGAAGAGCTTTGAGTAAATCATAACTTACTTATTTCCAGTCCTGTGATTAGCGCTGTCTTCTAGCTATACAAGAGTCKTCTCCAACTCACAGAATCCAATCTAAGAGTAATATTAAACAAACTGTCATGAAAAGTGAAGTCCTTTAATTGGTACAACAAATATATTCAGGGAAAAAAATGATGCAAGGAGGTTATTTTTTTTCTCAGACAATGCACAATTAGCCTGAGGAACTCATTATCATAAGATATTAACTTTAAAGAGTGTCATGAAATTCAGAAATGGATTGTTGGATTGTTTGTACAGAAGACAATAATATCCAATACTAATGGTAATCACTTGCTTTAGAAGGGCTCAAAACCAATCTTCATTTACTCTCTCTCTCTCTTTTTTTTTTCTGAATAATGACACAAAGAGATTTGCCCACAAGGGCAATGATGCTCTAGCTGCAGATTTTGCTAGGATGCTCAGTAAAGTAGACTACAGGAGCAGGATTTCTCTCATCCAATTTTAGCCATGTAGTAACTGTTTTAACTGCCAGTCTATTCTGTGTTTTCTCTCAGGTCAGTGGAGAGAGATGTGTACCTCCAGACGATGAYTCATCCAAATCTTCGTAGGTAGTAGGTTGTGAAGAACCACCTCTTGGAGTCCATGTGTCTTTCCTGACAACAGAGGGAAATTGGAGGTGGACATCCACTCTAGATTACCTCACATACACCTACATGTGCATTAGGTGTTAGAGCTCCCATTACAGGCAGTGGAGATMTAGTCATTGATTTGCCTCTCCAAGCAGAAAGGGCCATTCAGGCAATGACAGGATTACCTTCCTCTTTTCTCTGTCTTGGGTCATCCACTCATTTAGTGAGGATGCCAGCAGTAACTGAGATGACATTTTCTTCACAAGGATCGGCCTCATTTCACTGTGATTTTTGAACAGGTTTCAGATATTAGCCATATGTCACTCATCAGCTTTCAGGGCTGGACTGGTAAAGGCCGATCAAAAATGACTGCTTCAGAGCAACTGCAAACTAAATCATCCTCAGTGGTGATTTCAGCAGCAGCACAGCTGGAGGAATTAGATAACTGTAGCACCAGTGGGCAAAGCAGCTTTACAACAAGCTGCATGGACATGAGAGTTAAAAGTCTGCATTAAAGGGCTTGCTTGCAGCTCTGATTTCAATAAACATTTTCATTCTAATTCAGATACAAAGCCAAGGAGCAACGGCTTAAAAGGATACTATCTATCAGAACTAACAGGCACCAATCTAGCATGCAAGAGATAGCAACCAATTGAGTCGACAGGCAGAGAGAAGAACAAAGTCTGGCTATAGCACATTGAGAATCTACACCATTGTTAGTCATAAATTATAAAACAGTTCACTGTGGAATATGGATACAGCCACAGTAAAAGTTCTAATAAATATTTGAAACAATGCCTTGATTTGGTTAGAGTTATAAAATCTGACTACAACTCAACTCCTTACAGGTTTCTGCAAAAAACATACTCTTACCTGAATCTTCTGTTACTAATCAGGAGGGCCTCCTTCTAGACAATCAGTCTATTTAAGGAATTGGCAGAAGGTAGGCTACGTATATGTGCCACAATTTTGCAACTGTCAGAGTTGCAGTTATTATTATTCATTAATCATACTCATGCACCTACAAGCTACATTTTTAAATGGTATGGATGAATAATGTCTTTGCTCTTGTTTCTTATGGCAGTTCTAAGCTGTGCATCTCTTTTCACTTGACTTTGAAGCAATCAATATGCTGGCACAAAGGCTCTGGGATAATTCATAGCAACARTCTGTAGCAGCTTACAGGATGATTTGGTACCCTTAAATTGTTCTGTTGAAGGAAAAGAGTAGAAGATTCCAAATGCCTGGAGTCACTAAAAGAAAAAAAAAAGGAACAAAAAAGTGGAGAAAAAAAGAAAAAAAATGGAAGAAAGAAAAGAAAAAGGAAAGAAAAATGTTTTCATGTTTTAAAATCCCCAGGAGAGAAATTCTGTTCTCCTTAATAAGGTTGCAAATCAAGTATGACCCCTTATTTTCACAGAAGACTTCCAAACTTCCACCAAAGTGACAAGATCAGAATTTAGCCCACCAAGTATACCCTGCTYAGTGGTATGTATTTCAAAGACAAATAAATTATAAGGTCCATTGCTCTGCTCTCCAGAATAGTCAAAAAGGCACAAACACTCATTGGTTCAGCTTGTATTCATAGAATCATAGATTCAGTAAGGTTGGGAGGGACCTCTGGAGATCAACTAGTCCAACCTCCCTGCTCAGCAGGGTCACCTACAACATGGTAGACGGGGTTGCATCCAGGYGSGCCTTGAAKATCTCCAGAGAAGGAGACTCCACAACCTCTCTGGGCAACCTGTGCCAGTGCTCCGTCACTCTCACAGGGAAGAAATTCCCCCTCACATTCAGGTGGAACTTCCTGTGCTTCAATTTCTGCCCATTGCCTCTTGTCCTGTCACATGGGACAACTGAAAAGAGTTTGTCCCCGTCCCCTTGACACCCTCCCTTCAGGTTCTTATACACATTGATAAGATCCCCCCCTCAGGCTTCTCTTCCCCAGGCTGAACAGGCCCAGCTCTCGCAGCCGTTCCTCGTAGGGAAGGTGCTCCAGTCCTCTGACCATCTTCATAGCCCTACACTGGACTCCTTCCAGTAGCTCCATGTCTGGAGCTCCCAGAACTGGACACAGTACTACTCAGCCTGGATGAGGCCTCCCCAGGGCTGAGGAGTGGGGCAGGATCACCTCCCTTGACCTGCTGGCAGCACTCTTCCTAATGCACCCCAGGAGACCATCGGCCTTCTTGGCCACAAGGGTACATTTCTGGCTCATAGTCAACTTGTCATCCACCAGCACTCCCAGGTCTTTCTCTGCAGAGCTGCTCTCCACAAGGTCAGWYCCCAGCTTGKMCTGSTGCCTAGGGTTATTTYTCCCTAGGTGCAGGACTCTGCWCTTGCCCTTGTGGAAYCTCAGRAGGTTCCTCTCYRCCCARCTCTCCAKCCTGTCSAGGTCTCTCTGAATGGCAGCCCTCAGGTTTATCAGCCASTCCTCCCAGCTTGGTAYCRTCAGCAAACTTGCTGAGGAGGCACTCTGTCCYCTCATCCAGGTCATTGATGAAGAAGTTSAMYAGGATGGGACCCAGTACTGAGCCCTGGGGGAYKCCACTAGCCACAGCCCTCCAACTAGACTCCATGACACTGATGACGACCCTCTGAGCTTGTATTGGTACCTTTGCACCTAACCTCTCAGGAGCAGCCTTACCTAAGAAAACCCCCTCCTGTCAGTGATGACACAGCCTGCAGAAGCTCTCCTCAGACAACCATGGAGGAGGAAATCACAGCACAGCACTCCCCATCCTGCTGCCAGTGGGGCACCTGGCAGCTGATGTTTCTGCATACAAGAGAYCTTTACACAAAACCCATCAACATCTGCCTCATAGCTGTAGATTAAATAGAGCACTTTGCTTTTGCTTTTATCTCATCCATTGCAAGGCATAAACGAGTTGGTTAATACATTTCATTGACCAATGTGAACTGTGAAGAAGCAAAASATTGTATGTGTGTTGGCTGAGYAACAACGATTCTTTGTAGAGGCTCTGTTCCTGCCAACACCTTCAGCAACCATGACCTACTCCTTTTACCAGGGTTCTCTGGGAGGAGCAGCCAGGCCTACTTCCAGTCTCTCTGAAGTTTGTTCAGAGTACCAGGCTGCACAGCAGTCTCCCTTGCACTCGGTAAGGGCCAAGGATTCAGATCAGGCCTTCTAAAGATGTGGGTAACTGGTGTGGGGAAAAAGCTCTGTTACAGCCCTGGTACATTGGCATTTCTTAACTGCACACTCAGAGCATGGCTGGCCACTGCAAGAGGTCCAACCAGTGAGGAGCACTGAACTTCTTCTGTATATGTATGGAGACCTCCATAACTGCCTGATCCTTTGCCTTCTCCATCTTCTCCACTTGGCCTGGAGAGGAAAGAGTGGAGCTGAAAAGAGAGGACATGGGTCAACAATTTGGCATTTATCCTCTCTTTGAGCACCACAGACACTAGGCACCAAACATAATGGCCTTCTAGAGGCAGATGGCAAACTGTTTACGTACAATCTTGGACTTTTTTTTTTTTTTTTTTAAACCCTGAAGAAGTTGAGGGTTTTAGTGGAAATGATCTAGGATTTGAGCAAATTCCTTATTGAACCCAGTGTTCAAGAACATTGTCTGACGTACGACCTTAGAGCAAATTTGTTCTGCAAAAGTTCTCTGCCATTAMTTGTGTACATGCTCCATACAACATATTTGAGAACAAAATGAGAGTTGATAGCAGGCAATACAGCTTTGCTTTCATTTATTCTCGATTTTTATCATTTATCATTGTTATTAGTACATCTTAGGTAAAACTCAGCTGTGCTACACACCAGAGGATGTAGCAAGACTAGTGGGGATGGTAATGAGCAAAACAGAGATGACCTGTATCTAATGGAGCTAATGAGCTGAATGAAGATAAAATGGTAATGCACTGCATTCAGTGGGGGGACTTTTGAACTGATACAAGGTGACAGCCAGTTCCAAATTAAGGTATTAATTAAATTAAATTAAATTAAGCTGTACTGGATATTAGTCTTCTTAAGAAACAAGGGTACATAAATGGAAAGACATAAAGTTTTGGTAAAGGGATCCTGCTAAGCATTATGTTGAGAACTAAAGGGGGCAGTGGTTACATCAAGCTTAGTAAATTCAATGTGCTGTGTTGCTGGTCAGTGAGACCAGCTGGTGTGGAACAGCTTGCATCCATGCTACTGATGTCTTACTCCCTAACTTTCTGAAACAGCGTGGTTCTACGCAAGCTGCTTGCGGGGAATGATCCTGGGCTGGTGCTAACTGCTGAACTGGACTAGGGAATGGTTTGCAAAAGTGTTAGACATAAATCAGGATAGAGACCATTGCAATTATTTAACAGCACAAATAATTGCATTCCAASCTGAGGAGAGTCCCTCATTGTTTAATTTTCAACTAAAATAATGATTCGTGAGGCTCCTCTTCGTTCAGTATATTCAGCCTCAGTCAAAGAGCACCCTTACTTAAAAACAGTCTAGCTTTTAAAATATGTACTTTGTTCTTACTTCTCTCCAAAAAATAAAGATTCAACAGCTAAAATGGATGCAAACCACCCCCACAGTTAGATCATGGTAACTAATAGAGTTGATAAAGTAATTTGTTTCTAAGAGCACGCATTACCTCTTTTTTACTTAGTCAGCTAGCCACTATTCGGTCATAATTTTTTGAAAATCAGTTAGTCATAGGCACCTGACAAACAGTTTGCATACAATATAGCTTAGCATGGGGGATTTGTCAGCTGTCTTGCACGCACAGTTCAGTATTCACTGAATCATGTGACTGGCCACTTCTAACACATGATACCATTTCTTCAGTTCTGCCAAGAAACTGTTAATAGGAGAAAACCAAATTAATATTTATATGTTAGTAAAAACACAAAATTACGAACTCTAACTTTACAGCTGTTTATATTTCAGGGATTTATTAATATATTTGTGAATCCTCAGGTATTTTTGAGAAGAYGTGTGAATAATTAACAATGATGACTCACACCACATGGTCATGAGCATGGCCTTCTATATATAGCCATATTTCTAAATTCATCTTCTTGCTAATAGCAGTGGTAGTGACTGAGAAGAATTACTGCATTAGCCATTCCTTTGGATAAATTCATATAGGCAGTAGCACATTTCCTCACCATTGCTGTTCTCAGTCCATGAAAAACTCACAGAAAGAAAAAAAATTAATATCAGGATTCCAATTTTTTCAAAGTCAGCAAAAGTCGTTAGCCCCTAATCTACTGATTGAAATTAATAAGTTGCATGGCTAAATTCCCCAGTAAGCTTTGAAACTAATCAAACAAGATGTTTTTAATCTGTACACAACTGCATGACTAATTCTGATAGACCAGCTGGGATTCTCAACACAGAGATTTTTGTTCCACAGTCTCCTTAGTTTCTTCCACTTGTCTAACCTCTTCGTGTTCTGCCTTGGCATTCTGTTCATGTGCTAAGTAATGTGTTCTCTTATATCAGATACTGCAGTCTTGTGTCACTTTATCTCAATTTAAGGGGCAATCAGTTGAAGTTATATAGAGATAGAAAGCCTCTGCATCACCCCACTATCAGATTCACTTTGCTGTTTATCAATTAAAGGTCAGACACAGGTTAGTGAGAAAAAACTCTCTGAAATGCCGGTCTGATGATAGCATTATTACAGCTTATACTTTGGCATGGAGTTAGCAATGTGTCAGCTGTGTATCACAGTAAAGAGAAATGGAAGAGAAATGACAGGTTTAGATACCACAAAGCAAACTCTTCAGCTAAAATAGRCATTGATAAATATGTATTTCCAATGTTCTGTGGGCATTTTTTTTGATTTAAAATAGCTATTCTGATACTGCGGATTCTAATGTTTTATCTAAARGGGCAAAGATTTGTATAGGCATGTAGAGATATTTGGTTTTGTTGGTGTTATCAAAGCTGTGCTAGATGAAAGCATCTGAAGCAGCCCTCATTGTCAAAAAAATTTGCCAGGGGGCCCATTTGCAAATCTCAATAGATTTATGGGGAGGCCAGATGCCTCTGCTGCAGAATATCAGCAGCTCTGTCCTCATGCTTGGCAGGGTCCTTCTAGTACACACATGCTGTTACCAYGTTCTCCTGGCCAAAATTCCCTATAAAGAGGGAACTCAGATCAGGAACAAGAAAACAAAGCTTCAGATTGGGTCACATTTTCTTCATAAACTCCRTTGGACCAATATCACATCGGTGAACCTCAGACTCAAGCTTGCCTGGAGGAACACTTCAAGAGAGCAGCCTCTGAGGTCAGGCCCAAGGGCAGTACTCCACTGTGGAGCTAAAACTACAACCAGTGGCCAGGACTGGTTTCRTGGGAACCCTTAAAACATCCATGCCAGGATTGATTATGGTAAGCCCTCTGCTCCCTTCTTCACAATCTCCTTTAGCCTTCTCAAAACATCCTCACAAGTGAGGGAGGCATGATTTATTTTTACAAGCGCTATGTTAGTATGTCCCTGTCACATTAAACACATCTCAGTGCTTTACAGCTTTGCCTTCAGAGATGTTAGCAGCTATTTCTCTTGGTAGTGTCACAGCTATAAGGATGAGCTTGGCACTGCTGTGGACACTCTGCAGTCCCTAGCTGTAGTAGCKGCAGTTAATGATCCATTATGTACTGGAGTGCTTCAGCTTCGATACTTTAGGCTTTAGTTTCTCCATGACCCTCAGATAAATAAAACATCCAGTCCTTGTGATTTATTGTGGTTTAGATTCTCCTTTAGTTGTTGCTCATTCTCTCTTCGCTGTAACAAATGTAATTGCAGCTCAGAGCACAAGATTGATTCCTGTTTGTGCTCTGGCTGCATGCTGCCTTTGCCTTAAATCCCTCTTAGTGCATGGCTGCAGTAGGTGAGATCTTAAGAACCGAAGGGCAAATTCCTCTGCTCTACATCCCACTCCATCCTGTTACCAGATCTCATTCATAGAAATGCTGCCCSAAGACTTATTCTTTGTTAGCTACATCCTCGGACACAAGCAGAGCATGGTTAGCTTTCTTCAGTGCTCAGGCTGAAGAAATAAAGACGTCGGAAACAACCTGTCCCAGAAACCCCTCAAATGATTGGTCATGCTGAGGGAGTTTGATACAAAGTCCAGCATCAGAAAATGTTCCCTCTGTCCCTCCCTTGTGTCCGAATGTGGGGCTGTGCTGTAACTGACTTACTGAACTGACTGGCATGAGAAATAACCAGGTTTTGCCAAAGCTGTGCTGAGTGGAAAGTCACTAAGCCAGCATTGCTATGGACTTCTCCATTTCATGAAGCTGCTGCCTCAGAGTTCCCAGTCTTTTTGCCAAGCTATTGGAGGACCAAGTGATAATGTGATAGGGAGATATTTCCGACATGGAAAAAGAGATGGCATTCTCATGATCATCATTTTCTGCACTGGGAGATGGGGGAGGTGTTTGCTGATGCTACCTGTCTGACTACGTGCATTTAAYTGTTAACTCTCGCCTCTGTAGTGCATAACTGAGGGTGATGTGAAATGTTCTGCTGGGCCCTACCTGACAGGTACCAACCTGAAGTTGTCATTTGGTCATCATCTCCAGCTTTTTGGAAGTAAGGAAGAGGATCTGGAACCTTTCTGTGGTCAAAGGATGGGAGCAGAGACTTTTCCTGTCTGCAGACAGACTGTAAGATGGTTACAGAGCCAGCAAGACACCTTTAAGGATCCAATTCTGGCAAGTTATTAAAGGACAGTAGAATGATTCTAAAGAAAATTCCTCTTTTCCCAATGCAGCTGAGGAGGAACACTTGGATTTATGGCACTTATTACCAGGTAAATACTTACGAAGGAGAGGAGAAGGAAAAAGAAGGCTGCTCGGGGAAGAAGCATCTGATAGGTAGGCTGGGAAGTGTTGCTGTGGGTAGTCTGCTATCTTAAAGGATGCCAACTCTGTAAATCAGGATTTAGTTCTGCCAATTCAGGCAAAGATGATATCTCACTGTTAGTCTGCTTTACATATTTTATAGAGGCAAATCAGTAAACACAGCCTTACACATGTGGAAATCTTTTCTTCCAGATTGAAAAAAAAAAAAGATTCAGGTTACACAGTTGTACCTCATCCCTCTCTGATTCTTGATTTTTATTTTAAAGACTTCTATCAATCTGAAAATAATCGCCTAGATTCCTGAAAAAAAGATCTCTTTGGAAATAATAGAACAATATAATAGAGTTCTATCAAAATTACTTGAAAAAGTCTAAAGTACTAAATGGAAAACATTACACTTTTTTCAGGATTTTTGAATCATCTCTACATTTCTACAGAAAGGAGATAATTTTCTATTAGATAGTATAGATGACGCTGTTAAGTTCCATCACATACTACTATAATGGCATCTTAGAGGGAATTATTCTAAACCATTTTTAGAATTACACCTATGGCAAGGATTGACGCCAAGAAAAGGACCAAGCATTTTATTTTTCCCATTCTGACACTAGTTTTCTGCCTGCCACCTTTAGAAAGAGTGATAGAATATTGATAGATTGATACTGATAGTGAGAGATAGTGATAGTAATAYCCAAAAGCCTTTGCTAAAAATCTGTCATGTGCTGCACAGAGTATGTCACTAGGTCTTGGGAGAGTTTTCAGAACTGGCTGATGTAATGACTGATATCATGGCAAAGTTCTTATTCTTATTTTGTATAGGTATAAAATAAGGAACAAATCCTTTGCAGTGAGTGACTTTGGTATARCAGTGTAAAACCAGGAGCTGACTTGCATCATGGACCAAATACTTTTGAGAAGATAACCTGTGCCTCTTGCTCCCTTCCTGTTAAAACTTATGATTGCACACACAGAATTGTCTGGCATCTTGATGACAGTAAGCCAAACTCTGGTCAGAAGTCCCATAAAGAAGCCATTAAGTGATATTTCCATTGAATTGCTAGTGGGCATTATGACTGACAGGTGTCTGTCCATTACGCCTCTCGCTGCCCTGATAATGATAGACAGGAAGATAGATATAAAGAATTCATTAAGTAGGAATCRAGTCTTATTATATAGGAGCAAAATTGCTGGTCTTCTGGTAAGGCACTAATAGAAGAAGCTGGCCATTTGAAGACAATTTCAAATGTTTACAACAAAGAATATAAATATCTCAGTGAAAGATATTGAAAAATTATTCTTTACGGGAGCCTAGTTATAAAAACTGCATCATAATTGTCCATAATGAGAGGTCTACTCCCAAAGAGATGAAACTTGGCAGATCTGCTCTAGAAAAAACATCCTCCACTGATAGCTGCAGAAAAACTAATCACAGATTGAAAAGATTTATCAGGTCATCCAGCCCATCTCCCTGATAATAGGGATCTTAAAGTGCATTTTTCTAGTGCTTTGACTAGTTTTAGAAGGTCTAAGTGATGGATGTAGTTTTTATCATTAACCTTGGAAAACTATTCCGGAGCCTAACAAATCTTGATGTCAAGTTTCTTGCCATTAGCCTCACTGTCTTGTCAGTAATTTCATAGGTTTATATCGATTCTCTTTTCCTCAAAGTTTAGGCTCCTGCTGAGTATGAGCAGGATTAGACACTGCAGATCTTGATTATCCATCCTCATACTGATAGGTTGCTGGTTGCTACTTCTGTAGAACAGTCTCTTAGAAACCAGTGAGAGAATTTGTTTACCAAAGTGAGCAAGTGGAAATTCCAGTTTGGCCCGGAACTGGAAATTGTTACCCTGCCAGCTAAGCTGAAGTAAATGACCTTGTCTATGATCCCAGTCCATGCTAATGGGAAATAAAACTTGTATAAAGCTTAACTTCTGCAACCACAGAGGTGAACCAGCTTAACATTGCAAGGGACTGGGAGTACACACTTCACCAGAAATCAGCTGTCAGCTGGCAAGGTGGGAGCGTTTTGCAACGTGCTAATCGGAATGCCTGACTATCCTTCTCTTTTTTCCATTGGTTTGAACATTTGCTTATCTTTTAAGAGTAATTTTAATTCCAAGGGATTCAGACAGTGTGCAGAAGAGTCAGTTACCCATTGCCAAAAACGATGAACACAGAATGGAACAGGGAAGAGAAGAGCTGCAGAAATGATTCCAGAGCTCGGTTTGCTTAGCTAGCAAAACGAAAGCTGAGGAGTAACAGTCCTCTGTACATGCAGCATGAAGGCAATCAGCATTTGGAAGTTAAAAGAGTCCTCTGCTCAATAGAAATGTGCAGTGGGGAGGACAGAAAAAATAGTTTTAAGAAGACAACTTGACTAGTTTCTGAAAGAGACTGCCTGATCCGTGAGAAATGTGACAGGACATCCTGTCTGACAAAAGTCCTTTTATTTTAAAGTCCTACATTTCTAAGTTAGTTAAAGGTCATAAATATCCAAGTGAGTTTCTATTAGCATAATTCAAATGGCACAAAACCAAAACTCAGACTCACCTCTCTCACTGTTTTATAGTTCAACTCACATTAGTAAACACAAATTTCYATTTAATTAAATCCATTTGATGCTAAATTGTTTACCTGTTGTACAGAAGCCCCATATAACCCTTTCCACACTACACAGGTTTCATTTAACTTATCATTTGCAGCAAGATTTGGTTCTTGAAAAGTAGAGCAGTGTTTGAGCTGGATTGTCACATTTTTTTTTTTTTTCCAAATAGCAAACACTCCAGCTGGTGCTTTAAATGTGTGCACAAAACATCAATCGGCTCCAAGGAAATTTTAATTACTGTTGAAAACCACAAGAAATATTTTTGGACCCAGGACCTCAGTTTATATTAACTTTGTGTTCCCTAAGTTTCCCATTTGCTTTCACATTTCTAGCTTGTGAGTAAGATGACTCATAAGCTCTCACATTATACTGCTGTTTGTTTCTAAAAGTTGGACTTGAGATGCATATGAGAAAGATGCTGCTGCCTCTCCACAGGGAAAGGACAGGCAGGACTGCAGCTCTTTCTGAGCAAGGGGGTGGCCCTTTTCAGCCTAAAATGTTCTGTGATACTGTGATTCTTCCAAAGGCAGGAAGGAGGTGGAGAGGAGAATGATAATGTAGATTTTGCATCTGCAGTTTTGATAAGAGGATGATCCTCATCTTGGGACAATTCTCGCATTACATGGCAGACTATTCTGATATTCAGATAGTAACTCCTGAGAGCTACTTCTGTATCTGTCTTTTTATTTAAAATCAAGATCAGGTAGATGTTAGTGATGCAAATCAACTCTTCTTGCTGACATAGTCTATTAAAATGCTCACATAGACATCAGAATTTCAGCACAAGCTCTCTGACAAGATACAGGATAGGAACTGGAGTGTAGATATAAATGGTCAGTTCTCACAGTGGAGGGAGGTCACCAACAGAGATCTACAAGAAGATGTGCTATGATCCATCCTGCTCAACATATTCATCAATGATTTGGCAGAGAAGGACAAACAAAGTTAACAAAAATAAAGTCCAATTCTGAAGAACTGCAAAAGTAATTCACCTGGTAAAATGACAGATGAAACTCAATTAGATAAATGATACACAAAGGTAAAAATAAATAAATAAATAAATAAATGCCTGAACAGTCCTGAGCTTCCTGTATAAAATGATGAGCAGAGCCAACTTTACCATTCAGGGACAACATCTTGGGGTAAAATGGATAGCTTCTTTGTAATAATTAGCTCAGTATTCGGTACACTTGGAAAAAAGCAAATCTAAAATTAGGATTTAATAGGAAAGAGATAATGAACAAAATAGAGTACACGAGTATACCTCTAGATAAATTCCACATGTCAGCATATAATTCTGCTCCCTTTGTCTCAAAGGGGATATAATAAGACTGGAAAAAGTTCAGAGAAAGGCAACCAGGATGATAAGGGTACAGAACAGCTTCTCTGCAAAGAACAATTAGGCAGATTAGGAGACCTCAGAGACTATTGAGGGGTTATATGATAGTGGTCTATAAAATCTTGAGTGGCCAAAAATAGGTACATAGGTAGTTATTATTCTCTGTTTCTTCCCAGACAAGGATTAGTGAGTATCAACTGAAGATAGCAAATGACAAGTTTAAAACATAAAAAAGAGATGATTCTTCATGAGTTGTGTGCAATATTCCATACCACAGGTTTTTCTGTGTATCTCATATGAATTCAAAAGCTGATTAACAAGTTATGAAGGTTCAGAGGGAAATAGGACAAATTTATGGAAGAGAAATCCATTGAGGGCTTCTGAATATAAAGATGTGACTGCTGTCTCCAAAAATGTTTGTTCTAGCCGTTGGATGATGATAAATCTGTTCTGGGAGGTAGCACTGGAATATTGGTAGGCCCCCACAGTGGTATGCTCCAGCTTTTCCCTAAAAGCTCTCTTTTGGCCACTTACAATTATTGGAAACTGCTTGAGGTGGGCAGAGCAAGTACAGAGAGGGCTGTTTTATTTTTATTACTATATATTTTATTACTATTACTATATTACTATATTATTATTATCATTATTATTATTATTCCTGAAGTTCTACAAGCAAGGACTTAGGAAAATGCTTTATAAAGATGCTCATAGTAAAGGAGTTTGTCATACAGACTTTGAAAGTTATCCCTGTTCTGGGGAATAATTCTTTGGGGGTTATTCCCACTTCCTCTCCAAATTCTCATAAGGAGGAAAGCAAGCATAGTTTGTGAAGTTACTACCAGTGCTTCCATATCAGACTCATCCGTCTCCAACGAGGCTAGAGCAAAACTTACAATCCAGCCTGTGCAAATTGGAGCACAGCTGCATTATTCTTGAGACACAGCAAGAACCAGACTGTCAGTTAGATCTGGCAGCTAGGAGAGAGTCCAGCATGTTTGTTAGATCTTAAAATCTGCCCTTGTAACCACCACATGCACTCTTTTTCAGATGCCTTGCAGTAGATATCAGGTAGGCGACATCCAGCACAGCAAACTTCCTCTGTGCTTGTGAGAGCCAGTGCACTCACTAGCTTAAGCAAAAGTAAACTTTTGCTGCTCATGATCTGCGGTTCCTCCTACCTTCCCTTGTAACTCACCTGCTCTATCTTGACCCACTCCAAGGAACCCCACAGGCTTAGTTCGAGGATGAAAATTGACTTAGACTCTTACTGTGGTTTTTGAGCTTTACAAAGAAGACATATTGCTCTTGATACAGAAAGCCATTTTCTTTATGCAATTTTCTTGACTAAAAGCATATATGAGCCTGTGGCTAAATTCGCTTACCAATGAAGTTAATCTTCAGCAGATGAATACTCAGTAAAGCTGCAGTAAGCCTGAGTTACAGATAGCAAAAGTCAGACATGGGGATGTAAGTTGGAAGGTGAAGGTACCTGACATGCTTAAGTTCCCCCTTGGTGTAGTATAGATTAACCTTGAGCTTTTGAGCATTTCCATAGAAGAAGAGATTTTTTTTTTCTTTTTTCTGCCTAATGAGGTCCCAGGATGCTCTCACTGGAGGTTTGAATAAAGAGGTGAGGCAAACTAGTCAGCTTTTTCAGTCCTGCTTTGGAACATGAGCACTAGGCTACATGAGGCTTTGAGGTCCCTTCCAGGCCTAGTTTCTGTAATTAAAGAATTTTCCCGATTTTCCCAATCAACTCACACAGTGTATATTTTAAAAGGGAACCTGTCACAAATCTGCTTCTGTGTCTCTTCAATACTGGATATACAGTCATGGTTTCTTTCTTTCAAATCTTTGCAGTTTTATGTGTGCTCTACTGAAATGTTGTAAAACATTTATAGCTTCTTGATGCAAAGCATCGAGGACATTTACATTATAAAAGACACTATCCAAACCAAGTCTGTGGTGCTCACTGTTGTATTGCTTGCAGTCGTGCCTGCAGTTCTATAAATTTGACAGCTGTTTGCAGCAAAGTTATTGGATTTCATTGACTGTTCCCATATGGACACCTTTTAGTGCTGAACTCTCTGAGTTTGAGCTCTTTATTAAAGAGGTGACATAGAGAGTAGAGATGACATGCGTTTCTAAATACCCTGAGATAATGAACAATTTGGAGGCAAAGGATTTTAAACACAAGCATTGGACATAGTCCAGTGCTTGTTTTGCCACAGCCTTTTTGTAGGACCGTGTGAGTTTGTGTCTCTGTTCCTGATGGGGCAGTTCATGCTCCTCTGCGTCACAAGAGTTTCATGAATACAGGCATGTTGGAGTAAGCAGACTGGCTCCTGGAGGAACAGGGACCTTAGGAGGACTGTGGATAGTCTGCCAGCTGATCAGTGCACAAGTAAAGAGGACCAATGCAAAGAGCTGGACACGAAGATATATGTTGTATCCTTAGCCTGTCTATACTGCTTGCCTATGAACTTTTCCAAATCAGTTACRTGCAGATCCTCATAAATGGAGTGATTTAATGGGAACTTTGACAGCCTATGTTTTAGATCCCAGTTTTGAAACCTGGACACCTGAACCTTCTGGTCCTACCATTCACTGATGAAAAATAATAGCAGAGGTCCTTCCCAAAAGAAAACCAAATCTATGACCTTTCTGGGATACAACTCAACTCTTATCTGACATAACTCACCAGATGCTTCAGCCAGGAGGCCTCTCTAAACTKTTGCGCTTAGTCATGTTCTGTGAAGCTGCAACTAAAAACACTGGTTCTCTTGAAGGTGTTTTTGTGACTTGTAGTTGTCATTTTCCTGCCAAACCTAAATTCTGAACTATCCCATTTAATTACACTCACTGGCCATCTTTCCCCTTTTTATTTGCAAGACTTTCCTTGTTAATTTTGCATGCTTGCTTTTAAAGAACGGTGCCTGCCTTTCCTTATGCAGCTCAACAAAGAATATTTCTGCATCCTGGGTAGTTTCTGTGACATGTTTATGCCTTGCTGGTAACTGTAAAAATGCAAGACATATTATGTACTGCTGAGAACCTGCCTGGCACTTTGCAAGTTTGATGTTGCACCTTATTGTATAGTTAAAATAAATGTACCTGATATCAGCTTTATTGCTCCTATTAGCTGGTCTAATGGCTGCATGTGCAGGAGTTCTTTCAGCAGGATGTTAAAAGGAAAGCACTAACTGCTCATCTCAGCYTCTATACTCAGCAGCATTCAGGAGCAGTCACAGACTCCGCAGAGTGGCATATGATGCCCAGCCGAGACTGCATTAGGGCTCTGGAGTCAATCTCTTGTCTCCAGATACTACATTTAATATGTGACAGAGTGTGAAAAAAAGGGTAGCACAACAGCAAAAAGACAGAAAGTCCACAGATACTGTTTGTAGTCTCTGTCCATTTCCACTTTCTTTAGAAATATTACATTTTGGATCTGGTAAGGGCTCCCCTCTGAGCAGTGTTATAGCAGTCARACAGGACAGGTTTGCTCAACACTGCAGAAATTCTGCTCAATAAATATGCCTGTGCAGTTTGAGACACGCCACAGTCATTCCTGACTGACAGATACAGAAGGGAATGAATATGGCCATTCAGAGCTCAGTACAGTTTGGCTCCTGAGCTTCCACCACTCGTTTATCCTGACAGTRTCTGAATGGAGGTATCTACAAGTGAGCAGGTCACCCTCAGCTCCCTTCACAGACCCATGTKTAGGGTGCAGTACCTCTCAGTGCATGCTGACATTTGGTTAGGTGAATCATATCAAAATATCCATTGACTGTACTGACTACATCTTCACTGACCATTCAGGGACCAGATATCGTCTGATATACAAGTACTTATATCACAGACTCTAATCTTAGGTCAGATGAGTCTCATGCAACATGTGTTTTCTACTTTGATTTACATACCTCTACAAAGGTCTGTAAACCTTTGAACTAGTTGCCTTTGACTCTCTTCGACTCTATTTTTAAATGAAGTGAATATACTGGAGATGCTTCCAGACGTATCCTGCACCGTGTGCCTCTGTGGTGGAAAAAAGTGATGTGGAGACCTATTGTCATCACCACTGAGGAGGGAGGGAGATAAAGGGTGTTGAGTTAACCATCTAACCCAAGAAGATCTCAAATGGGTTGTAGTCAGGGCAGGTTGATATAGATGCATCTCAGAATTTGTCCTGACAAGAACTAATGGCCTTATCACTCATTACTTTCCAAGAAAGGTGGTTATATTTCCAGGAAAATCTTCAGACACACATGACAACATAAAGTACATTGRTGTGGGGCAGCTAGACATTTTTAGTAGAATATTTTTTCTACTCATGCTGGGAATAGAGGTGAGAAGAAACCCCCTATTGGCAGTAGCAAAAGCTCTATTAATACTCATCCACATGTGCATTACTGCACTCCTGAGTCTGATACTTCCTATGGTCAAAGGGAAGAGGGAGTGAGCTGTCATGACGTAATTCCAGGGGAAGGTCTGATTGATAGGCAGTAATTTATATTTCTAGCTAAGATCTCTGGAGATGCCTAAAAAACAGGCCTCAGCACTGAAAAAAAGATTAGCTTTAACCAGAACAGAGCACTGTTTCTGAGCCTAGGTCCTGCCATACATATTATAAAGATGAACAAACGTTGTTAATTCTATCATTGTACCTGGTTTTTAATCAGATCTTGTGCTCAGCTGAGCTCTTTCAGCCAATGTAACTCACTTGCCCAGGAGAGCTCAGCTCAGATGCTGTGTTTGATCTGCAGTGAAATTGTTCTTTTCGCTCAGTTTCCCAGCTGGGTTGCCTCCGGCACATAGGGTCAAATGATTTGAGCGAATTGTCCTTGGCTCATTCAGGATCAAAGTACAGCTTTTACCTGGTTCCAATTCCTTTCCTCCACCCACACTATTGAAGGATCACTGAACCTTTGGTATCCAGTCCCCGATAAGTGTGGCAGGCAGTGATAAAGCAGCAAAATACYCCCAAGAGATTTCCTTTGGGCAGTTACCAGCAGATGAACTGAGGTCCAAGATTAGAGGAAGAGGGTGCTCCAGTTTATCAAAGCTGAGGAAGCAGGGAGAAACAGCAGGTGAAAGGTACGTTTCCCAGCTAAGCCGGGCTACTGAAGGATRAAGAGTTTGTCAATGGTGCTGGGGACGGTGGACAAGAGAAGGATGTATCTGTTGTTGCTGTGCAGATAAGGCGCTCTGAAATCTGTGTTGTGGTTAACAGTAACCAGCTTGTGTTTGTGAAGGCTACTTTGCAGAGGAGTGGGTGTCTCATCTTGGCTTAACTAGTTTCATTGTGTAATGCTTGGCAAGACATTGTTCTTTGGTTATTCCTAGTGTCAGGAAAAGTCAAGAGAGTAATATGTTTCTCTGTGCCTCTGAARTAACCACTGTCAGTGAGGCATTACGAGACCGTCAGGAGATTTGTTGCTGGTAGTTTCCTTATCTACTAGACTGTGCAGTACAAGTGTTGAAAGAACTTCATGTCCAGCATATCAGTAAAATTACAATGGTCACGTTACGCTCAGAGAAGGGATAAGTATGGAACACTGAGAGGACAGAGACACCTCATGTCTTCCACAGAGAACTAGTGCTTCTAATTTAACTAAGTGTCAAAACTCTAAARAGGGCCCACTAGTTTTCAGAAAATAAGCAAGAGGAAATTTAGACACAGAATGACTGGTCTCATTTCTGTTATATTGTACTTTATAAATTACTTTTTATTTCTAAGCTAGACTCTGGAGCAAATGAGCTGTTTTGCAACATYCAGCTGCTAGGAACCCTGCTACCTAATAAGTCTGAATCAGCTACTAATTTCTATTTTCAAAGTGATACCTCCTTTCTAGTCATATTGAGTAGCCCTGTTGCTTCAGTTTCCATGGATTTCTCTGAGATATAGGTCTGAGGTTTCTCCTCTGCTTTCTCATTTGAGTTCATTAACCTCAGACTCTAGAGATATTTCCAATATTTTTCTGAGTATTTGGATAATTTATACAAGAATTTCAACAGAGAAGCCCCCCTCAGAATGCCATACTGAGGATGTCTGGGGGATTTTTGTTCTCTCTAGCTTTACAGAAACTTCCTTCAAGTGTCCAGGCATTGGAAGTAGGGGATGTGGATAAATATTTTCTCTGGTTCYAAAGATTTCAAGAAGGCATGCTGAGACTTGCCAGTCCCCAAAGAAGACTGTGATACCAAAGACACTGCTTGCAAAGCACAGAAAGATTTTTCAGACAGAAGGTTAAAATGTTATTAGAGTGGCCTCTCTGAACTATCAGAGCCTATGTGCATTTGGTCTAGATATTATCCAGAAACAAAATAYTCTTTCATGACATTTCCAGTATTTCCTGTATGTAGTCACTCCCTCTGCAAAAGAGCTCTCTTTTAGTTGTATTGTGAATTTCTCTGTATGATCCTTAACAAAACATAAAAATAGAAAGGCCCATGACAATGCAAAGGAAAAGTTGTTAAAATAGTTTTGACTCTAATAGKTCAGAGTGATTTTGCAGTAAAAGTTTGAGAGTGGGAAATGATGCATTTCTCATTAAGCCCAAACCAGTTCTCCTGTCCCTGTTGATAATCTGCCCTTGTTTCAAAMCAATTAAACTGGAGCAAATGTCTCTGTTGGTTTAAGACATGCTGTCTTTGTTACATATGGCTTCTTTTGTGCACAAAATCCTAACGGATTTTTTTGTGAAAAACACATCAATATTGAAGAATATTCATCTTTATACAAACGTAGAAGATCTGATTCCTCAATCAGACAACTTTGAATTTGATCCAGAGCCAAAGAAGGGAAAACTGAAAGTCTCCATTGGCTTTAGTGGGTATTAGGTCAGGCTCTCGCTGTCTACATTTGGTCACGGATATATGGTAGCTAMTTTAAGGCCTATATTGTGAATGGGTTGGAAAGTGCAATGAGAATGCAGCACAAATTATTTTTAGCATCTATCTTTCAYGAAGGATAGCTGAAAAGCTTTGTGGAAGAAGTGTTTTCTGAAGAAATTTGAAAGAATGAGCTTTCAATGTTGCTTGATTCCAGTGAAATTCCTGGAAATGCTTTCTCTAGTAAGTGAATAGAATGATTCCAGAATAGAAAYGAGGAATGATTAAAAAACAGGTTGTGAGATGAATCAGATGGACAAATAAATGAATTTTTCTGCATATGACTGAATACTTCTCCAGTTGGGTATACCTGCTGAGTAATACATCCATTTGAAAAACTCTGGGAGATTTTTGAATTGAAAGCCTTGTAAACAAAACAGTTAAGCAGTAGGTATAAATTCAGACGTAAAATGAGCTAAGAGGGTTCACTCTACATGCATCTTTGTAAATGTGCTGTGCAACTCTTTTAACCAAGTATTGTGTTCTGGGAATCAGACCCGAACATTGAACTCGCGATGATACACCACCACCGTGTGGTCATTTCAAGGAAAATAAACGTAAGCTTGATACTTCAAAAAGTGAGAGATTAACCATTATTGTACTAACAGAAGATCCCAAAGCTCTTGGACAATGTTATTTAATGGACTATAAGAGTTTCTGAGCACTGGTATAAGATGAGCACGTAATATATGTGTTTGTGAACACTGAGGTTCATAATCTGAGCTTTGTTCCAAGCTCTTGGAAGGAATAGAAAGAGGCACTCATGCGCTGTAAAGTGAAGTAGCAGTACAGCATTTTCACTTGTCAGGATGTCCATATTATATGTTTTAACATGATGGGACATGACAGATGTTGAGAGAGGAATAAAGAGGTTGTCCCTGCTTCTGGCAATAGATTGGAGCATATTTTCAAGGCAGAAATCATATTCTTTAGATGCACTCTTTAGAACACACTCATTAGAGGGAAGTGTTGCAGAGCACAGCAAAGGATGACACTGTCTTGTTCTGGTTTTCCTATGAAGTTTCTAACTCATTTTATGAAGTTTCTCCTGGAAGAGAGGCTCTACCTGGGAGAGCCCAGGGATGTATTATTGTTACCGTTTTTACTAGGACTGGGTGGGAAACAGCTTCTTGAAACAGCCTTTTCTGTAATAGCGTGGAGTCCCAGCACAGAAGGATGAAAATCCTGTTTCTTTTTGTTTTTATAGTGTGAGGAATCTTATTCTTTATTTTGTTTTTGTCAGGTTATAGGTTTTATCCCTTACTCAGGTCTGCAGGACCTTCCAGAAGGGATCCAGGAAGAGCCTTTACTGTAAACTTTTGCAGCATTCACTTCTGCCATTTATATTTTGTCTCTTGAAGAGCTGCTGTAGTTGGGCTTAAATTGCTGTGCAAAAAGTCTGTCTTCTTGCCTTATTCCTTCCCTTTTTTTCCTTCTCACAGAGCCAATCTCTTCTTTATTTGAGATTATAATCAACCCCAAATTGTGAGCCTGGGGAAAATATTTTGGTAAGCACTTGGATAGATCCAGATATGGTTTCAAAACCCGTTAAAGCTTAGGTTGTTATATTTCAGACTATGCACTGTATAAGATACTCAGGATGAGATCCTGAAGGAAAAAGACTCTGACATGCTATTGTGCAGTAGAGCCATCCAAGGAATTTTACCACCCTGAATACTAACCACTTGTGCYATATGTACAACAGCAAGGAGGAGCACACAACCATGCTGTAGTAATTGATATATGCAAGCACACCAAGAAATGTCTCTATTTGAATTATTTATCTAGTCTTTTAATAATTCACAACAACAGAATGTTTTTTTTTTCCTCTCCTCTTTAAAAGCCTAATTCTGGAAGGTGCTAAGCCTAAGAATTAAGGTGGAACCGTAATGAAGTTCTTCTTTGCTGTGGCAGTGTAAGCCCTCTTTCTCTGTGCTGCAGCAGTACTATTTAGTAAAAGTGCCAGAGGGGTGGATAGAAAGCTCTGTGAATGGCAAAGTTGTTCCCTTCTGCTTGCCTCAATCACCACTTTCCTCTGAGTGACCCCTTAAGGAGCATGCTCAGCCAAGGCATCAGGACAATTTGGCTTTTCTCCCCCACTCTCTGAGTCTTACCTTATGTGCCTGCAGATCCTCGATATTCATTTTGGGTGTAGCTTATAGGGGAAAGGAACTAAAACGTAACATTTATGTGTGGTCCCACAACAGCCTTTAACTGTGTCAGAGGCTAAGTGTAAATCCCAAGGAAGCACACCAAGGCTCAAACTATTCAAAATTAATCTCTTTTCTGGGATATGTTCCAGGGTATATATTGAATTTTGGCAAGATATGGATCTGAAGAACCTGTTTCTGTGCAGCGATTGGCTTTCACAGTAGCTGTGCCATTTAGGAGCAAGGTGTTTGGGCCTGGACCACATGCAACCCARAAGCAACTGGGGGGAACCTGGGGGAAAGGAAGGGCCAATGGGCTTTAAATCAGRGATGAGGTCCTGGTGTGATATTCTTATATAACAATATTGTAGGAGGAGTACTGAGATTCTTACCTCTGGCAGCTTTTGTGATGCTGCAGGAATCCTGCACACAGTCCTATTGTCCAATTCTTAAAAAGGACATTAAGCRAAAGAGGTAGAAGAGAACCATAAATGCTATTCAAAAGCTGAAGAAAAATACTTTGGTTGACAGATTCAAAGAGCTTTGTTTGTTTAGTTTATCAAAAAGCAAATTGAAAGTCCTGGTGGARCATCTTTCTAAAAGGTCAGTCAGAGGAACACATTAACCGAAATAGAGGCAAGGAGAAGGAAAGGATGTTGGCCTTCACAAAGCTTTTTATCCATGGCTCTGCACTTTTACTACATAGTACGACTGCAGAAAACTCAGTTACAGTGTATTAAAGGTCTCAGAAAAAGGCATAACAAAATGTAGTGGATGAGTGCAAAAGCCAGATGAATTCAAATTATAATTTGTCAAGCACTTTTAATAGTGAAGGAGATCTGCCAACATTTGACACTCTCACATCCAAACTGATGGTCTTTCTGGGTAACAAACAGAAGCCAAAGAGAAGTCACAAGCCTCCGTTCAAAGACAGCAAGAGCAAAAAGCAGTGTTTGGATGCCAAACAAGAATAGCTGACATCTCCATCTTGCTTTAAACTGTATTAATGTTTGAATCCTTCGGTAAAGGGCTTTGACGTAGAGCACCATGARCAATGCCAAACTTTGGCTTCATTGGTAACTTGCATAGTAAGTATGATATGTGTACCGACTTTTCATCTTTATTAGGATTTTCAGGAAAAGAGTCAAAGATCTGATTAAGCCATGTGGTAGATCTTCTTTCATTATTGTTTGAGCTACAGCTCACTCTCACATGCTCTTTGTTTCTCAAATTCAGCAGTAYTAAGATAGAATATGCTAGAAAATCTGCAGGTCTCTAGGTCAATCTTTTGATTCCCTTCCCATGAACCACTCCTCCTTCTCCTCCTAGCCTCTRGGTAATAGGAAATTTCTGAGCTCGTTTCATCATGCCTCCCTAGATTTTGATGGATCCATCCTTCAGAAGTGTGTCCAACTCWTTTTAACCTAATTCTTGTTTTTAAATCTGAAGCTTTAATGCATTTGGTGCCCCTGATTCTTGTGCTATGAAAAACAGTGGATAACCTCTCTCAACTCTCCTCTCCACATCTTCCATGRTTTTGTACACTTTTATCTATTTCTTGTGTGGAAAGTATTCTATGCTGTTGATCATCTGTGCTACACTCCTGTATTTTCTTGTTCCACTGTCTATTTCTGAGCTGTGAAGACAAGAGAGACAGACAGCTCTCAACATCTCTTAGGATTTAAATACAATATCGTAATGATATTTTGTTTTATCAAGTCTTTCTCCAGTGATTCAATTTGCCTTTCTTAGAGTCATTGCACTGTTATTCCTAGATCATTTTCTTGGTAAAAATCTGATTTAGAGACCATCACTGTAGCTAGATACAATTGTGGTTGTTTGTTTTTATTTGTTTCCTACCTTAGATTTATCAAAACAGAATTATATTGGTTACGTTATCACCCAGCCACTCAGCATCTCGAGATTCTTCTGCTGTTCCTTCTAGACTTATGAATTCAAGCACAGCACTGTGTGAGCAAAACTGTATCCAGTTTGGAGCTAGCTTCTGTTCAGCTAAAGCACAGAAGATGCAGGGGAACGTGTAGCTACTTGCATGGCTTCATGTGCACGTAACTTATAAAGCTCGGAATATACCCTGAAGGTTAGAGAAATGCTGGAAACAGCAGCACCAACCTGAATTTACATAGATAGTTTTATTTCTTTCTAATTCTCTATTTTTCCCAGGCAGTCTGGCCTTATCAATGGACCTTCTTGAAGTTAACATCCATGATTTGACTCACTGGTACAGTGACTAGAGAGAATTCTGAACTTTTCACTGTATTCCATTAAATTCTGACTCTTAAAGAAACATATTCTGTGGTTCATCAAATTCATCTGCACAGGAGGAACAGATAAGCAGTACTGCGTAGTTCTTATGAACACTATAGGTGAGGCACTTAGGTTCCCACCAAGATGTTAGCAGGCTTTTCCAGCAGCATGCAATGCAGCTAAGATAGGGCAAACAGACATCATTATTGGTATGACAGAGCTGTCAGAGTGGCCATGCCACTGCAGTGCGTGTAAGGCATAGTAGGACCTCAATGACTTGAATTTGTGAGATGTTTCAGCCTCTGCAAAGTGCAGATGATAAACGAGAAATAAATTAGCCAGGAGAGAGGTCTTATCAACAAGACAGCTAAACTAGTTTTTGAGACAGGACTGTACTAATCCGACTGAACCTGTTAGCAATGACAGCAACTCTTCTGAGGTTAAAGTGTGTTCATCAGAACATTTTGGTAAAAAGCATCCTTGCCATTAGAGGGCACCAAATCACTTCAAAATCTGCCTTTCATCTTATGGGCCAAGGATTAGTATCCTGCCCGTGCAGAGSCTGAGCCCATCCACAAACCAAATGTTTTGCAGTCATACTTGCTAGTTCTCGGTGTCCCCCCACTGAATAGCTATCGTTTCGGCCCCAAATCCCGCCACTATAGTTGGCAAGAATTTATAACTGTCAGATTTCAGAAAGGAAGACATGCAACTGTCTACCTGCCAAGTTGAACAAAGGAAAAGTCTTATTTGCATGCATTTCTCCTATCAATTATGTAGCCTTTGGGGATGGAAGCTACACTGTGCAAACAGCAATAAACTTGTGAAGTTTGAAAGCTATGACAATGAACGCCACCTATTAAAAGATAAATAGACCAAAAATTATGGGAACGGAAGGAATTCAGCTGTTAGGACACAGCATTACTGCTGTTATCCTTAGAGTTACTCTTCTCAGGTGCTACTCACATTTTCTGATATTTGTCTGTGTTTGCATTTGCTCACCTTGGTGTATTTTCTGTTTCTATTACTTTGCTCAACTTATGCTTTTTAGTGTCCTCATAAATACAAATCAGCTTCAGTTGCAGTAGGGTGCCAAAGGAAGGGGTAGACTGCAAAAGGAAGTCTCCCTGGGAACTTTTTTCACCTGAGCCATGGCTGAGGATCAGGGCTAATGTTCAGCCATGGCCTCAAGTTAGGTCAAAAGCTTTGAGTTAGGCTTAATCTTAGGGTTAGGGTTAGGGAAGGGACAAAGCCTCAAGGCTCAGGTAAAGTTAGGCTGAAGAGGAGCTGCTGGAAGATGYCCACTTCCTTAGACATCTTATTCCAGGCATTGTATAGGTTCCCATTAATGTCTGATAGACAAAAATGGATGCTTTGGTCTTCAGGGAAAGTGGATCAAGGCCAAGTAATTAGTTAGACTGCTGAGATCCTGGAATAACTCTGCTTAAATGAAATGAATTATTGTGGCTCTGATTTACTCTATTTCACAGCCTTTTAATTCTGTTTAATTTGGCAGGGTCACCCCAGATATGTACCAGGGTATAAGATCCTTTAACTTTACACTGAGGACAAAATCTGGAACACCTTAACATAAGAACAGCATTGTGTTTTATTATTGAACTGAATTGTACAGCCTCTAAGTTATGTCACCCTAGGCGGATGTTTTCTTGTTAAGTTCTTAAATATTTGAATAAAGAGTTCTTTCTAAAACATTTCTGGCTGGTTGTGAGTATCAAARTGTAATGTTAATGTTAGTATTCGTTGAAGGGGTAACTCATCACAGTTTATGGGTTTCCCTCACTTTTCTTCTTGTGGATATGTGAGATAAAGCAGTGTCACCTACTTTAAAATAGAAAAGGAAAAAAAAAAGAGAGAGAGAGAGAGAGAGAGAGAGAGAGAGAGAGAGACTCAGCAATTGTATGGGCTAATCCTAGCTGAATTTGTAGTATTAAAAAGTACCTTTCGGGGGAAGACTAGCCTTCCTCTTAAAGCTGTAAAAAAGTGTACACAAAGTGTAGAAAAGGAGAAAGAGAAAAGAATGGGATACCATAGTGATAGGACTGGGCTAAATGCACTGAAGAGCAAAAAATCATGGAAATGTACAATTTACCTTTTAATAACAAGAATGAAAATGACAAGCTTTAATTTTTACCCTGAGTCTAGCTAAAGATTAATATAGAAAGTGTCTTTTTGTGTTTTAATGAAAGTGGAGTCTGAAGGTGGGATTTATAAACCCTAATTTTAGATGTCTATAATGCATAATCTGCAATATTGAGATGTCTAAGATCATCTAAATCAGTAAAGATCTAGTCAATAAAGTCACTGGCATTTAGGATATGATTCACTGGACCACAGGTGAGTGCATAGGGTGAGCACACATCCTAAATTATATTGAGTATCTCACCATTGACTAAAAGCTGTCTGGGCAACCAGCTTAGATGTAGAAGCTTACACTGTAAAGCTTAGATGTAGTCTGATGAATCCTAATTTTAGCATCTCTGAAACAGCTTATTTGGAAGAAATGTCTAACSAATGCCAACAATAGAAAATATTTTCAGTATTTCTTATACATCACAGTTTTAGATCACAAAGTGAATAATAATGTCAAAAATTTTGCTGAGAAGAAAGATTTTTACTGAGGATACTGTGGCTGGAGGTTAGAACAAATGTTTCAAAAATGTTRTCTAAATTCAGGTGCTCAGATAAGCATTCAAATCAAAGACAGACTATCAAAAGTTCACGGTCCCATTTGCATTCCATCAGTACAGGCTCTGAGCTCTACATAGGAACAACAGTATAAAATGTTCTTTACAACTGAACTATTTTTTTTTTAAAGGAAGACTCTTGAGCAAAGAGTTTGAATTGGTAGATCATGGTTTCAAGTCTGACAGCTAGTCATTCTCTTCCTTACRGTCAAAAGATATGTATCTTCAACAGGAGATCCACACTGCTCAAAACCAGGYCAACTCAAATGCCTAAACATCATTCAAATCCAGAGCAGCCATCTGACTGTTTCAGTGTATTATTCCAAATACATTTCAAGATCAAGAAGTGGACTCTYTGACTTGAAAATGTTGGTGTATTTAAAGTCACAAAACATGCGACAAAACATGTCCCGTTACTCAGTCCACTRGATTATACTGTTACACCCAGAAAAATGCACAACACTGGTAAATGCCTAACACCATCGCTAGATGAAAAGGCAGCTTAACTGCAAGATCCTTAAGCTCACAAAGAGAGCTCATTTCTAAGTACTTGTCCTGTGTCAAGGGTAGACAAAGTTCTACAAGTGGTCACTTGTCTAACTTGTCAGGCAGGCTAAATTTTCAGCTTTGCTGCATTTTTAACCTTCTGACTTCTTCAAGTACTCTTCTCTACCCACGCAGATGTAGGTAATGGACATGACAGTTGGTTTCAGATAAAGAATGATATCTATCAGGTAGCATCTCCAAGCATTCTTTCTGAAGTAAATAAGATGAATTCTGTCTCCTATATCTCAGGTTTATTTATTTCTACAGAGGTGTACTTCTGRTTGTATGGATTACACAATGAGAAAAAAAAAAATACACTGAATATAAAAAAGCAGAATGGGACCTGTCTGTCCCATCCCACACTGTGTAAATCCTGTAGGTTAAAGAAGTGCTATCTGTTCTGTTCTTGTCCAGATGCAGATGAAATTTTTTACTTGCCTTTTTTATTGGCACTCCAAAAATCAGTGTCTTGGGCTGAGTAGCCAAAATTGGCAGCTATGTATAAAAATCTGTTGAAAATCTTTTTCTCACCATTTTGCTCTCCTAAAGATGATATTCTCTGCTTCATGACAGTATGATGTAGTTTCTCAAATTAATATTTTTGAGCTGTCCTGATATTATAGTAGAAAGATGAATCTCCATAAACCAATGAATCCCAAACCAAACCCTACTAGGATGAGGAAAAGCATGACTCTTGATTTTGGGGCATACTTGGTGCATACTAGAGAGCTTTTAGAGCCACCCTCATCGGGGAAAGATGCTTCCTCCTTTTCTGACCCCCACGATACTTACTCTTTCCTGACTCACACATTTTATCTATAAAATGCTCTCAGCTATTATTTTGATGCTCTAGAGAAAAGGGAAGGGAGCTCAAGCATTTAAGGTGCTCCTGTGAATTATCTCAAAACTCTGAAATTACTCCAAACTCAAGGTAAGGACAAGTAAAACACAAATGCAAGTATTTATTCACCACATCCCATATAGGAAACACAGTTTCACAGGTAATAAAGAAATGAAAGGGTCTCCAGGTATCAAAACATATAAACATACAGAAAAGTCTTTTTTCTGTCTCTCTCTCTTTATGCAGCTGTCTTGTTGTAATTTTTCTGACGGAGGGTAAGGAGCAGTGTAAAAYAGTGCTGGAATTGATTTTTGGGAGCAAGGTGCTTCTGCGCTCTGCTTAGGTACCTTTGTTCAGACCACCTCTGGCAGGCTGTGTGTGTTGAGACCTGGTGGGAGGCTAAGGGGATCCACACTTGAAGTGGTCAGCCTGCGTATTCATGACTTGCTATTATTTCAGGTAAAAAAAAATTCAAAAAATGCAGCAACAGAACAGGGCTGTGCTTTCAAGTATTTTGTCTTTCCCAACAGAAAATAGCTGATGCTATGAAAAGTTTTATGCAACTGTAATGTGCTTCACTGTGCTATAATGTTTCATGAAGAGGGAATTTTCTTTCCCAGCCCAGCTGCTGAATAGTTTGTGCCTCCAGGCTCCATGAGGAATTGAGAAATAGGACCAGGCATCATACTAATTTTTATAATTTTTCACCCCATTTGCAGTAATCTGGGACACTGAAATTCTCCCATGTGACAAACATTCCTCTTTGCCTCCAGTCTAACKTCATGTGTGCAGACACACATACACAAACACACATATTTCTGTAACTCAGCTTTCCTTCAAGACATTTCGTATGAAGCTGTGTTCTGGAGGAAAGCTTCCACATCTGACTTAACACAACAATCTGATCTTTTTTTTTTTCTTTTAGGGGGCATTGCTGTAAGTTTGACTATAATAATGTAGTTCCTATTTAAATGAATGTGCACCTGTTTAAATTTCCACTTTCTGCTTATATGCAGATTTAATTTGATTTTTCCTTTTCAGCAGCAAAGTACACTGTAAAAAACCATCTGCTAATATGGAAGCTAAAGGATTTGGGATATTTCCTCTTGTGACTAAGACACCCTAGGAGATGAGGGGAACATTCAGGAACCTAGAAGATTTGCCCTGAAAAGTTCAGATTATCTTGTTTGAAGTCTAATCATTGACACTGGAAAGAAACACTGCTTGTGTTAGCTGCAAATATAAAGCTTTTGTAATAGGCAATTAATTAAGCATTTAGAAAAGATCCTTTTCCTAAATATGACTGAATTGTACTCCTTGATACAGACAGAACTAGGTAGGTTTCCAAGAGTCTCTTTAACTATGTTTCTTATGAATACTTGATTATTTTTGTCTTAACTTCCTACTGTAGGGATGATTTTCTAATTCATGTCCAAGACTCATCCTCTTTTGAATTTTTCCCTGATTTTTGTTACTGTAGTACTTGGTGGCCATGAGTTGCACACCCTCTCTGGATGCAGAGGGACTAACAGCTTGCTGAAAGCCTTTTTCAGTGTTTTTCTTTGAGTTGCCAGGTTCTTCTCTTTCATGGGTGATGAGGCTGGGTGAATAAATATGTTTATTTTTACTTTCTTTGTTTCTTTTTTTTTTATTCTCTAGGACTTGGTCATATTTATCTCACTGCCTCCTCTTGGAGGATGTGTCTTGCTGGAATTGGCAGTGGTTCTRGTCCAGAGACTACAGGAAAGAGTTGTGCTATAGAGCTTGAGAACTGTCTCATTGCCTCACTTTCTACCACCCCCAAATGGATCCTTATCACTGGAAAGGACTACAGAAGTTTATCTATTCTTTACTTTGTGCTTTGTGAAAAATACTGTTTAGAGCTGCTACCAATTTTGAAATGATGGCTGATGTGGATGATTTCTTATCTGCCTTTCTGTGCTTTGCCCCAGGAGCTGACCTCTCACCGCACTGCAAGAACGCTCACAGCTTTGCGACATCTCCAGACAGACTGCTGTTCATCTCTCTACAAGGGGCTTATGAGAAAGCTGCTTCACAAGCTTTCACTTTAGACCATCAACATCTCTTTTTTCCGTCATTAGGATGACCTTCCAGCTCAAAGTTGCATTCCAGGGAAGGCTTCTGATGTGGAGGAACTTGTCTCTAATGAAAGGAAGGAATTTGTCATTGCCTAACTAGAGTCTCCTTTGCAAGCTGAGACTTATTTCTCTGGCATGGCACGTTCTAAGCCTTTCACATTCTCCTGATTTTCACACCCCAAAACAAGATGGAAGCAACTGTCTCCTTGACCCCAAGTAGGAGAGTGACTGTGTTATAGGAAGGCTTTAAAATGCCCAGAGATCAGCTAGATTATATCTTGGTCCTGACTCTGTGCATGAAATTGAGCTATATTTTTCCACATGCTGTAGGACTGATCAAGACAGGTGCATTATAGAACTAATTTTTAAGATACAGGTCTATGAAAATAAACATATAGGGCTTTGAAATAGGTTCTTTATCTTATTTGTAAGATCTTGAACTCACAGGGATCAGCTCTTGCTATAACTTGCCAGAGCTCCATACAGTGGGATCAAACACACTGATATATTTCGTAATATAAATGAGTCCATCGCTAAGTCTACATACTACTACTTATTGTCTTTGGGACCATGCCCTTTGCCATGAGCTATATGTATCATTGCAGTAGCAATGAGGGGTCTGTTGCTCAGCTGCTGACACGTCCTCTACTGACTTCCTTCCTTTTTTACTGAGGCCATACAGGAAAGAGCTCAATCCACTTATCTGTCCAGTGTTGAACACATAATGCTGCTTGCAAAAACAAATGTGAGGTGGGAATGAAGGACTCAGCCAGGATGGTCATGGCAGTACCCAGGCTCTGCAAACTGTGGGTAGAGTACAGCTGGCGAAGGGAGAGTGGGAGCTTTGCCTTTCCTCCTGTGGTTATGGACACAGATTCTGCTTGAGCAGGGACTGGTTTCAAACCAGCCTTTCTTGAAGTGAGTATGAACTGAGCTTGTGTTTAGGAACAAGTTTTTATGACTGTATATTCATACTTTCAGTGTCTGTGGTGGTACTTCATTATCTGTTGAAACAAATGCCCTCCTGAAGCAAGGTTTTTCTGTAAATACTGAATGTCATGGAGCACATCTAGGGTGTTTCTGCAGGAGGAATAGAGATGCCTCCCTGAAAAAATAGACATGACATCTTCGGGTTTTTTAGACCATTAAAAAACTATTTTCAAGTAAAATCTGAAAATTGCTCTGTCTCGTGACTGAATAAAATATGATCACTTCCTTACTCTTGCAAAGTGGCAAGAGAACCAGCTGCACTGGGCCTCCTCAGATGTCTAGAACAGAAGATACTAAAAATAGGCTCAAATACACCTGGAGAAGAAAACCATCCTGCAGACATGCAAGGATAAGTTTTTGTTGGATGAGGCTTTTATAAACACTGGAGCTGGATTTGAACAAATCCCAAATCCTTCAGGTGTTGAGAAACAGCCCCATGAAAAGGCTGTACTCTACAGCTGGTGGGATTAGCAAGAGCTTCAGTCAGGTCCCTGCACACCTCCCCTTATGCCTGAAGTTACTGTGAAGAGCACAGACACCTACGCAGATGGTCTTCTGAGGACAAGAATTATCCATGGCCCTGAAGAGGATAAACTTCAGCAAAATTTTTAAGTAYGACATGTGCTACTGGAGTGCCAAAGAGTGAAAAACATAGTGTCAAATATTCTCATTATTCTATCCTTCCGTACAGTATCATTACCTTTTACTTTAGGGATTGGGGTTTTCTTTTCTGAGACTGAAATTAGAAAATAAAATAATCTTTGMATGACACTTCTTGTTTGGATTGGTCATTGTGCTACACAACCTGCAAATTCTGTCATAAACATAAAATGCCTGTCAGCTTAGTGACAAGTGGATAAAAATAATCGATACCTATCTAGTCAGAGCACTGTGAATCTATCAAATATTCTGAAGAGTGTTATACCAAAAATGCCTGATMCAACCTTTGGTGTAATCAACAGAAAGACTGTTGGATTCTGTTGGACACAATCCATAATTCATTTGTCTTAATTTCTGCATTTCTCCTCTTTCACATTTCCACTTTTCCCCAGAGGGAGAAGTGCTGAAAAGTCACAAGAAAGATTACTTTTCTAGTCTTTTAAGTACTTGTGTGACAGGAATTTTCAGTAATTTGATGAGTCCTTCCCTTGGTAAGCCCCAAACTGCTTACCAAAAACTGCCCTTTTCTAATTTTCTCAGAGCCAAAAGTTTTGAATATATTGAATAAACTTCCAATACGCATCCAAATTTTGGGTGTCCACAGGACTAAGCAATAACCCCAAGGCAATACAATAAGCACTTCCCATACAGTCCTGTATTAGAGTAGTGTGACTACGTACATTGTACAATTAATCTYTTTTCATAGGAACAAATCATATACAGATCCTCTTCAAGAGCACACCACCTATTTTTGAGCATTATGACCCTTTCTATGGCTTAGCCATTTTTTTCAGCGTCTAAAGAATATTTAAAGAAAYTTTAGACCCATTCTAACCATTGATTACAGTCTTTGAATGCCTCTATCTTTGCAGTCTTGTTTGGATGTTCCTGAGCACTCAGGACCAAATATCCATACCAAATGTCCATATTCACATTTCAGGGTTATTCTGGACATAGACGTAAGCTGTACCCTTAGAGGGTACAGAGCTCTGCAACAGAGCTCTGAGAAGCCGCAGGGCATCTTACATACACACAATCATGAAATCCTGGGGGAGAAAAGATGTCACTCTATTTCCTTCCCCATTGAAAATACGATCCGTGTTAATTTTTCTCTCAAATCTCTACTAGCAAACTGTGGAAAAAATGTAGTCTCAAAAAAAAAAAAAAAAAAAAAAAAAAAAAAAAAAAAAAAAAAAAAAAAAAAAAAAAAACACCTTCTGCTGGGAAATGCCTGCATCTCATTTTCAAGTGCATAGGCAGAAGTCAGACAGTGCAGAGGCCTAATGCATGGTGGGACAATGTGATTTAATGAGAATGCAGAGTTTCACAGAGGTAGATGGTTCAGAAATAGTAACTGACACGTACAGCAGCTGCATTCTGCTTTTCAGTCATTTTTTCCCACCATTTTAATGAATGTTTTAAGCTATCTTTTCTTGCTGCTTGATTGTCCCAGCTCCTGTTACTGAACACAAGGGCTGCCTTTCACAATCTGTATCGCTCTGAACTGACATAATATACTTATAATTCTGGAAATTCCAAGGTGCATATACACTTCATGGTAACTCCYGGGCAACTAAGCCCTCTTGGAGTTAGTAATTTTACTGTATTTCATTCCACAAAGGAAACTCTACTCCCAAAGGAAGCAGTAAGCTTTGACCACCCCTATAGCTGATAACAATCGAAGACTTTCATCACTTTTTTTTTGACCCATTCTTGGCTTTCAGAAATAACAACAGCTGCTGAAAGCAATACAGTTTTTAGTTGTACTTCTTTACCTTCCCCCTAGCAAGCATCCTTATGAGAGACTGAGAGATTAAATAGCCTTGGGGTAAATCAATCCCCAACAGCTGTTGCCTCCAGCATTCTTGACTGTCAGTGACTTCATTGAAAACATATGAGTGATCTGTCAACATGTTCACAAGTGGAGAAACGTGTCAACCGGGAAATCTCCCTGCTCCAATCCCATCTTCATGAATGTACATGGATGGTTGAGTAGTTTCTCAAAAATCCCAGTGGTTCCATGACATTTCTTTCTTTATCTCACTGATTTTTTTTTAATCTTTTCTTTTATACAAAGATGGCTCTAAAGAGCATAAGCATGAGTTACATTTTGTCAACGCAAATTTCCCCTTCAAGGGCTGTTTGCTTGGATATGTAAACTAGTCTTCGTATCTCAAGAGGCTAGTGCAGAACTGACTGTTGAGGACTGAAGTCAGAAACATGGAATCAAAAGAAAATCCAAAACTGGAGATCACTTTAGGTAATCTACCTTTCTTCATAATGCAGGCAGCTTTCACTTTCATAGTTACTCTATAATGCTATCACTCCTGGTCACTTAAGCCACTGATGGCGTATACCCTCTCCTTCCCCAAGCATGACCTTGTAATACTGCCATCAGGCACTGTGTCTACCTAACATCATGTTCAAGACCAAGGCATATGGGTGTGGGAACACATCTAGTTTGTGGTCTAGCCCTGCTCCCCTCATGCTAAGGCAGCATAAGTATAGGCTCTCCCAGCCCAGGAGAGACGAAAAGATAGGTTATGGAGGCAATGAGCAAAGTAGATGGAACAAGGCTGTTTCTTAGCAAGGCTGGAGGATTTGCCTGGATTGGACTCCGTAGTCCACTTGAAAATAATGATGTCTAAGGAATCTACTCTATCTCAGATCTTTCTTCTCTGATCACTCTATTGCCCAAAGCAGCTGCATACTTTGCCTATTCCTAAAGCTGTACCTGATCCCATTCATAGCTTGCTCAAGCTTCATTTTAAATTTATTTAAATTTGCCTGTTTAGTAGGGTGTTAAACAAACTCGCTCTTCTAATAGGTAGAAACCTCTTCTTCTTTTTAAGCATAATACATCTAGGTATAATTGAATGCATTTATTCTTCTAATAAACATAAATTTTTATCTAAATGGCTTTTGTCTCTCTCTGATTTATGATGCAGCAAAGATCACTCTTGCTTTGTCTTGTCACATTATGACAGGCCGTTTTAATAGAGTTGTGCTAGTAAGTTATATTTTCATGCTAGGAYTGAATAGGATTTTTGATAGGGGTCAATCTAAAAATGTGTCATTCAACTTGACTATCAGCCCCAATTTAAATCGATCATCTGAGGAGCCTATTCTACTTTTAAATTGACTGGTTTCCTCTGTGCAGGCGATAATGAAAACACTCCTAGAGCAACACAGACTGGACACGTTACAATTTCTGAAGATACAGAACTGAGAAAAAGATTCTTGCTCAGTTACAGTCTTGTTCTTTCCCTTCTTTTCTTAAGGTGAAATTCACCCTGTTTGAAATGCTCAGACAAGCACTTAGTTTTACTAAACCACATATTAGACGTTTTCTCCATTCTGAACTCAGGAAAGAGCAAAGGATCTTTGGCTATGTCTTACTTATGGCACCACTTAGCATCAATATTTTGAGCCTGAAATCCTGGTCCCACTTCTGTCAGTGGTGAAACAACAATTGGCTTTAACAAAATGAATATTTCATACCAAAGATTTAACAGAAGAGAACACTACAGTGTAATTATAGCTCTCATAAAAATAACTAGTCTCTTTTGTTAGAATYATAACTCAAATAATAAAAGAATTGAGGAATGATTATCCTTACTAAAGTACTTTTTATCAGTATATCTTTAAGAAAGTGGAAAAGCAGAGTGAAGCACCATTACTTCATTTCAGAGGCAGGAAGCTACTGTAGCCAACTTTGGTCAAAAGGGAGGCTGTGTCAGCCAGTCCTTCTGTAACCCCTGCCCAAACTGGACTTCCAGTTGTACATATGCTTGGTGACCTCAGAAGTGTTTGCTGCGATTCTGCTGCAATTACTGCATTATCATCTCACTTTCAGAAAACTGACACAGTACTAGAAACTCTATGAAGTGTGTGTGGAATCAGTGTGGAGTGGCATGCTCCAGGTTGAAGATTTACCAAGACATCACATTTATCATGCAGCTGTGCAGGAGTGAGACTGGCTTACTGAATGAGAGGCAGATTTGGGAGCTGGGGAGTTTCCCTCAAAAGCACCTTTATATCCTATGCCATTGCGGTACTGATGTGAAAAAATGACAAGCTAATTAATGRGAGAGCCTTTCTCCGTACTGACTGTCTTTGTTAGGACATTTAAAGTACATTGAAACACTAATAACAAAGATTCAGCTGCGCTAATTTATACATCCAGTTCACACAACTGCCCAAGCATTTCCTACACAGTGCTTCAGAAGTACCCCGCAGGGAACTATTGCTGGGGAACTATTTCAACTTCTTGCCKGAGAAAAAAAGGAAAAGAGAGAAAGCATAGACTTTTTATGTCAGGGGGCAGAAGACTTATACCAAATGATGGATCAGATACAAAGGACAATTTTATGCATTGATATGACATGACTACTGTGAAATTTTGCAGCAAACAGTATTTATTATKCACAGGGCTGTACTCTGCTCCTCTGTAGTGTAAGCATTGCCATCCTTGACCATAAGACACCTATTGCATGGATAACAATTACTGGTTAAAGTGATGCAGAGAGTATCGCCTGGCTTAAGGTCATGCTGCTGAACAGTGGATGTCGGAGTTATTTATAAGAAGCACAAATAACTGCTCATTACGTTTCTACTAGCACAAGGAGCTCCAAAGGGGCTTACAGCTTGCAGACTTTGCTCTCTTCATTTTATTAATTCAAGGGTTTGAGTATTTTGTCCTTGGAATATATATATATATATTTCATTACTATGGTAGGAACCAATCAGGAAGAGACATTTACAAAGTTTAAAAAATATGTTTAAGGGCTTCTCCTGCAGAAAATTTTAATTTTTATATTTGACACCAATTAAAGAGCAAAGGTAAAGTCTTTACAGAAAAGAGATATCTTACCTCCGTGGTTCAAATGAGCTGTCCGCAGTATATCAGCAAACAGTGCTCTTCCCAAGTAGTTTCATGAATGTCAAGGTGACAATGTCTTTCACCCAATTAATCCCACAACTCCTATTTGACTGTGCTCCTACTCAGAAGACCTCAGGCCAGCAGGCCAGATTTCTTCTAGTAATTAGCCTTTAACCTTCCCAGTCTTTGCTTTTGCAGTTGCCACAGACTCTGTGTCAAAAAGGATTTTTATGCTTCTCTTAAAGCCTRTATCACAATGGCTCTGGCTTGACCTTTGGAGAACCTGCATTTATAAGCAAATTGTTTCAGGGAAACGTTTTGATAGCTATTTAAGAAAATACTTATAAGTACTGGGATTCTTCTAGAAAGATAACACAATGCTTGCATGTATCTCCAGATGCAGTTTTGTCCCTGCCCACTGCCTATGTTGTTCTTTTCTTTATGAACTATAGAAAATCATAAATCTAGTACCAATTGTTATAATCAGGTTGTACCTGCTAAAAGTGATTACTGGCAATCTTCTAGGTTCAGAGATAGCATAATGCTGTTTTTTTAAGTTCAACACCAGCTAGTTACTACTGTGCTCTCAATATGAATTAACTCATGTAAAGGAAAAACATTTTTCTGTATTGAGTAGAATCAGTACAGTTCAGCTATATATCCTGGGCACTCTGTTAGGAATGGTTTCCTGCAGTTGTCCATGGACAGTAGAAGCAGCCTTTCACAGATTTTCCAAAGACTATGATCAGCAGCGTGATGAAACTCCGGATGGGCATCAGTTGCAATGGTGGATAAAAATCTTCACTCAGCAACCCCAGTGGTGTTTGGGTCTCCTAGATCCACAGGCAGCCTGTCGACAAGAGAGCTAATTTGGCATTATATCCAAATATACTCCGAGGTAACCCAGTTCCAAGAAATTTCAGATGCATAAGATAGATTTTAGATTTTTATATCATTTGGCAGGATTTTCTCCTGCTCTAGGTGCAGCTCTGAAAGGTGCTAGCTGAAGTTTCTTAATCTAGAGGTAGATCCAGACTCCTAGAAAGATGATGGAGATACCTGGGTAATCAAACTGCGGTTGAATAAAATTTTGAACTAAACTTATTTAAAGGTGAGGAGCTGATGAAAGAAAGGTTTAGAGAGATGTGAGATTCTTTCCTGGTTCCCTGGCACATTTACCAACCACACTGAAATGATTTCTGGGTGTATCACACTTCCTTCTATTTTCTCTCTCTTTCCTGAAATGAAACAGATCTGTTATACTTTGAGAGATTTCCTCTGATTCTATCACAAAAAATAGATACAGTGTCTGAAAAACCTAGAGAAAAGGAAAAAGCTTCTAAGAGGAAGACCTTATTTGAAAGAATAATTATTTATTGAATAAATATCAAAGTGAATTTTAAATTTCCAGCAGAATCAAGGTTAACAGATAAATAGAGCTGGGCATCTATTATACTTATTAATCCAATGCGACAGTAAAAATCACAAGGCTGAATGTTGCCCTTCATCCTGTGAGGACAAAGAGCACATCTATACTGTCCTTGGAGGTGTTTAGGCTAGCCCAAAGTCTTGTTTCACCCGTCCATAGTCTTTGTGTGCAGCTTGGTTAATGTCTGAATTCAGGCTCCACAAAAATCCCTGCAAATGATGCCTAGGCTCTTGTAGGAAGGACCCAGGGCCTCCTTGTCCATGTAGATGTAGCTAACATTTGAATGAAGTCTCTCTTGTGCAGACAGATGTATCTCCCAGTCCTAAAATTCACAGTGAGGTACACATCTGTCCTTGAAGTGTTTCCCCACAGCAGAGAGGATAATTTGGGAGGAAGAAAGGAGAAGAACCACTGAATGTGATATTGTCAGGAGCTGAAGACTGAGACTTCTCGGATAGGAGGTATGCATAARCCCCAGCTTATAGTATCAGAGGATCATAGAAAATTCATATTGGATGGGACCTCTGGAGCTCATCTAGACCAAACTTCTGCTCAGAGCAGGGTTAGCTATAAGGTCAGACCAGGTTGTTTAGGCCTTTGSCCAGTCTGTTCTTGAAAACCTCCAGGCCTGGAGGCTGCACAACCTCTCTGGGCAACCTACTACACTGCATGACTGTCCTCATTGCACAGAAGTTTTCCCTTTTAGTCAGTCTTATCCTATCTCCTTTCCACTTATGACTGTTGTCTCTTGTTGTTCCACCATGTACCACTGTGAAGAGCCTATCTCTATCTTTTSAATAACCTTCCTATAGATACTGGAAAACTACTATTTGATCTCTGCCCCCCAGTACCTTCTCTTCTCCAGGCCAAATAAGCCACATGTTTCCAAAGACTATCCAGATCAACCTCAACACTTCACATGAATTTATTTGCTTTTCTGTGTAATTGTTAATGCTTAGAATGGCAAAATTCTCTCCTCATAGGTCAAATACTTCACTCTCCAATCCCTTAATTCTTCCAAAAACTCTTGTGTCCTACTCATAGCAGTATCTTGACTGCACAATTAGTATATGCCAAAACATTTATTTCCCTAGAATTGTGTCAGGCCCAGCAGAATTATATTTGTAGCTCTAGGTAAATGAGCAGGTTCCCCCCCACCCAATAATCTGTAACCATGAATGGATATCATTTGCATTATAGTATGGCACAGATCCTAACCSTGAAGTTAGATGTGATCTCCAAGTGGAGGCATAGCTAAAGAAAAAGTCATATATAAAGCAGCTGCTAAAACTGTGCATATATCCATGAAGGCTATAAGTTGTAGTCAGCCATTAGTCCAAAGTTAGTTATGCGTTAATCAAATTGACGGTCACTTCTTTTGTTGTTGTTGTTCTGAATGACAGATCTGGTTACCTCRAAAACCAAAATAATAATGAAAAATAAAAGCAGTTATTTGCAAACTACTGTTATCACCCACCAAAAGATTCAGAATCACCTGCATACTCCTAGAAATTAATTCATTCCCTGTAGCATTTGCAAAGGAGATAGCTAAAATCTGAACTTGTTTTTTGGGGGAACTGTTGAAATTAAACTACAGAAAAATCATGGTAAGCAAGAAGAAGATTAAGTCATATAACTACAGAAAAGCCTTTATCTTTAGTATAAGTCTTCTTCATATCTTTAAAGACCATTCATTTTCCTAGCTAGTGTGCTTGCTTTTAATGAATCAAGTTTCAAAGTAACAAAAGAATCATATATTCTAGTGTTTTAATTTTTTTAATTCAATGAAAAAATGTGCATAAGTAGCATTTCATTTTCTTAGAAGTACCTTTGTTGTCCTTGAGTTTCATTTATCTTCATTAATAGCATTTCAGACTTCTGTAGAGTATAGTTAGACACATTTTTTTGCCCTAATAGGCAAGTTCTTCGGTGGTGTATATCTGGTAAAATGCAGGAAATGCATTTATTCTAGATAAATCTATATTTGCACAACTTAATTTGTCAAAATATTTCAATTTTCAAATGCATATTCCTGAATATTTAGAGACAATATGAAGTTATCAGATTTTTCAGCAACCTTCTTTTATTTTCCCCCTCTGAGTGCCGTATTTCTCCCTCTATTACGGGGAGGGAGACAGAGGGAGAATAAATGAGGCAATGTCTCAAATCGAAAATCTCTCACGTAAATAAGTTTCACTCTATTCTTTGTTTCAACAGTAATGGAATTTAGAGGAATTATTTACGAGGTGCCTAGTTCACCTCARTATAACCACAGACATTATTTAGACAGCAGCATAATTGTGAATAGCATTTGCAGAGAGTAAAGGTCACTGTCTCTAGCAAAGAGCTTCTCACCTAAATTAGGATGTGAGAAGGGAAGTTATCAACCTTCAGCCATTCAGTAAGAGACTACAAAAGTGAAGTCATATGTATACCCATTCTAGTAATTCTTGCCTCTGATTTCAAGGAAAGACTCGAGGGGAGAAGGAAGTGCTTCCCAAAGCAGGAATGGTGCATGTCTTGGGAAACCCAGATGCCAAGGCGTAGGTATGGCATGGTGAGGTATAGAAAAGTCAGCATTTTCAAAAGGTATAAAATGTGTGCAGTAGCAATGTAGATAATTTTGAATCGTGAGCACTGCTACTAGCGACAGTGTCTGGGTCAGGACAAGTCAGGTTACCTTCCTTCAGAGCTGGGTGCGAGAGCCCATGATAGAGCCCCAATTTGTCACAGCTCAGCTGCTGTGTGTAACCAAGTTGGTCTGCTCCTCCAGAGYCTCTTATGAGTTGTGGCTCAAAGAGTGCTAACTGCCAGTCTGCTKCTTCTTAACTGGCACATGTTTCCAAAGACTATCCAGATCAACCTCAACAYTTCACATGAATTTATTTGCTTTTCTGTGTAATTGTTAATGCTTAGAATGGCAAAATACTCCTTTACAGTTATTAGCTTATGGATCAATACAGTCAGAATTTCAAGGCTAGAACCTCACAAGCAACACAATCTCATTAAAGCCAATGAGTTTCCAYAGGGAATCTATCTGGAGAGGATTTGGTCTTGAGTCTTCATATAAAATAGAAAGCAGTATCTGGAGCAATGCCTCTTGGCAGAGTCAGGCGCTCCATCAAAGAGATGGACAATTAACAAATGATTAGTATTCATGAACTAGAAGAGGAAGTCAAAAATTCTTTTCTAATAGGGTACAACAGCCTTATTGKGATAGATTTTTGCTGGACTGACGGTTCCAGTGGTCAGGCTAATTAAATCCTGGGGTCCATTTCGTGTTAGCTTGTCAGAGACAAATTCTTAGCAGGAGTCAGACTGCACCTTTAATCATAGTGACAAGAGACACTCAGGGGCTGGTTGTTTCTACATGGGCATGGGAAGTTGCACCAAAACCCAAATACTTTTCTATCATGTGGACTATAGGGTGGATTCTTCTGTTGCAGTGCCTTCTTTGGTGAGAGGCTCATTCTAATTAGCTGCCAACTAAAAAGCTCCTTATGTAATATAAACTGTGGACAAGAGACTAGATGCGACTTAGGCATGCTTGGCACAGTGACTTGTGTATCTGCCTATGCAGTGACTTCTGGACTACAGAACTTACTGCCATGGTTTGTCTGTACATTTTACACTAAGTACTTCAGGGGCTCCAGAGCGATCATCTGTGTATTTTGTGTGGCATGTAATCTTACAGGTGAATGCTGAGAACGACTACATCACAACCACATCGTGAGAATYAGAGTGAGGAGCGCTTCTTCCCTGGTGGGATCTGATGCTGAAGCAGAGGCTAAGCTGCACAATTCCATCACAGCCAGGGAAGTTTTGAACTCCAGGGCTGCACTGACACAAGCCAGTGAAGGACTGCCAAGGAATGTGCCAGGCCTTGGGACTTAGTTCTCCCTGCTGATCCTTGGTATGGATGTAACCACTCTATTCTGCAGCTTGAGGGAGCTGGCATGCAGCCTCTTATGTGCCAGCTGTCAACAACACAGACACCCTGGAATATTTAATTRTACATCTAGCTTTGATGTTATAGATAACCAGGATAACGAGTCYACTGAGAGCTTTCTATCAGCTATCCAACCAGGTGGATCTATCAGAACCAGGTGGATCAGCTGAGACAGAAGAACTGTGTTTTAGGTGGATAATCTTAGCTGAGATAAGCTCCCATGGTGTTTGGTTGGGTAGCATAAGATGACTAGTGGGCAGCAACCACATTCCCACAGCAGTCGCAGTCCTGTCAGCTTTGTGCTCAACCACACATTAAAACGCTGGCAGGAAGCAATAGCCTGATATGAGCACTTTAATTTTCTCTAGAGGAGTTCCCCAGTGGTACACCACTTATGTACCATTCACTAACAGAAGAACTTGGCTGCTCTGGTGTGAGACAACYGTGCAGTAACCTTTAGCTAAAGTTGAGCAACTTTAGTTAGCTTGAGCAACTACCACAGAACAGTTAAAGCTGGGAGGCCACAAGAAGATGTGCAGGCTATAAAGACCTAACTGGGGAACCTGAATAACATTATATAAACTGGGGCACTTAAGAGGAAAGAGAGAGAACGCAAACAAAAACACATAGCAGTGAAGGTCAGAATATTTGCACACAGCTCCTCCCTGAAGTCACTTGAGCTTCCAAGGAAATTAAAAATAAGTAAAAAAAAAAAAAAAAAAAAAAAAAAAAAAAAAAAAAAACAGCCCTGAGAGCTCAATGGCACATGGTTGAATTTCATTTCTTTAAAGTGCCACAGATGAAAATGAAAGAGGCACTTAGAGAATGCTGCAAGCACATGCTCAGAGGCTGCTAACTTGAAGAAAGCAGCCTTGGCTGGCTGGCTTGCCCTGTTCCCTCTCCAGCTTGCTCAGCATTAGCAGCTGAAAGCTTAGCAACAGAAAGCAGCAACCTGGACCAGAGCAGAAGACGTCATAGCTATCCACACCTTGAAGTCCGCATCCACCACCAGAGAGACAAGGCAGAAGACAAAGGTGGAGTGAGACTGAGATAGGTGACAGAAATTATCAGTCATGGAAAATAATCCACACTGGGGAACAAGGGAAAGATTTACAAATGTTTCAACCAATATCTTTCTATAGACTTTGAAAGGGTAAGTAGGGTCCTCTGAAAAAGGAGGATGGCACAGTAACATATAGGCAAAAAGAATATGGGATAAAATAAGAACGATTCTCCTTCTTATTATTGCTATTAGACAACAGTATATGGACCTTCAGTGGCACAGAAAAAAAGTAAGTTTGCAGCTGACAAGTGTTTATTTTTCTAAACTATCTTGAATGCTACAGGGAGAGCATCAGAGTCATATGATATCACTGACTCTGGCAAGATTAAAATAAATGAATAAGTACAACTTTTTTAATCATGTGTGCTTGAAATTATATACCTGAACTCATGCTAGACATTTATATTAAATAGATTTTTTAACATCCAAATTTGCAAATACKGACCTAAAAATATTTTGATTGGAGATGACTGGCGATTCTGTGAGAAAAGACAAGAGTAGTTTTTAAGACATTGAACACTGAAGGAGTGTTTCTCTAGGGACAGAGCGGGCTGKATGTGGCAGTGTTCCCTAATGGCTAAAGCACAGCGTCTCACGACCTGCGCTCTGTTACGAGCTTGTTACTGGTGCTCTGTTACTAGCGTAACCTTGCCGTGTTCCTGGCCAGCCGGGCGATGTGGAGCCAYGTGGAGTCACAGGTGAGCTAGCTGAGCCTCAATGTGTCCCAGGATTAGTAGTGGATGGGAAGCACTTGAAGTTTACTGACAAGAAGCCCTATAGAAATGCAAGATATTAGCAACGATATCAATCTACTGACTAGTGCTGAGCCCAGAGGAGCTAGTGCTGGGCTGCTCAGGTACTGTCACATGGTTGTTTGCAGAGTGTTTGCAGAAGCGAGGGGAACTTGAACAGGCTTGAAGATAAGCTTCCTTTTGCTACTCAGTGGCCTTACAGAGCAATTCAAAGGAATCCTGAAACATCTACTCCATTCTTTAGACAAACTATTCATATCCTTCCTAATTACTGATCTATTCCCACAAGCATCTTCACTTCCTTTTCTAATAACCTTCTAGATCATTTTTATTACAGCAAACAGAAACTCAAACAATGACTGCTGTCACTTTTTGCTAGGTGCGGTATAAAAATAGAGTAGGAGGCAAACCTTTCTTGGAAGACATCAAGATCTAAACAGATTAAAACACATTGTGGAAGGGGAAACACTAGGCAGGAGAATGAAGTGACTTGGCTAATTACAAAGTCAGCCAATGGCAGAGAAAGGAAAAGGATGTGCAGATTCTTAGCCTTGGGTAGCAAGTATAGTTTATCATTTAACTTGCTTTGTTTCCTTTATTCATTCTGATAAATACATTTTCCCGAGAACAAGTGCACCTATCCAACATGCCAGCAATTCCACAACATTTTCTGCCTGAGAGGAAAAGACTGAATCTTCCTTCTTCCCCCTCAGGTTGTGCTGTGCAGCTGTGATACCAGATCTTTAATCATAGTGACAAGCACAAAGGCTCTATGCAAATGTAAGCAAATAGCGTTTGACATTTATATGAAGATGATAAAGACATTGGGGGATGTTTTGAGGGTGGAGAATGTTTACACTATTAGTACAAGAGAACACAGAGATTTAACCAAGCAATAATCCCAATTTTGAGTTAACATGAGTTCAAAGATGGAGTGACCTTGCTCAGTCAACAGACCCTCCAGAGTCTGTTCAATATGTTAAAACTAGAGAACAGCATCTGGCCTAATGTCTTTGGTGGATAACTTTTGCAGGAAATTTCTGTCTTTGTGTTTCCCCTTCTAATATGTTTTCTACCAGCTGAGATTTTACATCATGTTAAACCTCCTATTGGTGTTTTTATTTGTTTGGTCCCCCATGTGAATATAAAAAGTCAGAAGGAAAGGAGTTATGAAGAGCTGTAGCTTGGCAAATTTCAAGACATCTGTGGCCTGATTGAAATTCCATCAAACCATTCTTTCTGTTGACTTCAGCTGTTTATATAGCATCTAGTGCAGTTGTACACAGATCTCAGAGGAAATATGTAGGCACTCCTGTAATACAATAGTAACAATAAAACAAGAATAATAGCCCTCTGAATTAAATACATGTATCAGTACTAGCTACATGGGTTCAGGCTGTCTAGCAGCTAGACATGGATGTGGATGCTGCTGGTTGCTGCATTTCTATTTCCAACCTGAATTTGAGGTGAAGAAACTGATTACTAAAAGAATTGTTGCACAGCTCTTCTCAGTGCACCATGATAAATTCCCCTTAGATCACCAGATTAAATCCCTTTCTGTTTCAGGCTTTTTCTTCTGAGATAGTTGCCATATTTCATTCGTAATACTGTCCTCCAATGGAGAGGAAGGCTTATACCAAGATCAGCTTATTTTGGGGCAGCCCACAGGGCATTCTGGGTCCTATTTTTACTAAAGCAAGTTGGAGATAATTCAGTTCAGTGAAGTGACTTTGTAATAATTTGTAGTGATTGACTGGCATTTCTCTAGATTGTTTTATTTCTGTCATCATATATGAGAGAAGAGTTCAGTGAGTCCCACGGTACCYTCCTTATGTCTAGGGATTCACTTGTTTTTCTCCAGTGAACTACCTTAGCGAACTCTTTTAATTAGCAGCTTGTGTATCATTTCCTACAGAGACGGCCACATTATCTGGGACATAAAATGTTCTGTGAGATACTGTACCCCAAATTGGACCCCAGTTATGTTGCAGGGTCTTTTATCAGAAAGCACTTGCATTTTCTCAGGTAATTGGTAAAACAACCAAGTGGCCAGAGAAGTTTTGCCTGCTTATGGAAAAGCCAGTGAAACAAATTATGGCTTCATCTGAGGAAATTATTACCCTCCACGTTGTGTGTAAGTTTGTGTGATAAAAAAGTGAGGATTTATCACCACAGAGTCACACAGACATGAACTATCCTAGCTGGTCTGTAGGAAGGATTTGTGCTACTTTCAAACATTTGTCATGCAAGTTTCTCTTCCTGTCAGCCTTCTATACCTTCTTTCTAAATGCTGTCCTACACAACTCAGAATGAAAAATAATGGCTGTAGAAATAATTATGGTGTGTCATATGAAGCAAAGTTTATTTATTCTTTTAAAAAGTCTATTTATATAAGCAGCAGCCTTCTCCCTCACTGCCTAGGACACACCAGCAGAGCAGACGGGTGAGCATTCCTTTTAACTGTCTCAGCTTTTCCTCGTTGTATTTTAATTTGCTTTTCTCATTGATCAGTGACTCCAGGTACATTATGGAACCCACACCATGTTACTCAATATTACCTCCTAGATGTTCTCACCTGTGAGAATCTACAGTCAGCTATAAGCAACTGAATATGCTTGGTCTTTCTTGGACAAAAGGAGGGTGGGAGAAAGACAATATAACTTCAGTCACCCTGTCCAGACTTTCTTTCAACCACCTCTGAATTGGACACAAAATATGGTCCTCAGCTTTAAATTTTTGACTTAATGTCTAAATGAATTTCTCTGCATTGCAAGCAGCTATCGTTTATCATTCAGAGAACTGCTACTCAACTGGCACCAAAGATCTGGTCACCAAGTTACATCCGCTAGCTTACAAAATCCATACTGCCCATGCAGACCAGATCCCATGTTCTGAATATGAAGCTGCCAGCTAAAAAAAATTATCTATAATAATATAATGAGTATACTCTGGGACTCAGCAAAGTTCTGATATCTGGCTTTATGAGACGTGTTGTCTGTGTTGTGTTGACTGTACTGATTGCATAGGAGGAAGAGAGTGAACTAAACTAGAAAGCATCTCAGTGGCTTAGAAAAACAACATCCTAATATGCACATAGGACAATGAATTATAGCTCAAAGTTACAGTCAAGGCTGTGATTTAATGGATTGAAGGGCTTCATAGATTGAAGGACTATAAACAGATAAAAACAACTGAAGACATAAAGACGAGCGTTCAGTCTAAGCTAGCACCTCTCTTTTCTTATAGCAATCCAGTTCCAGACAGTAATTCAGCCCATTGTGGATCAGATAGCTGGAATGAATTACTCTATAGATGTTATTCACACTCTCTTGAAAACAGTTGACAATCAACTTTGAGTAGTCACTCAACTTTAAGGTATTAGACCTTGTAAAGAAGCACAATCAAAAATACTGAATGGTATTTGATTAAGACTCAATATAAAGAAAGTGCAGTGAGGTACTCAAACAAAATCCATATATATTCAAGAAAGATAATAGTTACAATCAATAAATATATCGCACTAAGTACACATTTTTGTTGTGGCTGTTATTAAAGGCTATTCTTCTGAGGTTAAAGCTTAGAGATTCTTTTCAGATCACTGACCCATAAGACTTTTGCAATGTCTCTAAAGTAATTGTTAGAATCTGTTACAGTAGGTAACTTGAGAAAGTTTAGTTCACAAATCAGTGTCACAGTAAAATCAGGCAACTCCTTTCAGAGTTGTCATAGTTTATTGTATCAAGATCCTACTTAATGTAGTTTTAGTTTGTGTGTCATTGATCCAACTGATTGGAATGACTTTTCCTGGGCTTTTAATATACAGCAGATCTTTGTGGATGAGAAGGTCTCAACTTAAGTACTAGAATATATAATAAGGAACAATCCTGGGTAGTCAGGAAAATTATTTGTTTGGCGTTTTCTATGCCCAACTTCAATGACTATGAGATTCTTCCGATATCACATGCATGGATTAATATTAATTGTAGCTGCACTGAAGGTAGAGACACTACCGCTTGTTAGGCTATTATAGATAAGGTCAGAACAAAGTACTGACTTTTATATGGGAAAAAAAAAAAAACATTTCTAATATCCAAGACTTTCTTTACACAGAAATCTGTACATTGGATGCAGGCCCTGATCATTCTGCACTACTGTAATGGAGCAGAGAGGCTATAGATTAAGTGTATCCTGGTGGATGGAGGAAGCTTCCAGTGGCATTGGCTTTAACTTATATTGTCATCCAACTTCTGTGGGAAGCAAGACTGGAGCTCAGAACTGCAAAAGTGAACTAACACTGTTTTGCCCTTGCATCTTTTGARTTCAGCTTGGATATGGGCTGTGGCTGGAGTGGCAGGAGGGTGTAGTAAACCATTTAAAACAAATATATTCTTCACCATACAACAGTGAAGACAATCTGGCTGTGAAGTAGCCAGTTGAAACAAAATACTTCCGGGTACTCCAAATTCCACTGACACACTGTTATTACATACACTTGCAGAAATTCAGTAGCCGATGAAAGCTTTGGGAAAGATCTCAGATAATAATCAGTCAACAGTTGAAAACAAAATGCTGGATGCATATAGATATGAATAGTTTCTCAGATTACTCCTAACAGGACCAATTATTTGAACTATGACTTGACTCATTAAAATTCTGGATGTTTAGAAGTGGGTGTAACCTGTCTTAGATTTAGATATGAGCCATACAGACATCTAGGAACCTTTTATATATGACTTGTCTCACCTAATTTAAGCAATCCACAAGTTAAGCATCCAGTTTGTTGATCATCTAAACTCTTTGCCAACCTTTTGAGATATGTAGCTGTAACTAGGGACAAGAATCTTTCTCAGGAGGTATCCATTTCCTCTGCACTGACAACAGAGAGAGCTTAGACGTCTAGCTTTTAGCCACCATTCAAAGATGAATGATAGATTTTAATAATTCAAACTGGAGAGATGTTTCCCCCACTTGATAGCAGAATAGCTCATTTTAAATTTTAAAGGATTTGTTTCCCATTGAAAGAGAGTGGAGGAGGATGGGATGAAAGAAAGAGCTCTGTTTAAGCAAAAGACTATAGAAAAATCTTCAAGCAAATTCAGGATAAATGTCAAGCAAGACTGACTATTGGAAAACCTTATATTTCTTACAACTTTGCTGTCTAGAAAACTTTTTAAAATTAAAAGTTTATTTCTCTTCAGATTTTGAGTTCAGTGAGTAGATGGGCCAAATTAAGCAAAATATGTTGAAGATTGCTTAGAATGCCTTACCTTTTGTTCATTGAAACTTTAATTAATAACACAAATTTTTTTCTACTCAACAGCAGTGGATGGTTATAAGCTGTAGCAAAACCTATATCCTCTAGGTATCTCCCACTGCTGACAGGGGCAAATTTGTTTCAGGCAACAAACAAATATCAATCAACTGTAATCAATTGTATGTATTAATTACACGGTTGTGTCCATAAATGCACAGAGATCAGCAAGAGAGAGAGCATGGCAGGCAGCAAGGCAGCACATAACAGAATTTTATTTCATATAATCTGGGGGGAAAAAACAAGAACAACTTGTCCTCCTAGTATTCACGACAAAAAAAAAAAAAAAAAAAAAAAAAAAAAAAAAAAAAAAAAAAAAAAGAAAAAGAAAGAAAAAAAAAGAAAATGAGAGTGACACAGGATAGGCAGAATCTCTTAGGCTTCTAACCTTACCTAGTATGCTGAGTAAGAGGTTAAGAGAATTACAGAATAGCTTGAACAATAGGCTTGTTCCTGAAATACATCAGCCACTATTAACTGGAAATCAGAAACTCGTAATCAGTAGATATCTTTGTGTTCTAAAATGTTCCCTATTTTGATTCTCATGCCTTTGTGACACTAGGTTACCAGGAAGAATAGGTCTCAAAAAATATGAATCTATATTCCTGTAAGATATATGACTTCACGACACACTTTTCCTGGAGGAGAAAAATAAAGAGAGAAAACCTTGGGAGGTTGATTTGACTGCCTTTCTGAAGCCAAATGCAGCTGCCAGACTTTTGTTGTTACCCAACTGATATTTCAGCAAGGATTATTTTTATTGTAAATATGTGAAGTGGATGAAAGCAATGACTCTTGGACTAGATCAGATAAGAAAAGGAATGGTCCTGTCATTCAGATGGCTCTGAAAGAGGTTATGCAGTACAGTTGTTAGCAATGTTTTTTATTATTATGCAATTTTGTAAATCATTTTTTTTCTCTGTTAAGGGAATTCAAGGGGTGGTGGAGTCAGGAGAACAATAGTCATAATGGACAYGTGGAAGAATGCTATGAGAAGGGAAAACCTCACAGTTCTGCAATTAGAATAATTGGGCCTTTTCCTTTACAGGTTTTGCAGGGCCAGCGGAGAATAACATTAAGGATTTAGACTGGTGAAAGCCAGAGTTTCTTCAGCCCTAGTCATGGATGAACATGACTTTCATGCTTATTCCATGGTTTTATCTATCTGGACTGTCAGAAGTGAAGCTAATCCACACTTCTCATGGCCCTAACTTGAGTTTTGTGTTTCAAAAGGTCAAGAAGCAAAGTAAATGGTTAGGGAAAAAATACCCTTACTTTTCAAGTTGAACTTCAAGACACAGAAAATGGGTTCTAAGCTTTTCAGGACAGGGACTGGCTTTATTTTGCTTTATACAGGATGTACCAAATCAGTTATGTCTGGAGATTTTTAGAAATTACCATAACTGTAACAGCATTGGTGCAGTATGTGCCAACTTACTTTCCCCAAATCACATCATTTTTAAAATTTAAGATAAATTTAAAATAAATTCTAGCAGATCTTTTAACTTATCTWGGGTTTTGATCTTTGGTGTTTATTTCATACACATTTTCCAGCTTTTTGTGATCATTTCAAGAGCAACAAAAAGAGTTTATTTCACTTTATTTTATAAATGACAGATAAGATTCTTACCGTCATCACAAGATTTCAGGATCTATGGTTTTAAGCAAAATGCCAGCGTCTCATCATGAAATGGCAAACACTGGCAATGATATGTTGGGAAAGCTGGAGATGATGAGGAGTGTTCACTTTCAAATTACTATTTATAAGTATACATCGCAAAGAGGAAGTGCTGACTGCTTCTAAATACCAAGATGAGTTGAATACTGTGATTTTGTGTCAGCCTTAAAGGCAAGATCCTCTCAGTACTGTATATAACATTTAATCAAGTACAAATGGGTTCATGCTATTCCTTCTTTCTAGTTCTCTCTCTCTCTCTCTTTGCTTTATGCCTTGGGGATACTTCCCCTCCTCTGCAAGAATATTAAAGTAAATATATATTCTCAGATTTCAGACAGCAGTAATTACAGAATAGAGAGATCAAATTTCCACAGCTTGTAATTTTCATTACTTCATCCCTTGCTCAGTGATGTGAACAGACAAGCTCTGAAAAACAGCTGAAGCCTGGTGTGGAGGCCTGATTTTACCATGAGAAGAAGAAGGGGGGATTAAGTGGGGTGGAAAAGGGCTTGTGACTGCTTCAAATGCACAGAATAGGTGGAGGGAGACAGAGGGAGGGAGATAGCAGAGAGAGGTGATTTCTCACATAAACTCAGAAAATTAACTTCTCTTTTGATCACCAGGCACATCAGCAGCACAGTTAAACTGGTTAGAGGAAAAAAAATAAGTGGTGAAACAGCCCCTGCTCCCTTTGCTCTTTCGAGGTGGTGCAGAATGTCCTGTTCTCTTGCTCCTAAACATGGCAGCATTATTCCTCCGAGAGAAAACTAGTAGAACTAGGCCTAGCAGATTTTTAGATATATCTRTGTGAAAATGCACAGAAATTGATAGAGAATCATCACCAATCTGTAAGCTGCTGAAATCACACAGTCCCCATTCTTCCTCTTGAGTTCAGCGAGACAGAGGTCTCCATTCATTTCTRTGTGGTTGTGCCCAAGAATTAGATAGTAAGGACACATTTTAGTCCTCGGTTCCTTCATTYTCATCAACACTGAGAAGAGAAATGGTTCCACCAAATCTCTGTGTGCCTTGAGGTATTCCTCGCTTTGTTCCTGAATGCTCTGCTCTGCCCAGGGCAGGAAAGATGAGGCAGATATAAGGGGCTGCTGTTGGAAGATGAGTCTAATTTAGCCAGCATGAACATGATCTTCCTGCAGCCTCAACCTTCCCTACTCATCTGGGAGTCCTAAGGGCAATGGTTTGAGCTACATTTGAAGTCTGAGAGCCACTAAGAACTAGGTCAGTAATTCTGAGGGTTCCTGTAAAAAAAAAAAAAAAAAAAAGGACAAATCATAATTCCAGCTAGCTAAAAGCTCTCTGTATGAATTTGTATTGCATTTTGAAGTGCATGTGAGTCCTCAGTCCTCACTCAACAGATGCGGAAAAGCAAAGGAAAACGCAGAACAGAAAGACTGGCTCAGACTACAGTTCAATGAGTCCTTTAACCCAGAGAAACTCAGTGTTCTGACAACTGAGTCCTTCAGAGAATGCAGTCAAGGATCGTTCCTGTCGAAGGGTTTGAGAAATAAGGTACAATTTCCTGAACYGTAGAACATTCTTCTCACATAAAGCTATATGATATCCATCTGGAATTTGGAATGAGCACAGCTCCCTCTGGCAAATTCCACTCCATGAAATACCAGCAGGCCCCACAACACAACTGATGGCCCCAAATGCCCTTGTCCCATCCTCCTCCTTGTCCCTCCTCAGTGGAGACTTCCTTCCCTTCATGTTGTGTTGTGTTTATTGGTTGGTTAGTTTATGGTTTGTATTTTTACTTTGGCCAGGTAAGGAGTGCTCTATCGCTGATCTACATGCACACCTGGCTTAGCAGAATGGGGAATGATGGCTTCTCTGGCACAGTCAGAGTTTGCAATGATGGTTTGTCACTCTGTCTGGGCTCAGTCCTGCAATTCAGTGTTCAGAGTTTGCAGATGGAGGGGAGGGTGAGGGGGGGAAACTTTGCCTTTTTCATTAGCCATAGAGAATCTCTGACCTCAAAGTTACCCAGATTTGGGGGTTTGTTTGGGATATTTGCCCATCAGGAATTACTGTTTCATACATATATACAGTTACAGGTAAAGTTGACATCCATCATGTCATGCAGGTCATGATAGTCTCTTGCATTGAGAGTGACTTACCATCYGTTTGACTCCTGCCTCACACTTTCTCACAGATAAGGCAACACCTCACATCTTCCCACATGTTCCTAGAGGGACAATATTGCACCTCTTCCTATGCTATGCTCATTTAGACAGTAAGTTGGATCACGAAGCTGGAGAGATCTCTCGGTACTGAGCTATTGCTGGACCAGTGCCACTTTGAAGGTCCTTCTAGCCCTGTTCAATCCTCATGACAGCCTCCCACATAATCCAATGCAACACACACATCCCCTGTCAAGTGACCTGACACAGTGTTCCTCAGGATGTGGTTTGATGGCTTAAGACATTTCTCCTTCACTTTCCTTTGCCTTAATGCATGCTGATGCTCTTCAGTTGTGCTGGCACAACTTGTTGTGCAGTTATCTGGAGACCTAGAGTCAGGGTCTGTTTGAAAACAAAACAGATTGAGATGCCTAAGGGATAAAGTGAAAATGGGGAAGCAGAAAKGGCAGAACTGAATAGCAGAGGGCAGGATGGAGCAGACTATTGGAGCTGGTATTATCAGCTCAGACCCTGGGATGTATGTGATACTGTGATATCAGGTACTGGGAGGCTTGTCCCAAATTGTGACCTCCATTATGTATAAGAGACAGAACAAGAGAAGWTGGGTACCACAGGTGGTGCCACTTATAAATCATAAAATCTTTAAAAACTGTTAAAATCCTTTTTAAATCAGATTTTATCTGTATCCATCCTTGCCAAACAGAAGAAGAGGAGGAAAAAGAAACAGAGAAGGAATATGTAGTGGGAAACATATACCCCTTGCTCCCTTTGGTGAACAACTTTACGAGGAAGGAGGATGCTGGAGGAGGATTCTTGGTGCCCAAAGGAGCTCAGTACAGCAATAGCGGGTGCAGAGACACTGGGAAGAGGGAACTGATGAGCGGTGACWCCGTCTGTCCAGGACACCGCCTGTCCGGCACACGTCCTCCCAGACACCGGGGCAGGAGGGGAACCACTTGCCGTTTGCAGCTCCCCGGCCCGGGCCGCTGAACGCCCTCTCCTCTCGCCCCCATCCCCGAGCATCCCCTGCCCGCCGAGGGGCTGTGGCGGTGCCGCGGGGCGGCGCGGCGCCGGCCGCGGCCGCTGGGTGGCAGCATGGCCCCGCCGCGGCTGCCCCGACGGGGCGGCCGGCAGGAGGGGCCGCGCGTCGGCTCCGGGGAAGCGCGGGGAAAACACGTCGAAGGGACAGACGTTAGTACGGGCTTGTGTCGGAGTCCTCCTTAAAAGCGGGTCGGCTCTCCTCAGCCTCGCACAGTTAATGAGTTACTCGGTCCGCAAGCTCTGCCACCCGGCAGGATGCAGCTGGTCAAACCCTGCTGAACGGATTCAGTAGCTCAGTACCATCTTGAAAGGTGAAACTACGATTTGTGACTCAGCAGCTTGGGAACAGTAATGAAATGAAAAGATAATTGCTTTGGATTATTATTATTTTTAAATACTCAGATGTCATGAAACAAAAGAGTCAACATGTGTAGCAGAGTTCTAGTCATAGCAACACTAAACACCAGCTCCTGTCTGCTGACCTGTTTGCCCTATCGTTCGTAGATCTGCCCATCTCAGCAGCAACAAGAGTGATCTTGTGTTAGGTGGAGTGGATCCTGACACATGATACTCTCTGCCCCACAAGTCCCATGTCATGTCAAGCAGGCATGATAAAGGAAATTACTTTTCTCCTAAACTCTGCTATGGAGCTGAGAGTCAGGGTTTCTCCTAAAGAAATGTGCCTTGRCTGTAGAAAGCCAGCAGGTCTGAGTCTCTGCTTTTTATGCTTGGGGCAAGAAAGAAGGAAGAGGATACATAGGCCTTTCAATAACCTTTCCTCTTCCTCTTGTTCTTAGGCAGCCTGGGGCTGTCCAGATCTCAGAGCAGTTTTGAGAAGAGATTAGCCAGAGTGCACTTGSTTGCAGCTGCAGCTTCCTCCACCCCCAGCCTGCCTCAGGCTTTCCCAGCCAAAGTGGGGCTAGGAGCAAAACTGCCCTATATCAGCTCAACTGGGCAAATCTGGACACTGCAAAAAGTGTACTGTCCTAGGCAGGACCTGCAGTGGGAAATGTTAGCTCCCCTCAGTCTCATTCTCCCACCTCCACTGTCACCTTTTGCTCGCCAGTGTCCACAGTTCAACCTACTGTCCCAGACTGCATAGGAACCTCTTCTCTTTCAGGGTGGCAGGAGCAGCCAGCAAGGCTCAGATATATGTGTCCTGATGCTGTCATTTAGACAAGCATTGAGAGGGTCAGCATAGCCTTTCTTGCTCTTGCCCTTGCACTAGCTGTCATCTTACAAGCTGTTTCTGTCCCCTCAGCAAGGTCACCTTTATGTTGCCAGAGCTGCAGAAAGGGGCTTTAATGCTGTTCAGTATCCAACCCAAATTATCCTGTAATTACCATTAGTGCTTATAGCAACATAGAAGAATGCACTCCTTTGTCCCTGGACAGTAGTCTAGCCTGTGCCCTGCTTCCTTTTCTGCTACTACCCTCCAGTCTATCAGAAGTGGCTGCGAAAAGCAGGATCTCATGGGAGACATCCCCAAACCCCCCTCCCCCCAAATTCTGAGGGCTGTGAGGGAATGAGCCTTAGAGCAGCTGCTTGGATCCGAGGACATAAAACTTAATTAACTCTAGTCTCAGGAGGCAGAATCCAGCGAGGTGGGAGCAATGAATCACCCTGATCTCTGCAGTGTTGATGGCCAAATCCATCCGTGGTCTAATCATCGGATATATCTGTTTCTCTTTTTACTTCCTGCATAGACAGATCACTCGTTACAGTGCTGAATGCAGAAATGCTCAGGTGAATTTCTATGTCTTTCATCACTCAGGAGGTCAGATCCAATGACTAGAACCACTTTGGCTTTCAAATCTATTCAGTAGTTTGGATCATGCTTCTCAGTCAAATGGGATTTGAGGGCCTAGCACACCTTAGCTTTATCAGCAGCTTTACTTGTGTCTTATACTATTCCTAGGAAAGCTGGAGTTGCCAAAAGAGCCCACATGTGGGCCTAACTGAACTTGGATAAGTAACACGGACAAATCCTACTGCTAGTCATCATCTACGGCAATCAAAATATCCACCTTGCCTTTGACACATGAAGCAATGCTACCTGATGTCAAGTCACAAGAAAGGCTCACTGATTCGGGGTGGGAGCGGGTGGGGGGAAAATAAATCAGTGCAGAACATGCACGCTGGGAGTGCAGAGACCTGTGCCAGGCCACAGCCAGGACAACAGTCTCTCTCYTGGTCTGCAAACCCCATCTACAACATGGAGCAGGCCAGGTAACCCACAAAGTGGACTAACCAGATCTGGAAGCAGAAGAGGCAGTGGAGGAGAGGAGCTGTGCTGTAAATGAAGAAGGCATAGACCTAGATACCAGAAGCCAGAGGTATCTGGAGGAAGAGGATTCAGCTGTGTGAATCTGATGCTTCGGATGAGTCTCAGGAAGTCTTGAAATAGAGCTGAGTGTTGCCTATCTATGACATATCTGAGGACAGTGCTTGGCTCCAGCGAAAATCTTCTGAGGTGTAGTTCAAATCCTATTCTCCCATAAAAATGCAAGAGCACTCAAAAATGTTTCATCTGGGTGCTCTGGATTTCAACTTCTCCTCCCAAAACACCAGAAGTAGCCTCAAGGGATAGTGAAAAATGAAAGAAAGATGTTGCAGCTTTTTCAAAAATACCAGTTGCAGTTTGGAATGGCAGCTAAAATCTTACTACTATGCACACCCAGCAGTATAAAGTGCCTGCGTGTGAGTTATATAAAACAGCTATAAAACCATGGAAGAGTGAACAGATGAATACAAGRAGTATGTTAGACTCCAAGACTGCAAGCTCCAACATGTTTCCAGCTCAGCTAGGCAGCTTGCTGAACAAGGGATACTCAAAGTTTCAGTCTTCTCAGCACCCTCCTTGCAGTTGTTTCAAATGAAAGACTTGTCAAGATTTTTAAGCTGYGAGACATTTGCTATTTATGGAGATTCCCTCTCCTTCCCTCTGACCTGGTGTGGCTTTATAAAGTGACAGCCTCAGCATTAAGTGGACCATTCATATTCTTTGGCTCTTCTGCACACACAATATAACAGCTGAGTTGGTTGGCTGTGTTATAAATAACTCACGAAGAAAGGTATAACAGATAACATGCAACACCTACTCCCCCAAATTCCCTTGCTACCAGAATTTCTAAGATTTTGCCTAAGGAGCCTGCTAAAGTCTCCCACCTTCAGCACTGGGTTCATAGATGGCAAATAACTCGAAATCAGAGTTGGGTGTTACCATAAGTCTTTAGTATAACACCAGGTAAGTTTACAGTCATTAAAACAAAGAGTCTGGGAGGGTGCAAGATGGATCTCAGTGCCTCTCTGTGTGACTGCTATTGTCAAGTATCAAAGGACTGTGGACTTTACCCAGAATGCTGCAGGGGGGGTAAAGTTTCATCCCAAGCATATCAAAGAGACTGGTTGGCTGACATTTTCACTCAAATTCTTTCAGCATCTTGCCACACTTACCAACTCCAAAACTTGGCATGCCACTAAAGGGAGTCTTCTGAGAATATGGTGGTCATTACTTTATTCTGGGCACAGCTCAGGTTTCTGAGTGAGACTGTTCACTCAGCTGAGTGAGAAGCAGCTAATTTCTGAAGTGTTGAGATTTCAGTATGACCTGGACCCCTTGCTACTGATCCCCGTTGAAAGAAAAATGTATTTCCATAGGTACAAAAGTTGATTTTAAGCAGCTATGAGTCTTCCTAGGTCAAAATTGAGGCATGAGTTTTAGGTGCTTCTAGGAAGATAACAGCTGAACAGTGTCTAAATTGTAATGTGGGAGTTGGATCCCTAGGTTGGATCCAGGCAAATACATCCTTTGATGATTGTGAGGCAGGGCTGATGCTATTCCTACAGGCAAATGTTTGAGTGCTGTAGAACACTCACAGGTGAGACATGGATGAGAGAGGAAGAGCAGAGCCATGATTCCTGTGTCCTCTTTAGCTATTTTTGTTTTCTATGTATCTGTATTACAGTCACATTTTGCAAAAGCAGTGTTTTATGATGTTTCCACTGATGCCAGCTGAGCATAAATAGTGATGTAGGATGGAAACCAGGCAAAATTCCAGAATCTAACTTATTGGTCCTGTTTGGGAAAGAAAGAAATGCAAACTACAGGTGTCAAAAATAACTACATCCTCTTGAAAACTCTGCACAGTGCACTAAGATGAATCCCCCCAGGTATAATATATTAAATTATGCACTGATTTGCTTATCAAAACAAAGAATGRGTATGCACATGCCAGGGGTGGGGCACTCAGTGTTGAAGATGTCTTGCTGCGGAATGGAAACTCTGAGTCTTGCTCCAGACTCTCTTCTATCCAGCTGTACCTGGTCCTGCAGGCTACGAAAGTTCAAATGARCCAGATGTATTTGTCATGTAATTCCCCTACCTCCTCGTGGTGCACCTTAACATCTCTAGCCTGTGCAGTACATATGTTTGAGATGGGCCTTGGTCATGGGTCATGGAAACTATACTAACATGAATAAAAGAGCTTTGAATTGCCTGGAGCTGTAGTCTCCCTCCTTCCTGGAGCTGTGAAGTCTGTTCTCCTTGACTTGTGCTTGACATACATTGCTTACAAGCCTGTGCTCTTACTAGAGCCAGACTTGTTCTGTAGTCACATCTCTCCTCCTTTTCGGTTCATTTCCTCTGCTTCTGCGCCTGACCCTGCTGAAGCACAGAACAGGCACAGAGTTACGAACAGCTATTTGGGGAGAAATCACTGAAAGTTTAGAGAAATCAGGAGTAAGAAGCAGATCTAGCATGCACAGATTCACCCTTTCTCCTTAATCTCTGCTGGATTTCTGCAAGTATGGCACTTGCAACATAGGCCATTCAATTCAATATAATACATGGGATGAGACTACTCCAGTTTACCCTTTTTCCTGCAATTAAATTTTATAAGATGAAATACTGGTCCTTTTTATAGGAATTCCCTGTCTGAGCCACTGACACTTTTCATATACTCCGATCTCCCTGATATTTTGCTTGATCACAAAAACCTGAAAGTCTAAGGAGCTGGTGTTATAACAGTCCCCACATTGTGCTTCACCACTGACCCAGTTTGGTAATTACAACACTACAGAGTCTCTCTTGGGTTTGGCAATGGATGTCATATGCTTGAGTGATGAGTAGCCCCAGCTGTTGTGCTTCACTTTATTTATTTAATGTGAACTCATGTGAATTGAATAACATCTAATCTACTGAGCATTGAATGAATCATGCAGAACAGTTTGTAAAAATCCTGGATATAGCTTCAGAGTACACAAGCTATTTTCCTGGAAGAAGTTGCGTAGAATTTCATTAGCTGCATGAGTCTGGTAGGAAGCTCTTCATGTATGATGTATTGTTTCTCTGGGATTTTTAATCTGTTATGAAAGTCTGCTGATGCAATGTTTGTCCTTTAATTGATATAATAAAAAAAAGAAAGTTATTTTTGTTCTGAATGGTTTTATTTGGAAAATATCATCTACTTATTATTCTTGTACAGCATTTTCAGATGATTGTATGTTGCTAAACACTTCTGTTGATGTGATCTGATGTCAGAGCTTATATACTCAGCCTCTGTAGCCTTGTAGGCTGAGTTACAACTGCCCTGAACAGATCCTTTAGAGGAGAGAGGTGGCTCATGGAAAAATGTTTCATCCTCCACAACATGAGTCTGCCTTAATGTGGCCATAGAAAACTCAGAGCAAGAAAGACTCACCAGGATTATTCACAGCTTTCTATGTCTCAGGATATGACATGGTGTGCTGGACAGTGATCTACCTCCTACACTGTGCTATTCAGCAGTGACCACCCACAGAAAAAGCCATTCTTTTTGGGTAGGGGTGAGAGGTTGTTTTATTTTCTTTTGTTGTTGCTTTCCTGATGATTCAGTGTTTAGAACGATTCTTTTTACTCCTGGTATTGCTCAGACTTTTAATTTTTTATTTATTTTATTATTTTTGTAAAATCATCCCTGATGGAGATAACTCTTCTTATTTAAAAGACAGGAAGGAGACCAAATGCCTTAAATATCTGCTTGTCAAGTCATTGCTCAGAAAGCCTCTCTTGATTACTCTAGTTCCTAAGATCAGAGTCAAGTAACCAAGAACATTTTTCWTCTCCATCAAAGTTGCAAAGAATCGCAGTTCCCTTTTGGATGGGAGCACTGGCACAATTATTCTTTTCCCTCTGCACTTTCCTTGCAACCTACAATAAGTCCAAGATGTCTGTTGATAAAGTCAGTTTTGAAGAACYAGCGTAGAATGACAATGTTTGTGCTGGGTCATGGTTTCAGTCATCTTTCCTGGATTATTTCACATATCTGAGTCAAAGAAATGCTGACTGAAACAGGAATGAAGGCAGAATTGTTGTTTCTGTACAGGAAACCACTTCTGCTACTGACCCCGCAGAGTTCAAGACAGCTGTTTTAAAGGCCATACTTCAGACCTTCACCAGGAATCTCAATAGCAACGAGTCAGTAGTGCCAAACTTTGCATATTTCTATTGACATTGTCCCAGAAAAGTGATTGAAAGATGGCAGTAGATTTCGCAGCCTGTCAGATGCTCTCATTTCCGAAGAGGAATTAGAGGGACTGGTAGTCCTTTATTTAAAATTGAAGCTATAGGCCATTTTCTCCCTTAGGTACATATAACAGCGTACGTGCTTCAGGATTTTGCTGGGCAGATTTTTCCTGAGTCATTTTTAGAAAGGGCAGTGAAGGTCTCAATTCTCACCTTAGTAACAAGGCGTGTTTTCTCAATGAAAATGCTTTCTTTTTTTAAATAACCAAGGAACATAGGCAGAAGAGTAAGGGACAAAGCTTGTCTGCAAGTTACCAGACTGGAAASCTGACATATTAGTGACAGCTACTATCTAAGCTTTCAAACACTTTCTGTCATAAATGTTTAATTTAGTTTTTTCTTCAATTACWTTCTTGCATGGATAGATACAAAAAAAATCAGACTTGCAACATGTTTGGACATGCTAATTTCCACGAGAAAAAAAATCTTGCAGGATGTCACTCYAAAACAAATGTCTCCACTAACTGAACTGCTGCGCTTTTAAAGAATTCATGATTTGATTAACCTGTATTTTTCTGAAGATGTTTTTAAATATTTTGGGGTATTTCTAATGTATTACTTTTTTTCCAAATAGCCTAGGTTCAAAGACAGATAACTAAAAWTTTTTAATGAGATTTCAGAATGTGTTACAGATATTTTTCCTTATCTTTATAGGTATGATATCCTTGTCATATTGATGAGGAAATAAGAGACAGAGAAAGTAAGTGCTCTTTCCTACTCTGGAATGGGAAATCAATAATAAAGCAAAATATAGAACACCATCCATGCTTTCAGTTAAACTCCCTCTTCATGCCAGGGGTTTCTAGAAAATGTAGCAGCTCTCATGAATTTTGATTATTCACCCCCCCCCTCCAGAAGACCTCTCTGAACCTTTCTCTGCAAGGAACGTTTCAGGACTCTAATGATGACCTTTTTTTTCCAACTGCACATCTATAATTTATGCTGCTTATCTGGGTTTCAATCTGACACACAGTATGATGTCAGCTCTGTGACACTGAAAACAGCCTGCTCTGTAGCAATGAATGGTTCATCCCATTTGACGCTTTCTGATCCAGTCAACCACAAGGACAGACTGACAATTCCAAGCAACATCAGGAAGAACAGTGACTTTCCATCTTGCCTCCAGCTATTCTTTTTCTCTGGAGAACAGAAAACTCCTCCTGTATTCTGGTTTCTCACAAGTAACCAGCCCATCTCTCATCGCTTTTAATATCGATCTGCTATTCAGTTTAGTCAGACTGAATGGCTATAGGTTCTTTTTAGATGCTCTCTAACCATCCTCACTTTACAGAAATAAAATCACATCCTTGCCAGAAAAATGTCATTCTGGTTGCTAAAAAGCTTTGGAGAACAGTAAAAATTCTGGCAGATAGAAGTGGAAAGATTTTGACAGTATATATGCACCCTTCAGCTGAATTCAGAGGACCTTTATTTGCAAGTCTAGTGCTCTCTTTAATCCATCTTTAACCCTAAATGACCAAGGAGGTTGCAGTCTGCTATGAAATTCTGTGAATTCCTCTGATACTTTGTTCTTGATACTTAATTCTCTCTAAATTTTGCATTTAATGGGATGAAATATGAATGAAATGAAAGAATTCAGAGTCTGCAGAGTTAAGCAGAGTTAAGCTGTATTTCTCCTCATTGTTCTGAGGATATCTTCCATGTGTTATAATCCTGTTCAATTCCAGTTCACTTACATTTTCTGTTCAAAGTAACAGAGCTCACCTTCAAAGCACCCAGTGGCAASGTCGGTTCACAAGGACATCCATGCTTTGTGAAGATAGTTCAGCAAAAGTGTGTAGAACCGGGAGCTTTTTATTTTAAGGAGCTGGTGGTAGAACAGCATCCTACACTACGTTAAACAAAATGAAGAATCTGGACCTTCTTATGATTCTTTCTTTGAAGAATTCTCCTCACTGCAAATTTTTGGACATAGACAGGAAAAAGGGTGGTGTGACTTAATATTGTTCCCTACCAGAATTCCTTATTTAAGTAGAGAAGAATAGAAGAGATAAGAAAACCCTCAGCACACCAGAGGTGTCATTATACATGTTTCACTGAATAAAACAATGATCATTGCAGTAATCAATGATATAATGGCCACTGCAAAAAATCCTACTAGCCTTAGATCTTAACTTGTACATAGCTTAAGCCAACTCACTTTGCTTCACCAGTGGTCACACTAAAATTTGATATGGCCAGCTTCCATTGCTCAGCTCATCTAATGAATGATAATCTTTAATCAATAAATCAATAGCTTTCATGAATTATTTTTTCCTTCTCCTACTGACATAGCAAGAGTCCAATCAGGAARGGCCAAGCATGGGAAGAAGAGAGGCTGAACTGACTTTTCAGCTGAGAGTTTTTTTGCCTTGCCTTTTGGGCAAGGTTGAGGCGCATAGGTAAGGTCGGTAAGCTCATTCTTTCCATGTTCCCTGAACAATGCTATGCTTCAATCTCAAATGTCAATAACTTTTACTAGCAATGCATTCCAGTTGCACATCATACAACAGATCAGACTTTGGATCTAGCTTGAATCCTGACCGCCTGGCTACACAAAAAACAGATTTTTTTTGACTTTGATCTGTATGTATATTTCTATTGATGGGAAACTTCAAGTTATGGACAAGTTAGGGAGAAAAATAAGTTATTCCAATATGCTTTAGTTCAATCAAAATTCATAGGCTTGTTGCAGTAATTCCTGTATGAAGTTTTATGCTTTAMGTGATGCAAGAGGTCACAGTCTGTAATGGTCCTTTTGAGCCTTAAAAGTCTGTGAATCCCTCCCTGCTTGGTCACTCAGTCCTTATGGGAATGCCTTTATTTCTTACTGAATGTAGTAGTCAAAAACTGGATGGAATTGAATCCTTCTATGTCAAAATGTGTGTGTGTATATATATATATATATATATATATATAATGTATGATATATGCACAAAAATCACACTTCAGATAAAATAGAGCAAAGTATAGACATTGATCTCTTTTTTTCAAGCAATTGCTTATAAATTTAGTAAGCTGTCTGCCTTTTTGTACTTTTCAGTCTCTTCTCATTACAGACATGGCAKAAGGCTTTGTAGTAAATTTGGAATTTGCTGAGTGAGAAAATGAAGATTTATACAAAGCTAAATTGAACAAATGGTGAATAATTGATTTAACTGACCTGACAGCTCACACTGTGCTTGTAAATAATACATAACTTTTTACTATACTGGTAATTTAGTATTCTGTACTTCTAGATTCCTAAGTTACTGCAAGGATCAAATGATCTTTGACCAACTAAAAAGTCAAAAATATGCTTACCAAGCATATTCTGGTCCTCTACTTGTAGATTGTAATAGTCCAATATCATGCTGATAAACTACCTTCTTGAAGACACTCTGCCTTTTCATCTTTTGTCTCTAAAATATTGTTGGAGAGATAGCATCAATGTAACTATTTAATACCACTCCTTTAGCCATCATATCTGGGAGCTGGTCAGACTCAGTGTAAATTTGCATAACACTGCTGCAGTRAACAAGATCATAGTGACTTGCCATCCTATGCACAAATGCTTGTGCCTGCTTTACATTCCCTTTTCTTTCACTGTCGAAGATTGAATTCTCAATCATATGCATAAACACAGGCTATTGTTAAACTGGTTCTTAAAATACACTTAAACCCCTAAGGTGATATATATGTCTAATACTGCACTACCTTCTACCTACTGTAATAACCTATACAGTAAGGGTGTGGAATAGTTACCACTAGGATCTGGCAGCCTTCYGTACTCACTTTGTAGGAGTGTAGCTAGTTGCAGAAAAGCACAGATCAGTGGAGAGTTCAGCCTACTTTGTATCGGGATTTGTGCACTCACCATTGAAATATATCTGAGAAGACAATTAGCATCTGTTTAATACAGCAAAGAACACTGTGATTTAAGAAAGGGTGATATTGCATCATATATCAAAATACAAACTACTGACAGAGCAACCAGTTGAAAGCCCTGAAAGCTGCATATGGTCCATGGATCCAAAGCCAGACTACAGATCTTGCTTTTAAAGAGAGGACTCATACAAGTTACCACTGTGTTGAATCCATTCTAACAGCCTTATCTGTGGAAAGGGTCTCAAAGATAAAGCACACACATAGCGAAGAAATGTAAAATTATGATTCCCAGTGCAATTTTAACACAAACTGCTGCACTTTTTTCATTTTAATACTGTATCATTTTTATGTCTTAAGGTCTGCCTGCAGTTTGGCTGAGTTATGATAGCTGCAGAAAATTTCTGGGCTTGATTCCAACTGCTCTCTCTGAAAATAGAAGACACCTTTCTCTCCTCTGTCAGATGMTACATGTGGAGGGATCTACCTACCATCTCTACTGTCCATTGTGCCTTCTGACTTCTCAAATTTTTCCATTCCTGCTATGTAAAATACCCAAAGTAATTTGCTTAACTGGCATGTGCCTGAGTAGAGAGCCTGGCACGGGTTGGGCAGCAGAGCCTGGTTTTGAGAACTGAGCCCCATGGAGACAGAGATGTTGCCCAGCTGCAACACAGTGCTACGGCCTTTTGCCTACTTAACCCCAGGAAAATCTAGATCAGACAAATGAGTTACAGAGCATTACAGGGAGGCTGCAGTGTGGTGTCGGATAATTGTGCGAACTCCAGAGTGAGCCTTAGAAGAGCAAATCTCATCCTTGGTGCTCAAGACCTCAGCCAGTTCCTACATTTTAAGGTCCTCTTTTTTTTCACCCATTTGCTTGTCAGTTTTTTCCTCCCCTTTTTAACTTCAGTGAGGTTTTCCTTTAAACACTCACACATGGAAAACCTTGAGAGATGGAAAGGAAAATTAGGAACTATAGAGTTCATCAGTAACTAGACTGAATGACACCAATTTGATGCTGATCGAAGATGGAGCAGCTGGAGTTGGAATGACCAGATTTATGATGAGCCAGATCACTGCAAGAGCTTTGATTAAGTGAGGTTAAAGCCAAACAGCCTGCGCCTACAAAACAATCAAGCTTTGTGTTTGATAAATGAGGAAGAGAAGACAAGCAGAGAGGCAGCCTCAGAGGGGAGAGCCGTGCAGGTCTCCTTGTGAGCACCACAGRCATCTAGCTGGAATGGATCTGAAAACCCGGCCGAGCCAGACCTTTCCCTCTGGCAACAGGTACTCAAGGGAAAGTCATTCAGAAAACAGGATCCCTTTTTCCTCTGCTTTTATCATGGGCTGGGTCAAGCAGATTGGGCAACAGGCACAACAGGGCCAGATGACTGTGCACGGATGAATTTTTATGCTGATTTCATCTGTAAAGATTAGCAAAATATTCTGGTTTGTTGCCACAGCCTTTTATTTTAATACATACCTGACGTTCTCCACTGCACCCCYTCGTATTAAGATTCCTGCTGTTCTTACAGTAAAATCACACAGTATTGTTATCCCAAACCTCTCCCTGTGTCTGATTTCACACCAGACTTTTAAGCTCTCTGCAGCAAAGGCAGTTCTTAACACAGTAGGGTCCTTCTTCCTCCAGAGCATGAACTGCAGTAGCTGCTGGCAGACTCTGATGTGAGCWGCAGAGGTCTAATCCAGAGTTAGATCAGTGAGGGTAAATATCCAGGCTTGCTTCTCTAGGGTTGGGTTTTGCTTTTATCCTGTAGGTGTTTATGTTTCCTGATTCTTCTGTTTGCAGGCAGGAGAGAATGAACAAAGTCCAGATCCTCCAAACTTTGACCCCAGAGGAATGACTACTTCCCTTTTTCATATAAAGTTTAGCCCAATATCCCCTTCCTTCCCCAGCACTAGGGACTGTGTGTGCAGCTTTAATAAAGCAGATGTTTTGTCTAAAAGCTTTTGAACCTTACAAACGAATCCCAAATGCATCGTCTAACTCAGCTAACAAAATGAGCTCAAACAGGGAAAGTCTGAAAATAGGAGAATGAAGCATTTTGATACCACCTAGAGAACAACAGGGAAAAGGAACCGGCACTGTGTTAATATTGCAGAGGAAAGGAGAGAACCTTCAGCACTTTTCTGGTCAGCTTGGAACAAGATAACAAGGATTTAGGAGGACTAGTAAAGTCTTTATGCACTTTTAAAAATCCTTCTAGTGAAAGATCAACACTCTACCACCTTTTTTTCTGCACTCAGAGAAACTGAGGCAAAGCTCTGTGAACAGCTGCCACAGGAGTTTTAATGACTTGGCCAATAGCGCAGAATTAAGCAAGTGATGGGGTCAGGAATAGAATACATGACTTTTAATTTATTTTTGTGAGCTCTCACTATGTCCCTGATTATATTTATATCTATCTATCTATCTATCTATCTGTCTATATGTATAAACCCACTATCTTACTTTAATATCTCCTTCCTCTATGTTCTGCTCATTCCCAAGACTTCTCCTAACATTAACTGAAGAGTCACTGCTCTTGTCAATTCTTGTCGTCCCTCTAGCTGGAGTTCCCAGGTCCTATCAGCTTCAAGTGCCCTGAATTGAATTTCCTCAACAGTGCCAAAATCCAATTCATTACTGGCAGCTCAGAACTAGTCCCTTGGGATCAAACAGGTTATCAATGTCTTTCTAACAGTTGTACTCTAAAGGGCAGCTATCTTCTACCTGTAGCAAGTAGAAAGTATACYTCTCTGTTTCATTACTGTTTCTTGTCCAAGTTGAGATTGCTCAACCGAAACAACTGCTTACACAATGCTCAGAAAGCCTAACKAGATACATCCCCCAAAGAGAGTGCATCAATATGCTAAATTCAAGCGTAGGCATCAGACAAAGGCCTTGGTATAGATAAGCACAGAACTCCAGCACACTTGCAATGGCAGCTTCCAACAAAAGTCTRTTTCCAGGGTCAAAAATTATATTCCCTCCTCTTGCTGGAGGTGAGGAAGTGCTTGACATACAGAGCTAGCAAAAATCCCCTTTCAGATGCTTCTCTTCTTCGTGTTTCCCAGAAACCTTTGCCCCTATTTGAGTCTGCTTGTGATAAATAACTTACCTGGTCCAAACTGGGACACAACCACACCTTCATTTTTCACCATACAGAAAGTTTGTGTAAGTTGATGGTCTGGGTGAGTCTRTGTCCTTCAGAATAAGTATACAGCCCCTGAAATCCAGGTGAAATGAATAAACTCTCCTTTTGCACACCCTTCTTCACTGAATTGCATCACTCTTGCAGACAATCAGTCCTCTTCTCTTTCAAGTCTGTTTCATGCTGTCTCYTCCTCTGGTCATCTGCCCTCAGCTGATCTACAAATTCACAAGCAGAAACATGGTAGTGTCACTCCATGCTTGGAGAGGAAGCCTCCTCACCCTGTTCTTGCTCTTGCAATCCTGTCTGCTTKGAGAGGTAATCGTTGTGTAAGGAAGGGCAGGTGAGAAGTGCTCTCCTACCCTCAGTGGAAGCATCAAAATTTTAGGACCATTCTGTTTCATTGTCCCTAAAATGTTTCCTTACAAGGGAGGCTGTGTGATACCTTCACCATATTGGGCCAGCTCACCAAGTAGAAGAAATCTTTTGTTTTCCTGAAACTCAGTTTCTGAAGAACAAAGCTCCACCAAATAAAAACAGCCTTTTTACATCTGYCCTGTTCCTCTTCTGACTTTTTTCATACTGTCCGTGTGACAGTTTTAATGAGTAAACACTGCTCAAGTGCATAAGGATTTCCAGTTTGATGCTCTGTTTATATAACTCAGTGTATAACTCAGTACAGTGTATGTAGAGCCTCCAATAAAACATAAKCACCAGTTGGAAACTCATCTTCCTCTTAAGAAAGCACCTCCCATATCACATGTTTCATTATCCTCCATAAATGCAGTAACAAGCTGCTCTTTCATGTTCTCCCCAACTCCCCAATAGGTCTTGCTTTCTCAGTAGTAATGTTCCTTCCAGGAAAATGTCTGTTCCCCAGTGCCTGTCTCTACAAGGTTCATATTTGTTCAGGAGCAGTTTGAACTGAGGCCTGCTACCACAGGACGAGGAAGCTCTGTAATAGCAGTGCTGAAAAAACTGAATGCATAAGTCCATCCAGGGTGTGCAGGCAATGACTTAAAGTGATCCAGAAAGAGCAAAGCAGTTCTACTGCTTTGACAAGGCGGTACTGCTTTACTGCAAGGCAGAACAAGGCTGGCTAGCAATAGTGCTAACTACTGCAAAATAAAGGGCAGAMATGGGTCTTGGGTCCAAGTGGTGGTGTGGGAGGGAATCTTGGAAGGGTACAACACAGGGTGGCGGAATCTGTATGATCTATCTTTAGAGAAATAGTCACCATTAATCCAATGTTTTTTAGTCTTCTCCTTTGGGCTGAGATGAGAGAACCTTAGAAGGGCCTATTTCTCTCTACTGTGTGTGAATGGAGTGACCAGTTCTGCTCTTTATCTTCTGTATGTATCTCCTCATTTAGATTTTAAAATATCTAAAGTTAGGTAACATGACCCTAGCTAGAGTCTGACTGAGTTTCCAGATGTTTCAACTTTACTACAGGCCTCTTCATGAATGGAATTTTATTCTGTCCTGACAGGGTGAGTTTACTTCTCAGAACTCCATTTTTCATTTGTAGAGAGCTATTTTATTTATTAATTAGTATAATTTAATATTGTGATTTGGCAACATACAAAAGACAATCCCTAGTCTTAAGTATTTACACTATGGTTTAGATAACAGTGCAAGAGATAAAAAAGGCCAAGGACAAGGAAGAATGTGAACTACAAAAATACAAGAACAAGCGGATGTTAGATGTTCAAAGCATATGTCTTCTTGGTTTTATCTTCTCTGTAATACAGATTTGTGGTTTATAAAAGGTATTTTAATATGCATACATCACTTGAGAGAATAATTGGACATAAGAAATGCATAGTGTGTCACCAAAGCAAAGCAAAACAAAGATGGTATCAGAAGGTTCTGGGGTAGTAGAGAAAGTAACTTTCTTTAGAAAGAAAAAGCCAGATGACCTGAAGAGTAGACATCTTCTCCTAGATCATGAAATCCTTTTAAAAATGGTAAACTTTTCAAAAAAAAAAATTTTTTAATGCTTTTTATTTGCACCAAGTTTTCTGAAACTGTTACATTTCTTAGTTTTACTGCAAAAACCTTAAGTRCAATAGTCTTTTTTTCTCTGTAAATAAAAGCTGTGATTCCAGGGTACACAGTTTAATCCAATCTGCGGACTGTAAAGACAACACTAAGTTTATGGTGYTGTCAGTAGAATTCTTGCAACGCTGAACACAACATTGTGGGAAAGGAATAAGGGTAAGTTAGACACAAGTGAATGAATGAAAAAGTAAAACTAAGTCAAATAAGAGTCTGAGTTAGGGGTAAGTAATCAAACAAAGCAAGGCAAATTAAGCTAGTGGCAGCTCTACAAGAATTAAAAAGAGTAGTTTTGTTGTGACCAAGTGGCAAGCATGAAACAAATTTAGATGAACTACAGAATTCCTGGGGTCTATCTGGAAAGGCATTTAGAACAAGCAGCCAAAATAGACTARTTTAGGGTTTTGCACATTCTAGAATTTAAAATAAATAGGGTGTTCAAAGAGTCAGGAACTAACATTAAAAATGTAATACAAATAATGTAGAAAATATTTCCTGAAGGAAAAATCAAGGGTCATTAAAAGGTTACTTTTTACTAATGCTGCTTGATTGGCTGTTAGTGTTCAACTTCCTCTGAAGTGGCAACGAGTTAGGGTGACCATTGCCCTTTTCCAGCAATTATTGATGCTCTGGCAATTGCMTGGAGTTTTAATCAATTAGGGTCCTGAATGGTGCTTTTCTTGGTTTCAAACAAAAGAGTCAACTGTTGGACCAGATATATCCACTTCTTTTTGGCAGCTTCCTTTTTTTTTCGGAAACTTTTTGAAGACTGTCAGATTTAGGAATGATCATGATAAATCCGATCTCCATTAGCATGGGACTTATTATATGATCTTCATTCCAGCAGAAATTGATGTAGTTAACATAAAATTGGAAAACAGGAGCAGAGCAAAGGACCATCTAGTATGCGGYTGGAGATATTCCATATCTCAAACAAGAGGCAGGGATGACTATTTTAGGGGAAGATGCAAGAATCTCATAACTGAGAGATAAAGGATAATATTTCTCCTTCTCTCCCCTCTTCTACATTAGTAGGTCTGTTCCTTAGCTATAATATTTAGATTTTGGCTTAAACTTTGAAGCATAAGGTTCAACAACCAAGATGTGTCTGTTAGCAATATTTATAGCTCTGGATATTCTTGTTATCTACATAAATAAGTTTCATCTTAACTCCACTTATTCATCTCCAGCAGGAGTTCCCAAATTTGGGTGTATATGTCATAAATGATGCATAGGCTATTTCAAAGAGAAAACAAATGCTCGTTCAACAGCTGTCAGCCTCCATGGCACACATACGTGTGTAGCTTGAGACAGAAATGGTACCTGCTGCACCATTACCAGCACCCATATCAAATGGTGAGCCAGGAAGCTCTTTATTGCAGGCAAACACTCTGCAGCAAGTGGTTTCACGATACAGTTTTCACTGACAGGATCAGCCTAGCGTATTGCTGGTCCTGCCCTGTATTTTGGCAGACTGTCTTCTGAGTTATGTTAATGCAGCAGCTTGTGTAGCTGTGTTGCCAAGTGGGTCAGGGAAATGCTACAGCTGGAAAGGGATCAGGCTAGGAAAAGCCAGATTACTTCCCTGTTCCGGTTCACAGCACAGCCATGTTGTGGCTGCACGATTAGTGGAGACTAGACAGCTAACTTCTGGGCTGCTGTTGTTCCATGAGACAAATTGCCTATTGTTTACCTCCACTCGTCCATCTGTATCCATCTATTGTTTTTTTGCTTTGTATGTAAGATGCCTTGTATTTAAGCGTGCAGGGGTTGGAGAGAGMGCCCTTTCTATTCCTGTCTGTAGCACTTCAAGGACAAAGGGGTTCTGGTCCCTGCCTGAAAGTCCTTCGAGTCTTGCATTGATAGCAGCAACTGAAAGACTTAGCCCAAAGTTTACCAGATGGCAATGGTTTATAAAGCAAGTCTTTTTAGAAGAAATATTATTTTTATTACATTCATTAAGTTAAATTAAACAGTATTTTATATATTAATCAGTAGATTAGACTATATGTACATATTTGTATTTGAAAGAGCACCAGTTTTGTATAGTGCTAAATATACAACATACAATCATACACTGAACACAGAAAGTAAGGCTTAAAAAAATCAGAACACCAGTTGGAAGTATCAGAATCTGATCTGGCTGAGCTTTTTCTGCCAATATTTTATATTTGATTGCCATTTTKAAGGAGATTTATTTTGTTGTTAAAAAAGAATTAGTTTTGAGTTTAGAAACATTTTGAAAATCTTTGAAAAATTCATTTTAATTCAGTAATAAGAAACACCTTTTATTGTACCTTTCTCTTCATTCAAAGACTTCTGGTGAATTTCTCCTATCAAGATGAAGTCAGTTTTTAAATATTAGGTGAGAAAAAAGGAAAGTTTTGATGATCTAAAAAGGGAAATATTTACCAATAAAATGAAGCCCATTTTCTCCTTCTGAGATGTCTTCTGGGATATACATATATATGAGACACTAGGACAGAGAGGGGCAAAGCTGTTGGTTTTAGTGTCTATGAGTTCTCWGACATATCCAAGCAGTAAGGGTAAGGAATGATAATTGTGATTGCGCAGTTTACTGCAGCTTACTAGGGGCACAGTTTCACAAACATCATCCTTTATCTGCAGGCATCCTCCAAATTCAAGTTCTCTCTCCTCTAATTTGTTGGCACAAGTGTATTTGTGAAGGTGCAGAGTCAGATGAAGGAAGTGACCTGGATATTTCCAGAATAAATTATCCTGGAAAAAAAAAAAAGTGGTGGGATACAAATTGGCAGAAGAAGTACGGAATGTCATGAGAGAGACTGTGCTATGACTTACCCAAATGTGAGTTCTTGGCTGCTCCATGCTAGCTTAAACTCCTGTGCTGAGAGGGGACCACTCATTAAACTATAGGGAATCAAACRTTGTAACTGTATAGACAGATGAATTCAAGATCAAAAGTGTCATTTCTGGGAATTTTGCAGGGGAGGCCACAAGTCCATGTTTTATAATATCAAAACATTTTGTTGCTTGGTGCATTGACTTTTTCCATTGCCAGCTCTTTACAGGAGGAGGTCATCAGTGCTGCTAAAAGTTTGTAACAGTGAGAATTGTTAGGATTTTCAGGTTAGATCTGAACTTGATCCATAAATCACTTTTATAATTTATTCCAATATGTATTTCACATGAGACAAGCATTCATTTCACAATGTGTGACTTCTGAGTCCTCAACTTAAGATTCATTAAAATGTATGTCAGAAAGGATCAATAAATTGCTTCTAAATACAGCTCCTAGGCCATGGATAAGGATGACAAAAAAAAAAAAAAAAGGGCTTTTCATGACACTCAACTCTGTTACACTTATAGCTTGCTGTACATGGTAGGTTAGAATGAATTCCAGAGGTATTAAGGATATCACATATATTTCTCTCTCTCTCTCTCTCTTCTTTTTGTAGGCAGTTGCAGGTCAGATGTGATGCATAGGCAGAGGTTAAGCAGCCCTGTAAATTTTCTAAATACCCAGAAAATTCAGAATTCATTCTTACGAGATGGTGTTCTATACCAATCAGTCTTATTGAAATAGTCAGTATCAGATTTCTTGATTTGACATGAAGTTTCTATGGTGCTGTGCAGTCTATATAAACTTAAAAGCTTTCTATATAAACTTAAAAGATTTAATACAAATCTGGTTGTTGTAGCTCACATTTAATGGATGAATAGCACACAAGGCAGCATATATTAGAGATAAAATCAAAAGTGAAGGAATTCMTCTTAACTGCTCCCCAGGAATCAAACAGTCTATTCCTCTTCCTGTCATCTAGCATACCTTTCTCATCAGATTCTTTCTTGCCACTGGAGAGTCATACTCCAGGGATGCATCCTCCCATCTCCCTTTTTCTTTTCTTTTTCTGAAGAATTCATTAACATTGATTTGTCAATGTAAAATTTAGTTAGCACCCAACCTGCAGGCTCCTAACATGCGTGTATTTGGAAAGCTGGTGGGAAACTTAAAGGTTTAAAAATAACCCTTGGCAGAGACAATCTCCAGTCTGCAAGTGCAAAAGATTTGCCAAGTAGCTGCCAGAACATTCAGGTATTGTGTACTGAATAGTTAAGATGCTGTGAACTGTAGGGAAGAGAAGCTTTTAATTAGCAAATGAGTCATTTCTGAGCTTTCTGAAGACAGCTGGCACCAGCAGGAACACACCTGAGATGGAGCTGGACACAGTGTTTCTCCAAGGTGAACCGTGAAGTGATAGAGACCTTTTTTGTTCTTTACAGCATACAAGGTCTTGATACCTGCAAYGTCATAGCCTAACTTATTCTTCAGGAAAAGTCTTCTAGGGAAAGCAAGACAAATGAATGTCTAATTGGAAAAAAGACCCTCAAAGTCCTGATTAATTCTTCAAGGGGAGAGAGGGCTGGAATAAAGAAGATGAAAATTCATCAATATGTCCGTGCATTTATATCAAATACTAAGACATTTATTGTCAGCCAAATAYGCCAACCACCTTCCAGAAGGGTGTTGTACACTCTAAATGCACAGTGGCATGTCTGCAGTATGAATTAGTGCTCCCCAGAGGGTCTGGATAGCCTGACAGGCAGACCCGTATCCGCACCGTCCGCATTTCAGGGGGTTATTTCAGAYTACCTCGAGTCTGTGGCTGAGTGCCTGTGAGCAGTGGGAGCGTGCCAGCATGCTCCTGGGTCCTTCTCCATCCATTTCACCCACGAGGAACGCAGCCTGAGCCCTGCAGACAGCTCCACAGGGTGAACGGAGGGTGCTAAAGTGGAGATGCCTGGGAAGGCTCTTTGAAGATGCCCTCCTGATCTGATTTGCCATGATAGTGTGGATCCACCCCGGGTACTGGACAAAGGGAAGAGCAGTACTTTGAGGTCATTTAAAATTTAAGGAAATGTTGAGAGTCTGGCACTTCTGTCCCTCTCTGTGGTGCGTGGAGGTCACRTTCAATGCTTAGATGGTATCTCACAGTTACAGCCTCTCTGAARAGGAGTGGTAGCAGTGCAGCAGCTGTAGCAGGGAACTCAAAATGTGAGGAAATGCTAGCACTCTCAATCCTTAAGCTATTGGTAGATTTCTTTAGTCTTTGGTTCAACGATGGTTTCATATCCCACACTTCAGGCTGGAAGGCACACTCAAGCYCAGAAAAGTCATGCAACTAAGCACTCCCTGCCTATGTCTGCTTTCCAATCAAGATATCTGTGTCTAAAGAGTTCCTAAAGGAATGAAAAGGGGAAAAAATGGTTATTTTGATAAATAATGTGCCATTCAGTAGGATAGAAGGGGGAGGCCTTGTRAAGATCAGTCAAGAGGTTTCTATTCTGCATAATAGGAATTATCTCAAGGGGACAGGGAAATTCTCTAATCTTCAGAWAATATCTCGGCAGGCTTACCTTACTTCCACAGATATTCTAATTCTATCATACATCCCAATCACTGGATCTGATCCTGAGACAGTGTAAATTAGCACTGATTCAAGATTCAGCCCACTGAGCTTATATGTGAACATACTTTTACATTACAATTTGTGATGCCATGTAACTGCTTTTAATAATGAAAAATAAGTATTTATAACAGTATGGAAGGAAATGGATGTTTTGCACAGTGCTGATGAAGGGGGCTGGTTTATGTCTTCATGAAATGGCATACAAGGCCCAATTCTCTGTTCAGCTTCCATGGCGTACACCTGAGATGGAATTACCCCAGATTTACAGCCATCCTCCTGGCAGCTGAATTATTCTCATTGTCTTTTGTGTGAAAAAAGTCTGTCACATGCTTCCTCAAATCCTTTTTTCAATAGCGTGTACATACATTATAAGGATTTCAGTGGAGTTTTTTTGATTTATTCCAGTGTCCTGAGCAGAAGCTCCTCTGTCTGGGAACATAGGCATTACACAAGCACTAAACCTTGTATGCTCAGGAAAGGGGATGAATAGTGTGGCTTATGAGACCACCTCACACATGGTAAAAGCTTGGATTGACAGTTTAAACACATTAGCCATAAATTTTAATTAACTTTTCTTTTCTTTTCTTTTCTTTTTTCTTTTCTTTTCTTTTCTTTTCTTTTCTTTTCTTTTCTTTTCTTTTCTTTTCTTTTCTTTTCTTTTCTTTTCTTTTCTTTTCTTTTCTTTTC
>NW_028185037.1:14367361-14398260 GCF_003343005.1 Rhea americana
CAAAGAAAGCATCAAACTGCAAGTCCATGGGAGCAAGGCTGAGCCAGTGTCAATGGCCACAGCTGTGCTGGTGTCAGCTAAGGATGTGTTCATGCTGTATAGCTCATTTGTTAAGAAGGAGAATAGAAAAATTCTCAGTTGCCATATACTAATGTTAAACTCTTAGRAGGAATTTTCCTTTAAATTTTGATTGACTGCTGAAGACACTGGATAAAGTCTGTGTATACCAAGTTCTAGGAAAAATCAGAGAAAGGCAATGTTAAGTTGACTGCACTGGTTGACAGTCACCTTTGCAAAAACCAGGCCCTTGAAAAGCAGTGACAAGCTGSTGGCGTGACCTGCTGGTGAACTGCAGTTAGGGGGGAAGGAGCAAATGCTCCAAGGAGACGAGAGCAGGGCATGCACTTGCATCTGATCAGAGAACTSTTGGACAAAGGAAAAGCGAATGTCACCTACACAGCCAAATTGGTATTTTGTGACCTTCTGATTCCAGAGTTCAAGATGTCTCTATTTCTTTTTTGCTAGAGGCTTCAGTGCTGGGAGAGGAGGAGTTAGCAGTGGTGAAACAGGAGAGAGAGTAAATTTCCTTTCTAAAATACATTCTTCTTCCGGTGGAAGTAGTGTATTGTTTCTTGAAATGGACAAAGTTATTTTCTAACTTCCCTGTATCCTGTCACCTGGCCCTTCCTTCCTTCTCCTGATACTGCAGTAAAATACACAAACATACGAGCTCTGCATTATTTGCATCATGGCAGGATTTATATTCTGATCAAGGCTAGTGATTTTCTACAGACTGCATTCCAGATGTGGAATGAATTTTACTAGCATTTATTATTCACTAGGGGTGACTGAGGATGGCTTCCTTTATACCCCTGACATTTATGCTCTGGTGTAGCTTCCCTTTTCCTTTTCATGATGTCTTTCCTTAAAAAAAAAAGGGTCAAAACAAACGGAAAATAGAAGGAAAACAAAAGGAAAAGAAGTCTATTCTATAGCAATGCTGACCTAATGGTATAGATTTTGTTTATGGAGAAGAACATTTGGAACAGAAATCCCATCTCCTAATAACAAAAGAAAAAGAAAAAGAAAAAGAAAAAGAAAAAGAAAAAGAAAAAGAAAAAGAAAAAGAAAAAGAAAAAGAAAAGAAAAGAAAAGAAAAGAAAAGAAAAGAAAAGAAAAGAAAAGAAAAGAAAAGAAAAGAAAAGAAAAGAAAAGAAAAGAAAGGACAAAATAACTGATTACTTTTATTAACAGGCTGCTGTTAATGCTTCCAAAATTTTAATCACCTTTACAAATGTTGTGATGTCAGCATTGACCTTCTAAGCTTATCTCTTCTAAGAACTAACCTAAAAGGCAATATTGTAATAGTCGACCCTTACCTATACCCTTACAAATTAATATCTAGATGAAGATTTTATGTTTAGCTTTAAGAAAGAGTGTGAGATATATCTTCCCAGAAGTACCAGAAGCTTCCATTTATAAGGTATTTTTTTACATGTAGAGTATCAAAAAGTAGCTTATATGGCTAGAGCACAAGAAATTTAGGCCTTAGATGCCCCATATGTGATGAATGAAGTAAGGACTATAATCAGTCTGTAGGGAACAAGATAAGCATAAGTTCAAAGAACAATTCTGTGAACTCCAACTTGCACATGGGTTTCTTGGGGCTCACCAGAAGCAGAAGAGAGCTGCTACCTCCCTTCTTTGTGAGTGCAGTCGCCATGTACTTTTCATGCTGCATTTTAACCCAGTGGTCTGTAAGAGGTAACAATTGATATGTGCCACAGATGACCCCAAATTAGCAAGAAACAGATGGACTGATGATGGAGAAAGTGGGCTGGAGAAAGGGGGAGGGTTCCTGGGAGAGGAAAATGTTTCACACTGTAGATGGAGAAGGGATTGCAAAGCCAATCTGAGWAACAAGGGGGCTGGTCCACACAGGCATTCCTCCTAATCTGAAATTTGATTCCTGCAGTGCAGCAGCTCTTGAAGTCCTGCTTGAAAAGTTCTTAGGTTTTCTCAAATCCAGCATGAGAGAGGTTAAGGTTAAGTCTATCATGAACTTGAATACCCTGTCCAAGTTTAGGAGGGAAGATCTACTGCAAAGTTCTGTTAGTGAAGTTTTGCATTCATACTAAAACCAAATTGCACAATTCTGCTATCAGTTGGGTATTTTCAAAGAGCTAGAGCATGCTTTGCTTTCTGCTTTGTTTTGCTGTTCTCAGACTGCCATATTCAGCGTGTGCTATTCCCAGAGTGTGGAGGTGAGCTGCCACACGCATGATTTCCAGTGAAATAGGTAAGAGGTTTTCCACAAACATTAATGGGGCTATGGGTCTGGCTCATATGCCACTGACAGAGCTCAGGAACAGGGATCACAGGAGAAAAGATTAAACCTATTTTATGGTATAGCTTCTTTAAGAGTATGCAATTACACTAGATGGGCTAAGGATTATGCAAACAGAAAATAGCTAACTGAAGTTTTTCAGGGATGATCTCATTGTGCGAGCCCAGGATAAATAAAAAACAAATAAGTAAGTGAAGAAGTGGCTAGAGCAGATAAGAAGAACAACTCAGGGAATTATTTATAAGACATGAGAAAGGAGACAGTGTATGTATGTGATGGGTTTAACTCTGATGGACCCAATAGCTGCAGGCAGTACTGAGTTTAAAGAGTCCAAAACCCCTGTGACAGTTGAGATCRATGGGAATCTGTTCTTTTAGTATTTATTAGATGAAGGTTAGGTTAATGGATTAACTTGTCAGGTGAATTTGATAGGTGGTTCCTATAGCAAATTCTGGCCTTTAAAGGAAAATGTTAGTCGTCTCTTTTGACCATGACCCAGCATATTAAAATAGGACACCTCTTTGCCCTGTGTTGCCTCTCAGAAAAACAAACAAAATGTGTAAGTAGTCTGATGCATATGTTTGTGATAAGGAGATTATTTCTTACAGCCAATAACCAAATTTCTTATGACCAATAACCAAAACAATAATGATAACCAAAGTAACCAAGGCAGCTGACACTGTGGTTTACCATTACAGGGAAAGATAAAACAAGCAGACTGCACATGGGGTTGATTCACTGATTCACCAAGACCAGTATGAATCTTCCTTTAACAGGCATTAGATCAAGCCTCAGCTTCTCAGATGTTGCGCTTGTGCCTCAGGTAGTGAAGTTGATTTTCCCATCATAGTCTACAGGAACTGCTGCCTCAGCATATCTTATCCCCCAGCTGCATCCCCAGAACACAGCCGTACCTCCCAGCTCAGCCTCTTCCCTCTTGCTTTCTCTTTGCACAGCCGGAGTGGCCACATCTCTCCTCTCTCCCTAGGGGCAGCACAGCTCTGTTTCACACACTTTGCTGAAAAGCCTTGAGCAGGCCTGGACTGTGGATTCACTGTGCTAAAATCAAGGTAGGACACTAATATTTATCTGACAATGCTTCTCGTCCCTTCTATTTAAAAYAAAAGGCCAGTGGTCAGCAGTCAGTGATGAGTTATTTCTTTGTTTATGGACTAACAACACCTGTCAGAAGCACTGAGAATCCCAGTTCCAATAACAGCTAGGTCAAGGTGCCATGTGTTATAATTCTGTATGTTTTATGCATTAGCTCTATCACAATCTACAATGCTAGAATCATGTTTATAGCTATCTATGTGACCAGAGTATTTTCCATATTTTTCTGCACTAAGTGCCATGATAGTTAGGATAATGCTGCCTTAAAAAAAAAAATACACGCTTGACATTCCAAGATCTCTTGGTTCTGAAAATGAACAGAGCCGCTAGTAAGGATTGACCAGGCTTTATGCTTTTGATGTGAAAATTGCAGTAAGCCAAATGCTCTTAATCTTCCCCAGAGGACATTTCCAATACAGGAAGAGCAGCAACTGGCTAGTCTCACTCAGAAGCCACTAGGAGCAGTCAGTCAAAGAGCTTGAGGAAAATTTAAGGTCCAAAAGGGAACATACACAAGAAAATGCCTACCTACGACACATGACAGCAGCGATGGCTTACCTGCTGCTACAAAGCACAGTCACACTCCTGAGCTGGAACAACAGAATCAGACAGTCAGGRTGTTGTGCTGAATCCCTAAGCATAGGAGGAAGCAAACTAATAAAGTTTGGGGCATGCAGCTCTCTGCAATGTAGCAGTGCACTCAGCCTGGTTCCATTCTGCTAGGGCTTTGTGGGCATCTCAGGAGCTGCCATCTGCCTGCAGGATATTCCTGGACTCCCTTCTCAGCTGTCCAAGCTAGAGGGAGTGTTTCAGAGCCCTTTGCTATTCAAAGACTTTGGTGTGCAGCTCATGGGGTCACAGAAGTTGTTCACCTGTGCATTCAGGCAAGATTACTTTTGAAGGGAATCACTTTATGGAAGTTAATGAAGTCGTTACTGGAGACAGAAGGAAAATGAGGATCCTTAAGGCCAAGATTTGTGAAGAAATGTTGGCAATAGCACATGAAAGAAACATGTGGACCTACAGTGTTAGAAGGACACAGGACATCAAACTGTCTGGATAGTGGGCTCGAGCATGGATAATCCTTTCTATATCTCCTGCAGAGCATGAGCAATAGATGCAACTTTGATATCCTTGTATGAATGATTTTTCACTAGCATCTCCAAGGTCAGACTGAAAGGACCTCAGTGTGCGAGGGGCTGTATGAATAYGTAGACATCCCTGTACCAGAACAGTAGTAGTATGTCTGAACAATCGAGCAAGGCAGTCCTTTACTCTCTCAGATYGCCCTCGAAGCCAGCCAACTTGTGGCGTACCTAAGTCATGTTTGTACTCCATGCTGCATTTCTTATTCTCATCAGAAGCTGCGGAGGTATAAGGCATTGCCCTGCCTGCTTTCATTAGACTTTCCCAGGCTTTCTTCAGAAAGATATGTGGGGCCCTTGGGGTATTAGCAGAAGTAGGTAGAGTGTATTTCTCCTTTGGTRTATACAGCCAGAAGCCAGGCAGCGTCTGTCCTGGAGGTGAGTTAGCAAAGAATTGTGACAGAAGAAGATGCAGAGGCATGACCCAGAAGAGATGACTAATAAAAAATGACTTAGAGCGCTTCTCTAAGGATCAAAGGTTAAGTCTAGGTCAATTGTAATAACTGCATTGCTTCACCAGTCAGGACATGTGCAGTCTCCTACAGGAACATCTAAAGCATGTTCTCAAATGGCATTAAAGTGGCTGCCATTTGCAGTGCATTTTGGTTCTCTCCAAATTTGGCAGGTGTTTTTTTACACTAGCCTGAACCTTCTYGGTAACAGGGAGCACAGCATGAATTCTTTTCTTGAAACCATCCCAGTGGRCAAGGAATATTCTATATATAAAGCCAAGATTAGTAATTTCCCTGTGAGCACCCCCCCCCTTTAGCAGCATGACTTCTGAAATATGGAAGGAGAAATGAGGAAATGATTTGACTACCCTGGCTCATACTATTATTTCTATTCAATAGGACCAAAGCAGTGTTTATTTATTTATCCTAAAAACAGATAAAAGAGTGCAGAATAGCAGAATGAAGGGAGAATAGATGGATAAGGAACATACAGGTCTGTCTGTCTGCACTRCACAGAGCAATGCTGTGGAGAGGTGCCTAAGCCAATGCAGCATAGGCTGTACTAAGAATCAGAAGTAGAGCAGCATCCTATATAGCAAAGTTTTTTACACTAGTGTCCAGTTCAACTCCCAGAYGTTCTTTGTTCTTTACTGCAAAACTTGGCAATGCTACTGCATGTTTCAGTTTCACACACACTGGTTTGGGAAGTGCTGATTCAATTAGACGTTTTTCCTGCCAGTGTTTGAGTTTGCTGCTTTGCAGTAAAMTTGATTTTAGTCACAGTATTTTGCCTTACACATACCTGCCCACCCCATTGTCATTATCTGTTCAAGTATTTCCATCTCACATAGGACACAGTAAAAATGTATTACAAAGGCTAAAAAGATAAAGTCATCATGAGCAGTTCAGTTAAACCTACGTAATTGACTTCCTAGAATAAATAAGATTCTTAATTGTATAGTTTTCTATTCCAAAAAGCAATATAGCTTAATGTGGATCATCTCCTAATGAAATAACTATCCCACCACATCAGTGGGGCAGCATATTGGGTGGCTAACTAGTCACTACAAAACCATTCTGTCCATCAGCTACTTACCATTAACTTTTTAAGGACATACTTTTTTTCCTGTGCAACACCGATTAGCACTATTAGACACAGCTCATTTGTGCATTAATATGTTTCCTTTCGGTCTGGCTTGATGATAACCATGTTCAGTTTCAAGGTGATCTATCTGCAAGGCAACTTCTAGTGTATGACAAAGATGAGTTAATAGCCGGATGGAGCTATAGTACGGACTATTCTTCTGGATTCTGCTTTACCCACTTCTTTGTCATGCCCATTTGCCTTTGAACAAACTTTTATTTAAAAATCGTTCCAATCATGTTTGTATAGTGTGTGCTCAGAGCTAAGTGCTGGGTAAAGAGGAGGAAACGAAAAACACTGGTTAYTTTTATCCTAAATGCTGCATATGGTTCAAGGGAAGAGGTCATATTTTGTTATTCACTTCCTCTCACTGTTCACATGTAGCAATAATATAGCACTAACCTGGACTGGGAACCTCACTGGAAATGACTTTATTTCAGTGTGAAACTGTGATAATTAAAATGTCACTCAAATTTCATTCTCTTTATAGATCTATCAGTGAGCCGGGGCTCTCTCTTTACAATGCTTTATGGATGGGATTTTTGCTCCCGTTTATTTCAATAGAGCAGTATTTGGCCAAGGTGAAATGCTCCTGAAAATCCCCGTGTAAATACCTGAGAAAGGCAGTCATCAGTTGCTGGCAATTACTTCACTGTGTGTTGCATTCTTGGGATTATTCTGGATTTTAATGTGAATTAAAACTTGGCTTTAGACAAGAATACGATGAATGATATAAAGAACTCAATCCATTTCCCTTTTGTACTGATTTTTATTTTTATTTGCTATTTGAATTCATTCAAAAAGAATATTTTAATGTGTGAGTGAACTCTATCCAAGGACTGTTCATCAACTACATATTGCACATACTCACCCCARACATTGATAATTAGGAGTCATTGTTTCTGTTATTGTTACTATTCACTGGAGTCACGTGATATATATATTATTTTTATTTTATAATTTTATAAAATTTTATAAATTTTATAATCAGAGCACTCTGATTTAAACAAGAGAAATCAGAATGCATCGAGGGTCATGGTCACCACTTGCATCCTCACTCTGGGAAAAAACTTTCCAATAGTAGTGGTCTCCGGTCTAATCTCAGTGAAACAAGGAGATCTGAACCTGAACTTCTGCTGTCTGAAGGAAATTGATACTGAAACCTCCCTGGAAATTCCCCTGTGTGCTAGTAAGTCTCTTGTTAAGATAATGTCCAAGGAACTGACTAATTTATTTCTCTTTTCAGTTCAACAGCCCTAAAAAGGAAGTTACAGGGCACTACTGTGAATAGTGAAAGCATGAGGCTGAAAGGAGGTTACTTAGCACATACACCTTCCCAAGGCAGGATCTCCTACACCCATGTCACTCCTGATAGATGTGTGTCTAATGTGTTCTCAAAGACGCACAATATAAAGGCCTCATAGCATCTGCAGGCAATTCATTCCAGTGTGGCACTGTTCTTATCGTTAGAGTTTCCTAAAGTCTGACCTAAGTCTTCTTACCTACAAACTGAACTCATTATTCTTGTCCTGTCCACTATAACCACTCTAGTAGTTTACATCCTCACTRCTGTTCCCACTGAACGCAATTTTCTTCCTTAACTCTGATGTAAAGCTAGGCAGTGACTGTGTTTACAGAAGTGGAAAACTTGATTACTAACGTGTTAATGATCAGCAGAATGGGAGCAGACAAGCATTCCTCAAAGTTTTGCTCTTTCTTGCCATTAGGAATCAAAGACATCAACTGTAGCGCAACTGGTACCTCAGTCTTGATATTTCTAAGCCTGGCATGGAGGTCGTGGGAGGGATTCATCTCTCCTCACATTAAATCACTAGCTCCTACATCTGAACCATTTGCAAGCCTCCCATCTGTGTCAATACAATTGGTCAGATCTAAGGTGCCGTTAATGTGACCAGACACAGTCACCTCCTTGCGCTGCACGACATGCTAATTTCTGTTGATTATGTTGACTAGCTTTGTGTTCACTATGAAAGCAGCCTAGGGTGACTTTAGTAGATGTACATGTCTTCACTTTAGACACCTATAATTGGTCAGATGTATTCTTCATGTAAGATGAAGGCTCAGATACTCGATGCCAAGATTGAGACAGCAACATGGGTTGAAAGCATATGATTAGCAGGGTTTGCTACACTTTCGCCTGCTCTTGACTCTCTTGACAGCTCAGGCACAGACTGCAACTCTTTCCCTTAACTTTGGGGAACTCTTGTCAAGTCTCTAGTTCACAAAATTCAGTTTGCAGAAAATCCATTTGTCTTTGGATGAAATAAACTTCCATGTGGAGTAACTTACAGCCTTCAGATTCCCAACTAAATTTTAAGAACKAGTTTGTGGGTTTCAATGTTTTATTTTGCAGAGAAGCAAGCTTTAGTAGCAGCTTGATCCAGAAGTTCATTTGAGTGGTTTCTACATTGTAAATTATTTGGGATTAGTTTGTAAGATTTAGCTACAAAACAGTAAGTCTCAACACTGTGCCTGCATGCACTATAAACAGTGATTAAAAATAAAATGGAAATATTACGTGCAGTAGGTCTTCTTGTCATCTTCCTTAATTTCGACAATGGTATCAGACTGAAGACCTGAAGTTTGTACCCAGCTATTTTTGCAGCTGTGTTTAAATTAAATACTTTCTTCCAGCAACACAATGACCATATTTTTGAAACAGTATAGTAAGTAAGAGTGAGCTGGTTAATATCTGGCACTCGTTTAAATGAAAATATTGCTGTTACCTTATTTTTCTTTTCCACTGTGAGGGGGGTTTCTGTACTTGTCTGTAGATAGGTAATTTGGGTCCTGACATTGTGAGTCATCTGCTTTTCTCCATTCTATTTTGAAGCCCATTTTTGCAGCTTGGAAACTTTTACACTGCTAGTCAGAGCTTTCTCCAACTTATAGGCAAAAATTCCACAGTCTGGGAGTATGGATGAAAAATTTTAATTGAACAATTTAAAAGAGCCAAGCAGAAAATCTCTGTGCTTTTTATTTTATTGAATGCAGAAACTGAACACACTATCATTGTGTTAATGCTATTATTTAGTTAGATCCTGTTGGATGTATTTAAAGCACTAAGTGTTTTTATTCAAAGATATTTTCAAAGCAGGCTATTTCTGTGACATTCAATTGAACTTGAAATTGGAAGTGTCAAATGAAGCTCTTTGCTGTTTTCCATCTAGCTGGCTGCAATTTGTCTATATGAAATCTGATCTGATCATCTAAGGACCCTACCCTGAGCAAATGAGATGTTTTATCACTAAGAATCACTGGCAGTAACTGTCCAGAAGAAATGAAAGACTGCTACAATGGGCTGCCCTCCTTGTGCTTGTGGACAAGGTGTTTTTGCTGCAGCAGCTCTTAAGTATTAGGGAACATCCGTCTGTCTGTCTATCTTCTCTTTGTCTGCCACTACAGGTTTCAGCCAGGAGATCAAAGATTGTTCTCACACCTATGATCTCATTTTTGGCCCCATCCAGCAGCTCTCAACAACTGCAGACAAAGAGACACAGTATGATATGCTCTCTATTTGGCTCTGTCAAGAAGAGGTCAGAGCTGGCTGGCCCTGAGGGTCCAAAATCCTTTCTGGCTCGGTACTGAAAATCCCAGGATATTCTGCAATGTTTCCCTCATATCATGATTCCATCACTCTTATGCATATTTTGGCCTGATCTCTGAAACCTCCCTCCATTTTGTCAAATTCTCTTCCACTCTTTGCTTGAAAGCCATTCTCCAGCTGCTCCATCCTCTGCCTTCTCCCTAACCRGCTTGCACAGGAAAGGTTTGGGCAGGGTTCCTAGATGGAGACAAAGTTTTGCTCTCTCACTGCATATCCTCAGTCAGAGATGAGGCACAAGGGAGATCACAGTCTCTTGTCATTATTCTGGGACCCAACCACAYCTTTGCTGTCTGCCCCCGTGTTGCAGGGTCTCCTGGGAGCAACACCTTCAATGCAGCCTCAGCAAAGGTCCTGTGGGACTAGGAAAGATGGAAAGTGAAATTAAAATGGTATTTAAAGTCTCTTCTAAATTTTGTTCGTTTTTTTCTTTTTTCTCAAAGAGAAAAATTTAAAACTTCTGAAGAGATTTGACAGTCTTTTGGGCATAAAATCAGTCATATGAGTAAGATTAGTCCCTCTGGACAAAGTTTGCTCTTTGCTGTTGCTTGGTGTCAGAGCTCTGGCCAAACAGTGAATGAATTAAAATGGTGGTCTTCATCATGGCGTCACCTTGGAATTAGTTTAGTTATTTTAATACCATTGCCCAGCTCAGTTATGACTTCATGTGAGAGGAGAACAGCTCTTGAACCTGCCTGCACAATGGTAAGCTCAATGAAAACATTAGGCACAAGACAGAGCTGCTCCTCAGCTAGAAACTGGGGAGAGACAGTAAACACAGAGCCTCCCACTGCCTGGGAGTTGTTTGTTTGTTTTTTGTTTTTTTTTTTTTTTTTCCTTAATGAAGCTGTTCTTCAGAGCAGAGCCCCGCACTCCCCATCAGGCCGTGGTAACCTTAACCACACCCCCATGTTTTGTGATAAAAGCAATGCTCAGAGAGCAGCAGGATGCAGCARTCAACCACACCTTTGACTGCAGATTTTTAAACATCAATAAATTGATGCTTTTCAGGGGAAAAGGATTGTGAACAAGCAACTTTCAAAACGCTTTTCCTTGAGGGCAGGCAGCTGCTCCTGGCTTTGGCTGTCCGCTAAAGACACAGCATGGAGGATTGTGGCAGCCTGCTTTCATGGACAGGCATTTCTGGTTCTTCTGCGTTTTCCACAGAGCTTCCTGCTTATTTAAGAGGCTATGACTGTCAAGTTCTTGTTATGTTCCTGTCTCATGTTAAAATTCCCAGCTCTGTGTGGGATGAAAATTTCACATCTCTGAAAGGCAGCTACTAGGATCCAAAACCTGCTTTTGTGATAGCAAATCATATTTCCCATTAGGTGTGAGAGCCAGAGGCTCCTTCTGAGGTTGGAAAGGTCCTCTTGAATAGCTTTTTCCTTCTCAAACATCAGGAAAGAACATTAACTTTTTTTAACCTTTCCCCAGATCCCTTCAAGCCAGCAAATAAAGAAGTTAATTTTCTTCCTGACATTCCTATCTGTCACACCCTTATTACAACATCCTTATACAGGAGCATTCTTGTTCGTGAGAAAGAGAAAAGTGAATCTGAAGTGACTTTACTTGGTCTAATTCTAGTCAAAATTTCTGCCAGCAGTTATTCCCACGCAAAGCCATTGCTCATGGGTAGAAGTTAGCTTAGAATTAATGTTGATCTTCTTTTGTCAAAGAGACTCAAAACCTCAGAAACAAAAGACTATCGGTAAGAGAGAAATAGTGTGTGCTTGTGAGTGTGCTTTATTCGCAAGTTCACGGCAGAAATCATTGCTATGCCAGCTTCATAAATACCTTTGTGTTGCATGCTGAATTTTAAGATGGGGTTATGCTTTCMTTCTAAACATCTCATCTAAGGAAGAACTGCAGCAGTTTGAAGGATGTTCTCTGGTAGAGTTGGTAGAAAAAAATAACACCCAATTTGGTGGAGATTTCTTTCCCTCAAAGAAATACCGGAAATAATAAGCCAAGTGGAATCTGATCTTTATTGCTATTTGGAAGCTGAATATTTTGTATACATGAAAGTAAATCCATCAGATGTGTGAAGGGGCTAGTACACATGTAGAAGTGTATGGGGGCATAAAATGCTCACAACTGACCAGTCTTGTCTGGAGGTCATTTTCAAAGATGTTATTTTTCAGGCTGCCTAAAGATCATGAATCACACATGTAGTTCCAGAGTGCAGAAAGCTGCCCCTTTAAAAATCTGGCTCGTGATGCTGTTTGTCATGTGAAAGTTTAAGCTGAATGTTAATTAGGAAAACCTGTTTTCAGTTAAGCCAATGTAAACTCAGTGAAATTTAACTAGGATTGGTGAAGTCACTTCAGATTTGCACTATAGTGTAAGTTTGATTGGACATTTTCTTTCGTGTAACTTTTGCAGCTTTATTACGTTCATTATATATGACTATAATTTATGGAGCTTCCACATGCACATGCAAGTTAAGACAATTTGGTTTCTTTTATTAAGCTATGAGTATGTTTTATAATCACAGTAAATCAGGTTCATTTGCACACCAAAAAATCTTGGTGTGTATTTCTGTCTGCGGGAGTGGAGACAAAGTATCTTGCTTGCTGATTCTAGCCAAACWATACATTTAGCTTACTCTGTCAATTTTAGTGGTGACTCAGTGCAATTCGTTCACTGTAGTCAGATATGCAAATACTAATTTTTGAGAGCCATATTCAGATTTCATTCCTACTGACGCACATGTGAATTAATTTGAAGGACTTCAGTGATATTGAACTGGAATTCCACCACTGTAATTAAAAGTAGAATATGACTTGGCACAGGGGAGAGAAGAAGCCACAAAGGAAATCAGATCATGATACCAAAAACTTCCACATTAGGTTTGTCCTAGCTATTACTTAGCTGATTACTATTACTATTCTGGTTAGCTGATTATCCCAGAGCAAAAGCAGCAGGTGAAGATGTCTCTGTTGGTACCACTTGGCCTCCTTCCCTCAAAGTCTGAGTTCAGRCACGCATGACAGGAAGCCTGAGTTCCTATCTCATCTCTGACCCTTTAAATGCTGCATTGACAAAAGTCATAAAGCCCTGCTCTTCTGAGTGCTGCGTGAGCTAAAACAAAATAGCTTGGAGCTAGTTGCAGGCTCGCTGTGGTTCTGGCCAAACAGCTAAAGACTGCGTTGTTCCTTAAAGAATGAATTCTGTGCTAGGAGTAGCAGGAGTGTCCTTGCTGCAGAGAGGGGCCCATCAGACTTTTAGCTGAAGGGAGACAGCCTGCACCCTTGTAATTCCTCTGTGCRTAGGGGAAAGGTTTGCACTTCATGCCACACTCAGTTTACCTGACCCTGCCTACTGCACCCRGACCTGCCCTGTGTGTGTCCCAGATGGGAAGGACTGGAGTAATCCTGTTTCTTCTCCAAGCAGAAGGGTGAAAGGCCCCCTGGCCCTGGAACTCTCAGCTGTAGTTAGCTGATCCATGCTGGCACAACCACAAACACATTTGTGAAAACAGCCTGGAAAAAAAAAAATCTCTCTAAAGTGCMTAAAATCTATTTTTCAGGATGCACCATTCAAGATAACATTAAAAAAATTGGCAAGCTCTCCACAGACCTTATGCCAAACTGGTATCACATGAAGAAATTTCATACAGAGGCCTTGTACTTCTTCACAGGCTTTGAGGTCTGCAGACCCCTTTGTCCTTTATCAGAAATTTTAGTCCCTGGTGGTCTCTGGGCCCCCTGTAAGGAAAAACTCTTTGGCATGGAGGGCTCTCTGGGTGTCTCTGTCCTACGTAGCAAAATGTTTTTTTCGTTCTTTTCCACCTCATGAATAGAATTATGGAACCTTCATTATAGAAAATCTCCACCCTCTTCCTAAGATAACAGGGGAGAGTAAGAGGCAGCCATAAGTAAATGCAAGCRACAGCAGAGTTATTTTTTAGTAAAGCCTTTTTACTTTTGGGACATTCTGCTGAGTGTGATCAACATTTGACTATTGTGGCAGACTACATCTTAAAACGCAATTTACTAATGCAAAGGTATATTTAGTGAATTTTGTTAAACAAGAATAGTTCAAAAATAGCATTGTTTATCAAAACAGTGAATATGTGAACAGATAAAAGTGAAACACCATAAATAAAACATGCTTCGCCTTATTTCAGCTTGCCACAGGTCAGCCTGAAACAGTTGACAGCTCTTGGAAAGACTTTGCAAAACATTTCAGCATTAAACAACTGTAGCTTCGACTCCTAAATGCCTTTGTTTTTCTGGGCCAAAATCCAGGACTCATACAAAATAATTAACTACCAACATACAGATTGTTTTCATGCAACTCCTAGACATACACATAGTCATATCAGATCTTTATTATTCCTCTTAGAACTGTCCTGAAGAGATCACTGTTGCCTTTGAACAAGGTTAATGAATGCTTGATCCTGAAGCTAATGACAGCTCCATTCCATGCCTAGGACTCTTCAGATAAGACTCCCTGTTTTATTACTGAGAAACAGGTCAAGAGATGATATTTGCAAATTCTGAAAACTTAACATCACTCTACTAACTTCCCTTTAGATTAAATATTTTTAAGTAGACGATGGAGTTATGCAATAAAAAGAGAATATAATGCATTATTTGCTATTTCTAGATACTCTTTCTACAATGGTTTTAATGTATGTGAATAATACTGCACGATATACCCCCTCCAAATCTTTATGATTAATTATCTGCTGGGGAAGAACTGTGCCTTGAGAACCTTGTATTTTCTACTTGTTTTCTTAGCTTGCTATTTAGAAAAAAAATGAAAACTTTTCAATGCCAGTTGGATAAAATGTTCTTCATTCTTTAATCTAACTCTCTACCTCTGCAGAGTGCTTTTGTGCTCTTTTGTGCAGCTGTGTCATTTTTCAGAGATAACATATGAAGTGCTTAACAGAGCAAGTGTAGTTATGTGTACAGCATCTAGGAGTCTGTAAACTATCTTGAAAGACAGAGAAAGACAGTGCGGTGTAGTGCGCATACCACTGGAGTAGGATCTGAGAAACCTGGCTTTTGTCTTTGGTTTTTCTATTGACCYCCCATGTGACTGGTTAAGAAGCCACTTCACTTATCAGCCTCTGTCTATTCAATTTAGGCTGTGGATTGTTTGGTTTAAGGACTCTGATACTTAATATAGTACTTAAAATGATGGGTCCCCTTCTCAGATGGGTCCTACATGTGACCATTCCTAATAGAAATCTCTGAGGGGTCTGTAAGGGTGCTGATTGCTCATTTGAATTTACTATACTAATAACATCATGATCACTGTGAAATTGTACACCTTAATTTACTTTAGAGGAATTGCTGTTTTTCATGGCTTTTTACTCAGGAAAATGTTCCCATTCTGAAAACGATCAATCATTATCAGTAAGACAGCTACTGCTATGGGTGAAGAAGACATGTCATCTGAAACTATCRTCACTACTGAATTCCCCAACAATGTAACAGTTGCAGTGTTGACAAAAAAAAAATGAAATGAGAAATAAAACCAACTGCAGCATATTGTGTAGTAAAGAGAAGTGTCAAATATACCTTTGGGGTATTATACTTTTCTGTTAAGGGAAAGAGCATGACTAACTCCTGACATGCTTTTCATTTTACACACATACAAATGCCATGCTGGGCAGAAGAARGACACATGTGAATCATATGAGAAAAATTTTAGAAGCCCAACTAATTGGCAAGACAATTAAAACAAGAGAAAAACAGGTCAAAACTAGTCTGAGCTACTATTTGTTCAAACTATCCAAAGRCAGATTTGAGAAGAAATAAGCTACCTTCAGGGCAAGGGCAGGATGGATTTAGGTGTGCTCAGAATGTGTGTCATTCTCGGTAAAAGAAATCWCTAATAGGGCTATAGCTAATAATGAGTCAAATCCTTGGCCTGGATTTGAAGGCACACAGGAGTATGCAGAGGTGGGGAGAGCCTTTGAATTTAATTTCTCTTTCTCTCCTGCGAGACCTGTGGAGGTTCCTACAGATGTTTCATTCAGTTGGATAAACATTAATACCATGGGGAAGCTCATATTCAGGCATAAGACTTTCAAGATACAGTCTTACTGAGCMAATGAGATATTTATACACTATGCTGTTAGAATGGGATTTGTGACCATTTGATATAGGTCTTACTTTTGACATTGGTGACTACGGAAACTTGTCCTTCACTGCCATGATTTTCACTGAGTCAAGTAACAGGGGAACACACTGAGAGGGCTGTTTAGATGATCTTCAGCAGGACTTGTCCCAAGAACCGTGGGAACTACGGGACACATACCACCAGCTGGACAAAGCTCACGCTGCTATCGACACTTTTGTTCTGTTACAAGTTCCTCTCATCTGGAGAGCATCAAAAAGTTTGCAGTGATTTTGTGGAAACTGGCACAGCTGGAGYCTATGCAAGGTTTTGTGTTGAAACCACATAATGTTTGTGGTATTTTTTATTTGAATAAAAACCTCATGTAATGTTACTTAGRAGTAAGTCAGAATTTTTCAGAGTTCATTCAAAATTTAAATTAAGAAGAAAGGATCCAAAGATTCTGTTTGCAGGTCACTTATTCAAGTTTTGCTCTTTTAGAACCCTATTTCTGTAAAAAGAATCATGCTGTGATTAAATCACTGTGCATCAAAGTAAGATAAAGACATAGGAATAAAAATCTAGAGATATTCACAAGATCTYAGTGTGATCTGTCTCAGTTAAATGTATGTCAAAGGTGCAGCAAACAGATCTTTGTCTGAAAAGGAAATTCACTCATTTAAAGTGTTGAGATTTTGTTTGTCTCTRCAAATCAAGAAAATGAGAATACTACCGCTAACAGTTGCATTTACTACTCTTAATCAACAGTACTGAGAATTTATATGTATGTCCAAATACAATATTTTTTCTTAGATGCAGTTGCAAACAACCCAAGCTTGCTCTCTCAGTCACATGAGTACTTGGGAAAAGTACTTRTTGTATACTCCACACATAAGATGTGCAGAAGTCATTAATTTTTCAACATATCAACATACAGAGCAATCATCTGTGGCAATGATCTTGAATTATGTGGATGATCTTAAACTATGTAAAGGGAAAAATCTATATAGCATATTCCCAATTTATTCCTGTGTTTACCATCTTAAACAACCACAGTCTTTAGTTGTCTTGATATATCATGGTTTGCTCTCTAATTTTTGTTGCTTTTGAATGTAAATTATCGTGCTATGGGAGGAGGAAAGAATGTGATAGTCAGACCAGGTATATATTTTTGCACTAGATTACAAATTTAATTTTCATTGCTCRCAAGGTAACCATACTATTTCCTTGTGATTTAATACGTACTCTAAATTTATTTATTCCTAAATTACCAAATTTCAGAGATAGAATACTTCAACAAATTGAAAGAGTGCAGGCCATCAGACAAAGCCATGGTTCACRTGGTCCATGATGGTAGACTTTTAAACTTTTAAACTGTATTTTTTTAAACTTAAAAAAAAAGTTTAGTGTTTTGCAGGGACAAATATGGATGATGCCTAATGAAGACTGTTTAACTTAAAAAATGAAGACTACTAGGACACGAGATGGCTGTCTATATGTGTGTTTTGGGAAGGAGTTTGAAGAGCTATTTATACTAAAGGAAATAGCTAAATAGCTATTTATACTAAAGGAATAACTGAATATGTTATTCTTAAACATATTCAGGCTGGAAATTAGAAGAAAGTTTCTAAACTTCTGTGTAGTAAGATTCTGGAATTGTCTTAACTTAAGAAGTGGTCAACTAAACCCTTAGCATTTATGAAAGGTGGTGTAWCATTTTGTGGAAGTCTGCTCAAGAATGACTGCACTTGAAGAGGAAGAAGGCCTTTTCCAGTCCTTCTCCTAACAGAACTCTGTTTCAGCACCACCGTGTTACTATTTGGACACAAGTCTTTGAAATCGCTGCCGAGTATGGATGCTTCCATATAAATGTGATGGATATTAATTTTAAATGTTCCTTTTTCACTGAAGTAGATTTAAAGATCTTAGTAGGAAGGAGTATAGACTTACAGGAAACTATTTTATTGTTTTCTATTGACTAGTTTTGATTTTATTTTATAAAAGCTCATACAATGATCGTTCTCCTAACCYTTCTGCTAATTTAATTCTGAATTATTTATTAGGAAGTACGTAACACTGAAAAGTTTGCTTGTGAATATAAAAAGAGAACAGATTCCTATTGAGGCAGTTTTGAAAGCAAAACTCATTCATTCGAGTGGAATCGAGAAAAGCTGTGAAGTTTTATATCTGCATTTGGTTTCTGGAAAATGTTTTGGGGTTGCCARTGTTGAAATACTGTACCCAAAACTTTGATTTGATGTGCCAAGCCTTTATAGCAGTAGAAGCAGTGAATCTCCTGTTGCTTTGTAGCTGGTCCAGATCCAAACAGCAGAGATGAGAGGCAGATTTAACTTGCTTTCCATCTTAAACATAAAGTGACATCATCTGAAGAAACTGAAGAGTTGACCAGACTGGTTTTTAATTAGAAAATCCCACTTCACAGAACTGATAAAAGTGCAGGCCAAGCTAGCAATGGTAAATGTTTCAAATTGAAAATATTTAGAAATAAAAAAAGTAGGAGCTGTTTTATCTTATTTTAAAATTTCCAATTGTCATCAGCAGAAAGAGAAAGATTTGTATTTCAGTCATGGCTTGGAATAAGAATAAAAAACCTTTGAAATTCCAAATTGTTTTAGAATATACAAAATTTCTTCTTGCTCAGCTTATCAGAAATCCATTTTCTATAGTTATTTCATTTATATGTGGGATCTAAATTAGACTCCAGCTCACTCAAGCTGAAATTATTAGAAATTTGGACTTTTTTTTTTTTTTTTTTTTTTTTTTTTTNCTTTTAAGTCTACCAAATAAACAATGTTCTGAGATGGTTTTAGTTGACATGATAAAGTGCTTCAGTGAAATGTGTGGGACAAAAGTGCGGGAGTTGCACATTAGAGTGTAGTCTGTAGCTCAGCGTATGAACAGCTGATGATGAAAACAACTGACATTTCGACAATATTTATGTCCCCTCTGTGCATGGGAGAGAGAAAGAAAGAGAGTAGTAACAAGGGACCAGGTTATTCACTATACAAGAAAAACCTGCTTAAAGGACAGCAAATTCCCAAGATTTCCGTTCACAAAGGTTTTTTCAAAGTTGTCTCACTGTAGACAACAGGTTTTACTGCCTTACTCACTTTCCTAAGGTTCAGTCTGCTAAAGCAAGAGATGTGTTTTCACTTCCAAATTTCCATCTAGTACCTTGTCTGTTCTGCTGTCTTCTCCCACTAGCAGTGCAGCTCTTGCAAAGTCTGTCTTCTTATAGGCTCTCCTTTTGAATATGTGGCATTTTCAGATGCTTTTCTACATCTAAAGGTAGATCCAAGCAGGTCATCTCTGTCTTGAGAACTTGTTATGGTTCTGGATATGCTGAAGTGGAAAAGTTTTAGCTAAGGAATCAGAAGAAGGCTGTGTCTCTAACTATATATATATATATATATATATGTATGTATATATATATATATATGGAGAGAGAGAGAGTGTGTGTCAGGTAGAGAATAGCTATTCAACTACTATTTTCTGACTATACACAGCATCAGACTCGTGAGACTGAGATTTGCATTCTACAGGTATCTCTGTGTTATTGACTGCTACCAAAGTTTTAATCTCCATGCAGAACTCTTYGAGAGATCCCTTCATACCCACAACCTTAACTTCAATCTTGGCATCATACTGGAGTAATTCTCCCTCTCCTCTGATGGCAGCGAAATATCAGAAAGCTTATTACAGAATGGTTGAGGTTGGAAGGGACCTCTGGAGATCATCTAGGCCAACCCCCCTACTCAAGCAGGGTCACCTACAGCACGTTGCACAGGATTGTGTCCAGGCAGGTTTTGAATATCCCCTGAGAAGGAGACTCCACAACCTCTCTGGGCAACCTGTTCCAGGGCTCTGTCACCCTCACAGTAAAGAAGTTCTTCCTTATATACAGGTGGAACTTCCTGTGTTTCAGTTTGTGCCCGCTGCCTCTTGTTCTGTCGCTGGGCACCACTGARAACAGCCTGGGCCCACCCTCTTGACACCGGCCCTTAATCCTAATCTTATCATCCTAAGAAAATCCCATCTCTTCACCTCTCCCTGAGTTTCATTTTAGTTTTCATGAGCCAAACAGCTTCTTTTGAAACTTCGTGAAGCGATATTCCCAGCAAAGAACAGAATACAATTTGTTTGATTTGTCTGTGTTTTATCCTGAGTATACTAACACTAGCAAAATCCAAGGAATCTGGAAAATAACCATTACAGTAGATATGTTTTTTACCTTAGTTTCCTAAAGAACTAAGGCTGATGGGGATCTTTCTGTTTCTTTCACAGGCCCCACAATTTCTCCCAGATATGTTAGCAAGTTATGTTGGCAGTCTGATAGATGTTACTTTTCTATGGATTTAATGGAAGTGGTGGGGGCATGTAGAAGAAAGTCTGTTTATGAGACTGCAAAAGAAAATGCTGCAGAATTAACTCCACTGTCAAAGTTTCAGTTTGAGCTCGTGCTGCCAAAACCCCCTCAGGATCCATCTGATCATGATACAAATTCATAGTAAGTCCATCCCTGTTTGTTTCACTGCTCACACACTCAGTTGCGTGCTTACAAAACACAAGTAGACAATCCTCAGATGATGATCAGCTTTTTCAAAGCCCCTGGTGGAGGTCTCAGTCCTCTTCCAACAGGGCAAAAGGAAATTTTACCTCTAAGTTCAGCTTAAACCTAGTTAGACAGATGCTGGTTATAGTGTCATACAACTGTGTTATAACCCTGAGCATGTGCAGTAGTTAAAACAGACATGCTGAATGATGAGTGAACCACATGTAATTTGAGTCTGAGCTACTCAGTGTGTCATTTGTTTGGGCAAGGAATGGTTTATATTTTCTGAAACCTTGTTTAACTTCACATTCCACTTCTTAACTGGATTTCTCTTTGCCCAGCTGTTAACCCACAGGACTAGCTGTTAGCAAATGGCAATTTAAAGACAACACCAACAAGACTAGAAGCATATTCTCCCCATATTGTTTATTCTCCAGTCCAAAGACTTYCTCTTGCTCCATTTACTCAGAGGAATTAAAAGTAGATGAAGATAGGGTTGATAACATCAAGAACACACCTGAAAATGAGATTTTGAATRAATAGGTTTGGCCTGGTTGTCCTCAGTTTGCTAGATACTGACCTATTTTATCTGAAGTAAACCTGAAAAGAACCATATTAAGCTAAGGAAGAACAACAACATTATGCGAATGCAGAGTTACTTATTGCTATTATTGCAGTGTTGCAAACTGGGATGTGCAGAGCCAAAAAGAGTAGAAGTATTCGACAATAGTTTCAGGTTGTCCTCTGTTTCTGTTTGTTAACAGCTACAGTGTTTGGTTTCTTCCTGGTTAGCATAGCGTATCATTTGTATACTGTAAACAGACTGCAAATCACGTTTTACTGTGTGGTGCCTAAAGTCTGGAAGGCTCCCAATAGGATCTGAGAAGTAATACTATTAATTCTAAGAAAATTTTAAATAATTGCTTAAAGCAAATTTTTTCTTCTTTTAGGGCAAGGTCTTGTTATTAAACATAAAATTTTGTAAATATTGATTTAATTGTTTACTGTTTAATWTTAATTATTGATTTTTTGAAAATTTTGATTTAAATAAGCAATCCTAAGGATCTAATATGCAGATTTCAGCATTTTATTCCTCTGTTTTTCAGAAGATTGAAATATATTGAGAAATATATTATTTTAAATGTTCTTAAAGACCATTCTGAAACATTTCATCCTGATCAAAGCTAAACTCTGATTGTTCCCACTGAGAAGGTAACATCATATTCACAGTGATGTACTGCTCTATACAGACAGTGCAGCCCAAGAATAATACAAGGCCTTGTGAATAAACAGCCAATATAAACTATTCTTTTCACAACAGAGTTTATTTTTTTWAAAAAGGGAATTTTCATGATAATAGGTATTGTCCAGCCAACATTTTTATTTTCATAATCACTTTCAGTAAGTTACAGACAGGTAACTATTATAAATAACTGTAACGTGAGAATATGTATTGAGTTAATGTGTAAAATGTGAGGAGGAACAATTTTCCAGCATCACAAACCAACATTGTTGTCATTCCTCAGTTCAGAAGCACATACAAAGAAAGGGCAAATTAAGTTTGACATTACATTCAAATGCAAATCCTTTTTGACTTTGCCTTGGTAATTTGTTCCTTACAATATGCATACTAGCCATTGCTTTAAATGACTCCTAGACTGTCTCCAYGTGCTGAAATGATCCCTTTACTTATTAGCAAATGTTTTGACTGTGCTATTTTTAAAATGAAAACAGGTACATAACACAAATGATTTCATTTTATCTGGTGATCATCTAATGTTACAGTCCAAGTTGAAGGCAGTCACTACCRGTTTGTAACATACAGTACTCAAACTTAATTTACCAATCTGGTGGGCAAAATATGTTGTTTTATTTCACATATAAACAACTGGATACTATGAGAACAACAAATACAAAATRTTAATGAGTGTAGAAATGTCAAATATTGGTCAAGAAAAATCTTTGTGTACTTTAAGTACAAAGAGTTCCCAAAGTAATCTTTTTTTCTTTTCTGATGGTAGGAGGGGAGGGAAAGCAAGTGAGCATTTTAAAGAAAGGAATAAATGCAACTTTTATGCGTTGAGTGATGAAAGTAAAGCAGTCAGCTAGTAAAATATCGCAACTTTCAGGTGCCTCCCAATATTATTACCAACATAAATATCCTTTGTGTATGAAACAATCCGAACACTGTTTAATTCTCTACCTCTCAATGTTTTGAAGGTAYCTACATGTCAAATGGATTTTTGGAGTGCCTTGTACAAACCCACTTTCATCAGACAACCTGTTTTCCAGTTCAGAAGTGCTTTCACAAAATGTTCAYTCTGTGTAAGGCCTGTTCCTTCACTGCTTAGGTTTTAAATTACCAAAGATTTTACTATTGAGAATACCTGAGATCCTTTCCTTCAGGTGTTTGTTCATCACAGTGAATATACTGTCCGCTTCAGGAAACTAAAATAGTATTTAGAGTCTAAAAAGTAAATTAACATAATTTCATCAGCCTCGAAGATGAAGGTAGGACTATTTTTATCCGCTGAGGATATGACCTTGTATTTGGCAGGTTTTGAATGATATCATGTAGAAAAGGGTATGGCCAAAAAGAGGGTCCATAAAAATAGTGGAGATTTCTTATCTGAAAAATCCAGCAAGGACTGTTATACACAAAGACATTATCACTGCCTGAGCAAGTCTCAGAGCTGCAGATTACTGGATGCTGGAATGTGTACAGGGAAGTATTTCTGGATGTTTTTACCATTTTTATATTCTTTCTTAGATATCTGCCACTGGCCATTGGCAGGGAGAGGAGACAGGGCTGGGTGGACTTCTGAGCTGAATCATTTTGGCTAGACTTACTATTTTGAAAAGGAAACAAAGGGATTCCCATAAAGTTTGCTGTCCTGCAGCTGAAACGTTTGCTGTGCGATTGACATYGTCACCACTTTCTTGCTAAAAATATATTGTGTGCATCACCTTAGCCTAAACAAGAACAGAGAAAACCTTAGAAATCAGAAGCTGCCAGCAGCCTATCAGCAGCTCAGTAATGAGAGAGCTTTTCTGCCCTAAGCATTTGGGGATATGAAGACTCTTTGATTTTTTTTTCTCCAGAAAATACCCCAGAATTGAGAACTGCTGCCATTACATTTCCTATTTAGCTGCAAGTGGCAGCCTGATGGTCTGTTTAAAGTTTCCTCTGCCTTCCTACCACTTGCCTGAGGCTCTTTCTTGCTCTCCAACTTTCTCAGTGTAAGATGAATAATTATTCTTTTTCCTTAACACCTTCAGAAACATGCTTGCTTCTTCCCTGCTTATGGAAAGAGCAGAAAAAAAAAGTTTTCTGCTGCTTCAGTGTCAGCCTGGAGACTGAAACTGCAGCGTGGCTCTGCACTCTGGGGCTTCCAGGGAATCCGAACCCAGGCGCACATACCCAAAAGATGTGACGCAGCTTTGCTCAGATGCCTCTGGAGGAAAGCAGAGACCATGACATCAGCCCGTGCCTCCAACACCCCTGCCACCAGAAAGATGCCAGAATAAAATTTAACCAAAGTGTGGGATTGAGTAAAGTGCCTCGCAGCAAAGAAAGGGTTAAAGTATTTAGTCATCCTGATTTTGCAAGGTATTTATCTCTTGCTACAGTGGCCTCAAGAATTACCATGTTGGTATTTCTTATAAAAAACAGTACTATTTACTACAGTCATCTTGTTTGTGTTGAATGTTTTTTATATTTTTATTTTTCCAATATAGGCACAGTTTGATTTTAGCTCCAGTGGGGAGTCTGAGAGCCCATGGGTTAAAAAAATGTAATTAAATACGGAAGATTTCAATAATCACATGTAATTATATTAGGTGTCCCTCACAATCCAATTTCTGCTAGGTGAGAGGGATCGTCGCTTATTCTATGCATAAGTAATTATATATGAGAATTAGTTATGGTATCTTCCACAGAGATTTAATCCTTCACCTTTCCCCCCAAAAAATGAAAATATAAGAAACCCCCAACAGAGCATCTCTGAATAACACACTACTTACTAGCATGAACTGAAATTTGTTCAGAAATATTTTAAAAAGCCACTTCAGTCGAGTAAGGACTGAGGCTCCTGTGTGATCCAGCAGCACTCGCTGGAGTTGCTCTTCCGTTCGGTTCACACAGAACAGGAAAAAAGCGTTACTTTTGGATCGCTTTACAGTAGCTGTCAGAAGTGGGAGGAATGGATCAGCTGATTGTACTGGCGTGTTGATTTCTTAATGCAACGTGTTTTTGGTTTTGCCTTTGTAGTCCCTCTCTCACTTTGAGACCCTTTAAGCCACGGGATCAAGGCTGGCATCTCTCTGCATCAGTAAAACAAAGAGCAGTAGGATGATACCAGGGTTATTAAATGAGTATAATACAGGATATCATTAAAATAGCCTGTGTCCTTTTTTCAKGGGCTGATTGTTGATTCCTAAATATATTTTTGGGAATCCTTTAAAAGTTTTTTAATACTGAAAAGCTTTGCAAAATGTCTCCTTAGCACCCTTAGTGTTTTCCCTGACCTGCCTCCATTGCTCATGCATGTTAATGCTACCATTTAAATTAAGAGGTTCTGCCTGTGAAACCCACTTGTGCTGCTCCTGCCATACGCTCTGAAAAGCTGCTGCCGAGGTGAAGCTGACCTTGACGAACTCTTTTTCTCCTGAAGAAAGCTGTAGTTAGTAAAGAAGATCCTCTAAAASCTTGTTCGAGATGTAAACGGTCTTTCCCTGTGTTCTGAGTCCAACCTGAGCAGTTGAAATGTTCACTTTCCTAAAAATAAATAATCATCTTTTTCTTTATCGTTGCAAAACTTTTTGGATTTTTTTCCCCTTATTTTTGTTTTTGTTGGTTAAACCAGTTCTGTCTGCTGTTTGTATACAGATCTGTGGAGTGAGCTGCCACGGTTTAAACTCTTACTCTGATAAGGCATAGGTCTAAAGGTGGCAGTGAATTTAGTGTCATTGAAACATGCCATCTGAAACAAGCAACTTGCTTGTGAACTAAAAGCATTACAGGACTTTTTATGTTAAACTCCACCACGAGCATAGCTGCACTGATGTCTGGTTAATCCTCGGGAGTACCTGTTGGTGTGGAAGAGGTAAATGAGCAGGTCACTTCAAAGCTCTGAAKCTGATGTTCAAAGACCTTTCTTGAGCTTTTTACAATCCCATTAAATAGGAGGTGGATATTAGGCTGGATTTTTTCCAGCACCCAAAAAAATCATACTGTGAGCACATCTGGCAATAGATCCCCCAGTGGTTTCAAATATTTTTTCAGGAAGAACAACTTATTTTATTTTTATAAAGCATACTATGTTATTTGTATCCTGATTAGTCTGCTGGCAACTTCCAGTTAAAACACCTTACCCTGAGAATCTCAATACTATAGGCTTCAAAATGCCTGAGTTAATTTAAAAACAATTATATAAATCTACAGAAACTTCTTTTCCCTTGGGAAAACTGTGATCTGTTTGGAGTAGACAAATTATCTATCTCTATAAAGTGAGGTTTAATTATATGTGTGGGTGAAGTTATAATAGCATTTTTAAAAATATGATTGTGTTCATATAATTCTTATTACAATAATACGGTCAGATAGTGGGTGAGAAATGCCATCAGAGGAAATTTCTGACCCACAGCTAACTTTTGTCTTTGGACACGAACTGTCCACCTCGCTGTTAGACAGCTTGGAACTTTTTTGATAATGTCACAAATGTAGATCAACTCTCTCAATCCAAAACTTTTTGCACAAAACATATACTGAATCTTTATCCATACTGTTAAGCAAGGATTAATCCTTCACACTGGATTCTCTCTAGAACTCTCTGATCTTTGTGTCTTCTATATTACTTAACAAATAATCATTAATAATGATTAATCATCACAATAAAAAGTATTTACTTTCCAGATGGGATCGTGATCCTATATTTCAGAGTACTTTTCATTGCAAGATATACCTGTAGTCTTATTCTTCCGTATCAAACTGTGTTGTATTATATCTATTTCTGTTGTCAATCTTGTTAAGATCTTACTGATTATCAGTTCAGAGCAGGTGAGTATTTCCCTGACATGAACAGGATTAACTGCACACTTAATCAGCTGTGTAAGTATATGCAGATTGAAGATATAACTGCTCCAGTTTGTTTAGAACTCTAGTGCTTCATAACTGACACTGACAGGAGCCTTTAATAGGTACATAGCCTCTACGGGAAATTTAAATTAAACGAAGTATTACTTATCTTACAAATAATATTATCTCCCTTAAATCTCATACAATAAGGTATGACTTTCAGTTCTGTAGTAGATTTAGCATTTTCCTCATTTACATCTCTTACTTTAGTTTCTTACCAGAAAAAAAGACGACTTACTGAGCTTCGATGTTTCAGGTCTGCATAAAAGTGGGCTGTATCCATTTAATATGCCTCCCAGTGTGCTTGATTTGCTTTTATAGGCAGAGCTAATGTTTAACATCTCATTGTTAATTTATAATAAAAGGATATTTTTACTCCTTTATCTTTTGATAGATTTAACATTATGTCCTTCATAATTTAGTACTCTATAACCCTGCTGCTGAACCATTTGTGGATCCTGCAGTTTAATCACAATATACTATCAAGAAAACTATAATGAGGCCAACTGATGTACTGAAAAGAGTAAGTCTTACGACAATGACTCCGTGTAAAGAAAACACACTTCAGCTGCTGCCACTTCTCTTGTTGAAGTTAGCATATTCTTCTCCAAGGTTATTTGATTTTTAGCAGATAACACGCAGTCCGGTTAATTGTCCATATAAAATATACTAATTTCTTGGACAGAAAGAGTGAGCTTTCATCATAATACATTCACACAGTAAATGAGACAGAAAATGACCTCAGCAACAATTATCTTGTCCCTTTTGCAGGTGTCCCAAGTTGTTCCTCTAACATTTTTGCACTGACAATAGCAATCTTGTCAGCCTGTGCTTTTTTACTGTGAGGCCTTGACCTGAAATAAAGATGAAGACATTTTAGATTTGTACGGGAATTGCTCTTACATTTGTAAGAATGTGTATTGCTCTGATCCGCATTGTCTCTTGGGCAAACAAAACAGGCTTTCTCATGCTAGATGAAGCTGCGTCTGAATTCCGTAACTCAGCAATGACCTTAAGATATTTGCACTTAGATTTAGTATTCTGGTCCTATTACAAGATTACTTTCCAGTTCTACAAAATAGGACAATGGACTGCTGAATATCTTTAAAAAATAATTTCATGTTCTTTATATTCAGGCTCTTTGGTGCAGTGCACCTAAAATGCTAGATACCAAGTGCTCTCATGCAACAAACAAGTCACAACATGTAAAGCGGATACTTGAAGGTGTCCTAAGTTCACCCTAGCCTCACCTAGAATTTCCTTAGTGATGGATGGAGCCCTGTTACCAGGACAAATACCATACCTTTTCTGCTCTTTTTGGTTTGCCTGCACTGTAATTACAAACCAAATTACAATGCGCTTGACTCAGATGTTTTGTATTTTCATGTGTGTAACAGACCAGATCGTATTAAAATAACGAGCAAAGGAACTATTTTACAATTGCAATTGTTTAAAGCTGTCATATGTTTCCCGAATGATTTATAAAATTATTTTGATCTAGTTTATGCAGGCAAAAAACAACTTGTGTCTGTTCATATAACTACCCCATGGCCAAATTAAAACTAGTTGTAGATGTGGCAGACAGTAGGGTTTTGGAAAGCAGGTGTTCGTCCACCCAGTAAGGCCTCTCCAAGCTTGAGAAGTGTCGGTGGAAGTGGCTAGGGCCGGGGTGGGGAGGGTGGGGGGGGAATATTTTTGATGTCTGAAAAATCATCTAGAAAGACATTGGACTGTAGGAGTTAGAAGAATATACTTCAGCTAAGGAATATCTATTTCATTCAAATGTTTGAAAAATAATTAATTATGCAATTACTAGCAGCCATACTAAATAAAGTCTACAAGCTCATTGAAAAGAAATAAAATTTCAATGCATCTTATTTATAGACATATATCTTTTGGCCTTATGATATTTTGTGAGTCCTCAATGATTCTTCTGCATTTGAACCAGGATTTAAATCAGGAAGTAGAAAAATGAGAGAAACTGAACACTGTACCAGTCCTGCAATACACCAGATTATGATCTTTTTTTGTCTTAAATTAGAGTACAACTTCAAAATTTGGAAAATTTATGTCACAATGTTTTCTTATAATTTATATTGGTAACATCTTTTTTTTTTGTTATGATGCTTTGAGGGAGATGAAACGTTTTAATGTTGAAAAATTTTAAATGGTCTGTTTTTACTTACTGAACATTTAATACTTTTTCTTCACATATTAAATTCAGTTTTTCCATAGTGTCATAACTATGGAAAGGCTTTCAGAAGCTGGTATTTGGAAATCTTAATTTTTCTTTCCTCTTTTATATCTGGATAAGCACTCATAAGTCATAGGAAATGTACACTGCATTGTGGGAGGCATGATATTTTTGGGGACACAGGCAGGTGGGCCTAGATTATACCTCACATAAATCAGTATGCTAATAGGGAAATGCAGGATAATGATTTATTGTACAGACATAAAATGAAATATTTGTCTTATTAAAAAAGAAAAAAAAATCTCATTTAGGGTACATAATTTTATTAAAGTTATTTTAATTCCAGGAAAAATTACCGGAAATGTTTTGATTTTTCTAGACGGAAGTTGAATTTTCAAGTTGTGGGAGTAAGTTCCCCTGTTTTATGGAAACTGGTAGATCATTTCCACAGAGAGTTCCCCTTTCTGTGTAAAATTAAGGCATCTGGATTCTGCGCCTTCTGGTTTCAGACTTTAAACCACGTTTGCTCTTCCTTAGACTTTAACTGCACTTGTGGAATAGCTTGCACCCGGCAAAACATTGCTGCGTACACTAGGGGCATGTCGTGTTTCGTGCAGAGGAGCGTGTGGGGCAAGACGTAAGCCTGGGCCGTATTGCAAAAGAACGYTGTCCTGAGGGAATAGGCTCCACTATTTGAGAAACCTCTTTTTCATTCCTGTTAAGGCACCGCTTTCCGGTCCTTAGCTTTCATCGCGTGTGGTGTACCACGGATTTGGGTTTCTTTGTATCTGGCGCAGGGAGGAGACTTTTTATAAAGGAACAATAGCATCACGAACCGTCAGGCATAATCACGCCAGTGCAATTCTTGCACAGTGGCAAGCTTAGTGATTCACTGCGTCTCCTGCCAAATGCTTTGAGTCAATGTGAAGCAAGCAGGAGCAGTAATCCAGCCCTAGTTTTGTCCAAGAACATGCCTCGTGCCCTCAGTATGCCACACCAACATCTTTTGTAAGCGCAGTTTTGCAGAGCCAGTGCAGGCTACWTCAGCTCCCACGTGCTTCTGTCCGTGGGGACGTTTGATTAACCACAGTCCCTGAACCAACTCGGCTGGGTACCTTCTGTGCAGCTTTTGCGACTACGCTCTAAAAGGTAGTTGTGGGAACAAAGCAGAAATTAGGAAACTTCCAGCATTACTGYAGTTATCAGAAACAGAGTGAATGAAATGGACATCTGTGCTATTGAACACAGCCAGGAGTCTGCACCCCACGACCAACTACATCACAGGTTGTTGGGAAAACTTGGTAAAACTCAGTGGGAGCAGGTCAAACTGAAATGGTGCTCACCATATTCTTCACCTTAACTTTGCAAATGAAGTAAATTTATTGTCTTTTTGGTGATTTGCACATAGGTGTGCTAGTCATAACATACTGTCCCCACTCAACAGTAGCTGCATTAGGGTCTTTCCTTGTCAGCATTTGGGTTTGGATYTGCCATAATGAACTAGTGCTCTGAGCAGATGCTCTTGGTACACAGAAGGTATGAAGTAGCTTACTCCCCTTCCAAACTGTGCCTTGCAAATGCTCGCCCTACCCTCCAGCACATTAACTTCTCTGGGAGACAAGCCCTGGAGTGAAAATGTGCAGCAATGCACTCAGCCAGACACTGAAAGCTCAGGTGGTAACAGGTACCCCACAGCAAGCGTAAACTGTTAGGTAAAACCTGCCTCCTATGAGACATCTTGCTGAAAAGCAACATGTTTTGCCCAGAAGGTCTGGCAGTCTGATATTCAGAGTGTCTGACATTTAATATTCRCATTATATCCCTCAAAAAAGATCAGCATGGAGCCTTTCAGGGTTGATAATGAACAACCCTCTAGTAATTAAGCTACATGCACCTTTTGAAAACAGTTTCARGCCTTCTGGGATTCTTCCATTCTCAAATGCGTCACCAAAGAGCAGGTTCAGTATTCCCACAGAAACCATAGATACCTCTGATTTACAGACTTCCCCACCCTTGGAACCAAGACACTGACATGTTCTGCTTCAGGCGCTGAAAAGCTCAGCACTGCTTTTTTTTTTTTTTTTTTTTTTTT
>NW_028185037.1:14398285-14405961 GCF_003343005.1 Rhea americana
TGTTTCCTGTCAAATTAATCTTCCCAATTACAAGTGGATCTAATCCCTGGTGATTACCTACCTCCCCTAATTGACTTTCTTGTTCCAAACCAACACAGGGTGTTTGAACAGACAAACAAAAAAATGCTCTAATTTGCTGAGGTGTACAGAAAACATTTACCTCCAAAAAATATTTAGCCAGCTTTCTCTCTCCCAATTACTACCCTTCCTCCTTTGAACAATTAAAAATGACTTGAAAAGTTTATGGGTTCCAGCAAGATTTAACCACATATACAGTCTGTTAGTTCAGCTGGTCCCTGGGGAACTGACTAGTTCCGACTGATAGGAGCCAGAGTTTTCTGAAGTGCGTTGGAAAACTTATTCCTAATTTCAAGAAATTGGRTGCCATTTTTTTCTGGCTGATAGATATACAGGCTTCAAAATTCCCAAGATAATGCTTTCTCTCTAACATCATCCCATCTTAGTACAGAGGGTTATAAAAGGAAGCAATCACGCACCTGTTAGTAAAAACAAGATTTTGACCAACTAATCTATAAGTTATTTGCATCCATCTTATGGACTAGTCAGAGCAAATTTGTCAAATCAGTGAGTGCAAGAGTATATAGGAAATTTGTTTCTACGTGTTTGTGATTTTACCCATTGGTATAAGATTGTAGCAATAAGGCAGGCCTCTTCATCTGATGTGTTAGGTGCATCCTAATAGCAGCAGCAAATAGTGAAAGCTGTGTCTCCTAAGGAGGAATGGAAGAGACAGGGTAGGAAAATTCTCCCTTGCGGAATTACACCAGCATACAAACTGTGAACTCCCCCACTACCCCAGCAATACTGCACCCCATTCTCTTTCCTTACAGAAAACCTATAAACACTAGGGSTCAGATCTTAATCTGGGGTGGGGAGCTGATTCTACTCTACGGACTTGAAGAAAGATGACCTGATCTACACCAAAAGAGGATTTTCTCTGTACTGCAAAAGGAGAGAATGTAAAAGRCTCACTGATAAGTTTCTGAACAGCCTCAGCATCCTGTACAAAGCCCATCGCCAGCCACAGGCTTGCCAGCTGTCAATCCAAGGAGATGTTTCAGGTGCTGTCAATACGCCACATCAGCCAAGCAGAGTGACAGAGACCCTGAGACACTGTTCTTTGCCAGCATGGGAGAGTTACATGAGAGCCTGATGGGAGAGGATACCCACTCAGACTACTGAYTATAGAATGATTTATCAGTGTTGCTTAAGTGGAAATGCAAATTTTAGGGGAAAGGGTTTATGTGTGCAAATTATTCTTAGCGTTATTCTCTTGCATAGGAAAGCAAAGTAGGGAAAACATGACTAAGAGATTATAGGGTAGTATTAAAGTTACTAAATCATCAAGATATCTCCCAGGACATGGCTTTCTGTATTTAATTATAGTAAGTGCATGCAAACTGTTTGCAATGGGAAGTGGTGCAGGAAGGAACAGTAAGAAGTCTGCATGGGTTTCTGTCACAATTATGCATTTAAGTAACCCCATGTCCATACTCACTGACATCTATGCATATATCAGAATTTACTAGCACCAAGTAAAAAAAGGGCATTTTTCAGTCTRAAAGACCTAAAATAGATGTGCAGAGATATTTATCCCTGCTACACACACGCAGTCACACGCATAAATGCTCCACTGGGTATAGTTCCTTAAAAGAAAACATTCTTTATTCTACAATGGATATTCAACTAACTTCTGTTAAAACTAAAGAAAAAAAAACCCAGTTGGAATAAAATGGAAGTGTCCTGTCCAGCTCACTATAATTTTTTTCTTAAATGCACTTTAGCTTTGTTTTACAGTTGCATCTACCTTTGTAACAGTCTTTTACATGCACTGTCTAGTGGAAAACTAATGTACCCAGAGATGCTGTCTTATAATCACCTCAGAAGCCACTATCACCCCTGAATATTTTGGAGATAGTCATTTYCAGTCCTGACTGAGCTCTGGTGATGTGCAGCACTCATTACCATTTTTGATACTTTTTTTTTTAAGTGTGTTTGTTGAAACATAAATCTGGTCAGAATTATAAATAATCTTACCCTGACAGCTGGAGAGCAGCATTTCTTTCACAATGAGTAACGATTTGTGTACAGTGAMGACCAGGGCCAGGAATGTCATCTGAATGTTTTGACCATAGAGAAACAGTAATTCTTCAAGATCAGTGCTACAGCCACCAGCCTGACGAACACAGTAATCTGAATCAATCCTCTGGGAGAATTTGGGAGAAATAGGAATACATACAGCCCTTAATTCTGAAAGCAACTACAGGGTCAGTATACGGGCTAGACATCCCATTCCTAAAAAAGGGAGGGGAAGGGAGCAGGACTGAGCAGCACTCCAACCAAGGTCCAGGGTTGCCCAGTCACTCTGGGGATCTAGTAGTGTAGTGTATTATTTTGCAGGACAGTTCTTCCACAGAGGTAGCAATTGTCAGTGGATCCCTGGCATGGAGCTGGGGAGACCACCTGATCCTTAGAGATCACCAGTTAGTCTGTAACAGATGGTAAATCCTGCACTAGCCATTTGTGTTTTTTTTTCATGAAGAGATCATTACTGTCAGGTGCTTCAGGCACTCACTTTTTTCTGTCCTTTTCTGTCCAAGATGCTGAAACATCCATATTCGAAGGGCAGGTATTGGAGACCATCTCTGGCTGCACTTTAACACACATCTAACAGAAGTATGAAGGTCCTGTTGAGGACTACTCGCAACCATCAGGCAAAGCAAGATGTTAAAAGCCTCACGGCATCATGACCTAAGTCTTCAAACCATGCATAGCCTAACTGTGAGTCTGATGTGATGGATCAAGCTTTTCCAATGTGTGAGGTGTGCCTCACCCGTAGCGCACRGCAACTTCATCTGTGAAACATGGGCCTGGACAGAGCCCAAGCTGCAGAGCTGATCAGWCTGGGCTCTGCACTGGCATTGCTGGAGTAGGTGATGGGGAAGTAGTAAGCAGTGAAGTGGAAGAGACAGAGGAGCAGGGAAGCAGCAAGGAGGGAGCAGTGGATGGCAGGGTAGAAGGGCAAAGAGGCAGCAGTAGGAGYCTGGAGTGCAATGACTTGACAGCAGATGTGCACCTGAATACACCTTCGGATCTGGACTTGAGATGCCTCCCAAKTGGGAGTGAGTTTACACATCCAAAGATTTTCTGCACATTGATAAAGTGTCATCAGTTAAGGAATATAGTCTGACTCACTTGCATTCACTCATGGGTTACAGTGAAAATTATCAGTGTTCTCTTACAGAGGATGTGGACTGCATGTAAAATAGGCATGCATGACTATCTTCAATATTTGTAAATTAAGTTCAAAACGGCAAATATTAGCACCAATTTTAATTTACATGTTGCACTGTGACAAGTCTGAGTTACAATAGTGAGGACAAGAAAGCTCTCAGTTTAGTTAAATTAAAGGTCACCAGGTTTTAATCCCAGTGAGGTAAAGAACATCTTAACCAGTACCTAAGGCTGAGCATCTCTCCCAAGATTTATTTAGTATTAACAATAGTAATTCTGAATCGTTTTATTACGCATATAATTCCCCATCTCATGTTAGAAAATTAAAGCCAAATTATTAACATTCATTCAGTCCAAGCAGTGGAAAAGAGAAAACACGGAGTCTAATCCACTGCACAAAAACATCTGAGTGCATGTTAAACTAGTGATGGTTAACAGAGTAAACTAAAACATAGTGGGATACACCCCTCGAGGACAGCATTATATTTATTGTATTACCTYTCCTTAAGAACCCTAAATGTTTTACAATGGCCTTTTTGTTTGATTTCCCTGTTTTCAAACACATAGAGTATTGATATTAGGTTCCAGTCACCTCGAGAAGCAATTTAAAAGAAGCCCCCTGACATGATTTGTGTGCCTGTGGTCAATTGTTCTATTTTCTCAAAGAAGGTCATTGCTAAGACAAATGCCTGAAAGAAATCTGCTGTCTTTTATCATTAGGTTTTTCTGAGCTGACGGATTCCTACTGAGGGAAGCTTTACGCGTGCTACACTGAGAGGGGCAGGAGGATTGTGCTGTGGATTTTTACTGTTTACTCTCCGACTCATTTCTTTCTGAAATCCAGCCCTGGTGGGGAGCCAGGTCTTCAGAGCACTGGGTTACCTTCCACTTCCTTTTCAAACAAGAGGTCTGATGAAAGGTGGGCTTTGCATTTTCAAATGATTTTTTTCCTCCTCACAGCTGGAAAGGTAATGCCAAACTGGACATGAATGGAGGTTAAGCCAGTTCTTGATGCCACCTTCGGGGCAAAAGAAAACATTTCCTTTCTTGTAAAATCACTGCACGGTTTGGTGGAAATCTGCATAGATCCAGCAGTAACAACATAACAATGATTTATACTTTCTAAGGACTTTACAGCTTTGTACATGGAAATGCTGAGCAGCTTTTTTTAAAAAAAGAATGTGAGCTTTTAATTATTGCATTAACATTGTCAACTGTCAAATGCTTTCAGATAATTTAATATTCCCAGTCTCCTTACAACCTGTTTATTGGTATTCATGAAGTGAATCCCCTCTTGAGATGTCTAGACTGAATGTCAATATGGTTTATAGATGAAGACATGGTTTATAGATGGAAGGTATTAATAATTGAATCCTGAAATTGTTTAATTTTACTTCAATAAAAGGCTGGGCAGGACAGAAACCAATATGCCCTTTTATTAATATGATGCACAAGTGAGTATGGATGGATGAAATCATTTCAACCATCAATGATAAGAAAAAAAAAAGTAATGGACTTGGCAGACATATTTTAATAAATAAAACTATTTTGTTGAGATGATTTTCCTGGGTGAAATCCCTTAATCCCTCGTATGACATGAACAGGGATATCCCTTTATTATTTCTCCATGCACTGGACATAATTCTGGAAGACATATTTTAGTCTTATACCACTCCTTGAATGTCATATCAAAAGGACAAGGAAGAGACATTTGCCCAAGAATCACAAGAACAATATTTAAACTCCATGCAGGAATTGCAGGATAAATATTGTTTCTCCTGTATTATTCATAATGTCACAAGAGCTGGTCATAATACTCCCTTCTGTCCTTATGAAATATATTTATCCAATAATCTAATCAGGATGAGTAAAGACCTAGGAATATCTATGAGTGAGAATAGCAGTCTCTCAAACATGAGAAAAAAATTCTTTCAGGAATAAGCACGGAACAAACACAGATCTAGAAGACGGAAGGAATATTAGCAAGTCTGTAAATCATATTTTTATTGGAAATGTTGGATCCCAGAGTGTCAGCAAGCTTCCAGGGAGACCTCTCAGCCAGTGCCTTGCTTGTTCATGTTCTCATCTCTATATTTCAAATCCTGCTTTTGAGGACTCATTATTCATGCATCCTCAGTCTGATCTCATGCCCACTGAAGTCAGCACTTTTTTTTTTTTTTTTTTTTTTTTTTTGTATTAACTTCAATGTATATTTTGTCTAGGTTCTCAAGAAATGACCTATTATTGGGCATCATCATGGATACTGCCTATTTAGATGTGTAGAGTTCCTGTACTGTCCTGAGGCGCCTCCTTCTCACCAGCTCTGAACCCTGTGAGTTGGGCCCTGGTGGCTTTGATTCAGGGCAGATCACCCAAGCATACAAATCCTCATCTTAGCTGGGACCTCTAGGATGTGTTGTAATATAAACAGCAGTCAGTCCAAGGAACAGTGACTCTATTTTATTTCCAAGAGTACAACAAAGCTTTTTGTTATTTCTTTCTCAAATGTGAATCCCTATCATTACCAATATGAACCCAGGTCAAACAACCTGGAGCACTGTATCATTTACCTATGTGTTTATAGTTTAGTGAGCAAAAATCCTCTTTGAGTCTTTTTGTTTTATTCAGATGGTTAATTTAGAGGATAATGTGGTGGATAAGAAACAGTTATATTCTTATATCCATGAGTAATAGAGACTTGTGTCACTGATAATTCTTTAATTTAATTGTTGAATCTAATCTTCTCATGTCAGCAGACAAATATACGATATGTCCTAACATTCTTGCACTGCTGATCTGGAAATGTCATTGTTTTAGTATCTAATGAATCTYGAGACTTGCTCCACTGGAGGGTTTTTCCCCACCCACTACTTTCACTGTCCTTTTTGTTCCAATCTCAAAATATGAGCATATTTTACCACAATGTCAAAAGTCGTCTCAATTATACAGCATGAAAGAAGCAGGAAGAACTCAACCTTGACAATTCATGATGGCTCGTGTTCATTTGAATTACAAGTAGGACATTTATTCTAGAGTAAAATGGTTAGGTCATCTTCTAAGCTGTACACAATCACACAATAGGTAGCCCAGACTCAGATTTCAGATGTTATAATATTGACAATTACTCATGACATGAAATAGAAAAATGGAAAGCATGATATTTGTATATAATYATGGGTTAATCATATATTAACATAAAGAATCATCTCTCTGAGTAAGGTTTGTACTTCTGAATAAATTTACTCCTTTCATAAAATTCCACTAGAATCATTTTTGTTTCCAGTTACTTTCTATTTCCAACTCTCCCTATTTCTATTACTTGTTATTGTCCCTGTATTAGATAGTATTCCTGTGTCTGTATTGCGATGTGGATCAAGAAACTGATCTATCTTTAAAAAAACCCACATTTTTTGTGGTTTTGTTTTGGGTTAAATCACTCGAACAGTGTACGCACTGAAAGATCATGAACAAGCTTGTTGGTGGTGCTTGTTCCCCRAACATAAAACAGTATGACAGCCAAAGGCCTGGTCTCATAAAGCCCACAAACTAAGGAAACCAACCTTAATGCCAGTTCTGTCCAAAGACTGTGATCCAAGTTAAGTTAAAATCACTGGGAATCTTTCCACTAATTTCAACAAATTTTGAACTTGGCCTATAGTAAGCAAAGCAAAATGAATCTGTGAACTGTGATCTGTTAACAAAGCATACTTTCCCTGTTTTATATAATGCATAATAGTTTCTTCAATCAAAAAACATTTAAGATAAGCGCAACAATGTGAAGCATCATGAGATCTTGAAGTAAATGAAGGTTATTTAGCCTATGGGTATCCTTAAATTATAACCATCTGTTGGCTTGATGAGAACAGGTGCTGAACATTTGCAACTCTGTTGAAGCACATGGAGGTTGGTGGAGTTTTGCACTAGCTGAAAATAGGTTCTCTCTTTTCAGTCCACAGCTAGCCATGGGCCAATGGGTGCTGACATTAGATGGACAAGCACAACATAATCTGGTGAACAGAATTAGGTTCTTCACAGATGTGACCACATTCAAGTTTTTTTGTAATTTATTATTATTTGACTCTTTGTATTTTGGTTTTACCTAGACACAAAGAAAATGTAGCAAAATTCTATTTCTTTGAAGTACTGGCACCCTAATTAATAGCAAGAAGTGTTGGAAAGAATTGCTATATTGCCAGTCTAATTTTACAGGCCAAATATATTCGGATAAATAATATGAGTATGTTCCCAAGATTCATAGGAGAAAAGATGGCAGAAAAATGGAAATGAAGCAGCAGTTAGCTAAAAACAAAGGATGATTCCTCAGATGCAGTAAAGTGATATTCATTTGTTTCATTTGTTCTTTGCTAATTCATGTAGACTAAAGATAGGTCACACAATGCAGATTTGACTCATATATCCAG
>NW_028185037.1:14406061-14467385 GCF_003343005.1 Rhea americana
AAAAGAAAAGATGTTGCCACAAGGAAATGTTAGTATTAACAGAATTGTTGCATGAGGCAGATAATCTGCTGAAATAGCTGAGAAGTTTAGGAAGCTTATTCCAAACCACTAGAAAATTGCTACAATAWTTTTTGCAGAATTTATAGTTCCATTTTAGCTAGTTTTGCTTTAGACAATCCACATTATTGATTCAGCTGTGCTAGTAATTGTAAGGGATGATGTTATAATAATGTCATTTTGGCACGATGAAGTACCATTTAACTAATACATTATTTTCTAAAAGGATTCCTTTTAGAAACCATATGTTCTTACTGTATCATTTACTTCTTTCTCCATAGCAATTGAATGCAAACAGAAACACAAATGGCCAGAGGAAACAAAGCTTGTCACATAATCTCTTTYGCCCTTAACCTTTATTCAGGACAATCCCTTCATCTTATGAAAAGTCTACTTTGGAGCAACGTGAAATGTTTGTGAGGAAATCTAAAGCAAAGTAAAATTCAGCTATTTGCAGGTTTTCCTACAGATGTGGTATCCAGCCCATGTTTTGTCAAAAGGTTTGAGTCTTTTGATTAAACCTGAGGCTAGTTATGAATGAAGTAGAGCCAACTTATTGTTTTGTATCAAAAGAAAAAGATAAACTCCAGGATTTTACATGCTTCCAGCTACAGATTGACCAAAATCTGAACCATGAATTTCAAGTTCTTTCTTCAAACGTAGAAAATACCAGAATTGAGCTCCAGAGAGAGAGATCATGAACAGAAGGGCTGCAGGGAGAAGATCTCAGCTCCTCTTTCACATCCTCCAACACTTTCTCATAGGAAGAATATCCAGATTCCTGACTTCCATCTGTGGCAAAATGAAAAAAAAAAAGGAACTAAACAGAGCCTAGAGCCTAGAAAGTTGAAGCAGTCCTCAAATTTGCTCAGTCTTCGCTTTTTTTTCACAGAGACTACAAAGAAAGCAGCAGGGCCAGTTAYAATATATCCAAGTGATACTTTATCCTGGACAAGCTCATTTAAGAAATGACTGATTGTCATATAGCTTTGTGATTCTTATTATTCTCTTTGATTCTTGTTATTCTTATTAAAATAGGAAGCTGAGCAAATAAACTTTCTTAAATTTAAGACCTTCCAACATCCTGCAATTTCTGACCTAGAACTTGTCTGCAGCAGCRTGTACTGGCCTTTCAGGGAATTATACAGGTTGCAGGGGATTTATTTTAATRGATCATCAATTTGTACTGGCGGTGAGAATGGCAGCTACAAATACAGGAAAAATGTAGGTCTTCTCATAGCAAAAAGCCAGCTTGGTTTTAGAAGCAAGGAGCCCTCTCATGTTATTACAAAACAGCTGGTATTTGGCAGCTGATTAGCTGCAGCCCTGGCAAGTGAAGGTGGGTGCCTGGCTGGTGAGCAAAACAATAACTAGAATTGGGGCAAATTAAGAATTCAGATCAGYGGCTTCCCGGCAAATAAAATCTTGCAAAATCCTTGGTGTACTGGAAATAAGAATCCACTCTGTATAGAGAACTGCCTAGGGAGATAAAAATAAGAAAATAAAAGTAAAACTTTCATTTCAATGCCTCATGAGAGGAAAAGGATAAGAAATGAATGTCACTTTGTAGCRAAAGATAATGGAAGATAGCGCAACAGCTGTAAAAACTGAAGGGGATGGACAGATCATCCCAAAAGATCAAGTGAGAATAGTTTAAAAAGTTACAGYCTCCTCAGCTGGATTTTACCAACCCCTCAACTGAAATGTGATCGTTGGCTGTGTGAGAACCCATTGTCCACCCAACATGAAGTAAAACAGAGGAACTCAAAGCACCCTTCACWGCACTTTTCAACACTGTCTCTCAATGTGTTTTACAAAAGACTTAAAAAGGTGTCATGCAGTTCTGAAAACATAAAAGACTCCCTCATTAGAGATGAGATYGCTGGGGGACACATGATGCCTGAATATGGCAGAGAGTGCTGAGAAAACTGATCTAACTCTATAAAAATTCCTGAGGATGACAAGGAAAGCAGATGGGTCCAGAAGATAATTAAAACAATGTCAAGGAACTTAAGGTAGCAGAGAACCCTTAATCTTAAGCAGTCATAAGGTCAAGCACAGAAGATCTAGGAAGCAGGAAAAGTGGACTCGTGAGAGTGCACAGGTCTGGAGGGCAACATGAACAGGGGAAAGAAAAACACCCAAGGACCAGCAGTGCACACGGCTTGGAAAACAGGACTGTATAAATTTCAGTACAACAGATACTCGGAGAGAAGGAAGTTGGAATATTCATGGTGACTTCTAGTGAAAGAAGAGGGTAGTTACAATGTGATGTGGCAGGTCCAAAAGCTCTCAGTCTGTATATATTGCAGAAAAGGGTGACAGTATTCATCAGTCACAGCTAAGCTGTTGGATCAACAACCAGTTCAATTTGCATCTGAACTGTGGAGTCAGTCCAGCACTAATGACAAGCATCCCACTTAGGGGTGATGTCCCATAAAACTATTCTCAGGCCAATGATAATCAAGTGTGGGATATTATAACTTGAAGTTCACTGTGCACACACTCAAAAGCAGCAGGTCAGTACAAGTCTTGGCTCTAGTATCCTCTACTGACCACAGGAGAATTATCACTATGATTTTKTTTTCTAGTAATTCAACAATAACAATAATTAGAAGACGATGGGACTGAGAGGTACATTGAAAAAAAGAATAGCCCCTATACTAGCCTACTAGACTACTGAAATGCAAAATTCTTCTTAAAAAAAAAATGGAATGAGAAAGGTTGGAAAGATGAAGTAATACTGGACCTACTTAGACTAGCTCAGAGTAAGGCTGTGGCTTGGTAGTTTGCGTAACTACAGCTAACCTGAGGAACAGCATAGTGTAACAGGACACTAGTAAGAAATTAGTKTCCACTGCTCGTAACTGAGGACAGATTTATTTAGGGCAAAAATGCTCCCTGTAATGTCAAAACTAATTTTAAATATACTGAGCTTCCTGAGTCATCCAGTCAAGAGGCCAGCCTTTTCCATAGACCTGCTGATCTAAAACTTAAAAGCATAAATCCAGTTACAAAGGTGTTTGTGTGTAAACTGAGCCTCACCCTAGAGGGAATCCCAGGCATCTGGAGGATGCTGATGAGCAGGTCAGTGGTAGTTTATATCCCAGAAATGTCAAAATGAAAGTGAAGAGTATCATAAGAGGTAACCTCTTATTATGAGGTGGTACACAAGTGCAAGATGCTTATGTCTAAGGGCAGTCTAACTGCATGAGATGTAATGAAATTGGAAAATCATGCTGTAAAGGCCAAGCTTAAGATGTGCTAAAGGGTGTGTTCTGCTGACCAGGAATAAACTCCCTTACTGAGGACCTAAACGTAAAGCTACCTGAAATCCCAGGCAGCTCTGGGAAAACACTGAACAGACCTGCTCACTTCTTGTGAAGAGTATGACGTGATGATGGCAGATGATGATCCCAGTTTTCTGGCTTATTCTGCCTTAAATCATAGAAGAATAGATCCCAATCTTTTTGTCATGCAGCCACACAAACTAATGGCAAAAGGCAGTAGTTTAACCTAGAGCAGGACATACATCAAAGATAACAACAGATTCAAGAAAGGTGTGAAAATTACACCAAAGACAGCTGCAAAAGGCTGTCAAACAGCCTGCAGTCCTGGGCAAACAGACCCCAGGCATGACTGAAGAGCACGYAAGAGCTGCTGCTTTCAGGTAGCTTTCTGCCAGAGAACCAGCCCGAATGAGACCTGTGAGCAGAGCACAGGAGCAATGAGATGCCACCTAGCTGAATCAGGACAGAAGTAAATTCCCACCAGCAGCCATAACACAATCTCGTTCAGAAACAAGCACATTTACTGCCTGAGGACAGCAGCTGCCATGAAACCYGGTGTCCCTAGGGTGGATTAAGTAGCAGTAACCTCTGGCTCCTGCCTGGAAGCTGGCAGAAGGAGCACAGGTTGGGTGGAGGAGGGGAAGCCTTTGCAGATGTTCAGCCCTGGTAATTTTAAATGTTTTTTACCGGAGGGACTGAAGCAGCACTTGCTCTGTACAGATGCTCTCAGAGGGCAGCTTATTTGGTGCCTAAGGTTAGCTAAGATGAATCTAGCCCAAAGAGGCCTGTGTGTTGCACAGGGCTGAAAATCCAGCACTTCCTATCTAGTTCACTTAACAAAGAGCCAGATTTGTTTCAGAAACATGCATCCTCTCATGTTAATGAATGTGGTACATGAAACAAAGACCATTAGTCTTCCTATTGATTTCAAAAGGCTTAGATSAAGCACCCAGTGAAACTGCACTTGTGGGAAAAATGATTAAAATTCAATGCTGAGGCCACTCAGAAGCAATTCTCTGTACCCCTCCTCTTAAATTTTACCATTTTGGTTCAGCTGTATTAACACCCTTTGGGTATCTATAATATAGTCTATATCTTGCCTGTTACGTCCTGACACTGCATTAAAATGGACAGCACCATATTAAACTACCAACATTGCATGCATTTGTTGTAGCCTTGTTTAAGCAAAATATTTGTGCTTTCTGAAAGTGCTGTGTTGAACCTTTTAACTTGGTTTTCCTTGATATAATAAGTTAGGAAAGCCAGTATGTTAATTCTGTATATTGTCATCGCATTAAAAAAAGAATGAATTATTGTGCTGAAGAAAATTTTTTTTCCAAAGAGATCCCGCAGTGCTGACAGGCTTTTTTTCTCTAATGATATATGAATTGGAGCTAACAGGAGGAGACAATAACTGCAAGCCCTTTGATTAATCTATTTTCTTTGGTCCTCTCTTTAAAATGATAGATTGGTCCATGAGGACAGTTTGCCATAGATATTTGCAACAGAAGTGTGAGCTCCAAACAGAAAAAGGAACCAAGGGGTGTTTAATGTATTGCAGACATCTGGCCCTTTTTCACTAAGAAATTAGCATGGAATTATCGCATTGTTATTGTCATATATGAAAGGCTTAAAAAACAGTCCAAGTGTATCAGATGGCACAGGGATTAATAGAAAAAAAAAAGTATTCTGCAGCATAATTTAAGAAAAAAACATATTTTAACTCTACAGTTTACCATTGATGATCCAAAATGACCCAGATGCACAAAATAAAATAAGGAAAGGAAAAAAAAATATTCCTTTCAAGCAGTAACCTGCTCAAGACAGGTCTTTCATAACATCTCAGTTGCCTTACTTTTGTCAATTTAGAGTCAATGAATTGCATCACTTTGTAAAAGTAAAGACTGGCAATAGGACAGACTGTACAGGATAGACAACATCTGTATAATCTCTACCTGTGATTATGTCACACATTTTTTGGCAAATAAGATTAATTCATCCCCTACTCAAAATAAAATATAACAATTCCCATGTCTAGCTAAGATCTATCAAGTAGCATTTTGCAAAATGCAATTCCTTTAAAAATCGCAGGATGCCTTTAGAAAACAATATTATACTGATATTTTGTGTTTGTAATTCATTAGTACAGACCTGGGTAATGTGTTGAAAAGTTATGTGTCTCTACCCCTTTTCCAATGACACAGTCCTCAATGCTGGAACGCCATGCACAGTGTTTAAGTGCTTTTGTGCACTGAGTTGTTAGCAGGCATACACATTGACCAAGGGAGGGGGTAGAGGGAGAGAGCATAGATCTGGAATAACCTAAATGCCATGAAATAAATACTAAGCCTGGTTTCTTGGACGTGCACTGCCCAGATGGATTCCACAGTTTTGATTGTAAAAGGGAGCTGACATATGATTGCAGAAGTGGGTTGTTGCTAAACCAGAAATAGTGATTTAGGATTCCAGAAGGGCTAAGATGGAGTTAATGGATGGTAAAACATTTTAATCTTTGAAGATAAGTTACCTAAAGAGTGATTGAATTAAAAGCTAGTGACTGAATTAAAAGACATTCAGATGATAGACAAGCTCACCACCTCCAAATGGAGGCATGTAAGTGGTGACATCCACAGCGTCYAGCTTTCTGAAGCTATGTGACTAGTTTAAGTCGTCAAGTATCTCTGTACAGTCTAGAGAGGTAGGCAGATATTGCTAAGGGGAAATTCACCCCACCTGTCCTAGATGCCTCTTTCAAGAGCTTTTCCAAATCAAGTCCCTAGAGAAAAGGCTACAACAGAGGCTGAGTAACTTGCTCTTACTTTTTGAATTGAATCTGTCATCCTGTAACTGAGGTAGATAATGAAGAAAATCCCAAGATTTTAGAAGCAATGGAAGAAAGAAAAGCGATAGCAGCAGTATAACTCTGCCTGAAGGTAAGATATGTGTTGTAATGTGCATTGATTTTTTCACTGAATTAATTTGCGTGAATATTGCACGAGGAAACGTGTATGATATACCTTTAAATGTAGATGCTTTTGAGAATGCATATTTAAAATTATATATTCCTGTTATATTATAGACTGACCCCCCAAAAAATAAGTGTAATGATTACAATGGAGGAAGGTTTTAATTACAAAAGAAATGTTCTTTGATGGTATAAATTTCTACTTACTTCATTAAAGTCTGGATCATTCCTTAAACCAGTAGCTATGGCAGACTACGATTTACTGACTGTGAGTATAGCCATGTATCATAGAATCATAGAATCACAGAATCAGTAAGGTTGGAAGGGACCTCTGGAGATCATCTAGTCCAACCTCCCTGCTCAGCAGGGTCACCTACAGCATGTTAGACAGGATTGCATCCATGCGGGCCTTGAAGATCTCCGGAGAAGGAGACGCCACAACCTCTCTGGGCAACCTGTGCCAGGGCTCCGTCACTCTCACAGGGAAGAAATTCCCCMTCACGGTCAGGCAGAACTTCCTGTGCTTCCATTTCTGCCCATTGCCTCTTGTCCTGTTGCATGGCACTACTGAAAAGAGTTTGTCCCCATCCCCTTGACACCCTCCCTTCAGGTACTTGTACACACTGATCAGATCCCCCCTCAGTCTTCTCTTCCCCAGGCTGAAGAGGCCCAGCTCTCGCAGCCGTTCSTCAKAGGGCAGGTGCTCCAGYCCYCTGATCATCTTCGTAGCTCTCTGCTGGACTCTCTCCAGTAGCTCCATGKCTCTCTTGTAGTGGGGAGCCCAGAACTGGACACAGGACTCGAGATGAGGCCTCCTCAGGGCTGAGTAGAGGGGCAGGATCACCTCCCTTGACCTGCTGGCAACAGTCTTTCTAATTCTAATTAAAGTTGTAACAAACTGTTTTTCAGTCATTTCATCCATTCAAGAACAACCTAAATTGTATTTGTTTTGCAAAAATCCAATTTTAGTCTGTTTTTTTGAAAGAAACAAAAAGTGAACTGGTTTGCCCCCACACCTATATATGCATAGACATACTCTACGAAATCTGTTGTGAGAGCTTCCTATTATATTTAACCAGCAATGATAGACAAGCTGAAGAATCAATAACTAAATCTTTAGTGCATGTTGCAATCACAAGCAATTATTTATATGCCATATTGAGTCATTTAGATGGTGAAGTATTGTTCAGTTGGATGGTGAAGTATTGTTCAGATCCATCATCTAAACAGACAACTCTATGTATGTACTTTCAATTGGCTCCTTGGTGCCCTGAGACTTAAGCTGAATTATTTTTATCTGAATATTCAGGAAGTTTGACAGTAGTGTTTAGCACTTCATCATGGCAAAGATTTAAGAGCTCTGCTACAGTTCTTGGAAGGGTGTAGCCATGACATTTGAAAAACAAATAGCTAAGGCCACACTACCTAAATAGCTTGTATATGGAGATGCTGCAGTTGCATTAAAACAGCTCTGTGCATCAGTGCACAGTGGGATGACAGGATTCCTTTGGAAACGCCAACRCCATTGTATGGGCATCTAAAAGCTAATAGTTGTAGGGAGTCCCAGAAACTACCTAGTTCTGCTTACTGGGCAACCACCCAGGGCAAGTCACACAAAGCACMCCGATTGATGTATTTTGGGCATTTGAGATTGACTCTGGCTGTCCTAGCAGCTTAATGTTATTAGCTCTCATTCAGGTGCTGTTTTCAGTTCTTGGGACTTTTCAACATAAAGTGTTTCAAACTGAGCAAATAAAAGCTGAGGAATGGAAAATCTCCAGGTGCCTTTAAAGTAGCTGAATGTCTGGTCTACTGATCATAAAAAGGTCAAAAAATGATTCTTGTCCCATTTATCTAATCAACAACTAATTTATCATCGTTAATAAAGTGCAAAGAATTTTGAACTTGGAATTCAAAAAGTCACAGTAATATTATTTTTACCCTTTTTGCAAGTACAGCAATTGTTTTATAGGTCTTCCATGAAGCAGAGAGACAGTAAGTTCCACAAATGGAAGGAGCAAGTGCTCACCACCTCTGCTGTGATTTAAATGTATTAAACTGCAAACTCCTTTGTTTTTAAATAGCGTAAATATTGTTGTTTGTGTACTGTGACTACATAGTGTGGAAGCTGCATGATAGTGCAGTAATAGTTTACAACTGTTACCAATTTGATATCGGATTGGTCACAATAAGTAGGAGATTAAAGAGCATATTAGCAGTTCAGGAACTCACATCTCAAAAGAGTTTCCAGATTATTGACTGAATGACTATCAACAGGACATCACCTCCTAATTCATTTAATTACTTCTGAAAAATGTGCCTATATAGCTCCTAAATAGAAAGAGGTAAGTAGTAAGAAAAAGATTGTATAGTGCTGGTAATGATGGGTGTCACATGCACCGAGTTMGAGAGGAAGGAAAACTACTAGAGTTGGATTGAAAATTTGAAACGTCTCATATTGCCTTTCCAAAACTTGAGAATTTAAGTATTATTTGAAAATCTCGGCTAGCTGGATGTTCCCTTACTGTGCTACCTATACCTCAGTAGTGTGTGAGGTCCTTCAAAACAGGAAGAGATGTTGCCCAAGGAGCTGGCGGCTCTGCTCAGTGGGTGCAGCAGATTCTGAGGTGGGATTTAGCCTCGCTGCCACAGCTGCCCTTAGGGACACATAACCTAGGTCCTCTCAGTGTATACCCTTCTTAGCCTCTGTCCTTTCCTTTTCTAAATGAGATCCTATCAGTATGTGTTTTTTATACAAGAATAGCAAGTGGCTAGGCTCACAAAGAAATAAAGAGGTCTCTAAATGGCATAATGTTTCACACAGCAGTGGCTCTTTCATATTGACTAAATCAGAAAAGGACACCAAAAGTCTCTCCTAACAGTCAGTATGATACTGGATTCACTTGTCTGAAAACTAGAAGATCAGGAAACTCAAGTGAAGAGGCCTGTAGAGCCTCACGCATCGAAAGCCTGTTAATAATAGAAGAGATTATTCTCTGTTATTAAATATAATTGCAGGCATCAAACACCTTGGAGCTGAAAGACCATTTATTTAACATGTAGAATAGGCAGATGTAGCTGTCTGATATGCTAGTCTGCAGCGCTTTAACCAGAAGTTTCAGGTGGCAAAACAAACCACGTTATTAGAGCTGAAATAGTGACAGTGTGCATGAATATTATGTGGCACAAAACACTCAAGAAAATAATTACCAGCTTACTATTTGTATAACTTTAATGAATCTTAATGAGTATCTTACCTATTCATCCATCCATTTTATGTCTGCAACTTCAGGCCTAGGGACTAAAATATTCTCTATTCCATTTTCAGGGATTCCTTATATACTCAGTCAATGAGTCACACATTTGCCTAGACTGGGGTGTATGTGCTTCTTAATCTTGAAGCAAAGCTACTACTGCAGCCTAACATCTGAGCCCAAATGCAGTCGCCACTTGATTTAGCTGGAAGATTACAACTGGTAGGTTTCAAGTAGATCTTTTGTATTCTTGGAGTGTATCTATACGCAGACTCTCAAGCACCAGTGCAGATGGAAAATATGTGGTTCACAGGGTRTGTCAAATATTTCATCTGACTGGTCCAGTCTTAAGTCCTGGCATCCTCACCACCTACACTAAGCATATATTAGTTCTTTTTTGAGTAAAACAATGAGTTTCCTCTAGATTAAAACTATAGTACATAATGAACAGTTCAATGCCAGAACTAACCGTTAGAGGTAGGGTGGACAAGATCTGGCAACATCTGGCCCCTCCAGCTTGCAAAGACATCCGATACTCCCTTATGCTTYCGTGCCATGTCCCACGGTATACAAAACGCACCTTATGCAACGCCGCAGAAAAATCCCACAGTTCTTCACACTATACCAGACACTTCAAACAGAAAATAAAAACACCAATGATGTCCTTAGGCCGGAAAAGTGCCATACGTAGCCTAAAAGAAATGCAGACCAAACAACCTGTAAAGAGCACATGGCCTGTGCACCGCCGGGGCACTGAACTGTGCGGACATGAACCGCTCCGCATCCTCTGCCCTGGGGACTGGTAGTCACTCGGTGTGGACATATTTAGTCGTGTAAGTATATCTATTTCTTGTCGCACTTCAGCCACCTTTTGAGCCCGTTCTTCCCTTGACAATGTTTTCATGCCTGAAGTGCTGCTGGAAGGTGCTCRCGTCGTCCTGTTGGCCTCAGGGGCGGGCAGGGGAAGTTCTGACTCGAACGAAAATGCATGAGATCCCCTTGGCGAAGCATATGTTATCCAGGCCTCATTAAACTGCCAGGGCCTTTTCCTGCGTTTCCGTTCTCATTGTTGCTGGTCCCCAAGATATAGATACACAGAAAAGCTTGACGAGCAACACAGAAAGGCAGAAAACACATATGACAGCTTAATGGGCTTGAGAAAAAAAACATGCCGATGCTGTATTTACAGAAGCAGCAGCACGTCTTTAAATGACTTAACAGGCTTCATTTGTTTGGGCCTTTGATTAAAGGTCTCCCATGACTTATAGACCAACAAAAGCCTAATCAGGCACTTAAGAAAATTATTGTTGTTGTTATTTTTATTATTGCTATGTATTTATATTGCAGTCACTCTTAAAGCAAGAGAAAAGGAGTAACAATTTTTGAAGGAACAAAAAGAACAAAATAAAACAACTTTAATAGCTAAAGTCTGAGTCACAAATAGCTTAAAAACAAAGTAATTCACCACAGCTTCTCTGCCAGCTGCGACCCTTGCAGAAGTTCATCTATGAAAGAAAGATCACAACTTCTTTTTTTCTCAGTAAATAATAAAATATGTTATAATTATCATGTTTATCTGAAATATACCTGYATTGTTATTATCATTTACTACTTCTAAAGCTAGAACTATTAAGCATATAGCTGATAGCTAAGTTAGGGGATTCATTTGRGACACTGAGACTTATGCAGTGTCTGACTACTATTGTTGTGTGAATTCTATAAAGTGTTGCGAAGAACAAAGAAAAATCAGTTCCTGTAGAAGTTTTTGGTATTAACAATCATTAAAGCTAAAATAAAATCTGACCTTTAGTAGATCATGGAACGATTTAACAATATTAACATCATATTTTTCCTCATTTTGAGTTATACTGTCAATTTTTTCCTACATCTCTTTGTAGTATCCTGCAGATATTGTCATACAGTATATTTATTCTACCATTTTTATTTATTCTACTTCCTACATGTTTTTAGGTTCTGCAGTATACAGGCATGACACAATGACTAGGACAACCGTACAAATATAGACAAAGAATGGCACAGGGGGACAAAAGAGAAAGGATATTTTTAGGGGTTCTGAAAAGGCTGAAACCACTCCTTAACCATTTAGGCTAAGGAAATTCCTTAAACGCAGTAACTAAACAGCTAAAAACCTGACTATCACCAGTAGATAGTAGCCCAAAGCAAAATTAATGGAATGGCAAACAAGGGAARAAGAATTTTTAGGTTGTGATATTCTCCCAGCATTTTAAAACCAGTGAACAGATTTTTTGAGGGTGTGTATAAGAGTAAGGAGGTGATCAGATTTAGTGAAGGTATCCCTTAGGGTACTCTGCTTCCTCAAGATGTTAGATATACTCTGACAGTGACAGCAGGTCCTGAGTTAAAGGTTAGTAATTGTGTGAGAAAACTGAGAAACAAATATATCCTCCAAGGGCAAGAAAATATAAAAGGCCAGGTCCCTTGCTGACAGTTGCTAGAGCTCTACTGACTTCAGCAGAACCCCTCTGAATTACACAGGCTGGGGATTCGGCCCAAACTTAGAGTGACTTTTGAATTAAAAGATAACAAGTGTTAAGCCAATAATCAGAATGTTCAAAGAGAGAAGCAAAAGGAATAGGATAAAGAAGTTTTAGCAGAAGACAAACTAAAGGAGTAGAGTACATCACCATGTGGGATGATTAGAGAACAATCAGAACTGGAAACGGGCCCAGGTTTTGTAGTCCCACCTGCTGTAATAGGTTACATCCCTGGCCGTGCTGTCCTCCTTTACCTCCACCTTGCATCATTTTTYGTCCCAGAGAAGACAGAAGTCGCAAGTCAAAATCTTCTCAAGTGCAYACAGAGATACATCAACACCAGCCAGAATTACTCAAAATAGGATGGGCTTCTTATATGTGCCACAATCAAATGGTGACAGAAAGGCAGGAAACAAGCCTGGATGAGAGAGTCCCAAATGCATCTGTTTCACTAAGCATTTGTAGGGACAAGAAGCCTAAAAGCAAGTATGGGTTTTTTTCTTTTTTTTTTTTTTTTTGTCTAAACAAACAGGTCTGTAGGAAGAGAATTTGTTGAGTAAAATTCTGCAAATGAGATCCTAACCAGTAATGTAGACATCATCAAGATCTCTGAAACAGAAACGAAAACAGTGAACGAATGTCTGAGGTAAGCCAGACTTGTAATACAGAGGGAGGAACAGAAGGAATCGCTATAGGAAGTCACTGCGCTAAGGATATAGCTGTACGTAACAGGAGTCTGTAGGAGTTGACGGATTGCTGCTTTATAGTTGCTGAGAAAGAGGAAATCTGGAGTCTGGCATCAGAAAAGATATTGAAATGAACCTCAGTGCCTGTGGACGTTACACACTGGAAGAATGAGACCATGAGTGAGGGGCGTAACCAGTAATATGAAAGTTATACTGGGTTGCACATAAAAAATAGAGTTGCGGTTTCTGAGGGATCAACATTAAAAACAATAAAACAACACAATATAATTAAAATCCCATGAGAATTATTTTTATATAATGTGTATGTTTTCTGATGAATTCTTTTGAGAGATTTGTTTCATTACCTGTAAATATATATATATGTATATATTCAAAGAGAGAAAAGAGGTGTTCTTAATGAATTAGTCTGATTACTTTAATTACATTTACAATCTGTTTCTTCTATGGCATGCTTTCAAAAGAATAATTGCTTATTTGATGAATGATTGTGCTCTGCAGTCTTCAGTGTGGACAGGAGAGTCTGAGAAAAAATATATAAGCATTGTGTTTGTGCAAACATATTGATTATATGTGTGTGTACATATCACTCATTGTCAATTTGTTAAACTTATTTTTATTCTCTACAAATTAGCATTCCTGCAATCATCTCTTAAATGCTAAGACTCAGAATAAAATGGCTTTTGTCACTGGAAACAGGCAAAGCTTTTAGAAATGTAACAGGGAARCACATCAGAAATAAGGCAATACAATTTCTTTGCGCTATGTGTATATATCACAATCCAAATACTGAAAAAATTTGAAAAACTGTTATAAACTTTGTTAATATAATCATTTTCTTCTATGTGGTTTTTATTAACACCTTTGAATACTGAGACTATTCTAACAAAGTGAGAAGATATTTCTAAAGTGCTATCCAGATCTGATTTCTGGTTCTGCAGAGGCACAACTAAGCTTTTTTTCACACATGCTCCAGTGCTCTTACCTGGAAATACAGAACAGCTGTCTTTTCCATTTTATCCTCCTTCCTGAGAGTAGGAGGTTCAACCGAGCACAGGTTGAACCTGACTTTTCCGCATGGAACCGACTTGTGACCATTCCTGGGAAACCTGCCAGGTTCACAGGTAGCTATCTTAAGCTTTTACATGAAAACTTCTCTGGGTAAATCAAAGGCAAATCCATGAGGGGMTCCAGAGAGGGAACACTCAGACAGTTTGCCGGGGTCTTCGTGTAGCACAGGGTGATTCAAGGCTCATTCTGCACTGCAGTTGGGAAAACAATAAACTAATTCCTGCAGCACGGTCCCCTTTTCTTTTCCAAAGATATCCTTTCAATTATTATGGATGTGTGCACCTAATGAAAAATTTGAGGTAACATATTTCAGTCTAGAGATTGCCTGGAAATTGTTCTGCATTTCTACTTCTAGGAACATTTATTTGGAGAAGACAGAGCCTGAATTAACTAAATCAATTTGAYGTGCATTAACAGGAGCCTACGATGGGCTCTGCTTCCCCAGTGAGGGGCTGGCAGATGTGCTGTGTGCCCCTTCCAACTTGCATGYTTAAAAATCCTTCCCATGGCAACAAAGTTGTGGAAGAAAGATGAAAGAATTACAAGTACCTCCACCTTATCCCAGCAAGAAGTCTTGAAGTCTTGAAATACACCTTTGCATTCAGGATCTGGAAAGTTCTCACAGCTTTCCCTATGTGTATGGAGCCTCTGTCTGCTACTGGTTGAGGCACGTACGTCCCCGCCACTGCATGCCTTCCCTAGGCGGATTTGTTCTCATCCACCCTAAATGTTCAAGGAGGCCTTGTGAAAACCTTTAGTGTAAATATTCTAAACTCACAGACACATGCACATATCTGTAGATACTCTTTATTCCATCTCTTCATATGCACATTTCTGTGAATGAAATCTCACTTTAGCAAATATTCACAAAAAGTAAATAGAACTGGTCATACTCACTGTCTGAGTGAACTCTATTTGATCTTAAAGCAAACATTAACTAGCACTGTTCAGCTCTTTACCCCTGGGGCCTCTGAGTCTATGGGAGTTTTGTCTGTACACAGACTACAGATTTGGCCCACAACTCTCCCTCCAGGAGCTTCAAATTAATCCAGAACTCCAACACAACTTATTTTAGCTGGAGCATATGTTCATTTCATTAAAATTTCCAAAGAGGTCACTTTACAGAAAAAGAAAAAAAGGCATGAAAAGGTGATGTCTGAAAGGTTAAAATTTACATAAGTCTAGCATTATTATCCTTATTAATACCTTTGCATACCCCTCACAAGCCTCAAGGTTCTTTCCAGAATTAAATTATACCAGTTTTCCAGGAAGTGGGAAAAGTYCTGTCACCTACATGAGTTGAAATCAGTTTGTTCAAATCCCTCAGAAAAATTCAAATGGAAATTGTAAGCATAAAGAAGAGCTAACCATTTCTGTCCACCTTCAACTTCACTGCCTGTGCTCTGTGGCTGCCCAGGCTAACTGAATTCGTCCATCCTCCTCTTTCTCTTATGCTGACTTTAGAGATGATCTAATCTGATTCAGATAAGGACATTAGTGGTGCAGGGTCCAATTAGGATGCATGGTGCAGAATGTGGATTACCTTCTGGGTGCAAGTCAAGCATAGCTGGCCTTTTCAAAAGTGGTCTATAACACTCTTCATATCTGACAGTCAGTCTTTGACAACTGTTGGCCTCTCAGTTTTCCCTCTTCTTCTTACTTTCGGAAGTCCAGGGCCAGATTTTATTTTACTGTATTTTCATGGCTTGATTTTTATGGATATATGATTTTCTGATGTCTAACTTATAGATTTGGATGGACTCTTGACCCAGTGTAATATTGTTGAAAATGATCATGTTAAAAGACATCACCAACAGGAGCATTCCTTCAATAAAAGTGGAACAAAAACCAGGTGAAAACATGAAGATTTGCCTTCTCTGAATAAATAAATACTTTAAATGCAACACTGTAAGCTAGCAGTGCTATCGCACAGAGCTATCAGCTAGTGGAGCTGAACTCTCTGTGGAACTAGCAAACATGTTTAACCAAGTTGTACTCTATGCAAATCACTTTACATAGCTTTGAACTTAACTCCCCTTTCTTCCTTATTCTGTTTTTCAAGGAATTTTCTTTCCCTTCTTAATTATTTACTTTTGTTTGGTTTTACTCAATATCATAGCATGATCTCTGCTGTAGGAGGGGCAAGCTCCATGTCAGACAGCTGTTCTGAGAAAAAAAAACAAAAACAACAAAAAAAACCACACATAGATAAATAAGACTCTAATCTGGAGACATATGAAAGTTCTCCAGACAAGGTCTGCTGCTTACTTGGGGTCTTTTTTTGCTTTCTGGTTCTCATACAGAGAGATCTGCTTGGGAAAATCAGACAGACTGTGTCTGCTTTGAATTTATCAGGCGAATGAACAGAAAACAAGAGTGTTTAGACTCCAGGCTGATGGTGAATGCTCAGAATTCCCCACTGTCCCAATGACTGTAGAACTAGTTGGCACATTTTCAATTTAAAAAATATCACATCAGTGATGCTCTGGAAACTCACTCATGTCATAGAAACGACAAGAAAATAAGCAAATCTTTAGTGAAAGCTTTGGCAAAAAATCTCTATTTCACTTCAAATGCAATAACAATCCTGGTCTCTAATTTCTATTTTATTTTTAGAGACAAATGAATTACTGGTACAGCTCCTCATAATCTATTTCTTTCCATTTCTCAGACTCTTTTGGGGAGTGGTATAATTTTAGATTCTAAAAATATAAGCCATCTGGTTTATATATAATTGAGCCACTCCTGTATATATTTTTTAGATGTAAAGCCATGCCTTAGAAAGAACTTGAGGAAGTCTGTGAGAAGTTACATGTTGCCGAAACCCATTCTTACCCCATTTCTTTGCTTCTATAGTAATGTCTCCTGTCTGGCCATGGTGCAGACTCATTGGGTAGCGTCAACTTGGTGAAGGAAGACACAGAAGCTGAGGGGACCTCCATGCTGTGCATGAAAATTGCTGTGATGTCAAGACAGTCCTTACAGTAGTACTTTTAGTGCTCTTAGCCTAGCTATGTATTTAAACATTTGAGCAAGCCACTGCTATTATTTATTGGGCATTAGAACCCTGAAGTAGATGAGAAAGTAGTATCTTGCTTTCCTTTTGCCTCAGCAATTCATAAATTGGTCATTGAGAGGAGCATTGGGCATTGGCAAGAATCTTGATATACAGGATGAAATAGCATATCTAGGAGGAGCAACTGTCTGTTTCTCCCCCTGCCTTTCCCCATCTGCACAGCCTAGTGCAAAGGTCTTTTCTACTTGTGGGGGACAATGCAGCTGTATCATGTACTGTTTTGGAGTTACATCTCTGGCTCAACATCCCCATAAAATGCAATGTGAACCATTCAGCAGACCATTCCCTAATTTCATTTACCTACACACTTGGAAAGGAGTGATTCCGAAAGTATTAACTTTTTCTCAGCAGATTTTGATTTGCTTATGATTTTATTCCCTGTCAGCAGCAATGGACAAATCTGTGTAGACTGGATCTGGACCCTAGTTTGGTCCCAAAGATCATAGGATGCAAGCAGCCAAGGCAGGAACAAATAGCACAGTCAAAACAGTGAGCAAACGTGCTGAGTGTTAATACTTAATAAAACACAGTTGGCTGCCACTACCATCGGACAAAAACAGATTGGAGGTTTTCAACACAGCAAGACTATATTTGTTCTAAATGGCTTTGCAGCAATAATTGAAACACCATACGCAATTAAAGCACTGCAACCACTTGAAACTGATGAAACCAGTGAGGAACACATTTGTTGAGTAAACTTATCTCACTCTGCACTGGTAACTGGGCTGGAAGAGACACAGACAAGCAAAATGCTCTGAAGAAGTAAGCTCTGTCACTGAAAAATGTACATTCCATCATCCTAAACTGTCTACTAGTGCCATCACTAGGACAGGATCCAATCAAACATTGAACTGATTCTGGCTTCACACAGATTTATACATCTGCTACCAATCTGTTGTCCATGTATGCCTTGTTTGAGGCCCAAGGGAGCAATTTGTGTTCTCAGGCTTTTATTAAGAAGATTTTACAGAATGGCCCTCTGAAGGTGCACATTCTTTGCCACAGGACTTTTTCTTACATTCTACTCAGAAATTATCTGATTCAAGGTTCTGGAAAGATAATTTGTAATATTATTGTGCACTAGATCAGACCTGAGTCAAATTATGCATCACTTAGAAGCTAGCAAATAACTTGGAGAATTGCTGCAACTGTTTTCAGATTTTTTTATCCCTTTATTTCAAGTATTTTCCCAGTCTTGCATTTTCACTTCCCATCAACAATCATGCACTTGATCTTAACACAAGAAATATATCTAGAAAGCTACCTGCCGGTTCACATACTCACACTAGCTGAGAATATACACAATGTGCTTTCCACGAATATTTGCAACAGATCTCTGGTGATTACAGGCATGTATTCCTGAGTGATGAAGAACAGACACATTTGCCATTTTGCCAAGTGACACCAATCAGTGAGACAGGCTCCTGAGAAAATTTGGGGCTGCTCATCGCTCCAGAGGTATAAATGAAGCTTGAAACAGAGAAACGTTTTTATTAGTACAATGCTCTTTGTTCTTCCTCTCTCCAGCACTATTTGTCAGGTACTTGGTAAGAGATTTTTGTGGAATAACAGAAAAGACATCACAGAGCATCTAAAGTGTAATGCTGCTGTGTCTCAAGGACAGGGACATTAAAATTTCACATTGGCTGGAGAGTCCCAAATATTACATTCTTGGATGATGGGTTTATTTATTTCACTTTTTCCTGTCACTGTCCATAGTCAACTACAGACTAAATAGCGGTTTAATAGACCATGGAACAAACCAATATGGCAAAAAGTCCTGTCTTTCATCAACTTACATTGTACCACAAAAGAGCAGAGTAAGGTCACATCCACACTGCTTGTCAGCTTTAAGGGAAGTAGCGGTATCTACATGTGCTCCATGATCTCAGGGTTAATTCAGACAATGCACCATCTCCACTAAGTACAGCCCCATCTGTTGCTAAGTAAAATCAACAGCAAATAAAACTCTTATATAAACCTATTTATTCTTCAACTCTGACACAAAATTCCTCCCACTATAACACTAGAATAAGCTCTAACAAAGAATGTCATTAATTAAATTGTCCTTTAATGGCTCAGGAGGTGAACTTTGTAAAGAGTAGGAAAGGGATGGAAACTTGGAGTTAGACAATAACAGAATTGATTTCACCTCATTTTAACCATCTGAAAGAAGGGCGTCTGGTCTAAGCTCATCATTTGTATTTCTATTGGCCTTTTTAAACAAAGGAAAGAAGCAGATGCTTACAGAAGATAAAGTTATATTATCCTAAGCGAGAAGCACTTTTGAAACACTTTGGTTAAATATGACAAGATACAACTAGACAATAAGAACTCTGCAGTGAGCACGGAAAGAAAATTTCTCCCTTTACAGAAAACCTTCCTCGAGTCTTGCTTGCCTGAATGTAAAGATAACTCCAATATTACATGCAGTTCTTAGCGAGATGCAATTCTTTATTCTAATCCGAAGAAACAGTTCAGTAGACGCTTCCCCTCAAAGTCAGGAGTATCTTTAAGCAAAAGTAAAAGAAAAAGGTCAACAGATTTCCTCTGTAACGTGGCAGAGCAGAGGCCACACCATGGTACCTGGTCCAAGAACAGATGGACATTTGGGCCTCATAAAGCTGGGACTCATACAACTGCTCCAGTCTTACTTGTCTGAGCTTCATAGCTTTTCACCTGAAAGACCACTTGTTCAGGCTCTCGTACCAAGTTGGTGTAGTGCTATTTAAAGTCTATGAATTTCTACCATTATTTGAGTGTATTTTTTAAATCTTCATTACCTGTGAAGGTCTTTCAGAAACAAGAATTTTGCTAACATCATAACTAGTAGTTAGTTTATTAAATCATGGGCTGAGAAACGTTGCAGAATGTGAAATTAACAATTTAGCTAATAAGAAAGACTCTAGGCTATATCTCACAAATCAGTGGATCATCAAAGATGCACATATACGTGATGATTTTGGGACTAATGTGATTTTTTTTGAAAATGATTCTCTGTTCTCTGGCTGTCTGAGAAAGGGAATTATAAAAACTCTTTATGACTGATATGTCTTACTGCCTACATCCCGCATGCTTCTGTAACATCTGACACAGGGAAGAGGGAATACAGTCTTTAAACTTGTCTTATGTTAGCACATCTCACTGTGTAATTGCTTATTCACAAATGCAGCAACCTGATGGAGCCTGTGAAACTGCTAAGAGATGTCTGGCAAAATACTGAGTGAGAGTAGACAATCTAAAAGATAACAAAGAAGCAGTAGGGGGAAACAGGAGTGTATATTGATACCACCTTGAGCCTGAAGTAAGGTACTTGGACTGCAAATAGAGAATAAGCTGTTGTTTCTTTGGACCGTTTCTGACTTTACATGCAGTAAATATGTAGCTTTCCTGCTTACTTTAAGAGGTCTGCTAGCTGGGAAGCAAGAATAAAGTCAAATCCTTCTATGTAGTCCAGTCACTAGAGATTGGAAGTATGACACCATACTTGGTTAACATTAGACTTTCTTTTTTTTTCAGTTTCAGCATCACATTTTGTTGTGATATGGAATGAGAATGAGACTTTGCAAGAGTTACACAAAAGAAAGACTGCAAGAGAAGGAGTCCAAGCAAGAAATCTTTCTTGGGGTAGAGAAATAGTCAAGCAGCTCTTTAAGTAGGAAATCTGGGTTCAAATCCCTACCACCAAGTTAGATTTGTCCAATCACCAGGCGTGAAGGTATATCTTCTCTCTTCATCTCACCCATGCATGAAATTTCATGATGCAGCTAACAGCACTTCTCAATGACATTTACGCCCTATGTAATACTACCCTGTAAATCATTATGGTTTTTCACAGAATCGCAGAATGGTTGAGGTTGGAAGGAACCTCTGAAGATCATCTAGTCCAACCCCCCTACTCAAGCAGGGTCATCTATAGCAGGTTGCACAGGATCATGTCCGGGCAGGTTTTGAATATCTCCAGAGAAGGAGACTCCACAACCTCTCTGGGCARCCTGTGCCAGTGCTCTGCCATCTTCACAGTAAAGTGTTTCCTCATGTTCACATGGAACTCCTGTGTTTCAGTTTGTGCCAGCTGCCTCTTGTCCTATAACTGGGCACCACTGAAAAGTGGCCCMACCCTCTTCACACCCTCCCTAAAATTATTTCTATACACTGATAAGATCCCCTCTCAGTCTTCTCTCCAACCTAATCAGGCCCAGTTCTCGCAGGTTTTCCTTGTAAGAGAAATACTCCTGTCCCCCAGTCATATTCATAGCCCTACGCTGGTCTCTCTCCAGTAGCTCCATGTCTYTCATGTTCTGGGGAATCCAGAACTGGATGCAGTACTGGAGATGTGGCCTCATCAGGGCTGAGTAGAGGGACAGGATCACATCCCTCATCCTCAACCTTCTGGCAACCCCTTTCCTAGGATATCGTTGGCCTTCTTGGCCACAAGGGCACATTGCTGGATATGCTCATGGTTAATTTATTGTCCACCAGCACTCCCAGGTCCTTCTCTGCAGAGCTGCTCTCCACAAGGTCAGCCCCCAGCTTGTMCTGGTGCCTAGGGTTATTTTTCCCTAGGTGCAGGACTCTACACTTGCCCTTGTTGAACCTCAGGAGGTTCCTCTCTGCCCAGCTCTCCAGCCTGTCCAGGTCTCTCTGAATGGCAGCACAACCCTCAGGTGTATCAGCCACTCCTCCCASTTTGGTACCTGAAGGTATCATCAGCAAACTTGCTGAGGAGGCACTCTGTCCCTTCATCCATGTCRTTGATAAATAGGTTGAACAAGACTGGCCTCAGTCCTGACCCCTGGGGAACACACCAGCTACAGGCCTCCAGCTAGACTCTGCACCACTGATAACAACACTCTGAGCTCTGCCTTTCAGCCAGTTCTCAATTCACCTCACTGCCACTCATCTAACCCACACTTCYTGAGCTTATCTAGGAGGATGGGAGACTGTGTCAAAAGCCTTGCTGAAGTCAATGTACACAACGTCCACTGCTCTCCCCTCATCTACCCAGCCAGTCATTCCATCCTAGAAGGCTATCAGATTGATTAAACATGATTTCCCCTTGGTGAATCCATGCTAACTACTCCTGATCATCTTCTTTTCCTCTACATGCTCAAAGATGACATTCAGGATGAGCCGTTCCATCACCCTTCCAGGGATGGAGGTGAGGCTAACTGGCCTGTAGTTGCTTGAGTCCTCCTTCTGGCCCTTTTTGAAGACTGCAGTGACAGTGACTTTCTTGCAGTCCTCAGGTACCTCTCCTGTTCTCTGCGACCTTTCAAAGATGATGGAGAGTGGCCTAGCAGTAACATCTACCAGCTCCCTCAGCACTTGTAGGTGCATCCTATCAGAGCCCGTGGATCTGTGGATGTCAAGTTTGCCTAAATGATCTCTAACCCAATCCTCCTCAACCAAGGGAAAGTCTTCCTTTCTCTAGACTCTCTCTCTTGCCTCCAGGGTGTGGGATTCTTGAAGGTTGCCCTCAGCAGTGAAGACTGAATCAAAGAAAGTATTCAGTAACTGTGCCTCCTCTGTATCTTTCGTCACCGGGGCACCCACYCCAGTCAACAGCAGGCCCACATTTTCCCTAGTCTTCCTTTTGCTACTGATGTATTTGAAGAAACACTTGTTTTCCTTGACAACATCCCTTGCTGTATTTAATTCCACATGAGCCTTAGCCTTCATCATCACATCCCTGCATACTCTGACAGTGTTCCTATATTCCTCCCAAGTGGTCTGTCCCTTCTACATTCAGTATACTTCCTTCTTCTGAGTTTGCCAGGAGATCCTTGTTCATCCATGCAGGCTTCCTTCCCCCCTTTGCCTGACTTTTTACTCATAGGGATGCACCGCTCTTGAGCTTGGAGGAAGTGATACTTGAATATTAAGAAGTTCTTTTGGACCTCCCTTATTTCTGCAGCCCTAAACCATGGGATTTCTCCAAGCAGGTCCCTAAAGAGGCCAAAGTATGCTCTCCTGAAGTCCAGCATTGCAATCCTACTTGTTACCCTTCCTCCTCCATGCAGCATCCCGAATTCCACCATCTCATGGTCACTGCAGCCAAAGCTTCCCCCAGCCTTCACATCTCCAACCARTCCTTCTTTGTTTGTTACTACMAGGTCCAACAGCACACCTCTTCTTATTGGCTCCTCCACCACCTGTGTCAAAAAGTTATCATCAATGCTCTGCAGGAACCTCCTGGACTGTTTGTGCCTAGCTGTGCTGTCGTTCCAGCAGATATCAGGGTGGCTGAAGTCCCTTATGAGAACCAGGGCCTGTGATTATTAGGCTACTTCCAGCTGTCTGTAGAAGGCCTCATCGACTTCCTCTTCCTGATCAGGTGGCCTTTAGCAGACACCTACAACAGTATCCCCCATGTTAGCCTGCCCTTTAATCTTTACCCATAAACTCTCAACTCAGAGCTTCATCCACCCCTACCAGAGCTCGATACACTCCTATTGCTCTCTCACATAAAGAACAACTCCACCATCTTGCCTTCCTGGCCTGTCTTTCCTAAAAAGCACATAGTCTCCATGACAGCATTCCAGTCAYGTGAGCTATCCCACTATGTCTCTGTAATTGCAATTAGATCATGGCCCTATGACTGCACACAGATCTCTAATTCTTCCTGCTGCATGCACTGGTGTACAGGCACTTCAAAAGAGGTAATTGAGCACGCAGGTTTCYCAGGAGGGGTGCAAGAGGATCCTCCATAGTCRTGTCCCAYGCACACTTCCCCAGCTGCATGTACGCTCTGGAGGCTTTCCAAATTGAGCCATATTTTGCTGACTACCCTGTCTCTATAGCTTTTCCCTTCCTCCATCTTTCCTAATTTAAAGCTTTCCTTACCAGGCTGGCCAACCCGTTGGCAAAGACACACATGCCCCACTTAGTGAGGTGGATCCCATCTCTCCCTATCAATTGTCAATCTTCAAACAAGGTCCCATGGTYGTAGAAACCAAAACTCTGTTGCCAACACCAGTGGCAGAGCCAGCTGTTAACTTGGAAAATCTGTCTATTCCTCCTCCCATCCTTCTCCCTCACTGGTAGCACTGAGGAGAAAATGACCTGGCTCCCAGACCACTGACCACTATCCCTAGAGCTCTGAAATCTATTTGATGGTTTCCAGTTTGTCCTTGGTATCATTAGTGCTGAACTGATGTATTCTTTCGACAAAAAAAAATGTATTTTTCAAAGGAAAGGGATAATTCAGGGAAACAAATGGGGAGGTAATTATTTTGCACTTTTTTGAAAAGATCTTTTCAGAATTCCTCACAGTTAATTTTCCSAGATAATTCAGCTCCTCTGATCTCAGGAGAGGTGTAGTGAATAACAAAACTCTCCTCGAGGTACCAGATTGAAAGAGGAACACCCAGAGTTAGAAACTGAGAGTTAGGACCTGCAGCTCTTTTCTCGGTTTGATCGTTTCATTGCTGGAGGAGCTTCTGRCAGTGTATCCCTCTCTGCCACCCCTCGGCTCATCATTCCTTACCTTACCTGCCTGTTTTGAGACTCAGTTCTTCAATATTTGCAGTGCACTATAGAAAAGCAAAGTATTATATATTGTGACTTTATTTTTCCATGGTAATAGTTTGGCAGACATCTCTTCAAGGACAGCAACGATGTCTGTGTTAAGTTACCATTCTTTATCTTTAACTTGTCCTGTCAGTTTTCTGGCAGACCACAGTAAATCTAAAACATTTGGAGTTACACAAAGTATTTTCCAGACTATCCTGTCGCAGTTCAGGGCTGGAGCATAGTAAGTAAACAGATGTGATTTGGAACTGGAGTGGTACTGTCRGAATAGCAACCTGAGCTTTGGCATTTGGAAATACGCTATAAGCACTTGCTTTGTAATTTTGTTTTTACATTGTGTGAGAGCCAAGACGACAGTGTACAGTTCTGTAAAGATACTGTTCAAATGAATAGAGGCAGAGATTTACATCATCTGACAAATGTGCCATGTGCAATTACTTTCCTATCTAAATAAACAAAGTTGTTTAATCAAATGTTCTAYAGGTTTGCTTCTGAAGATAATTTGGCACCCTCAAATAGGCAGAATTRCCATAAATAAAACAGGAAGCAGAAGCAATGAAGAGCAATGGTTTATCTTCCTTATAGAAGGAAGGATGTTAGGATGATTTTTCATTCATAAATAGACACAAATCAGATTACTGTTTCTGCAGAGGACCTGTAAATTTTAGCTATAAGCAAGTAGGTCAATTTTCTGTTTTTTTGGTTACCTCTTTGTCTGAGAAGTAACTTATTAGAGAGTTGTAATTCATTCCTAGTAAATGTAGAATGACTATATACTGAAGACTAGTGATTTTGTGATTTAAGGACTGGGTATCCTCTCATTCTGTAGCATGTTAAACAGAGAAGACACATACAGTTGCAGTTTTTTGTTTTAAAAGATAAATCTTCTGCTAAAAAAATAATGCGGAGTAGGTTGTAAATCCTCTTGTAAACTCATGGGAAGTTTTTATAATAGAATAGTTGAATTTAGCTTCTTCAATTCTATTTCTTCTGAAATTCTACTTCTTGTGAGGAATAAAGGAGTTCTCATTTAAATCAACCAGAATTGAAAAAGTATAAGTTAAACTGAGAAGCATGGAGATGAAGAGCTGAGCTTATTCTAAGCCAGGATGCAAGGTCTCCCATGAAAATCAAAATAAAAATCCTTGTGGTGCCCTGGCTCAGACCTGCTCTGCAGCTCTTCTCTGCCATCAGTCTCTGCCTATTGTCAGAAAGGGATTCTGAATAATGGGTAATGGAAAGAAACTAATGGAGGTTATGAGGATATGATGCTGAGGATTTTGGGGGGGTTGTCTTCGTAGACACTCAGCTRTGTGAATTCACTCAAAGCTAACAAAGTTCCATGGGAGAATAATCATCACAGCAAAGGTTTTGGATAATTATGTAGATTGGACTTAAGCCTCTGCACTCCATGGCTACAGCCAGGACTACTCTTGGGCACTGATCTCACCTGGTACTGAGAGTCAATGTCCATACTTCTATTTTCTCTGGAGGTATTCAAGTCCCGCCTGAATGCAATCCTGTCTAACATGCTCTAGGTGACCCTGCTGAGCAGGGAGGTTGGACTAGMTGATCTCCAGAGGTCCCTTCCAACCTTACTGATTCTATGATTCTATGATGATTCTATGATTTTCTCTTATTGTCCAACATATGGTGGTTACACGCTAATAGTTTATTGGGAATAGCCCTGACCTATACCTGTAGGGCGTTTTGGGTCAAATCATGCCAGAAGCCATTCTAAAAATTTAATAGTAACAACACTAAAGTTCCAATGGCCAGAAACATTCTTGCACACTGAATTTACAGGTAGGGTTATACACCATGAAAATAAGGTTATTTTGTGCTTTTCAAAACCGTAAATCWACATTTCAGTCTTCACCCTTCTCAGCCCTCTAATTTCTGTGGGAGATTTTTCTGCCTTCTCTCACATGTAATCTTGGAAAGTTGCTCTAAGCATGGTCCAGTATTCTTGAACCGATCAGTGGCTGCAAGATAAGAAAAAAAAAATTCAACTATTTATCCACCTAATTAATGTTTTCTTGTCCTGCTGCCAGACAATGCAAGAACCATGTCCCTCATTGCATATCTGCACTTCTAATGTAGCTGGAACAAGAAATTCCTACAAATGTGTGTACATGAATGTCTACAGCACATATYCAACATGCAAAATTGTGGCTATAGATAGAGATTTAACAATTTGACAACTTCTAGGCTGAAAAAGATCCAGCTAAGACCCTGAGAATTGATGGCATTGATTTGTTTTTGCTTATGATATTGCAATGACATTCTCCTAGTTATTATTACTTGGGAGTTTTCCTCCTGTAAGAACTCTCAGCAGTAAAGACAGACTAGAATGAACCATCTGTTTCTTTGCCCCACACTCTGCTGATGCTCTGTGGAGGCACTTCAGCAAAGAAAGCTCATGTTGAGTTGAGGTCATCTGAAGACTTTACTGTGAATGAGAGGCAATCATTGCATAACGCTTTGGCCAGAAATGAGGCTGAGTTCAAGTTTTGCCAAATTAAAGGGAGGTTGGGAGACTTGTTGGTTATGACATTTCCCAGAAATGGTAGTTCTCCTGGAGAAAGTTCCTTTGCATGTGAGCTACAAGAACTTGATCACAACAAAGCAGCAGGGTGTGTATCCATCTGTCTTTGTAAGTGTGTATATTTTATACACTTAAATCTATCTATTATCTATGCATACTATATATGTGTGTGTGTGTGTGTATTATATATGATTTACTCTTTTGATTGTTGCTATTTATGGAGAAAATATTTATATTGAACTTCCTAATCATAGTTTAGTAGGAAAGGACCTTGAGAGATCACTTAATCCCTCCCCAAGCTTGGAACTGTGTTCAAGCAATCCCTGAGAGAATTTTCTCATATATGATCTTAAAGATCTGCAAAGGCCAAGAATCTTCAGTCATCCTCATAATCAATTCCAGTGCATAATGTCATAAACTTCTCATTTCTATATGTAAGAGCCAGATAGGGTGCAGTTCAAATTATTTCTTCCAGAGTGCATTAACTCTGTATTTGTTAAAGTACAGAAACTCTTTGACCATCATAATGACTATCCATTTGGTTTAATTAATCCTTTTAAAGCTCCTCGTAGTCAACTAGTAACACACTTCATGTAGATACTTGTATAGTCTTCCAGTTTTGCTACTTCACTAATCACCACCAGTCTCTTCTTTAATATCTCTAGTACACATAATAAATATCTTGAGTATAATATAGACCTTTGGGATATTCAGTGATTACCTTTATGCTATGCTAGGAGTCTTCCTTCTCTGTTTCTAACCTTTCTGACAGATTTAAATTCATGAAAAAGCCTGACTTCTTTTGCATGACTACTTCAACTCTTTAAAAAAAAATGTTCTGTAAAGATTATTTTCTCAGACCTTTAGAAACTCCAACAAATTGTGACTACTATTGTTCCTTTGTCCACTCTTTAGCAGATATGTTCAAAAGATGTACCAATCACTATTTCCTTTTGCAGAAGCTACTTGTATTAATCCAGACATTAATCTAGGAAGTCCATGTGGCCCTATTTTTCATTTTCATCTCAAACAGTTCTCTTTCCACTCATTTTTGAGCAACAGTGACTTTTGAAGGAGCAAAAAGAGCTTCCTCTTGTATTCTGTTTTCTTACAAAAGGCTACATATAAAAAACAAACAATTCTATTCTTTTCTTCAAACGTACTTGCTTTGTTTTCCATTATATATCTTGTCTACATAACAGGGACTGTAAGCTTGTCTATACAGCATTTCATAAAAGATTCAAGAACAGAAGAACAAATAATAAAAACCTGCTCCAGAGTTTATTAATGTACATATAAGTTATTTATGTTTCAATTCAAAAGCCTGGCCAAGGACTGGGAGAAGGGAATTCTGTGAACCAGACACATCCCCAGTTTACAAAATAAAAGCTGAGAAAACACAATCTGGTGTTTAAATAAAGCTTGATTTTGTAGAAAAATCAAAAACAACAACAAAAATCCAAGAGAAGAATTTTTAAGGGGAAAGAATGAAGTGAAGTGAGTTTCAGGCCTCCTTGTAATGAAGCAAATAAGCACAAATCCTATTATTTGCCTTTTTTGAGGTCACCTTCAGAATTCCTCTTGTGCAGGCAGGGCACAGATGTTTTACGCAGTGTTTGGAGCTGCAGTTAGCACTGTAACAGATATGTAAAACATCTCAGGGGCTGCAGGCCTTAGGAAGTTCACGCAGTGCTGCTCACGTGGTAAATCACTGGCTTTTGTATGTCAGTGGAATTGCCTGACAGCCGGCGTTTCTCCCCTCCAGGCTGCTGCCGGAATTCTTCTGCTTGCTTATGAGAACATATGCTTAAAATAAAGAAAGAGAGAAAGAAGGAAAGAGAGAAAGAAAAGACAAAGCAAAAAAAAAAAACCCAAACAAAATTAAAAAAACCCACCCTTCTCTGCTATTTGGCATCTAAAGCCTTATTTTAATTTCTGGGTGCAGCTTTTTCTCTGAACATATTGTGAAATACCAGCACATTACCCATCTGTTCCAACTTGATGTCTTCAGGGCTGAGTGCTGTAGAGGAAAGGTTATCATTAACTTGCCTTAAAAAACTTGATTTGCTTACAAAAACAGTAAGTGTAGAAACTCAYTGTATTCTGTTCAGGTTATTACTCCTCATTTTAACAGAAAGGGCTTAGGCACAAAATCTTCACTGCCAGCTAATGAATTTGAGTAATTCAAATCCAAGAAATCTCTCCTTCAGTTTTTATTCAGATTTTTCTTCAATTCAGGCTCAAAGGAACCCCAAATGCCACAGACAGTCCATAATCTTGCTGACTGATTATATGCATGTGAGTTGACCCAGGGGTCTTTGAAAGATTCCCGGACTTTAGTGAGCCTAAGAAGAACTAAATTTGAATTCGTATAGCTGGTAGCCTCCAAACAGAGTCTACAAGGCAAGAACAACTTCCGATACAGCTAGTTCAGAGAAAAGGCTTGTCATGGTAAATAGGCCAACCAAGTTGAAACTGCTTTAATTCACTTACCTCATTGAAAGCTCTTTGGGATATTAAATTTCTGCTTTTCCTATAGGCAGGGAGTCTATACCCAATGTGAGTTTGTAAATCTTACCCTGTTAGTTTTACAGCCTAGTATGAACTTGCATGGCCTAAATTAGGTATATGACGACACCCTGGGCTCCTCCTGACTGCTGGTGAATCACTTGACTGCACAGCATTCCCTGCAYGGAGGCACACAGGACTGAAGGGGTGTCTGCACCATCCTGACCAGGCACTGAGATCCACCAGTGACCCTGTAAGGAGTGTTTGATCCAAAAGGCTTCAGAGAATGACCCCTCCAGTTCTAAACAAGACACTAATGTCCTACAACCAGTCAAGGAACCAAGAGTTTCAGTGTGTCACAGCAATATCTTGGACCATTTGAGAATTTGTTAAATAGAAACATACAACAGATCTTATGATATAAATGTCATCTCCTACTTTAAAAAGACCAGCACTTCCCCTGAAATACTAGCAATCACAGCCATTTTGACTTGCTGGGAAATTCTTCCTCAACTCAAATTTAGAGGGAGCTTTGTTAAGGGTTTGTAACTTTTTGCAGTACTTTTTTTTTAGTAAAGAAATGACATTCTAATGTTCCTGTTCTCTAAATATGAATAGGTATGTAAGCATGTACATGTATAGGGGTATGTTGCATATGCAAGTGTGTATGCAGGCGCGCATGTGTTTGTGGGTAGATGTTTATGGGTGTAGGTGCACATCTTTCTGCCAGTCAGTTTGATATAATATAACAAAAATATGATCATTTCAAAGATATTTTATTCACAGAAATATTATGAAAATCAGAACCCAAGTGGAACAAAAATAGACTATGGCTACATCTACAGTAGTGAATTAAACATGCCTAGTACTGCTTTCTGCTCCTGAAGCCAACTGGCACAGAACAACCCATATCCATACTATTAAGCTCTTTTACCYTGCCAATAAGGGTGGCCATGTCCAAATGCCTATTTAGAATGGCCTTTTTTTATCTCCTAAATGTTTCCTAGGAATTGGTTAGGAGAATGCTAGTTTTCKCTGGTCAAAACTATGCCAGACAATATTCTCACAATTTAACGGCATAGTTGATCAGGTTCCAGAGCTTGGGAACATTCCCTAGTATTGTTTAATTTATTAGTATAGATGCAGCTCATGTGTGCACCCAGCYGAGAAGCAGGCTGTTCTGTTAATGCAGACTTTACCAGAATAYGGTCAGAGGAGGCATGTTATGAATACTCCAGCAGTGGGGAAGAGCTTTAYTCAGAGATCAGACTTTACTAAATATCAGAGAATACAGCTAGACGGCACAAATCCATAAGAAACTGAGTTTTGTTAGTTCCACTGCTCAAAGACCTACTTGTTAGGGAYAACAGAATCACCATCTCTGTGCACAGGCTAGCTGAAGTCTGTRGCTCAAACATCTGGGTTGTTTGGGTGCTGCTGCTCTTTTTCAGTGGTTGCTAGATAGTGCAGCAGAGCACCCGGGAATGCCTGCTCTTGGAGCGTTACGCACAGAGTGACAGCAGTCACGCATATTTACAGAAAAGCTGAATGAAGGGCCTGACTAGGGCTGAGCAAAYAGCGGGTTGGCAAGGAAGCCATAAAAGGAGCAAAATGAATGAATGCATCCTCAGAGAACAGATAGATTCCCCTTGCCCTTCTGATCTTGAGAGCGTTTTCATTCCTTACATGTWATACTCCGGCATTTGCTGGGTAGGGAGCAGACGCCTGTCAAGAAGAGGTCTGTACCACACAAGTACCAACACGGGCTCTCCAGACTGATGTGCCCACAGGTCAAAAATGGAGAAAAATGAAGAAAGAGCTTAAGTTATCATATAAAAAAAATCATGGGGAGATTAGAGGGAAGGGAGGCTAGAGACAGRTGCTGCCAGGAGCGAAATACTGGGAAGAGCTGAGTCAAAATACACATGTAGTTGTTTGTAGGACGGTAGCAGTGAGAAGTCAAAACAATATTGGAGCTCCAACTCCTAGGCAAAGAATTTATCAGGCAGAGAGAGGAAGGCCCTGTGCTGAAGAGCATGAAGTCTAAATTAATAATAAAATATCTTGCAATGGTTCAAAGGCAAACATGTGACTTAGCCAAAACTGTATGACAAGAGAGCAACAAAAATAAAACTTTGCTTTCCTGGCTGCCTATTCAATGATCCACTCCTTCAGGATACCGCTCAGATGGACAGAGGTAGACCTAGAGGCAGAAAAGGAGAGAAGAGCATGAAGAAATAGATAAGGGAGATTTTGCTTTCTGTGGGCTGGACATTGAACTTACTACTACTAGGGCTGGTGGAAAACTTTCCACAAAGAGAGATTTCCATGGGAAGATGTTCCACAAGACCAGAATATTTCTGGGAAAATACTAACTTATTCCAAATGTAATAGGAAGTCATCAAAATACATTATTTTAAATGTTTAATGTCATTTTCTGTTAATAGCTTTGGCTTTTAGGATAGTAATAATAAACCAGAACAGTCAGAACGTAGGAGTGAAATAATTTTGGAACATTTCATTTTGTGAAAAATTCTTAAAYGACTTTTGTCCTGAGTTAGGACAAAAAATAAACTCAGGCTCCTAAAATATCTTGGGATTTTCTTTATYAGTCATTTCTAGCACAGCAAGGGGAAATCTATGGCCAGCATGTGCTAATAAACCAACTGATCAAATGAGCTGCACAGGGATATGTGGCCATACCCTTCGCAAACAAGGCCATGCACGTACATGCCAACACAATTACTTTGCTTGGATATGCCAGGAGAAAATGGAATGTAAAATAGTCTGTAAATAGCCAATAAATCTTTCTCTCAGTGGTTTATATGTTTCTACCTCAGTCAGGAAGGAACTTGGGCATTTTTAAAATCTGAAGTTCATGCAACTRGTTCAAACATAGTGGTTTAGTGGAAGAGAGAATGGAAAAGGTTTTGTTTGTTCTGCTGTTCCCATGACAGGATCTTATCTCCAAATGAACCTTTTTAAGAGCTCCAACCTTATTTCTGGGAGAAAAAAATGTATATGTCCGGTTACTTATGCAGACCCTTTCCTGTTTACTACAGCAACGCCCCCAAAAAGTAATGACAGAAAAAAAAATGATAGCAGTTGGTTGAAGCAACCAGTACTAGACTCCTCTAAGTCCTCACACCAAGCAAAACAGAGACAAACCCTCTGTATATGTACAACAAACCACTTTATTTAAAGGCTAATTATTATTTTTAACAGAGAAAAAGACTAAAATTAGGCTGCAAATTCTTCAAGGGTTGTGGCACGTTTGGGAATAGTTCTTCCTCCCCCACCTTCATCCTCAAACCCTGTAAAATAACTCCCAGATTTTCATTCAGGCTTGTAGCACTGAGTCCAGATATGTCATAAATCTAGTGAATATGCTGTCTGCTCAGAACAGTTTGTTCAGCTCGAGATCTAATTCTATGTCTCAATGCACAGCACAGTCAAAGTTGTCACAGTGGTTTATAGGGAAGCTCTGCTGGTACTGAAGGATTGTTTTTTTTTTTTTTCTTCTCTCCCTGGAAGGAGAAAATATGACTGCTACAAAAATGAATCCAGCATGCAGCCTTAAAGGCTGAACTGACTGTAATGTATAGTTGACTTCAGAAGCCTAAACAGTTGGTGCTTCATCTCTCTGTCAGGATGTTCATCTTCTCGAAAAACATTATCAGTCTCTGTTTGAATGTATGCACAGCTGTAGTGTATGATGACGCTGGGTGAATTATCTTATATTAAAAATTTGTAATTGTTTTTCACTGGACTGTGACCTGAATTTAGTAACATCTGACTGATAGCTACTACCAACAGGATATCCCAATGAGCGAGAGGAAGATCCTGTGTCAGTGCAGGGGGTCAYGCGGGTTTTTCTTTTGTTTAATCAGAAGTCTGCAAGGAAATCATCTGCAGTGGGGAGCGTGCCAGAGCATATCAGAGAGATAAGAAAGATGCCTAAGTTTTCTGGACGGCTTTGAGCTGAGGAACAACACTCGAGTGATTATAGCATGCACTGGCAGAGTTTGTGTAGAGAAAGCAACCGAGTCTTCAAATCTATCTTGCTGGACACAGTGCAGCCCACATATTTCCTGTTTCTCTAGTGCAGTTACCCCTTCAGTCAGGCTCAAGGCATAGAGTGAAGTGAAACTCCTAGGTTGTTTTCATCTCTGCTCCCTTTCTCCAAGGTGACTTTTCTTTCTAGAGAATGCTAACATGGCTAGATAGTCTGCTCCAGGAGGTTTACGTTCCTCTGATGAGTTGAGAACTGGAATATAATAGCCATTAATTAGTATTTTTCTTCAAAGTGACAATAGTCAGCTCCACTGGCCATTTCTTTACCACAATGGATTCAGAAAAACTTTGTATGACAAGGAGTACAAGGAATCTATGCTTGATTTTGATCTGAGGACTTTTGAAAAACTTTAGGAGAGACATATAATTCAGTGGTTTGCAAGAGACTGGGCTCATAATTCCAAGGGTACTTCCCAGTTTTGTATTCCTAAAAAAGCAACAGCAGATCTGCTCCAGTTGGAAACCTGCTTTGGTAGCAACACTAATGCCTCCAACAAGGCCTCCAGCCATCTGAGGGCAAAACAATTGCAACAGGACTGTGTGAAAGTGAAGGACCTTTTAATGAACTCTTATTTTTGGACTGTGCACACGGCTTGATTCACATCCATGTATTAAAAAAGGTCATCACATCTGTTAAGAAAGAAATGAAATGTGCAAATGTACATCTGTGCTCTACTTAGTTTTAAAACTGAGCTATTGAAAGGAACAAAGTTGTGTGAATTTATTGTTTTGCCAGACTAGTGAATTCACAATGCAGGCTAAAAGATGGTGAGAAAAAATAAAATGGTATSATGACAAGTCATTAAGGTTCTGAGCAGAGATGGACAATAATGTCGGCTCAAACATTTTTGAGAAAAAAATTTATTCATTCAATCAAAACATTTCACTACTTTGTGATGATTATGATTTATAGTTTTGCTTGATATAAAAATGAATCCTCCAAAACAGAAATATCCCATTGTTATAATTACTTCAATTCTGCTCTGAAAGTTTTGAAAGTTTAAAAACTCCTTAACACTAAACAAAATACTTTGCAAGATGGAAATACTTTGTTCTACAAGAAATCCTTTCCTTACTATTTTCAGAGTAGYCAAAATACCAAAAAATGGGATATTCACACCACACTTTTCTTGACCCTTGTATCCATCTTGATCCTTCATGCATTTGCTTGAAGTATTCCAATAGCATTACTTTTCCTTCTTCCAATCAATGAGCATTTAGTGAGCCAACAAAGGAATACCTTGCCCAAAGTGCACTCAGATCRAAGATAAATGTGGTCAATCAGTCAGACAATGGATCTAGAATTAAGAGCTTACCACTATACACTGCAAAATGGCATCTGTAGCATGAAACAGATTTTGTGCTCAAAGACCTTCTCAGATGTAGAAGTCTGGCACTGGGTCTACTTTAGCATTTCACTTTGGAATAGCAGTGCACTTTCAAAGGAATCTCCCCAGATACTGTACTTTGTTTTGAATTGAAGATTGGTCTCAAAACAAATGCAATGCATTTATTTTGATCAAAACAAAACCAGAAGATCTTCTCCAAAAATCTACCTCATATTCTCCAGTTGCAAATGGTTATTCAGTCAACAGAACTAGAAAATGGCTACTGTGAAATAAAATCTCTGAAGCACATGTGAATATGGGCTCAACAGATCTGCTCCTGGCAAGGCACAGTACTTGGTGATACGGAAACATGGCCTGAATCTGYGTTAATCCCATGGACTGAAAATCATAATCATGGAGATCATAACAGTCATAATCATTGGAAATCAAGAGAAATAATAAATAGGAACTTCTAAGACATGAGTTATCTTACTTGTTTTTGTTGTCATCTCACATTTAAATATCAAAAGAGTTATGGCTATAGAAGTACTCATTTCTGTCCGCTGAATCTAGACAACAAGCTTGGAGGCAGCTACTCTTGATCAGAAGAAAACTAGTTTAAACAGCGTAAAATTTCTAGTATATTAACAGAATTGTGTTGGCTTTAATTCTACTAATTTATTTATCAACTACGTGCTTAAGCTCACTTACTGATCCTATCAGAGACTGATTTTATTTATGTATATAGTTTTTTKGGGGTGGGGTGAACATTATGCATCTCCTGCCTTCCAGGTGTCATTTGTCACTCAACCTGCTGAGGCTGGTTACCTAACCCCCTTCCTCCATCTTCTAACCTTCCTATGTGAGGCCTTGTATGTGACAGCAGATCTGTTCAAATTTGCATCAATGATAGTAATGACTTAAAAAACACTAATGACTTTTTTGAAAATTTCAGAAGTCTTAAGGGCAAAATGAGTTTTCTTTTTGCAAGACAKACTGTTCCTTCTTGGAGAACTCAGTAGGAAAAGGCTAAGGAGGATGTAGTCATCTTCCCTAGCACTACTAAAACGTAATTGTATATTTGACTGGTGCATTTATACTTCCCTCAGTTTTGATTCTTTCCTCCTTTCAGCGAACCTGTCATCCTTTACACTAAATTTTACTTTCCTCTCACCCTCCCATCTTCCACTTAATCCATTACTAATGCTCTCAACCAGTCAGAGGGTGTCACTATTGAGCAATACAGAGCTCCTCTTCCTTTCTGAGAAAGGAGCAGGTTGATGACAGAAGTTAATCTGCTCTTAGCACAGGAAGTAGAAACTAAAATCTGTACTGTTGCCTCTGTCTTGGCAGCACATGAGCACTTAGCCYGCTGGTAGAGCCTTCTTCATTTTCAACTCTTGCCTGATACTGAGAAATTAGATCCTCTTCAAATGAGAACTGCAGAACTGTTAATAAATCAGGATCTAACTTGACTGTAGGCCAGAGCTGCAAAAAGAGAACTTCTGTGGTTGAGAGCCAACGGGTTCCTTTCTCTGTGGACAKAGATAAATGGCCCAATGCCATGACTGCCACAAAAAATTTCGTTGAAAGACATGCTTGGGAAATTATTTTAGTTGAATTACCATATATTTGAGGYGGAAGTACACACACAGCAGTATGAACTTAGCTAGGCTGAGTAGGTTAAACCTGGACGCTACCTTCAGCAGATATACTACAGTGTTGCTAATTGATCCCAGCAAAGAACACTGTTCACCGAGGTAATGATGTCTAACTACCATGAAATGGGATACCAAAGAAAGGTGATGGATGTTGCCAGTAGTCTATAGCTCCACTTTGATGGCTCCTCAGATTCTCACCTTCCTGACTACAGACAGTTCCCTTCTAGGCAAAACATCTGTCCAGATTCATCCACTTCCACCACAGCCTAGAACTTCAAGAGTTTTAACAGACACTAGCTACCTTCTGTGTGATACTTAACTTCATCTCTCACTGCTGCTGCCTGTAGCTTCCCAATTACTTCCATTTCTGTCTCTACAAATTTCTATCACACATCAGCTCCACCATGTACTTTTTTGATGCCTCTGCCAATGGCTGGCATGTTACTCAGGTGCTTCAAATGTGCTTTTCTTTTTCAGATTTTATCCACTATCAGCCTCTATTTTGATCATTTTCTTACTTAAAGTGAAGTATAGAGTGAAGGTCAAAATCTRCATCTAAAAACCATTTATTTCCAGTTATTGCCTTATTGTATCATATCTAAATTGGACAAGTATTTCAAGATATAGACTGCATATTTTACATTAATATCCAAGAAAACATACCTGTAGAGTCAGGGARATGACGTATGACAAAGCTGATAAAAAAGGTACATGAATCTCATCATTTACCCTATCTCCTCAGCACATTTGCTGATGATGCCAAACTGKGAAGAGTGGCTGATACACCAGAAGGCTGTGCTGCCATTCAGAGAGACCTGGACAAGCTGGAGAATTGGGTGAAGAGGAACCTCATGAGGTTCAAAAAAGGCAAGTGCAGAGTCCTACACCTAGGAAGAAATAACCCTAAGCACCAGTACAAGCTGGTGTCTGACCTTCTGGAGAGCAGCTCTGCAGAGAAGCACCTGAGAGTGCGGGTGGATGACAAGTTGACCATGAGCCAGCAATGAGCCCTTGTAGCCAAGAAGGCCAATGGTATCCTGGGGTGCATGAGGAAKAGTGTTGCCAGCAGGTSGAGGRAGRTGATCCTGCCCCTCTACTCAGCCCTGATGARGCCTCATCTCAACTACTGCGTTCAGTTCTGGGCTCCCCAGTACAAGAGAGAYATRGAGCTRCTGGACAGAGTCCAGCGTAGGGCTACAAAGAYGATCAGAGGGCTGGAGCATCTCTCTTATGAGGAAAAGCTGTGAGAGCACAGCCTGTTTAGCCTGGAGAAGAGAAGACTGAGAAGGGATCTTGTCAGTGTGTRTAAGTATCTGAAGGAAGAGTGTCAAGGAGATAGGTTTGGACTCTTCTCAGTAGTACGAAGCGACTGGACAAGTGGCAATGGGCACAAACTGAAACRCAGCAAGTTCCGTCTGAATATGAGGAAGAACTTATTTAATGTGAGAGTGACAGAGCGCTGGAACAGGTTGCCCAGAGAGGTTGTGGAGTCTCCGTYTCTGGAGATACTCAAAACCTGCCTGGACACGATCTTGTGCAAAGTGCTGTAGGTGACCCTGMTTGAGCAGGGGGTTTGGGCAGTTGATCATAGCAGTTCTTAATTAAAGATCCAAATACCTCATCCTTTTCAATCAGCCTAATTTAAAATAGATTTTTTAATTCATATTAGAGAGGTTTTTTTACCAGYCAATGCATCTACACTGGCACTCCACGTTGATAGTATAATTACTGTAAGGGGGGTTCATAGTTGTCAACTTTTGACATGAATACTGACTGAGACTCCTTGAAGAGTTAGTCAACACCAGAATATCCCTGTGCCAGAAGCACAGGCCTTCTTCACACTGAAGGAGTACAGCCAGATAGATTGGTGTCAACAGTTTCTGAGATTAAACCCAAATAGGTCAAGTTCAGGCTGAGGAGGARAAGTGGGAGAAGAAAAGAGAGACTGATGTTAAGTGACAGTCCAATACCTAGAGACATTCATCTCAGCTGGAGAAGACTATATTTCACACCCCTTCTCCAAATCAAACTAAAGTGGCACTGGAGTCTCTTATGCTACCATCATAGTTGAATGCCCTAATGCACGGTCATAGTTAGTCTAGACGCTTACCCTCATGAACATTTTGGAAAAGTTTTTGTTTTTTAACCTTCAGCACAGAATGAAAGTTGATTTTAAAATCTGATTTATTTATTTATTCCCTGTATTTTGTGAAAGAGAATTCTTGTTTTCTGGCCAACTCCATCTCCAGCTCTGGTTAGCACCATAGGCCATTGGACATGCAATGGAGTGGAACTGATTGCACCCTATAGAAAGCAGCATTATACAGCCACACTAGTCTGTTCCTTACAGGATCCAAGGACTGATCTTGTGTGTAATKTCTTTCTTTCCATTTCTTTCTCAGACTTCCCTTTCCTCTCTGCTGAGTGAAACAGCACTGTCCTTAAAGGAAGTGAAGCCTCAAATTACCAATTATTAGCAGCTGATCTCTGCCTAAGAAAACACCATTGCACATTTTCTTGTGGTATTACTGTTGTCCAGGATTCTAGTTAGCTGCATTTCTGGGCTGCTTTTTGGTTGTGCTACTGTAATGGGCCATGGCTGAGGCCACAGCTCTATTCAAACAGACACCATACAAACAAATAGAAAATTATATGTTCTCTGTCCCAAAGAGTGACTTGCCAAAGGTCACACAAGAAGTTACGGGAAAATGACAGAACCCAAATCTCCTATGTTCTTAGCCAGTCCAGTAACCGTTCCCTCTCTTAATAATTGCTGTAGCGCTCTGATRATTTTTCTGAAACACTAGCTCTAATAAATTACATGTGAAATGGAAAATGTGGAGCCAGGGATACAAGTGTGTATGTTGATGGGAAGGTTGTTTTTGTTTTTTGCTGACACAAATGAAATGTAAAGTAGGAGAAATCTGGTTAGCCTAAGATGTCATCTGATACACTGTGAGAAGCAGATCAATAAAAAGGTTTGTGTTAGACCTTGCATGCCAAGATGATAGCTGTGAAAAGACAATGGAATATCATGACAAAAATGAACACAGTTAAATGAGTGACTGGAAAAAAGAAGAACTTCAGAAAGGTTATTGGAAGACTGAGGAGGATTTTATTGAGGGATGGAAATGAAATACCCACATTGCAAAGACAAAATGTTTTGAGACATTTTTACTGAAGAAAAAAAGAAAGCCTTCAAATAAAAACACATGCCCAGGTAAGGACTCAGCCTCATGTTCTCAGGCAGAAGCATGTGAGCATAAAATATTTATATCACCGAAATCTTTGTMATTCAAAAGGGTAATAAAGGTGACATCCTTGTAAATTCAGTTCTGGGTCTTTCATAGGTGGGAGATAGTAAATTCTAAACCATCTCAATGGAATTTGCATGCATGATTCTGCAGATTGAATGGGGTTTCCCCCTCCTCCAGGAAAAGTAATTTTGAATTGCATATTTAGATTCTGAAACATCACCCCATGAACAGACAAAGGGGGATCTTAACAGAGTTATTATGGAGAACTTGTTAATAGAACTGGCCTGAAAACCATGGAGAAGATGGATAGGTGGCAGCTTTTTCAGAGCTATCCAGATTAGAGCAGGAGAATGTGAGCTAGTGTTTTCAAAGAAAAAATTGCCATCATAACACTACAAACTCCTCTGGGATGATAACTGCAGTRTTCTGATCCGGCCTCCACTCAAAGAAAGTACATTTTATCTCTCAATGAGGAGAGAGAGAAGTGGCAGTATTCTTGTTCAATTGTTGAGGATACTGAGAAAGCGAGAGACTGCATCATCTGTGCAAAGTCACATAGGAAATCGAGGGCAAYGCCGGGAACTGGAGTGGGACTATAYGACACTTGRGCCTCCATCTAGAGGTTGAGTCCAGGGGCGATATTTCACCAAAGTCAGTTTTTAGGATCCCAGGAACATACCCCCCATTTCGCACCAGTCCTAGAGTACAAGACTTCCAGTACTGAGTCAAACAGTGATGCGTGCACCAGAGGGTAAAGCTGTGGTATACTGGGTTGCGTACTGGGGAGAAGCAGCGACCAGATATTGCCATAACAAAAGCTGCCCTCAGATGTCATAGGGCTCAGCCAGTGCAGAGAACGCCACCGTGAACTCTCTCTTGCTCAGAGACGCTGCACACAGAATGAAGCTGGATGGCTGTGTCGTCAGCATGTCTGGCGAGCGGGTCCTACACAGAAGACGTGTTTCCAGTCCCCCTGTCCTGTGTGCAGTACTGCAGCAGTCAAGGCAGGGAGAGAGGCAGCTGAGTGAATTTCATACACATTGTGAGATTTTCTATTCTTGGCAGCAGCAGGATTGTTAGCCACATAAATGCTTCAAAATACAGATCCACCTAGATACAATAAAGGTTTGCCAGGAAGTTGCCATGTTTCAAAAACACCTTCACTTCTGAAAGCAAAGTATCCTTCTGATTCTTAAACAGGATTCTTTCAGAAATAAAATGTAGTTTTATGTTATGGGAATAACAGGTTTTCAGATGAGGTCTGTAACCTGTATCAGAGCTAACAGAGAGGTGAATGAAATCTTGAATTACTCTTGAAACTTCCTCATCCTCTGTTGGTGATAGTAATATAAGACAGAAACAGCATAGCTAAGTAGTGAAGGCCATGCTGTTGGCATACGAGCACTATCAAATACTACATTCACAGCTGGTAGCTGAAGATACACTGCCTGGAAAGCTGTAGGTTGGAGGGAGCTACTTACCATCATAGCTTATCCTGGAAAGCAAAGTAGCTCGATTTCCCAATATGCACATTAGCACTGATGTGCGCATCCCATGCTTCATACCACGCATTGCTTCGCAGTCATTCAGCTGCTCAGATAACTGTAGAAACTGGGATGTGTCTGTGCCAGCTTGTTATGGTACATGTCACCAAACATAATCCTCCCTCTTTCAACCTCATTGACTATGTCTATCAAAATGGGGACACTGCACAAGGACAGTGCTGACATGGCTGGAGATATGCAGTTTTGGGGTGGAGTTAGTAAGCATCTTTCCAGCAGCATTTCTCAATCCTATTCCTTAAGAATGCAAGGACTGTAAGGGAATGCATAAAGCAATAGTAAAGAGTTGTGAGCAGAAATCAGCAAGGCCTGACCAGAAAGGACCAGCCTGAGTTGAATGCTGCTCCAGAATCTCACTCTGCCTGATTAAGCATTTTGTTGTCTGTGCTGTTACTTTTTTCCTCTGAAAAATCTTCTCTGCAAAGCCCCATCTTGCACCACTTCTTTCAGAAACCCGTCCTGGGAAAGCTGCTGTAGTRTTCTCCTTGAGGATGCATTATAGCTTGGCATCTTAGAGTAAGAAGAAATAGCTCTCTCAGATCTCTGCTGAAACTGCCAGCATTTTGGTTCATAGCACCAAAGACAGTAGGTTAGTGGGAGCTGCACAGTCTTTTGCTGTTTGCCTGAGCTCTAAAACAAGGTAGGGAGGAGAGGAAGTAGTGACGGTCAGACCCTCAGCTCCAGTCATTTCCTGCACCTTGTCAAGGTCAGGAGGGCAACAGACCCTCCCAAGTGGAGGGGAGAAGATACACAGCTTCACAGAGTTGCTCTTGGAAATAGCATCTCATGCTCAAGGGCACAAATGAACCTTCAGAGCAACACACTTCCCATCCGTAGCATGCCCATGAGCTTCCTTCAGTTCTCGTCAGTAGTCCCTTTATCTTTCTTCCTTTTCCATGAGCACATGTAACAGATCACAGTGTTTTGCCGCCAGCATCAGCGCTGCCGCTACTGATGCTCACAACTATTGATTTCAACCACTCTTCAGAGCTCTTCAGCCGACAAGGAGTTTTAATAATTTCTTAGGGTGGCGGGGCACAAAGGAGCAGGGAGGAAAATGGGTTTCCATGTAATTGTGGAAGGAATGGAGAAAGCAGAGTTTGAAAAGCAAAATTACAGCCCAAGGCTGTTGTAAGCATTGTTATGCAAATCAACATGAAGGCAGCTAAGATATCTTCTCCAAGCTCCTAGATATCCACAGGCACCTATTTTTAATTAGAAATTATCTGAAATACTCAACATGCCAGTACATGTTCTGAAACACCCGTGAGAGTCCCCATCCCTCCACTGCGTGTGAGGATACACAGACCAGTACCCAGTTCCAGCACAGAGATAGCCAGCAGAAAGTCCCACTGTGGTAAAGGGGAAGGGATTTCAGAGGAGTAAAAGTCACTTGCCAAGGAAGTGACAGATTGCATATGAAGATCAGATTTGTTCACTGCAGAACATACTCCTTGCACATACTGGGCCTGAAAGAAATTCACCATTGAATTAAGCAAACAGTGACATCAATGTCTTTAAAAGGCTCCAAGAAGCTTACTTAGGARAATGGTTAAATAAAACTCATTTCCAAACATTCTGCAGATTTATCAGCCAAACTGAAGGCAGGATGGTCAGTTTTTGCTGTTCTTGCTAYCTTTCCTCCACTGAAAACCAACTATTCTGTTTTCTCTCACCAGCAGATAAATATTCCAAGGTCTTGCTACGTCTATCAGCATTTTCATCCCTACCATGTGCCAGGGTATTTAAAGCATGCCCAAACCTGATAGTGCAAATGAATATAGCAAAGCTGTAGACATCTAAATGCTTTCAATACATCTTTCAATACCAGAAGAGTATTTTACCTAAAAACTTCTCAATTTCCCCCGAACATTAATTTTGGCACTTCCAACATAATTYGTTCTTGTTTGTTCTCACAGGACACCTGAGCCCATGCTGGAGCCATAACTGAAGGGATACACTCATAGGCAAATAAATGATGCTCTAGCTCTTTCTTCCTTYCAAGATACTTACTCTAAAGCTTTTTTTCTGGAACTGAGCATGTACTCAAATCCTCTGGCCCTAGTGTTCATTTTAAAAGGATGCCCACATGAATATCCCATGTGCTTCTGTTGCAGAGGAAAAAGATGGCTCTAAACCACAGATATTTAAGCCAGTTTTGGATGTGTATAGTATAATGCGTTCTTCTCCAAATGCAGGAAACACTCRGATGGCAGGAACAGGATTCAGTCAGACCATTAATAGAGAAACCTGAATAACATAAGGCTTAAGTCATCCTTTATTCACAGTGAGTTGTACCTGACTTGCACTGGAAAGAAAGAATTGTGCATGGAGTAAAATAGATAACTGAGAAAAAAAAGAAAGAGCAGAAGTGACTGAGACTTTGCATCAAGATTCTGATCTCTGTAAGACATTCCCAAATTCCAAAGCTGTTTCTAGATAGATAGGCAGTTAATAGGCCCTMATTATTATGAATTTTGTCTCTATTACATCCTTATAGAATAAATAGTATTCAACTTCCTCTMCRTAAATGGCAAATAACCCTATCAGATATGTAGCAAGTGATCTGAYCAAAGGAACAGAAAAAAATCTACGGGCAAAGGCTTCCTGTATTGTGCTGCCCTTCCCTCTACTCCTTGCTTCTTCCTCAGGTAGGGAGGCTCAGACCTACAGCTTGAGCCGTTGTTGTTGAACCGTCACAGATGCATTTGCAAACTCAGCTGCACAGTGATTTTGATAGGGAGGCAGGTARGGTTACCTGCCTCTTGCTATCTGCCACGGTGAGAAAGAGCAACTTCTAATGCAGCGGTGGTGCTATACAGCATGGACAGGCAGCAGTGTCTGTCAGCTCTTTTCTGAGTTAGCCCTAAGCCAATTACATTAATGCAAAATTGCCTAGGAGTTCTGCCACTGTATTTGCTTTGCCTTGCTTTGCACCTCTTCGTTTCAAAAATAAACATTTCTTCATGGAGGTCACCCTAGATTGATTAAATCACAGGAAGATACAGTGTCTGTTTTCAAAATTCTGCAACTGCTAATTAATTTATGTCATCAAACAATTATTTTCTACCTCATTAGCCCATGAAATGTGAAGATTGTGTCAGCACTTTTGCTGGCAGTCTTGCACTCATTAGTTCGCAACCTTGTCCAAAAGAGAGAGAGGGACAGAGAGTGCTAGGCTATAATCTGCAGTGTGTTTGAAGCCACRGGTGCTACAAACTGGTGCTATTTTCTTGACGCTCGAAATACCACACCATGGAAATTTTTCTTGCTCATGATTTGTTGACTAATATATCATGAAAGGGAAGAGTGGGGAAGTAGAACAATGAGTGGTAAGAAGGATTGCTCTAGTATACACATACCACAAAAATAGTGTCATTATGTGCTCCGTATGGCCTTATTTCTCAGCCTGAAGGGTAGGTCTCACAGAAGATATTTGGGTCAGGTGATACGGGTTTCAGTTCTCAGATTATATGACAAGGATCTGAAACAACACTTTGCATGGGAAATTGTGGGACATCATAGTCAGAGTAGCTAGTGGAAGTGGATAGAAATGTAAACTTGAGCTATCTGGCCCATTGAGGCCCTGCCAACAACGACATACTTAAGTTCTTGCATCAGAATGGCCCTCAGAACATCCAAGGAAACTTCTCACATAAATATATGTACATATATATATATAGAAGCAGCAAATACTCTAGGTGAACACTTTAACTATATGATTAGGAATCAGAATCCCTTTGTCTTTGACCATTCCTTGTCCTTGAAAATGTGAGTTACTCACTTGTTTTATTTTCTGTGTCCTGCCCATGTAAAATGACTGTTTGGAAGACGCAGATTGTTAGGTTGTGTTAGGATTAGTGTTTCTTAACATTTAATTTTGAAGAAACATTATTCAGCAGTAACACTGGCTCTTTAATCAGAGGCAGTGTAGAATTTTCTGTGGAAAATAGTTTAATGAGAAAACATCATTCTTTTAAAAAATCTATGTGAGGACATCTTTATGTCAAGCAAAATGAAATATTTAAGCTGGGAAGAAGACTAATTTTCTTCTTCTTGAATTTACTGGTATACTTGGGGCTGATTGTTTGAGTCCAAGATCCCATTGCTCCATTTTGGATGATCTGAYTCTTTCCACTTTTGACTAGTCCTCTTTCATAGATGATAGAGCCTAGCCAAGAAAGGAAAACAAGCACAAGGTACCCAAACTACATTTCTCATCAGTCATCTCAGACTGATTCCTCTGTCTGATACAAGACTGATACCTCTGTCTCTGAAGTATGTCTCAAGTAGACAAAGCCACTGCTGACCTGTTCTAGTGTTGGTGACAGGCCTGCTTCAAGCAAAAGGTTGGACAGATGGCCTTCAGACTCCCCTCCAATTAATATTTTTATGGTTAGTTAAATATTTAAATGACACTGAAGTGACATTTCTCCGTGTGTCATTCCACAAAATATGCTATTGCTATGTTTTATACTAATTTGAAAAAAATATATTGACATATTAGAATTCCTATGGAGCAGAATTCCTGAGTTTCTATCAAAAATATTCAGGTTGTAAACAAGAATTTGACTTGTTCTTAAAAAAACTCTTAATGGTTATATCAGATGGCTAAAGAGACCAGTGAAAATAGCAGTCCGAGGGRAAAGAAGGTCTTGAGTCCAAGGTAGCAAATGAGGACCCAGGAGAACTCTCTCTGTCACAATCTGCGTAATTCTGGCTAATTTACTTGTACTTTACTTATACTCTCTGCKGCTCAGCAGCGAAAAATAAGACTAGCAAGAAAACATAATTAAATGCCTGACTAATAGGAACAGTTCTCATAACATTAAAGGAGACTGGAACATTTTCATTCAAATGAAATTTCTTCCAAGTACACCATCTCTTTGAAGACAAAACACTGCAGAAGGGCCTCCAGTGCTTGACATCATTATTAAAGCTCAGGAAAGTCTGGTCACATCTGACAAAAGAAAAGRAAATGTTGTTTTTTTCCCCCCACTTTTCTGATGACATTTTCTTTCTGTGGAAGTTCACCCAGCTCTTTGTCCTAAAATCAGTTCCAAGTAAATACAAACCTTGATGCTTGATAACTGCCACAGAATGGAATCAAGAGTGTCAAAGCTCTAAAGTTGAAAATATCAAGTATTGTTGAACAACTTTATTGTTCTAAAGTTGAAAATATCAAGTATTTTTAATTACCTACACCTCAAAATTCCCCTGGCTTAGTAGCTTAAAATCTAGAGAGATGTGAAACCCACTAGTTTCAGTTCACAGAACGTCATGAAAACATTCTTAGATTTGATTTGCATGGGGCTACATTTACAAAGCTTCTCCAGAGTTTCATATTCAGAGAAATCAGAAACGCAAATATCAAAACGTGGGTAAAGTATTGGCTCCACTTAAGTCAATGATAGTTTTGAATTTAATTGTTTTGTTGGTTGAAATATGCTGAAACAGGTCCTGTATTTTGTAGGATTTCCCTACAAGTCTTTTGATGCAAAAGATGAAATGTCAAATGATCCACCTTATAGAGAAGTCTAATAGACCTTAACAAGAGCTAACTTAATAATTAAAATCTGAATTAAAATAGTGCATGGTAAAAATGATACAAAATCTAAGGCACGGTGATAGAGAATTATAACATATCTCCACATTTTATGAGTTTGCTCAGTAAGCTCCGCTGCTGAGATGAACTCTATTAAATTCTGTTGTAGGACTTTAAGGAAAATCTATAATACATTGTATTAACACACCAGTGGTTAGATGTTCATAATCAGTTCAGGATGCATTGTGCTAAGTGCTGTATAAACATGTATTATATAACCCAATGCCTCCACCCAAGAGTATCACATAGCCTTTCATAGCAACAAAATTCACCTTTGAGCTGACAGTATGTCTACACCATATCACTCCAAAGAATATTTGTGGTGGTATGATAAAAACATCTGCAAATACCAATTGGTATTGGTAAAAAAATATAAAAGAAGTAGTTCTGTTTTCTACCAGCAGACTTTGAACCCAGCTCAATTCTCCTTCCTGTGTAAATTTTCTGATGTATCTTCTGAGCTTTGTACTTTCTGAACCACAGAAGTGCCTACACACTTGATTTCCTGTCATTAAGATGTGAATATAGGCTTTTACATAATTTGAGTGAACAGAACTCTAACAGCCTAATTCTCCTCTCTCTTTCAGCAGACCTGTCATACTGCTATTTTTCAGATACTGTTGAATTTTACTGATGTAACTAACATGAGATTCAGGCCTAAAGACCTCAGATGAACCAGCCTACATAAATTATGCTGTTTATAACTATTCTTACTTCCAACGCATCGAAATGTATGTGATGTGGTTTGAGGTGAGGAGATAAGTACACATCATGACGTCCCTATGGGAGCAGTATCATTTAAAGTTTACTGCTGTGACCGATTTTTCCCCTTCAACCGTGAATTTACCAAAATGCGTTCCAGTCCGTAAGCATTGTTTCAAGGTTGTTTCCACAGTTTAAAAAAAAAAAAGGGCTGAATTACACAACTACCTGAAATAAAGTGGGGATGGAAGGAAGGAAAATATTTCTCTCTGGGATTTACATTGTCAGGTTGGTCCGTGGAAGATTACGTGATAACAGCAAAAACAAGCAGTAATCAGTGCTTGCTCTAATTCTGAGGCCACCTCCCACCAGATGCACAGAGATAAAAAAGATCTCACCTACTGCGGATGTATACTTTGGAGATATATGTTTAATGGGTGTAAAGCAGTGTAGCACCGCTTACTTCAATAGAGCCATRGCACTCCATTATATGGTTTTGGACACTGGATGTATGGCTCAAGACAAGGTTGCGATGAGGCACGAGGTGGTGGGCAGGCCCCAACCTGCTGCCCTCCCTCCATAAACTGCTCATGGGACAGGCATGCTAGRGGTCGCCTGCGATGGTGGCACCCGGGTAGCTCTGCACTCTGCCCCTCCAGGCCCTGCTGCTGCTGTGGCTGTGCACACAGGAGGGAGGTGACATTTTCACCCAAACTTCAACAATTCTGGCACTGTGCAGTAGATGTCAGCACTGAGACACAGCCCTTTGGAGGAGAAATAACCTTGATCTTGGCAAGTGACCTAAACCCTGTTTCTCACTCCTGTAAAACCAGGGCTTAGATGGTGAGCACAGGACCTACACTGGCCTTCTGCACAGCATAAACCCCAATTTTTGTGAGAACAGATGCCAGGCTCCTCAGTGACAGCTACCTACCTGTTACAGAACAAATTGTAATGCACACAGATTCTTAGCAAGATGAAACTGAAGATCAGAATTAATGGAAAAAAACTAAAGCTAGATGGCTTAGATAAACTATGAAATCATGTCAAAACCCACAAAAACTCCAACATCCTTCCTCCTGTAGTATATCTGCAATAAACAAAATGTGAAGACATAGGAAGTAAATGTGTAGCAGGGCTGAAACTGGACTGAAAGTCCATACTGACAGAGATGGAGCAGGCCAGATCTAGTTCATGTTCCAGGCTGTGTAAAGAGCAGTTACATATAGAAAATCAGCTGGAAATTCCAATATAATTCTATAATTTCAGTATATCTATATCTATCATAGTTCTTTCTTTCAATAGAATTGAAATCTCACTAAAATGTGAAATATTAAAATTAAATGTTCTAGCACACTTTACTGAGTAACGGGAAAAAGCAAGCACTGATTATCACCTGCATTTTTTCTGCCCATCCACCTGCAGTAAGTATTCTTTTTAAAAGAGCACATGGAATATCATTAGGGATTTTTAACTTTTTTCTTAATGGTGGACTGATTATGGTGGTGGGCAGAGGAGTGGACATTGCTCATGAAAAAGTTTAATGCCTGTTGTTTAAGGCATTCGGAGACATTATGTAAGTCCTGTTGTATACAGAAAAGTTCTCTACCGCACTTGCGAAGAGCCAGATGTGAGCTGTTCGAAGCCTGAGCAGTTACATTACTCTGCCATGGTATTCACRTTGTGATGGTTGTTTTGGTGTCTGAATGCAGGATATTGCTGGGACAGCTTAGGTTGATGTATGTTACAGAGAGACTGTTATACRTGTAGTTGATACTAATGGGATTCAACAACAGATTCTTTCTTGTCTCTGAAAAACTGACCCAGTATTGGCAATCCCTGCAACTAGATTAACACCATAAAGTTTTTAGATCTTTATTCTACTGATAATGAATGGGCAGCTTATTCTTAGATAGTACATACTGGTTTGTCACCAGCATCTTTCTAGAGGGAAAATTCATTAGTAGAACAGATACAATGTTGCCCAAGGAAGGTATCAGAACTAGAAACAGTTTGTCTATGGAAATGTGTGTACTTAAATTTTTCTGCTCTGTACAGAGACTTAGAAAGAGACTCTAAAAATCGTGTATAGGTTAAAAAAAAAAAAAAAAAAAAAAAAAACAGAAGTTCAGTGGTGAGAACATCTGCCTGTGCTGTTGAAAATCCAGGTTCAAGACCTTACTCTACCTAATTCAGAGTAGGACTTACACTCTCATCCATTGCGGGTAAATCCTCTAACCACTGAATAATTTCTCTACTGCAACAAATGTTTATTTAAATAAAGTAGGAAAGATCAAGAAAATAAACCTGAGAAAGAACTGTCTCAGAAAAGCCTCATGGCTTGAGTACACATGAAAGGCAGRAAAAAAAAGAAAATTTGCACTCCAGCTGGAAGCACACAGAGCAGGGAACTCAACTGGATTGAAGGTTTAGGGGGGGTACATGCTGTTTCCCAGTGTAAGTCATAGGAAAGCTTCAGTCACAATGAATCATCATGCATCAGCAGGGGGAAAAAAAAAAGAAAAAGAAAAAAAAAAGGAAACATTTTTCTGGAAAATTTCCAGTTAATTCTAACATGCCTCATGCATGCAGTCGGTYGAGCATTGTGGGCATCTTTCCACAGGCCTCAAAAAGGGTTTGGTCAGGCTCTGGCTAATCAAGCATTATTACTGCAAGAGAGTTAGACAGAAGAAGAGAAGTAGCGAGAGGGGAAAAASAAGTGATTCTTAAAATCTAGTGGAACAAGAAATGTGGTCAGCCACTTAGACCACACTTGAGTCAGGCTACATGGAGCGGATGTGGAGAAAAGAGGGATCACTGGACTGAGTACATTGCTCTAAAATTTCCGAGGACCCAGGAGGTAACATTCTGAACATGCTTTAACTTTGAGTCATCTATGTTCCACGGAAAGGGTGAAGAGTAGATGATGAGGAGTAAAAGGAATGGTTTCTTTGCCTCAAGTCTATCCCATCTTTCTCTCACAGTGAAGGCATGCATGACTAACAATATCAAAGAGAGGAGTATTTAATATGTAACAAGAAAGAGAGCAGGAGCATTTAAAAATGTAACCTTTCACATAGATTGGGCATGATACTGTGCAGAAAAATCAATGCACTTCATTCATCAAAGTTGATAGCAAGAAAAATACTCAGGATTGACTCTTCCAATAGTATTTTCTTTATATTCACAGTAGTTGAGTGTGCTGCACCTTCAAAGAAATTTCTCTGGCCTTATACTTCACATTTGAGGTCAGAGTAGCTTTTGCCATCTACCTCAGTGGATGGAGGATGAGGTCTGTTGAGTCACCTTTACAGCTATCAGATCCATGGGAGTGTGGATAGCCTAACCATTGGGCTACTCCAATTAGGTTGTAAAAGCTGGATTAATAAAGGAGCAAAACCASATCAAGTCAGGTGTGAGTGACAGATGAACCATGAAAGGACTGAAACATTGTTCCAAAGGAAAGCCTGGAAACGGAGACATACATGGAAAACTTGGAAACACTTTGAATTTACACTGCAAGTCTTGGGCTTGCTGTTGCGAAAAGCACTGATTTGTTGCAGCTAAAATGCTTTGAGAAAGCATTTCCAGAAAAATTTAGATTGTTTTCTTATCAGTTCATGCCACTTTTGTACCCCTTCTCATGCTTCGAGGTTTCCACTTTTGCAAAGCAGGGAATTCTTAAGATCCATTTATCACAAAGCCATCCAGAGGAGGAGCTGAAATGCTCAAAAGAAAACTTTTCTTAAAGAAAAACAAACCTTCTTTACCCCAGGTAACTAAGGAGAGAGTGAAATTTTCCCAAGTACTCACAAGTCAGGTACTCACAAGTGTTTCAAAAGTGAAGCAAAAGCTGAAATAATAAAAAAATGTACTGGGYGCAGCCAGTTGAAGAAGTGTAGAAATTACTGAAATTCTTTCATGGTAAAAAGAAACTCTTTTGTCTTGAGTTGTGTTTAGGCCACAAGCAAAAAAAGTGCTTGTGGATCATCAAAAGTGAGAAACGCATTTTTGTTTAGTAACAAAGAGAAAGCCTTAAAGAAAGGTCCATCAAGGTTTCTAATTTCTACCTCAACATGCTATGACTGCCCCTAATGTCTGAAGACCACAACATCAAAGAGGCTCAGGAGAGACCCAGTGGGAAGGAAACACTAGGAGTGCATCAGCCCCATGTTACTGGTATAGAGAAACAGAAGCAGCAGAGTGTAAGGGACCAGCATGAGGTCACACCAGGAGCTTGTGACAGAATAGAAAACTGAACCCATTTCCTGACTCATATACTCGTGCCTCACCCACAAGACCAACATTCTTCCCTATAGATACTGTCCTCTTAACTCCTGGGGCTTGGATATATTTAAGTGTATAGCATTATAGTTTTAYTGTTCTGCTTTTTAGGATGCTCTCTATGAAGCAAGATGAACACGTGTTAGAGGCAGGGTCATATTGCCTACTGAAGTTAATAGCAGAACTTCAGTGATTTTGGCGATGCTTTGTCACGTACTGAATACTGCTAGCCAAGTCTTTTTTGCAGAATGTGTGGAGAAATCGTTTCTGCTCTTCACCTCAACTTCCCAGTCTACACATTGAAAGTGTTGTTTCTTTATGGAGCACGTTCAGATTCTAGGAGGAAAATATTAGAAATGGATTATGTATTTGTATTTGGGAATTATTCATGTGGGTTTGTTACCATTAGAACTGGGGATGGAAATCTTTGAATGGAATTCTTGGTATTAAATTGAAATATTTGGGCTGGGGGAAGTTTCTACAGAAAAGGGATGAAATCAGCTGTAACTTGATGTAGCACCAACTTCTGCTGAGGGAAAGTCATATTTTGGTTGGTCTCTCTGAGGAGGTCAGGGAAAGGAGATATCCCCCTCGTAACCAACCTAAGAACCTAAGCAGTTCTTAGGTAAAGAAGCATAACCATCCTAGCTTCAGCAAAATTACAATCAGACGAATTGAAAGAAGGAATTTTCATTGTGTGTGTGCATGTATGTGTGTGTGTGTGTGTGTGTGCGCGCGCGCATGTGTATTGGGAGGAGGATACAGTGCTCAATTAGAGGAGTGGATTCTCCCTAGATTTTATGTAGCCAGCAGAACAAGAGAGCTTCCTCCAGAGGCAGGTACAGAGCTGGAGGATGCCCCAGCTTCCCCCAAAAGGGCTGCCTGCCTCTCTCCGCTGGTGACRCACAGTGCTAAGGTTGACTTGTAAAAGGAAGTGTCCCTACTAGCTAAAGTGCAGTTTTAYGAACAACCCCATCAAAGTGTAAAAAACGGTTTGCAAAAGAGAGAGGTAGTTCAGAAATCAAGATTTCCTGGTAGAGTAACAGCCACAACATTATGGYCTGTATAATTAAAACCTGAATATCTTCCATCTTCAGGCAAGTGGAAAGTGATTTTGGACACTGAGAGCTACCTGAATACGAAATCCCATTGTATGGAGATACAAATAGGAGAGGTCTGCATATAAACAAAGCCAGTTCCCTTCATGTTAATCCTAGAAAACCACACTAACTTAGACTGAATTTCTCATTCCATAAGCAGCTAGCACAAGTAGGCWGAAAAAACTGTTCTTGCCCAGATGTGAGCTGTTGAATTGCCCCTAACCRTGGACCAGCAGGAGCAATAACTCAGTGTGTGTGTAAGGAAATTACTCCATTAAATCCTTCATGTTAGGGATTTTTTTTTGTGAAATAGGAGTCGTCTTCTGTAGCCACCCGTACTTAGAGCACCATTTCCCTCTGCTTCACACACACACACACACACACACACACACACACCTGTAAGCTAGGCACTGAATGCCAAACACTCCTTTACTGGACACGTTCCACCTAATGAATTAAAAACTTTTAAAAAAATAGTTATTTCTTTCCCATACACCACTCCTGATTTCTGGAGAAGGCAGGCGGTAGATAACTTTGACCTATGCTTGTGTTGCTGCCAGTTTCTTCAACACGTTAGTCTGTGTTTGCTCTATCTTTGTTTTGGTGATATGTTGTGTAATGTGAACAAGCAGAGAGCCAACTATACACCAGCAGGAAGGCTTTGAGCACTCTGATTTTTGGCACAATGTGAAGCATTGTGAGCTGAGTTTTAAGTATCTGACTTCGTCTGTGGAATAGATAGTCATATGCTAGAGACCATTACCCTGAATAACTGAACACACTGAGTATAGCTGGGACCAAGCCATGACTCCATTCATCCCTATGCACATGTTCTCAATGCAGCAGTTCAAGGACTCTGCACTCTGCCAATAACATATGCTGCAGAGCTGGGGTGGGTAACTGTGCACAGAAAGACATTGTGCCACGTGAACATCAGAAATGATTGATGGAAGACAAGGACTTAATTGCACTCTGCTCCGCAAATTCACACACACACCCATCTATAACTTGAGTGTTGAAAGCTAAGCATAACAGTGCTGGAAATATTCAAGGTGAAAAAATTCAAAAGAAAACAAAGGCTCAAGGGGGAGGGAAACTACTAACTTTTGAAATTATTGGTCAACTACATGTATCAGTGATAGTTGTTATGTTGCTGTTTTCCAACCAGGCATCCAGGCATCTGCAGCTTTGCTCCTGTGAGTTCATTCCACTTTCATAGCCTTGGGCTCAACACTATCCTTAGTTATAGACTGAAAGTCTAGGAGGAAGGAAGAGGTTATGATCCAGTTTCCTGCACTGGAAAGAATATATTCAAGGCCATTTACAACCCTAAATGAACTAACAGACAGTTTTGAAAGTCTCTCTGTGCCTTTATGCATCGTTAGAGGTGTAGACATCAGTTTGTTGCTGATAAAAGGGAACACTAGGACTTCACTACTTTCCAGGGGCCTTGTGGGGTGTTGTGGAACCTCATCAGACACACAGCCATGGACTATGGCATCCTTCATGCAACCAAGTGACCTCGTGCCACTATAGCTCCCGCCAGGAAAGAGCCCAAGAGCACACCTTGTATCTGTGACTTGCATGTTCAGACACAGCAGGCTTGCTCAGCTCTAGGTAACTGTGTACACTGTCCTCTTCCTAACCGAAGAGCTGAACTGTGTTCATGCGACTGCAGTCCCACTGCATCACAAGAATTAGCCTGGCATAACCAGCTGCAAAATCTGGTGGTTTAGGTCCAATTCATCTTTCCAAATGCATGTTCCATCACAGTCATGACTGCTAAAACCTTAGTCATCAGATGGTAACTGAGACCTGAGTTGAATTACAGTCAGGGGTTCATCATTTAACATTTTAAATGCTTCTCACACAAAATCTTCTCTGCTGTCCTCAGTGCATCCTCTGTTATTTTTGGAGAGTTTTGCAACCTAACTCAACATGGATCAGCACTATTAGTTCCTGCAGAGACTCCTGATGCTCTCTGCTTGTCACTGGCAGAACCAAGTGTAACTTCATTAGTTTGGTTTGCTTTTCGGTTGGTTGTCAGTCTGCTACCAGCAGAAGCTTTGGAAGAATTGATTGAAAGTCTCACAGTCAAATGGGATAAATCTGGAACTTTCACTCGAAACCCACAAAAACAGATATCAGAGTAGAGGGAAAATAAAAGCAACAGCACAAGTTAAAGATAATCGAAAAAGGTATAAGCTTTCATAGATGGATGCAGGCAACAAAATCTGTGGTCACAATTTTGTAAAGGTTTCTTTCCTGCCTCAAAGCAGAAGGCTGAACTCATCTAAAAGGAATACATATGCAATGGTGCACATAATAACTCATTTTGCTTTTCTTAAAAGCAAACAAAAAAACACAAAAATCCTCCCAAGATAAATTCTATTTAAAGAAAGTTATTGAAAAAAAGCCTTTAATAAAGTGATTATTAATACTTAGTAAGGGTCAGACTTAAGGCAAAAACTTGCATCCATTTCCCCCTCACTGCTTTGGTGTGGCAGTCTTTAATGCTGTTACACAACAACCYTATGAGGAAGGAACAGGAAGACTATTCTTCATTTCATTCATGCACAGAAGTGACTCCCTTTCAAGTTGGGAGGGTGAAGCTGCCTATTATAGATCTTGTTCCTCCCTCTCCCAGTTCCCTCTCTTTCTTTTGCTGTATCTGATACTCATTAGACCCTTTCCTGAACTGRTTCAGCTCATGAAAACAGCAGAGAACTAATCTGGAAAAAATAAAAACGAATACTGTTCTGCCGATTTCATGAGTTGAAGCAATTCAGTCAAGGGCTGACTGAGCATGAAAACATATATAAAAAGGGAGACAGCACCATGTTCAGGAAGTGGAGTTAAGAAAAGAGGGAACGACAGCATTATTTGGCAATAGTGAGCTGTTAGATAGCTCAGCTGTAACATGTCTGTAACATCACCCAGAGACCATAACAGATGAGGGAACTGAATCTGGTCAGTGCCCTCAACATACAAGCTCGTATAGTCTACAGCTCACATAGTTATAACCAGGGTTTAACCCCGGTGGTCTGAGAAAATACTTTGCCTCTGAGCTAGCTGGCTTTGACTGGTAGATATGAGATTCGGATGTGCTGCTTCTTCTTATGTATTATTTCTTCATATGCAGAAGAAGATATGTGCATAAGAGAAGATACAAATCAGTTGTGAGCAAAAAWTTCTTCCTAAGAGGAATGTGGAAATTTAGTCAATCATTGCTAAGAAAATCACAAGCAAAACAGAATAAATCCCTCCAAAAACAAGCAAAGCAAAGAGGAAACTGAACCTCACACTCCTGCTGTTAAACCTTAAAAAGAGGAAGTTTTCAAATCCTGCACATCTTCAAATGTTACAAAGCAGAAAATAGACGTAATCTGACACTAACCATTCTGAACCACCTGTAAAAAAATCCAACCAGTGGAATGCAACTTTCCTGCCCAAAACTGCACAGTAAAGGGGRTGTTTTGTTTTTCCTTGCTTTACCAACCTTATGTTTCAGAGCCTGGGTTTCTAGTCCCCTGTAGCATGTCTGTAGTAAAAATGCCCTTRGTAATAATATCACATGCTCCAAGTTATTACAATCACATTAGTCCATTCAGTAAAACCACAATGACTTTTAAACAGAAGTTGCTTGCTTTCTATACAGTTTTGTCCAATTTCTGCAGCAAAATAACTGGACTTTGCAGCTTCAGAATTGCTGATCTTCCCTTTTGGACTTTCCTTTCCTGTTCTGCAGTGGTACACACAGTTCCCTCAACGCCTTGCTGTGAGATTTGAATGCATAGTCCTTAGCTGTGGTTTAGCCACACTCAGAGAAAGTGGGAGGGAAGAAGGAGTAATGGGAGGATACATGGATCAAAATCATCCTTCTGCACTTCTGGGTTCCTGCACCCAGTGCAAAGCCCTCACAACTGCCAGAGAGGCTCTCTGCCAAATGAGGCATTGCTGGAACGTACACCCCAATGCCCTCATGGTGCTATGGGTGAGTATTTGCCAGCTACGCACAGACTAAGATTATCTCACACCGTTTCAAGGACTCATCCAGYTGTTGAAACAAAACTTCCCCTCCTTGCTGTCTTGCTCCAAGACAGTGCAGCCAATATCTGGCTCTGAATCTTGTTGGATTTGGTCCTACAGCCTGAGCTTTTTTACTCCTGTGTAAAAGCTACTTGTTTGAATGAGGGAAAGAAGCTGTATTTTCTGTCTTGCACACTGGGAGAAGCCTAGGCAATACATTCCACTAAGATCTACTCACTTTTGTCTTGACCAGAATCACAGAGATTGATTCTCCTTTCACATGGAGTACTATAAACCAGGAGCAACTTCAATAAGTCTGGAAGGGAATCATTACATGGCCAAATACTTTTTCTTCTAACTCAGTAGGAGGATAAAAGTCATTTAAGCTGAAAGGGGATCATCAGGGATCGTCAACAGAAACTTTGAGGGTCGCAGAGGAAAGATGTTCTGTATGGGAAAAATGATGTGGGTGAGTCTTGTCCTTCAGTCTGAGAAGCTATGACTCAAACACACACGTCAAACAGTAAACTGAATAAAAAGTTGCTTTTTATTTCTCAGGATTTCTATTTCCTTCTGGTGAACGATACCTACACTTTGGCATCTAAAGTGCTTATAGGACTCTCCAAGATTAAAACTACAGTAGCAGCTGAAAGACTTAATATGCTAATGTAAATGTCCCCACTTTGCARTCTATGCCCACCTCCAATGCAGAATAAAATGCAGAATAGGATGAGCATTTTAGGCCTCATTATGATGGTAGACAGGCACAGCATCACGGTGTCTAGTTCGCAAGTGACAACAATCAAACAGGGAAGAGAAAAAAGCAAAGGGTAAAATTAGGTCATAAACACAACCTAAAACATTCTAAGACAGGAAATCAAAAAATAGGTTGAGGTGTTTGATTCACTTGACAAATGTTGATAAGTTTCATCTATTAAAATGTGCTGCTTTCCTCTCCTTCCTCCCCCACATTGTACTGAACCTACTACAGTCATAACTGCTATTTAGACCCTTATTTTTATGGGCCCTTACAAGCCCCACAGCTGCAACTTCCCAGTGCAGACACTTCATGAACATTGAATGAATCACCATCCACAGACGAGAGTCAAGTCAGCGTAGAAGGACAGACTAAGCAGGACCACAGTAGTACCACCCTGACAGGCAATAGCAGCAGAATATCAGATACTTAATTGCTTTTGAAAGTTTTGTAGGTGTTAGAGTGAAGGGGAGATGTTATTCGGCTACTGTGTGACATTTTATAGGCTCAAAACTTTAATCTCTTCCTCAGAGCAGCAGTATGTGCTTCGGCAGAAAGAGCAGTCTGGTACCTGCTAGCTCCAACACCACCACCAGGCTCTTTAGCTAGCTTCAGCCTTCAGTTCATTTAAAGGCTTTATCCCTGTTTCCCACATGGTGTCTTTGATAAGTGATCCTATTCCTACTAACCATCTCCTCATCCTGAGGACTCAGATTACTATAGGGCTTTTTTCAGCCTTGCAGGACAGCAGTGAGGGAGGCCACCAGCTTTCTGAGCCTTATCTTTTCAGGGTTTGGAGAGGGAGCAATCTAACCCTTTTCTTCCTGTTTAGATCCTAACAGTCTAACTAATCTCACCATCTGATTTGGGAAGCATGTATTCCCTTAACCTTTCTGTCACATATTGATTGATTTTTCTTTCTGTCAGCAAACCTCATGCAACATGATTGTCTGAAGTGCGGTCTGCCCCAGAGAGCTTGCTGGGTTGTAGTGTCTCCTGGGAGAGCTTCAGGAAGGTGCCATCTCTTCTGCCATTGCTCAGGACTCCTAGAACTGTCCATTGTCACAGTTGCGTTAGGTTTACCACCGCATCCTTTTTATACCCCTTTGGGCATGAGTATGAGGGAAGCAAAAACTCAGCCTTCTTACATGCACTGTGGTTTTTATTGCACAAGTCAGGTCTGAAAGGTCTTTCATAATCCAGTGTAGATCCTCGTCATGACACTGTGGCCCTAATTCTTTACTTTCCAGTTTAATTTCAGATTAGGTTTAATTTCAGAGTAGGGAACCCAAGACAGACTCTAACTTTGAACATCCTCTTTCTTTCCTCACTTAGCTCTTTTTATATTGCATTTATTTCACAAAACCCTCTGTCTGTCCTTCCCCAGCAAAAAGTCAATCATCTCATGTGTTAGATTTGTTTTTACGCTACTTATGAACTTAATCCAGTATGTCTGAGCAGTGTATTAACTACTTGGTCATCTTTATCACCTTCAGACAAATTCATTCCACTAAATGTGAAATGGTCATTTCCCTAATTATACTCTTCTACCCTTGTTGCCTACACCACACCTCCAGAATTCAACAAATTACTATGAACTAGAGAGTACAGATGAATCACCAACAGATTCAGTAGCTGTTTGACTTTCTTAATTTGACTTGCAAGAAAGTCTAAAGGTTTTCTTGCTCATACCAGACCATCACACCTGCAAGCTGCTCTTCAGCACAAACACTGCTCCACACACTGCTCAGTTTCTCCATTGCACGCTGGTGGCTCAACTTCATTTAGGCTGCCCTCATTTTCACCTTGGGTTGCATGCTGCATTAGAATAGAAAACATGTGAGTCAGAAAGGTTAAGGGTTAAACTGCTAAAAACAAAAGAGGAGAAAATTCATTCAGAAAACTGTGGTTTGTAATGGGTGAGAGGAAGTACTGTACAATTTCTTGTAAAGCCACAATGGCCAGCTCTTCAAAGGAAACCCTTCCTATCAGAGCATTGCACAATGTTTCCTCAGGTCTGAAAGGCTGCCAAGCCATGACCATGCACTTAAGGGAGTGTAACAAAGAACATCCAATCGAGCATATTTCCATCTTCCTGTTAGAATGACTCCCCATCTTTCTTCTGCTTTTTTTTTCTTTTCTTCTTCTTCTTCTTCTTGTATTAATTGTCTCTTAATAACATTGGCTTTCTTACTGATTTTCCTCTTTTTTTTGTGTCATTCCTCTGGCTTTCTGACAGACTGGAATGAGAGTTTCTCTGCATGGAAGCAAATGTGCTCAGGATGGGTTTTCACAACAAACTGAGCCAACCGAGTCGCTCACTGCTGTGGAAAGCAGCACCTGCAGTGGCTCTCCCATCTCACAGCTGGCTGCATGCTCTCACTGCTTACCTTGAAGCTAGCACTCACCAGGCTCCTGTGTAAGGCCTTTAACTCATTAACCTGACCAAAAAAGTAACCCAGCATAAAACTTGGCAGGTTTGTGCTGGGTCAGCTCACCAAGATGACAATGAGCATCAAAGCCAACATAGTGATGGAGTGGGACTCTGCAGCTGGAAGTCAGAGACAGAGGGCCAGAAGATCCTCCCCCCCCTTTTTGGTTGTGACAAACCAATACTTCAGCTCAGCTCTTTAAGAAACCACAGCTTCAGCATGTCTGTGATAGAGACATGTCCTCGATTACAGCTTAAGGTCAGCACCGTTTATGTACATGTATTTAGCGAATAGCTGATTTTTGTAAGTTGGAAGAGGAGGACTTTCCTGGTATTTCTATTTTGGTAGGATGTGGAATAACCATTATGAATTGGTTCTCCAGACCTCTCATTTCTTCCCTTTCAACTTCCCCTTATAATCTTTTCCTGCCACAGCTCTCCCAAAAATAAGTCAATGCTGATCTCTCTCTTGGCTATAATTTTCGCTGTATGAACAAAGAGTTGCACAGCCTTGCCCGATTAAACCACTCTTGGCTTCTCATTAGTCTTTTTTTCACTGTTTGCTCTTCAGAGCAAGGACGGTCTATTCCAACTAGTATGTTTGGCATCTGGTGATTTACCACTTCAATATGAAAAATCATGTCTCAGGAAGGAGATTACATGGCAAAATCAAGCATCCAAAAGTAAAAAGAGCCATAGTACATTCACTTCATCTCCTTAGGGCATACCAAATTTGGGTGCATATTCGCAGAAAAAGAAATAATGACGCATTTCCRAATGAACAAATTTTAGGCCTTCTTCTCCAAAGCACATAAATCCCAGGCTCCCTGAACAGCTTTAGTAACTTCTTCTAAGAATAGAGGCTCTATCTGGACAGAATGTTTCCACCTCTTTTTCCTCCCTCTAATACTCAAGGGAGGAAAGGAAAGGAAAGGAAAGGAAAGGAAAGGAAAGGAAAGGAAAGGAAAGGAAAGGAAAGGAAAGGAAAGGAAAGGAAAGGAAAGGAAAGGAA
>NW_028185037.1:14467505-14494534 GCF_003343005.1 Rhea americana
GAAAGGAAAGGAAAGGAAAGGAAAGGGAAAGAAGAAAGAAAAGAAAGTCTATCTACAACAGACACAAAGCAATATCATGTGAAAAATCTCTAATGCTGAGATTTTATGTGRACTGATTAGGAACTTATAGCAGAAAGTACTGGGCAATGTTAGCTGCTTGCATCACTTAAACAAAGTAACATCTTTCCATACCTTTAGTCTATTTAACTATCAAAGGATAGGATTATCATTTAGGTACGTTCTGTGTCTAGATCTATGTGTCCCTGTCCTTGGCTTGAGCTTCTAGTCTCTTCTATTAAAGAAATAAATAAAAACTAAAATGTGGACTATTTGGTTGTTCTTTTACAGGATTTTATTTTAGGTTGTAACCTTTACCGCCCTGGTGTGGGAAATGGTTGGARTATTAATCTCTTCTCATGCATGTGAAGCCTCAGAGTTCATTTCACAGCAGTAAAGCAGTTTGTGGAGTCTGCGAGTTGAGGACAATGCTTCTCTCTTACTAACAGCTGATAAGTAGCTGCAAAGGGTTATAGAAAGTATCAGTATTAATGCTAATGTGAAACATAGCCTAACGGCTTAAGGACAGGGATGAGGTTCTAGACCAAAAGTTTAAATTTTTGCATACTTCTGCTTCAAACCTGGACAGGAATCATACTCTGTTCAGCTTTCATTGAGGTCAGTATGAAATTTTAAACAAAGAGTGACAGAAGACAGGATTAGAAGGAGTATCAGGACTTTTCCTCTTCATRTCCTCTCCCCAAAGCTTATGTTATTCTAGACAGATCTTTTTCCTGACCTAGTTGCTTATGGTTGGAATATTGTCAGAAATTAAATCTCTACAGCTTCTATGAATCATCCATTCCTAGCTTTCACTATTCTGATCATTAGACTGTTCCAATATCCAGTATGCCTAAGTCCACCTTAAGTTTTTGTTGATAAATATATGTTCATCACTCCTTGTCCTATCTTTCACAGACATGGAAAATACTATTACTTTCCTCCTTGTTGCAGTGTTTACATAACTGACTATTATTATGTCTCACCTCAGTTTTCCCTTCTTTAGGGTTAGGGATCCAATTTTCAAACTTTTCTTAGAAGTCATGTTTTCTAAACATTCAAGTGAGAACAATCAAATTTTCTCATAGTTTTTCTCTAGAGGCTTGTCAGTTGATCTACCACTTTCTTAAAGYGAGCTGCCAAAATTGACACAGCACTTCAGCAGATGTCTGAATGTTGACTACGTGAAATAGTTATCATACAGTACAATCAAAAATACTTTATTGTTTTGCAGGGAGGGGTATTTTTTCTTTTGGCCACAGCAGAACATTGTCATCTCATGTGTCATTGATGATGCTGTCTAGCTCCAAGATATTTTTTCTGCAGAATTGTCCCCTGGCTAGTTATTACCCCTCCTGTRTGTAGGCAACAGATTGTTCCTGAGAGATGACTCCAAAATGTAGAACTCTGCAATTCTCCCTCTTGAATAGCACCGTATTTATTTTACTAAGATGCTTCTGAGCTTAAATGTTGTCCTCCAGCACGTCTGTGGCCTCTTCAAGCTGCTGTGATTTGAGATTTAATAAGTATATTTTACTGTATAAAATACACATGACAACAATAYAAGATTGAGAATAGCCCCTTGTAGAACCATATTCAGTGTAGCCTTCCATTTACAAACAAATCAGAAATAATTGTTTTCTGAGCACACTTTTCCGGTTTTGCTTCCACCTTACTATAGTTCCATCTCAACTTGTTTTCCTCTTTTACTCATAAGAAAGCCATATGAGTCAGAATAATAAGCCTTAACAGAAAATTGCAATATTTACTGCTTTGCCCTTATTCTCAATGTACCTTACTCTGAAACACAAGAAATTCAATAAGGTTTGTCCAATTTTATTTCTCTTTCAGTTTCTGCAGGATACAGTACAGTTAATTTACAAAAGAAAGTGTCAGCAACCAAATTGCTTGAAAGATGTATAGAAATATCGATATACTTGGCTGTTTTTCATGAGACTGTGAGACTGTTTCACACACTTCACAAACATTTCCCAATGAAGTAGAAAGCCATATAACTTGTATGCCAATAATACTCTTGGGCTTTTCCATGACTCATCCTAAAGCTAACTTATTGGACAGCCTTCTGCTGAGTTATTTTTAACTTTTATCAATTCATGCAATTTCTTGTTGCAAGCTGAGCATATTTCCACAAAGTCTTCTCAGAACAGAGGCTGCAAATTTAAAACAAAGCAAATATTTGCATAGCAAACACTCTTCAGCAACAGAGAATGGGGTAGGTGTGTCAGAGTGTCATGTGTTGTATGTTACCCCTAATAGTTTTGAGAGGATATAGAATCTGTTTGCCCCCTGAAAATCAGTGGGAATTTGAGAATAATTCAATGACAGGAAACAGTCCAAATGAATGCCTTAGAGTCTGGTCTTCATTTAAAAAATAAGAAACTCATTTAAAGATATGCAGGTCAAACTTTTGCACTCACTCATGTGCTCGTGTGAATCACGAATCACGTGAATCAGATTTGCACACAGTAGAAATGCACAAGACAGTGTCTGCATTGCAAAATTTGGRCCTTACATAGGTCTAGGTGAACAGGATTGTTCCAAACACACAGATCTATGCTACTGTAGCCATACACCTTTGACTTGACTGAAAATTCTCTTTGCCATCAGTCCTTTCTATTTATTTTGCTCAGATGGGAGGCTGGTTATTAGTGCAGTCCTGATATCACTTTTAGTATCGCTAGCAATAAAATTGTCTTAATTTCAATGTCTTTTATCAAATGTTTTGAACTGCAATGATGAACATGGAATTATTCTTGCATGCTATCAAGGAGTGGTTGCTCAGGAAGTGACTTAGAGCAAAAGCTGAAATAATGTGGGTTCTTTTCTTGACATAGATCTGCTTCAAGGCATTGCATAAGACCTTTGTCTCTTAAGTTTCCCAGTTATGAGGCAGATACTCCTTTTTTTCCATTTTTAGAATAGTCACATCTAATTTTTCTTTTTTTTATTAGAATTATATCTCTTTGTACAAATGTCTACCACTGAAGGATCATACTGTTTGGTGTTTTTATAGTATAAGTAATTAATAATTATTCTGCATAGCTCTAGGTACACATCAGATTTGGGAGGCCGAGGACTGAAACAAACCAAGTTCTGCAGCTGCACTGAGTGCTGCTGGTGGTTCTAGGGAGCAGGATATACCAACAGGATGTTGAAAGAGGAAGGAYATCTGCCATAGTTATTGCTTACAGTGGTTACAGGCTATGCTGCACAGTCAGCTCTAAGTGTCTCACGTGAAACAAACCCATTCTGCTTAAGCTGTGCATTTGCAGAGCTGTATGTTAAGGCATGATCTCTGCAGGTGCTTATGAGAGATGTGGATAGTAAATACAAGCCAGAGCAAAAAGTACACCACACTGAAAACTAGGTCCTATGCTCATCTTCTCAGAGTTTAGCTTTAACAGTAAAGAAGGAAGTGGTGGTGGTGTTATTGATGCGAAGATGTAAGCCAGTACTTGCTCACTTGCCAGAGCTCCTCACTAGAAAATTTCTCAGTAGGCTCATTTCAGTCTTTTGGCTTTAGGATTCAGCCATACTACCCCCAAACCCAAACTTCAGTGAGTAAGTGTAATCCAGGATCTTCATCACCAAACACCTTCTCTCTAAGCATCTGCTTTTTCAAGATGGATGATTCCTAGTTTCACCCTAAACCTGCTCCCTCTGCTATTGCTCACAGTTYCTATGTCAAATTGCTCCCAGATGAGCTAACCATGGGGATTTACATGTCACTTCTCTAGGAAACCCCAGGACCTAAGGAGAGCTGAGAYGATCTCTTTCCAGGGTTACTCCCTACAAGTAGAATAGACACAAGCCAGCTCATGTCAAACCACCCTGGGAACAAGGCTCACTCCCTGGTGCAGCACGTAAAGAAAATTTGGAGGTGTCTTCTCTGTTTGCTTCTGGTTCTCCCACCTACAGGCTTTTCTTGCAACCCCAGCAGTCAGAATCAGGRGGAGAAGACAGAGCTTAGCATAGGCTGCCATCAAGTCCCAGTCCTCTCAAGAAGTCAAATCTCTGAACATGAAAGGGTTAGTACCCAACATTAGTACAAACAACATTTGGAATCAAGATCATTTTGTAAGTGGCAGCTGAGCACTGAAAAATCAGCTTCTTATCCCGATTATATAGGTCTTTGAAAAATGCATTTTGTTAATTTAGCTCTACAAAACTTAGTCCAGCTTAGGAACACAGGGATTGAGAGAGAAAATAATCTTATGGGTCGTTATTTGCTTGTACAGTCCAAGCAACTACTGTGTACTTCAGAGGTTCATTTTTCTGCCTTACAAATTAATTGATCATGCGGAAAGAAAAATTCAGCTAAGTTCACTGTCCCAGTCTTGCTCCTACTCACAGTAATACRTGTTTAATACGAGAGGGGAACAATATTTGGGTCTAAAAATTTTCCCTAAAAAGTCAGAAACTTTCTTTTACCTGTAATTCAGTGTGCTTTGTGTCTTCATTTACATTCAAGATGATCATAAAGAACACCATGAAAACCTCTCTCTATCTTTATTAATGTGCATTTTAGGCATAATATTGAAAAATGTTGGACATATTGGCTTCTTTTCATTATCAGAAACTAATGAGGCTTCTGGGTAATGCAGACTGTATAYTACTGTTTAACACAATACTCAGCAGTGCTTCTGTCATTAACAACTGACCCATAAACCCAAGCTCCAGAGTTACATGGTTATGGAGCAGATCATAGAATCATAGAATCACAGAATCAGTAAGGTTGGAAGGGACCTCTGGAGATCATCTAATCCAACCTCCCTGCTCAGCAGGGTCACCTACCGCATGTTAGACAGGGGGGGCTTGAAGATCTCCAGAGAAGGAGACTCCACAGCCTCTCTGGGCAACCTGTGCCAGGGCTCCGTCACTCTCACAGGGAAGAAATTCCCCCTCACGTTCAGGCAGAACTTCCTGTGCCTCAATTTCTGCCCATTGCCTCTGTCCTGTGTGACAGGACAACCGAAAAGAGTTTGTCCCCATTCCCTTGACACCCTCCCTTCAGGCACTTGTACACATTGATCAGATCCCCCCTCAGTTTTCACTTCCCCAGGCTGAAGAGGCCCAGCTCTCGCAGCCGTTCCTCACAGGGCAGGTGCTCCAGCCCTCTGACCATCTTCATAGCCCTCTGCTGGACTCTCTCCAGTAGCTCCATGTCTCTGTTGTCCTGAGGAACCCAGAACTGGACACAGTACTCGAGATGAGGCCTCCCCAGGGCTGAGTAGAGGGGCAGGATCACCTCCCTCCACCTGCTGGCAACACTCTTCCCAATGCATCCCAGGAGACCATTGGCCTTCTTTGCCACAAGGGCTCATTGCTAGCTCATGGTCAACTTGTCATCCACCAGCACTTCCATGTCCTTCTCTGCAGAGCTGCTCTCCACAAGGTCAGCCCCCAGCTTGTCCTGGTGCCTAGAGTTATTTCTCCCTAGGTGCAGGACTCGGCACTTGCCCTTGTKGAACCTCAGGAGGTTCTTCTCTGCTCAGCTCTCCAGGCTGTCCAGGTCTCTGTATGGCAGCACAACCCTCGGGTGTATCAGCCACTCTTCCCAGCTTGGTACCATCAGCAAACTTGCTGAGGAGGCACTCTGTCCCTTCATCCAGGTCATTGATGAAGAAGTTGAACAGGATGGGATCCAGTCCTGACCCCAGGGGGGACACTGCTGGCCGCAGGCCTCCAACTAGACTCCACGCCACTGATGGCAACCCTCTGAGCTCTGCCTTTCAGCCAGTTCTCAATCCACCTCACTGCCCACTCGTCTAACCCACACTTCCGGGCCTTACTAGGAGGATGTTATGGGAGACAGTGTCAAAAGCCTTGCTGAAGTCAAGGTACACAAYRTCCACTGCTCTCCCCTCATCTACCCAGCCAGTCATTCCATCCTAGAAGGCTATCAGATTGGTTAAGCAGGATTTCCCCTTGGTGAATCCATGCTGACTACTCCTGATCACCTTATTTTCCTCCATATGTCTGGAGATGACATCCAGAATGAGCTGTTCCATCCCCTTTGCACGGATGGCAGTGAGGCTGACCAGCCTATAGTTGCCTGGGTCCTCCTTCTGGCCCTATTTGAAGACTGGAGATGAAGGTGATCTTATTCAGCTAAGGGATTATGCATGTGAAATCAACAGAATTACTTGTGTGCTTAATGCTTTGCATTTGCTTAGGTGAAACAAGTTGCAAAATACCTGTCTGACTTTAGTTTATGGGTTGTCCCACTTACTGAGTCACTAGCATTTAACACATTGAACAAAAGGTATTTTGGAGCGGCTGTTAGAAATGTGATAAATCCAAGCCCTGCTGCTGAACAGTAGGATTTCCAACAGTAATTTGGTTGTTCATGACCTATGAAGYCTGTTCTTGGTGTCATTAAGAAGTCACAAGTAGAAATTGAAATACTGGGATCTGAGGAGAAAGGATTAAAAGAAACTCAAGGGCAAGTGGAGGTCAAGGAAACATTTCTCTGAGAAAGAAAGAATAAAAACACCTTAATGTAGTTTGTTACTTTCATGCATATGGCTAAAACACCTCAGTAATATTAAAAATGGGATTTAGCATGATGTATAGCTGAATAGTATCTTTAATCAGTAGAAGCTACRCCTAAATAAATTTTAGTTCATGGAATATTGCTGGACGATGTAAGGTGAAAAGGGAGATTTTTGCTGCCAAAATTTATGACTCATCCAAAGCCACTAAAATATATAAATTGATGTATGCCTTACTACAACAAAGAAAGGGATTGGGATGAATTCCCAAACAGCTGGATATGTAAAAGACACAAAAGCCAAGATGCATATACATGCAGAAGGAAGAACAGATGTTTTTTGGCCTAAACACATAGAAGAACCTTCTTTCTTCTCCCATAGGTATAAAGGAGTTACTAYGAAACAGATGCAGTGACGAGAAAATAGAGTAACTACCTGGAATTCAGCCCAATTAGTTTCTGTATGTTCTGATATTCTGCAAGTACCCGGAACGTAATGGAAGTGACATGCATATGATAATACTTTATCTTAGCCTCAGTCAGCTGGGGCCCATGCACACAAATAAGGAGTGGAAAAGGTTGAAGCATGAACATTTTTCTTCTTCTTTTTTTTTTTTTTTTTTTTTTTTTTTTTTATCACAGAACTCTGTAGGTGTCAAATCTCATGGTTTTTCAAAGAGACTGATTTTCTCATTAATTCATTTTTTTCCGTTTGAAAATAGAAGCACTCTGTCAGTTTCAAGAGGCAAAGGTACTCATTTGCATTGTTTAAGCAGCATGTACTACTATTTTCAGCACTTTTTCATAGAAAACAGAAACTTACAATGAAGAGAAAAAAAAATCCTTTCCCATCATAGACTAATTTACTAATACTTTGCTTAAATTCTATCACAACAAGAGAATCAGTTATGGCCTGATGCTGAAATAGCATAAATCATGTTCAGTTGAAGTAATTTATACTATWTTTTTTTGCATGTAATTCCAAGTAGATGTTACTAAACTTCAGTGCTGATACAATAGTGGGGGGAGGTGGCGAACCCTACCATTTCCCACAACCAGGGAAAAATCATCAATTGTGTTTGTAAAAATAACTGGACATCCACTGTACTGAATAGCAAAGTCAGCCCTACAAGGAGCTGAGCATCATTGGACCAGTGGGAACCTATGGAGAACGCATCAAAAGGAAGGGTGCTGGGTAGTGTCACTTCTTGTAAATTGCCAACCCTTATTAAAAAACTTGCTTACTTACGTCACAGTGTCATTATACTACACAACCTAATTTTTCATGGGATGCCATAGAGAACAGACTTTACTTCAGACTCYAGCAGTTTTCCAGAGTTGCTGTGCCAAGGTGTACTTTGCCTCCCCAAATTAAAGTTTGCTGTTAAAAACTCACTGTCCCTCAAAGAGACATTACCATGTTAATCTCTTTGAGATGATATGTTGCCTCTACATGAAGGAGTAAGTTGGGTGCAGGGCTACATGATGAGCAGGAGCTGAAAGCTGCTGCCCCTTTCAAGATGTTCCAACTGCAAAATCCTAGCCCACCRTGTAAAAGCTTCCTGCATGCCTTTCTTTGTAGGCATCCGGCCCTGCTTCCAACTTTTCAGAGGCGCAGAACTGCGAAGCATACTCCTGGTGGGTCATAAAGTGCACAAGGGGATACACAGCCATGATCTGGAAAATTAGCAGAATTCAGGCTTCTTATGGCCTCTCCTAGGAAAGCAGCATATTTCTACATCAGCATTTGCTGTGTACATATCATGAATYTCCATGTCACCATGCCCCTAAGAAGAGGGTTTCTACAACGCATATCACAACACATCCTTCTGGAGTAACTCTTAGTCTTCCTCTGCAGCTACATTGCAGAGACAATGCATCTGGAAAKACCTACATCCAGAAAATGTATCCAGAAATACCTGCTGCCAGGGTGACTACAGTCTGAAGCCTCTTGAACGCAATATCTTATTTGTAATTCACCTTGATGGAGGAGCCTGCCTATTAAATGAACAGTTGCTAGTGGCACAACAAAGCTAGGTCAAGGAAAAGCAGAGCTGCCATTATATTTAAATGCAAATTATTAAAATTTAAATTCATTTTAATTGCAAGGCATTGCATTATTTCTTACKTTGTTTTATGCACAACAATTTAAGCTAAAACTGAAAGTCAAGATTCTAGCAATGGTAGAAGAAATGCATATAGGGAAACTGTTCCTATCCTACCAGTTTAGCTTTATATCTGAACAGTGCAAAGGAACATGATCTTTAATAACTCATTAACAACAGGGTCATACTGTTTACTTTTTATTGCAATTGTGATTTTTAGGATTAGGCCTATCAATAGGTATTCATGTTTAACAGAATGCAAACATCCGGTCAGTCCTGGAAAATACTATCCACTGAACTGCTATTTCATTAYGCTTTAGTCACAGAACAAACAAAGGTTTGGTTTATAAGACGAAGCTAAAAGTACAACAGAGGGAAAGGCAATAACAAGAGTAGCTATAGTTGTAATAACTAATTTATTGCAAAAGACATACAAAGTTCTTAGTTCTCAATTATCTTTTGTCAATGTCAGGGGCAAAATTCCTATCCCTTGCAAGGAGTAAAACTGAGCTTTTACTAGAAATGAGGACTGGGTGTGTGGCTGTTCTTTGAGAGTTTAGGCAAAAGCAGCTACAGAAACTGAAGCAAATCATTCTGCAAAATTCAATTCCTAGGTGAGATTTTTCCTTTAGACAAATGTTTTTGGTTCTGCTAGGTAGAGTTGAAGGCGTAAGAAGTAATTTGGTCTTTTCAGCTGTTTTTCTCTGGGTCTCTGTGCAGGAGAGATTCCAAAGGTCTCTTCCAGGACACCTGGGCATTTCTGTCCTTGCCCTTATCTCTCTAGGGGCAAATATCCAGTGCAAGGCGATTCTGACCTAGTCAAAAGCTCTAATGATGTATGACTATTTAAAAATAACAACACAAAAAGCATTGATTTAGATGCCAGAGTAGCTATACTCAAGGAAGATCTGAGGGGTGCTTTAGGGACATCTCTCTCTCACACACACATGCATCTTTATAATATTTGTGAGATTGTCAGTGAATTTATCCTCATTTCTAGGAAACCTTTTCCTGCCAGGAGGCATAAATATACTTTGGAGTRAGACTGGTCTGACTTCAGGGATTTAGAGAGGGTTAATGTGGCARTACTTCTTAAACAGAAATATATAAAGTACAAACCAGTAAGAAAAGAATATCATGAATTCATTCTGGGGATTTTCCAACACAGTCTCTCTGTTGTAGATAGACCGTATGTTCCTCATTGCTGACCCTGCTAGGAGTCTCAGGCATGCTTTGCAATGAGTAGATAAAATAATGAAAAAGAAAATTCTCTCCTTTGGTTATTACTCTGATTATCAAAAATGCCCAAGGAAGAAACAAAAATGTGAGATGTGATATTAGAGGTTAAAAATCAGAGGTTAAAAAAATAGCATATTTTATGTATTTACTTTCATCTCTTGATGACTTGGACTGCAGGAAGGTATTTGCCCGTGATAGATGAACTGCATTGTCACTCATGTTAATGTACTACCGTTTAATGATTTTTTTTCAGTATTCATTTTTAATACAGTTAATGTTTACTTAGCAGRACATTAATAACACCAGGATATTTATCATACAGGAAATGGCTAATGAAATCTACTTCATCTGTCAGTGGATGTTTATGTTTTCAAAGCCATACTGGATTGTTTATGCAAGATTTAGGGGGGGRATGTTAGTATTTTGTTAGTGACTAATAATGAAAGGGAATTTAAATGGCAATTAGTATGGATTTTTATTTTTATTATTATTATTATTATTTACATTACATTAGGACTCCCTTGGGCTTCAGATCAATGCTTCAATCAGCTCAGCTGTTGCTGCAATTAAGCATGATAGATGGGATACGGGACTTGGAACCAATGTTGTACAGTTCTGCAAATGAGGTGACTCAGCCCACTGCTTATATGGGGAAGTCTTCTGCAGGTGGCCCTGGTAGCTCTAACACATCTGTTTTAAATGAATGGCATTSATAAGATTTCTGTACATGGCATGTTTATACCCAACAGTTAATTCGGGACTAACCTGCATCTCATTGCTTGATGTTTTCAGAAATATTCTGCTCGATCTTACTAAGTTTTCTCCCTATAGCTTCTTCAAATTGGGTGCAAAGGTCAAAATCTTTAACTGCAGCATAACACATATAGCTTCTGGGGAGTTTTGCAGGTCTCTACTACCTCAGGATCAGGCCCCATGGCTTTAACAACAGTGGATTTGAGGAATTTCCTTCTGAAGAGTACAAAAGCCTTTGAAATTTATAAAGGGAGTCAGGGCACTTGAAAGTGAGTTTTTGTCTTCTTCCTTTGCAAGCCAAAGTCTGAGTTCATTATTTGAGGTTTTCCTTCCTTTCTTGGAGGAGGAAAAGCTCAAAGTAATACATCCCTGTTGTAAGAACATGTGAGAGCTGCCAGATTGCATCACAACAGGGACAGGCATGAGCAGGAAAGCAACATCCCAGAAGAGCTGTGGAGCTGCACCATCCCTTCAGTCATCCTCTGCCAGCCCTAGATTTGTTCATTTGTTCTTCAGACAGACATGAATAGTAATGCTTCCCACTGACAAGGCATGTTGTTTTTGATTAGGATGTACTTATGCGTGAGGAATTCACTCAACATGCCACTAAACAGTGTCCAGTGACTTTTTTTTTTTTTTTTTTTTTTTGTAGTAGTAGGAGATTGTGCAACTTGAAACCACCAGAAAATTGAGTCACCATGTATCTATGTCGATTTCATGGAAAGGAAGGCATATCACCACACCAAAATACTTCCCTTCATTAGTTACTGCTAAAGAATGAACTGCAGATTCCAAAGGCAGCTCCCTTCCTCCCTTTTTCCTTCTCCAGAAATCCCTGAAAGAACAGATCATTCAGAAACGCTAAATTCAACTTTCCTTGCACCCCAGCAACCACCTCTGAAGTCAAGAGGAGACATGGGTGCCCAAAGAACTGACTGACACATCAAGATACTGCAATTTTTTACCGTTATTAAAAGTAAATAGAATGAGCATTTATTTTCCTGCTAAATAYTAAGAATGTTTAGGCTTATGAGTCACCAATCCTTTTCTAGTTAGCGCTTGCTCTACCACTTCCACCCTGGAATGGAACTAGAGATTTATATACGATAGCAGGACATAAAGTCAACTGTTAGGAAGAGACAACCACAAAAAAACARCGGAGGAGATAACAATGCATGCCTGTCAGAGCCAGTACACTCTGCTGCTGTCATTTCTCTGCTGTTGTTTTTGCACCAGGCTTGAGTGGTAAATCACATTGAGCATGAAAAAGTGCAACAGGATTTGCTCACAGTTTGTTGCATGAAGCTAGATGTTGCCATGGGAGACAGGAAGCATTTTTCAGGCACTCCCAGAACAATAGGCTGTTGCCGCTTTATTAACAAGTTAGCAGCACGTCGTGTTTTGTTCAATAGTAGGCTTATGACATGACCAATAAAAATTCTTGGGGAGAACAGAAAGTCTTTTTTCATCACTTCCAGTTCTTTGGATACAACTCAGGGTCCTACTAAGGAGGACAATTTAGTATTTCCTGTAAAACAGCAACTGATTATGTTGTTCTATGATGTGTAAGTGCAGAATCCCACTGTTAAGAGTATGTCTGTTTTTACTGCTTGTGAATTTTCAACTTTCCACAAGACTGTGAGATCATATGCTAGCTGTATCCTCCATCTACAGAGCAGAATCAGATCATGGATTAGGAGAGGAGAGAATACGAGTTATTTATTTTTTGAAACCTACTGATCCTGTAAATTAACTGACTTTGATTTTCACATGGATACTTTAAATTAACTAATTAAATTAATTAACCTTCTCTAGTTGAAAAGATTGAATGAATGAAAACATACTTGAATGAATGAAAACATACTTAGACGTAATTAACATGTCAAAGACAACAACAAAACAGCAGCAGCAGAAAAAGAGTCCCCTGGAGATAATACATCTACATAGAACAGAGGAATACTAAATTAGGTAGGAAGTCTTGTTCTTCACATCCTGTTCCTTATTCACACCTAGCCCTACATGCCTTACATGCACATCATTGCCTTCTAGCAGCTGATGTATTCCCAGAGGGTAGCAACACCAGGTTCCCAAACAGAGCTTCTTCCTTATAACAGCAGTCACAACAACTCTTATTTCAGAGGGATCTCTGCTGCTTCACCACAGTGGAGCACGGCACAGTACTTTCTAGCAAAATCTTCAATCAGGCTTTCAGGGAAGAAATCTCAACGAAGAAAACAAAATTTCACACCAGTCATTTAGCAGTGGTGCTCCTTTTGTTTTAGAAACCTCTAGAACTTTTCTGCAAGGAGACATTGGCTTCTGGGTAAGGAATTCAAGCTCTCTGAGAAGAAACTTGTTTTTCAGAACTACCTTTGATTTGGCCCAGAGACATAACCTAAAAGCCACTGTACTGCTGTGAAGACAGATGAATCACTCTGAAGCTGCCCAACAGTGTCACAGAGATGGGACAAAGCCTGATGYTGAGTCCCTTCCTCAAAACATCCCATTGGATTCAGCAGCTGCTGCAGTCCCCTCTGTCCCTCTGTGCACTTACTTCCTTCTGATATGCGTGAGTTTGAGAAGMAAATAGAAAATAGCCTCTCTCSTCTCTGCATCAGGAAAGAGGCTTTTTTCATCGRGAAAGAAGGAATGTTTCTTGGATGCTACTAGCAATAGACCCTATGGGCTAAAGACTACAGTTAATCTGCTGTAAACCTGTTGGGACTATATGGGAGCACATAAGGGCAGGATGCCCTCCTATMTAGTGATTTTTAACCCAGAGAGACCAGCAGACATTTAGACAACGCTGACTTGGAAAAGAATTTTAATGTTTCATTTTTGTTTTAGGAAGAGGCTAAACAGGCACAGAAAACAATGACCTGTTTAGTCAGTTAAAGGCATTGGCATATGAYAGCTTACTGTTCTATAATTCATTAGAAATCGCATGTAAGTGAGACCACGAGAATRAACAGCCTTCAGAAAATATTGATTTAATTTATTTACACGGTACAACTTTATTGCATGGAAGGACAAAGTAAATCCAGCTGAGTTCAGGTTAATGACTCAGCCACATGAGGACTATCACCAAGTCTCTTCTGGGGTCATGGGATCTCTTCTCSTGCTCAAACAGACAATGAAAAAAAGAGGGAAAAACTGTCCTCTCAAGGCACCCCTCTCTCTGTTTACTRCAGAGGGAGCTTGCTGAACCAGCTGAGATTAGTGTCTTTGCTTTTCATTTAAAGTTTAYATTTCCAGTTTATTGGGCATGAATTTTTTATTTATTGCTTCACAAAAGAAAAGAGGTCCACCTAATACTTTCCCTTTTTTTTCCTTCTTCTTTGCACCAGTGACAAAATTTATTTTGCTTTGTGAACATGACACGCAGAAATGTCAATGAATGCATTACTGAACTTTTTCAATCAAGAAAGCAGTTGGCCTGCTAGTTTGGTAGCGAGTAGTCCTGCTTCACAGTTTTCTTCCAATTCCCCAAGTTACATTAAAGTTTCATCATTTTCCTAATTCAAGTTTTCTCAAAAACCTTACTTCTTTTTTAATTTTGTGGTTATTGAGCAGGTTAATGGACAATGTTTTCTTCCACTTTTGTGACTGTTTTATTTTTTGGAGAGAAAATATTATGAGAAAGGAGGCTCCCCTGCTATTTGTGATTGCTCAGTTTCCTCTTTCCCTATTCTTTGCTTCTACTTTTTTTCCATTTCAAAGTTCAAAAGAAATTGCTTTACAGAAAGTCTCGAATCTGCAAAAAATATTTTACTAAGAAATACCGTTAGAAATCCAGGGTGTGTGTGGGGGGAGGCTCTCCTTTCTCCTTTCCTTCCTATACATAAAGTCAAAGAAAAAGGCAACAGGGTGATGAAAGGTTGTGAGTAATGCTCTGACTGCAGGCCTTCTGCTGGTTAGGAAAGAAGAACATGGTATCATCTGAGCCACTAATGACCCAAGAAAGAAGGAGAAGCTACTGAGGAAATGATCTAAGTTTGCCTGCAGCAGCTGCACAGCAGGGAGACCTAGTATGTGGAGTATTTATCTGAGCAAGCTGTGGAGCTTTCCCACTGTTTTCCTTCTTCTCCAACTTACACTGCAAGTGTTTTTCTCAATAATTCTCTCTCTCTTTTTTTTTTAAGGAATCTGATTCCTTAAACCTCCCTGCTCAAGAAGGGTCACCTACAGCATGGTAGACAGGGTTGCATCCAGGCAGGCCTTGAATATCTCCAGAGAAGGAGATGCCACAGCCTCTCTGGGCAACCTGGTCCAGGGCTCYGTCACTCTCACAGGGAAGAAATTCCCCCTCACGGTCAGGCAGAACTTCCTGTGCTTCCATTTCTGCCCATTGCCTCTTGTCCTGTCACATGGGACAACTGAAAAGAGTTTGTCCCCATCCCCTTGACACCCTCCCTTCAGGTCCTTGTACACATTGATCAGATCCCCCCTCAGTCTTCTCTTCCGCAGGCTGAAGAGGCCCAGCTCTCGCAGCCGTTCCTCAGAGGGCAGGTGCTCCAGTCCTCTGATCATCTTTGTAGCCCTGCGCTGGACTCTCTCCAGTAGCTCCATGTCTCTGTTGTCCTGGGGAGCCCAGAAGTGGACACAGGACTCGAGATGAGGCCTCCYCAGGGCTGAGTAGAGGGGCAGGATCACCTCCCTYSACCTGCTGGCAACACTCTTCCYAATGCATCCCAGGAGACCMCTGACTTTCTTGGCCACAAGGGCTCATTGCTAGCTCATGGTCAACTTGTCATCCACCAGCACTTCCAGGTCCTTCTCTGCAGAGCWGCTCTCCACAAGGTCAGCCCCCASCTTGTMCTGGTGCCTAGGGTTATTTYTCCCTAGGTGCAGGACTCKGCACTTGCCCTTGTGGAACCGCAGGAGGTTCCTCTCTGCCCAACTCTCCAGCCTGTCCAGGTCTCTCTGAATGGCAGCACAACCAAGTAGGCCCAGCATACCCCATCACTGCCTTCCAGGTTTCCTGTATATGCCCTTGCCCATACCACTGTCTCCCATTCTCCCTAATTCCCACTCTCRCCCTTCGTGACAGGATTTTCATATGCGTTGCCTCTGCTGCACCTTCCCCAGCCTAGCTTGACAGATATCCTTTCTTCTACCCTACCTGTCTTACAATCCCATATCCCCTTTCAGTTCCTGTTCCCATATTCCCTCTATTATCTCTGAGTTTGACTTTTCCAGGCAAACCTCCACTAGCTGAACCTTTTCTCATGCAGCACAAGTTGCTTCTTGTTCCCTCCTCTTTCACTCCCCATACGACCCTAGATAYTCTTCTCCTTTCTCCTTTCTCTCTAGGTTCTCCTTTCTCTCCACTCCAACCCTGTCATCTCTCACCTACATGTTGCTACAACTGTCCCCATTCTCTCCTTATAAAACTTTCATTTTTTCTTAGGAGTCCAGGATAAAGGCATCAACAGTTACTAACAAGGCTAGAGCTTAAGTAGCTTCAGGAGCTTCTGAAGGGAAAGAGGAAAGTTTATTCAGCTTATAGTTTCAGGTAAATTGGGATTTTTCTCTAAATTAGGCATTTCTAGGGTTCTAATTTGTACCCACTTTGACAAGGTTGTTCTCACTAATGCTAAAGAATCTCCTGGCATTTTGAAAGGAAAATTACTGCATTAAAGTCAGACAATTCTTGGTGAACTACYTATTCTTTAAGCTATGTTCTAGGCAACCATGCCTATAAGTCCTTCCTTAACTTCCTGTCTCTTATAGAAATTACAAAGTATGAAAGAATTACTCTCTAAATAGGATTTTTTCAACTCGTTCAAATAGCTAATGTTTAGCACAGGTAATTTTTAACTATTGAAAGTAATGCTGTTTAGACATACACATATATTTCATTTTAAAATTTACAAGTTTATTTCTTAGGGATGTGTACAGACACATATAGAGGGATTTTTATGCATACATAAATAATGCATTGTCTTCTAGATCACCATATCCTCTGAATATAAATTCTACCTTTAAAAATCAATAACACTCTTTCCTTTGTCATTGGCTGTAATTTGCCTTATTAAATCTGAAATATTTTGTATGCGATTTATTGGTAATCAATTGATTTCTGCTTGTGTACTTTTCCGCTTATCCATGATCCATTTCACTCCTGGTCCTATTTAATTTTCAGTCATTTTAACTTTAAACTTACTGTTTATCAGGTCAACACTGCACTATTTGGTTTTATAYTCTCTGGAGAGCTGGAGGTATTTTTACTGGGATATACTTGGAGATATTTTTACTTGAAAATCACCCTTGGAAATACTTCTGTTGACAAACCGTTGTGTTCGAGCATGTTCCTACCGTCTCTGTGTTTGGGGCCACGTTTACTCTGAGATACTGCCCTTTTAAAGTTAGCCTAGTTTGTTCTGGGCTTTTCATTTGTTTATTTTACCTAACTTTTTCACTTTGAAATGAGTCAGATCCAGCAAACAGTATCAAAGAAGGTTTTTTAGAAGTGCCTACSCTGTGTGCCTTCTCCACAAACACTGCTACATATAAAAATACCACATATACCACATACAAAAATAAATGATCTATTTCCTATTGCTAATAAACATTTAGTTACATTTTGTAAGGAGGCAGCATACACATTGCCTGTGAAAATCAATTAAAGTTCTGTGAACAGAAGGTTTCCAGAATCAGACACATATGCTCTAGACCAATAYTTGGAACATTAAATAGGAGCAGTTGAGAAATAGGTCTGCATCTCTATTATTGGAGCAATCCAGTTGGTTTGTGCAGTAAAATTGCAACAAGATCACATACAAAAGAGAATTGATCAGAACACTTCTTTGCTTTTTTGTAGTACTATAACCATTCCACTTTCATTTTTCTAGCTTTTATTATGAAGCCTGCTGAGCACTTTTTTATGGGAACTACTGGATTAGGGCTACATTTAGTAGAGTGTTTAAACACATGCCTAATTTTAAAAGGTGCAAGTATTCTCCTTGAAATAAATGGGACTGCTTCTGTAATTGAAGTTAAGCATCTGCTCAAATATTTCTTGGCCTGGGACTGCAATCTGTAATGCAGATGGATTAAAAGTGGTAGACAGTTTGAAGAAATGTATGTAGAGCTACCGGAGAGAGTCCAGCAGAGGGCTACGAAGACGGTCAGAGGGCTGGAGCACCTGCCCTGTGAGGAACGGCTGCGAGAGCTGGGCCTGTTCAGCCTGGGGAAGAGAAGACTGAGGGGGGATCTGATCAATGTGTACAAGTATCTGAAGGGAGGGTGTCAAGGAGATGGGGACAAACTCTTTTCAGTTGCCCCATGTGACAGGACAAGAGGCAATGGGCAGAAATGGAAGCACAGGAAGTTCTGCCTGACCGGGAGGGGGAATTTCTTCCCTGTGAGAGTGACGGAGCACTGGCACAGGTTGCCCAGAGAGGTTGTGGCGTCTCCTTCTCTGGAGATGTTCAAAACTCGCCTGGACASAATCCTGTCAACGTGCTCTAGTGACCCCTCTTGAGCAGGGAGATTGGACTAGCTGATCTCCAGAGGTCCCTTCCAACCTTACTGATTCTATGATTCTATGTCAGAAAAGCCTCCATAATGTTGTAAATCTATCTAGATGCTTACACAGAATCCATCTCTACCAACACTGTAGTATCCATCTCAAAGTAGCCAAGAGTGAGGTCATATTATTCCTGGACCTAGCCTAGCTGGTCTTTGTCACTGGACCTCCAGGGCCAGTAAGGACTCCATAGCTGAGCTACAGTGAATATGTCACACCCAGTGCTAAAACACAGCTGAGAACGCTGCTGCTTGCAGCTTAAACCAAATTGACTGGCTTTATCCTGAAGAGAAAGGAGAGTTTGTCAAAGGCATAGCAGCTACTCAACTAGGGACAGCTTCCAGCTGAGGGACAACAACGAGTTGGGAGTGGGTACCTCTTCAGTCACACCAGCCACAAAAGGCTGTCTCAATAGGTCCTGCATGCCATATCTCTCCAAAGCAATGAATACTTTTCCTGAAAAGTGCCCCCCATTCTCACCCTATAAGTCTGTCAGCTTTAAGTCATTTCATAGATCATTAGTTAACTGGCTTCAGATCCACAACACAACAAATATTCCCCCTCCATCTTCAAGTCATTCAGGCTCCATGGGGGATAATTCCTSAAGTAAAGCAGTGATCTTCAAGACAGAACTTTCCTTCCACTCTACAAAGGAGAAAGGTTTGTTAATCATGCAACTATGTATAAGTCACTCCCAAGATGTGCACCTGAGCTTAGAGCTTGTAATCTACCCACCCACACACATACACTGCAATCAGATCACTGTTCCCACAGAAAATAAGCATGCCGAAACACAAGTTCCAGCACTGTTCCAAGCAGTGATAAAACATTTAAAGAAAAGGTACAAGATGGTTTCATAAAGTCTCAGGGTAGCACAGGGGAGGGGCAAATGCACCCTTCACCTGCTGAGGAAGGTTAAAATGCAAACATGGAGAATGTTTGCTTTGATCTCATCTCACATACTTTACAGATCRGACCTTGACATTATAGAATTATAATTCCCAATATCAAAAAAAAAAAAAATCAGTTGTTTAAAAGGGCACTTTAATTCAAGAATTGGGGGCTACTGAAAAACTCTCAAAATGAAAGCCCTCAATCTGTTGTTTTCCCATCAGATAATATATCTAAAATCAGAAACATACAAGGAGGGGGGGAAGCAACAATAAACGAAGATTTTGGTGGAATTTCCCAACAAGAAATTCAAACTAAAATATTATCTTTGGAATTAATCTTAATGCCCACATCCATCTGAGCAACTGAAGAGCTTCATGGCAGACACAGATCACAGACATTTATATGTGTATTTTTCCACACAAGCCTGCTTAGCATTGAACTACACYTCCCAGGAGGCAATAGTCCCTTCCTTTGGAAGAGGGTAGCACATCATTAAACACCTGGTCATATAAGGTGTAGCTGGTTCAACTTGTTACCTTGGTTTAAGATGAAGATAAATGCAGTTATAGTTGCATTTTTCAAAAGACAGTTGTTCCATTTTTTCAATTCATTTCAAACAAGAGACTGCCAACTTCCTTTTGGCATTCTGGTGTGTGTCCTCATTAAAATAACCATGCACTTGAGTCTCCTCTGGTAGGATAGTAGCTAAAGGTTCCTGGCACTGGAGTACCCAAACACACCATAAATATTAATGGAGTTATCCTTCTAATATTGCTATGAGGCTTTATTACCCACATTTTACAAACAGGGAATTGAATTTCAAAGTGACTTGCCMAAAGCAACACAAGAATTTTATACTGTCGCCAGGGACTGAGCTCACATTTCCTAAGCCTTTGTCCAAAGTTTCTTTGCTGTTTTACCCTCTTATATACARCATAAAAGAAATTTCTGTGTTTCAGTATTTTATATTGGATGAGTTCTAAGCTATTTTCTCCCACACATGATCTTAAATGATACCAATATGAGCTCTTACTTTCAGATAAGAGGTAGAGACCAGGATTTAATTCCCAGTCTTGTTCTTCCCTTGGCTGTCAGTAAGCACATTCCCTGCGGGGAAAAAAAAAAAAAAAAAAAAAAAGTGCTCTGTGTTGCACAACCCCCAGTGATTGCTCTGGATGATTAAGAATTTGTACATTCCACGGATGAACTCTCCAATCTTCCTTAGCCTGAGGGATAGAAACTAAAATCCTAGGCTGAGCTGGAGAACTCTAGGGAGCTGAAGAGCATCCCTGGAGAAAAAATAATAGCGCCGGCTTGTATTTGTTTGGCTTTCCTTTGACTGTACTGACCAAATATGCAGGAACATACCAACATACCACATGCCTTGTAAGAAAGAAGAATAAGCAAAGCTCACCTAAAGGGCCTTGGAAAAAATGATGTTTTCAGTTTGCTTAGGCTCACCTCTCCCAAACTCTTCTCTGAATTTCTTGCATTCAAAGATCCATGTCAAAACCTACCCAGAACTATCATATTTTATTTAGTTCAGTACCCAGACTGCTGAATTTCTTACTACCCCATAGCTCTGGCTAGATTTGCTCAAAATTTACTCCAGAATTCAGCCAAGACCTTTAGCTGACCCTGTACATGGTTGAGATTTGTCACTCTAGCACAATCAGAAACATGAACAAGAAAAATATATATATGTCTCCAAAATATTCATCCCAGCCTCCACAATACTGAGGGGCACAAAATAGTAAAATATTGATGTCAACAGTGATAAATTATGAATTTAAGACTTCTTCAGCTGAACATTCAGATCTTAATCATAAACTGCTGTTTTAGCAAATTTSGCAATAACTTCATACTGACATTTAAAAGCAAGATTCTCTCATTCTCATAGATTTGAGCTTGACGCAAATCAGATGTGTTTGAGAGAAAAAACAGCCTCTAAATGTGGTCAATGATGTCTAGCATTCCTCTTCTGGATTCTTTTAAGGCTCTCATTCCTACCATGTCCTCTTCACTGGATGTCTTTAAARACATATGTAGCATGGTGACTTCAAAGTCCATTGCTTTTCCTATCTCATCATCACAGTAGTTAGCCCCAAAAAGGCAAGTATTTCCTAAACTTTAACATTGCCCACAGCTTGTAGCATAATGAAATAAAACTTATTTTTTCATGCCAAGTGGTAAAAATTCTTCAGTAGTTACACTTCTTGGGTTATTTGGCTTTTTTTCAGCCAGGACATGMTGATATCCTCATACAAATATGCTGATACTTCCTGAATAGAATTCAGATCTATGTTTTCTGCTCTGCATTTCAGTGTGGTCCATTATTGCGATGGAAATAATCTGTTAAATTGGGGTTTGGAACAGATAATCTTCAGTATTTAAGAATACTTTTGTTCTTAAACATTGGTTTGTTTTCAGGTCCTCTCTCCAGTAGCTTCAAATCAGTCTCCAATAAATAACCACAGTTATAATTAAACTTTGCACACACTTTGAATTCCTAGAGAAACTGGGAAGTGTTCTTTTATACCAACATTAGGCAGAGTCTGTAGGGCACAAACTACTCCATAATGCTTAGGTCACATAGGGATATTTCTTTGTATATTTATTAATTATAGTGTCATGAATTAATTRGGCACGATGCCACCAAAAAGCTATGATAAGCAGTGCTAATAGTATGGGCGTCTCTTACGTAAGTGAATCATCTTTATTTCTCAAATCAGCAATTATGCTGTGCCCTCTGGGTAAATGCCTTTCATASAAATTATTCCCAGAACCTCTTCAGAGAACATCTGAGACAGCGTTAAAACATCACTAATTTATCTTTCTGCACCTATGCTGGAACTCTTTTGGCTAGAAATTCTTGCACTAATGTCCCCACCTTTGGTATGAAGCCCTACTCCCACCTTTGAATTTTCTTTGGGATTATGGCTGTGCCACAGGTCATGCCATTAAGTGTGAAAACACTGCTCTTCATGGTGGCTTTGTACCTAGACCCCAAGCACAGTGCTCTGCTCTCAGTGACCTCTCTGATTTCAAAAAGACTGCCCAGGAAGGGGCACAATTAGATGAATGTGGATACCCAGCCTTTTCAAAGTTGAATTTTCTGAGGAGATGAAAAAGGAAACTGTGATGAAAAAAAAACAGCTTCTAAGAAAGGTACATAATAAAGGAAACCACATCCGAGTGTGAGAAGCACACCTAAAATGTGTCGAGGTTAAACAAAAAAAAAAAAANNAGAGAGAGAGAGAAATCATACAAAGTCAGAGAGCTTAAACTGTCAAATCCTGTTAGATATTTTTAAGAGTAAAAATGTCATCTGTAACTGCATCAGCAAGGCATGCCAACGCATCCTTCTGCTCCACGTTGTAGGGTACCAGCCAGGTTGCATGTGCTCAGCATCTCTGAAAATGAAAGCACTTCCTGAGGCAGACAGRTTAGATTGCCTCAGTCCTGGAAGTTTTGGCCTATTTTCCCTTTGGGATTAGCTAAATGACAGCAAGGACAGCAATCCCATGTTTCAGCTGTTGTCCTATTCTACACTGCCTCTGAGTAAACGTGAAGTGACTTGTTCCTCTTTCACGAGGAGGCAAGTTCCTCTGTGTTACCTGATGTTATGTGTCGTCAGCATCCCCAGAGACTGGGGGGATTTTAACCTCAACTCTCCTTTCACTTCTAGGCACCTCTGGGCATGTACAGCATAAGCATACAGGACCTGAGGCACTTCAGCAAGTTCATGTGGAAAACCTCGKCATCTCTGTGCTACGAAGTATCATAGTGGTTAAAAAAGACTTGTGTGTGCCATTCTGGGAGATTTAGGCACCTAAAGTTTGCCTCAGCTGGAACTTGAGCAAGCAAGTAACTTTTCAGCTCCTGTCCAAGGTGCCTTGCCTGAGGTTGCAGAGAAGAGCCGCAAAAGAAGTGAACTTTAGGCCTCTCAAATCCCAGCTAGTGCCCGTAACCACTTACCCATTCTTTCCTAATTTATACCTAACGTAGTCTCACTGGCTGGACTCTGTTGGGATCGCCAGTGCCATAAATTACTGCAGTGAGGTCACTTGAGAATCTGCACCCAGATTCACATTTTTACTCTGCTCAGTAACACATCAAAGCAGAATATGGAAGATACAAAGCACATAATTAGCATTGACCTGACTGCTTTGCCTAACAAGCATCTACAGAGAAGTAGTGTAGGCTAAGGTGTTGAAAGAGCTGCATGCATTACATTCTTTTAAAGACAAATTCAGTGTGGTCTGCAAGTGTCTATTGATTTCAATGAGATTTGTATCAGACCTCTATATAGACTAATTAAGAGCTGCTGGGAAGGATGAGCTGCCAAGTAAAGGATGTACTTATGACTGTATTTTGACAAAAAGGGAAAACAGGCTTTCCAAGGTACAGAATGTTTTCACTGTTACCGATATGCTTTATAAGCCTTCCTCCTCCCTATGTGTTTTAGTTCTTTTGTTATTAAACCACAAATATCTTGTGGACCAGGAAATCCAATATCTTTGCAAGTAATCAGATTTACATACAATAGACGTGGAAAGCATTGTCACCACTTGGGAAACTCATATGGCTAGAAGGTTTACATGTAGATATTCCTGGTCCAGCAATGCAGGGTGAAACAGGCTAATGAAACAGTTATAAGGGAGAATAGGTTAGATGCATTTATAACTAACAGATTTTTCATTCTAATTTTTGGTTTTGTCATTATATTAAGATTTTAATAAGCAAATTAACAGGTCAGCTAGATCCAGACAAGCCCACAGACAGCAGTAAAGCAGAGCACAAATATAAACCAATAATTCTGCCCATTCCATCCACAAGTGATCAGTCAGACTCCTTATTTTATCTAAAACAGTCTTCTCTGTCTTAGATCTAAAAGCACCCTTTAGAGAAAGGCAATAGATCACTGTTAGAGGTAAAGAAATATGCAAAGTCATGCCAAAGATCAGTGCCAGAGTTCAAAATAAAAAATAACCCTTAATAAGCGTTCAGTGGCCTCAACTATCCCTGATTATGCCCCTTTAACAGCTGACAGATTCTTCAGGCCTAGTGATCTGGTCTTCTGAATCAGAAGCTCAATCCTCCATGGATKATTGCAAGGGCAAAACCTGCCTCCACATACACTTTTATAGAAAGCGTTGTGTAAGAGACATCCCTACAACCAGTCGTTCATGTGCATATGGTCTGCAAATAGTTTGTAGAAACAGAAGCTCAAATTTAGAGTCTATTTTAGAAAATGGAGCCCTCTGAAGGGAGATAGTGGAGATTTAGACAGATGTCACAACCCAACTGTCTGTGGAAACCTACTGGTTAAAACATACATCTAATAGGGAAGGCTCCACTCTGCTACCAGCCTGCTTGGCAGGAGGCCCCAGAGCTGGAGTTCTCAAGGTCTATTTGTGAGGGGACAGCTTTCCTGGCAGCCTGGGGAGACCCCGCTTTTCCAGGGAAGCCAAGGGTTTCARGTGCGACACCACCAAAGAAAAGCAGAGATTTTTACAAGTCTGACTGTGTTCAGAAAAGTTTAGGGCATCCTGCTCTAGATGACAGATGACCTCCGGAGGTCTTTTCCAACCTCAGTCATTCTGTGAGAGAGGAGAGCACTCTCCAGAACTAATGGGAAACCAGGAGAACAGAAGCCCTGAAGGGAAGTTTAGAGTATATGCACTTTTTCTTTTTGCATTAAAACWTTTAAATTCATTAAAAACAGAATGTGAAATATGTCATTTCACTTGTCAGCTTTCCAGCTGCTAACAAATACCTAACTTGTGGGATTTTTTTGTTTTAGAATAGAAAGGATTTTTCTGGTCCTCAACCCTCATTCCAATCCAGGGCTGTGTTCCAATAAGAGGCTACTAATCTAGTGGATAGAGTCAGACACTTTTTTTTTTCCTGATAAACTAAGCAAACATAAGGTCACTGCAAAGACAGAAACCTGCAGCAGATGGAGTAGCAAAAGCTGGAGAACAGACAAATTTAGAGAAAACAAGCCAGAGAAAAGCACYTTCAGTGTTAGCAGTGGTTTCTGTGTTTGAATACTACTCCGTACCCGGGTCTAAATGCTGACACCATTTCTAACTCAGGGGATGTCTGAGTCAGACCGAGGGAAGGATTGCTGCAGAGTCACCCTGTTCTTACACCCTTCTGCAGCCGTTTGTCCCTTTGTGCCCTCAGAGACAGGATGCTGGGCCAGAGGGCCCTTTGGCCTGGCCCCGTACRGCTGCTCTGACACTCTGCTGTTCACGCTGCCGTTCAGAGGAAGTGATTTTCTCTTATTCCTCATCGTTGTTAGCAAGCAGCAAACCCTTCCAATGCCATTTTTGACAGAGTCAACTTAAACACTTGCATTCAAAGATTAGTCATACACTGCTGGAGTGAAAACAAAGGAAATGTAAACAGCTAATGCTTTTGCCAGAAGTATGCAAGAGCCTGTGTGGGAAAGGATATGATATAAGAACTTGTGTGATCATACATTCTTTTATTAAACTAAAACCTTTCACAACAATTCCTAACATGATCTTTTTTTCAAGTATCACACCATTCATCAAACAAAGCTTGCCTGTACAATTATAAAATATGTAAGGCTTGTGATATCAGGTAGATCCTTCTATCGGGTGTATTTCAAATTGTCATTGTTTAATTATTAACTGACTCCATCATGTTTTCTTTCTATATGTGTTCTTTATTTCAGGAATACATCTTACATTATTAAATGAAAAAGATAAGTTCATTCAAGAATCTGAAGAATAAGATGAAAATCAGCTTATGTATGTTTTGTTTCCTCCCCTCCCTCAGCTATCTCAAATTCTGGCTGTAAATAAGACAGAGAGAGGAATGAGGATCCATTATGGGGAGTTATGTAGGAGACATTGCCTTCACCCACCTCTGTCTCATCCCAGCCTCAGTGATCTCACTAATATAAAGGAAAAATGCTATACYATAGAGTTTAAGGAAAACTACACTTTGGAACTGGCCATTTCCCAATAGATCCAGGAGAAGTTTATTYTGATAGGCTTTTTGGCCCTCAGTTTGTTTGTTTCCTCAATGTAGTTTAGGTGACCTCTTCATGAAATGCAGAAGTCTGGTAAACACAAATGTCAAGAAGCAGTTTCATAAGTATCAAAAGAGATTGTTTTGACATCACTAAAACTGACCGTTTCAATCAGAGTGGGGTGGAGGGACAGGGAGATGGGGTACTATTTACAGAACTACTCAGCAACTTGTCCTGCTGTGTCCTGTTCTTTTATCACTATGTTAAAATAGCCCTACATGATGCAAAAAACACAGCTTTGAATCCCGCCCCCCTTGACTCTTTTCTGAGTTTACCTGAATCAAAGGTCTTTTCTTTCTCACAAGAGGTGCTGACTGAGAATTTAGGAGGAGTGTTTCCAGTTTCTCCTTTTGAAGTGGTACTTTCTGTATGGTTAAAAAGTCACTAGAAGAGTCACTGGAACGCACCAGTGCCCTTTTCCAGGTGTGTGCCCTTGTAGCAGGTTATGACTCTCTATCCTCAACGTAAATGTAAATGACTGTAAATTAATACTTAGAGGCTGATACAAAAYGAAAGCATTTCGGTAGGAGTGGGTGGGAAAACACTAACCTAGAATAGCTACAGACCTTCAGACAATGTTCACCCAGAAAATGAGACACGGGGTTTCAAATCCCCATTTTCATTCAGATAAAAATGGGATCTTAAATCCCTTTCATAATGTCCAAAGTGAGTATTTTAAAGAGAAGAGAGAGCATGTTCTGCTAATTGCTGTGATTTATTAGCTTTCTTCCCGGAATAACTTTCCAGAATACACAAAATACTTCTTCAATCTTAGTTTACGAGAGATTAAAAGAAAATCTACACAAAATACTTCTTCAATCTTAGTTTACGAGAGATTAAAAGAAAATCGGTTTCAGGTCAACCTGA
>NW_028185037.1:14494543-14567608 GCF_003343005.1 Rhea americana
GTTAGGAAGTTTCTGGTGTATTACTAAGCTGAAAAACCCCACAATGAGTATATTTTCCAGTTGTCCATTTCTTCTGTCCCAGTCCCATCAATTTAACATGCACAAGGAGTTTCCCTCATAGTCTAGATACCCTCTGAAGTGGACAGCTGGCAGATCAAGTGTCTGTGGCCCTRAAGCTGGAAGAGACTTTTAGGTAGATGAGATGAGTTTTCACTATGTGGAAACTTTCCAGGTGAGGGAAATGAGACACCCGAAAAAGCAACCTTGTGCTTAATACTAAATGTAATTTGCACTTACTCAGCTCAGACASTAAGTTTCGTAGATAAGGAGGAAAGGCAGCTGAACAATTTTAATTCCTTAGACCAATACCTCCTCATCAATGAGATAAAGCTCTTTTTTTTTCTTTCTTGTTTTTTTCTTTCCAGACTCTTCCTCCTTCCCTAATAAATTCTAATCATCCCTCACATGCTCAAAGCACCCATGCACTGAATGTTCCCCGCTGTCCCTTCTGCCTTATCAAGTTTCCGTTTCCTAATTAAATATAAAAATTCTAAAAGGACAACTTAACCACTGGCAGCTGATTCCATTCGGAACAAAAAAGCCTTCCTCTAGAGTAAGTTACATGAAATCACATGACTCAACAAGCTAAGCTAACTTCCTTTTACCTGGCCCAACCTTTTAGYAGTTGGCAGTGCTCCCGTGCCTGTGATTCAGGGAAAAGATGCTGAAGGGCCAGATTCTCAGAGACGCTACGCRCCCACGGCGAGTGCTGATCGGAGCTGATGCTGCAGATGCTTGGCACCTGTGCCATCCTGCCCGTGACATCTTCAAATCACTTTCTCTCAGTGTGATGGAGTATCACTTTCTTTCCCCCTCGCCTTTGGCCTGTCAGAGTAAAATTACCCAGAAGAGTGACGTTTATCTCTCTCTGATCTGAGCTTCAGAATAGTATTTGCATTTGAAACATCAAGTACTTCTACACCCACTTCTATAAACTGAATCACTACAGGGTTTTGAATATGCACCTGTACTTTCCATTGCTGCTTTGATTTATTCCAGCTAACAGGAAAAACAAAAACTAGAGTCTTTTATTTAAAGTGTTGGACTGGGCCTCTGAGTGTGTGCGTTCAAACTTTGAATCTGCCATTTGTTCCTCATGCAACTCTCACATGTGAGCAACACTTTGCTGAACTAGGGATGAAATAGTGGTTTCCTTTTTCCCGCCCTTTTACACTCTTGAACACTTGGGCTGCAAAGCTTGTAGGGTTATTTCTTATAGTATAAGAGGTCTTCWCCTGAGGTCTCTGGGCTCTGTTACACTGTAAACTACCACTTTATTCAAAATTTCATTTAGGGAGTTCAGTGTGGCAAAGTCTTTGTGCAGCTTTTAGGGGGACTTGTTGCAAAAATATCACCCCCAAGAAAGGCATGCAAAGCTGTCGCTGTGTTCTCACAGTCAGGTTGCTGTCGTTCCTCTCAAGCAGACCCTTTCTCCTAGGAGAGCAAATAGAAGTGTTAAAAAGAGGAAATCTGGTTACAGAGGGCCAGAGAGAGCAAGTACTTCCAAACAACTTACTGCTCTCTGCTTGCTGCCTTCTCTCCCATGAGTTTGGAGAAAAAGATGATCTCTGGATGAAGACAGGAAAAGTCTTTGTCATAAGCCTCTATTCCCTGATATGTTTATCCATTCCAGAGTTTAKTTTGCACTTTACAAAATGGAAGGGGAAAAAATATCAAYAACCTGAAAAAGCAGCAAATGATGATTCCTTAGAAATCAGAGGGAATGCCTCGCTGTGAGCCACAGGGTAGGAAGGAAGCAGTGAGCATTCATGCCTTCCTGTGCTTAAAGTCATTTTCTTTCCTTTTGGCTTTAGAAAGTATCATTTTGCCTAACCCAGAGCTCGTGCATCAGGACAGTGTGATTTTCAGAACGACTCTGCTCTGATACACAGATGAAAACTAGAGGGGAGCAAATGGGGAACAGAAATGAGGCTTTAATTCAGAAGAAATTCAGAGGAGGAATTTTGTCAATGTGGTCATTTATTTTCCTTTTCTTACTGATGACAGGGAATAGCAGAAAAAAAGATTTAGAATAACTGTTYTTGGTGAAACAAGAAATGAGAAAATCAGCATAACAGTGCTCTTTGCGAACACTAAATTTCTCTTTTCAAAATTTGAAAATTTAGCCTAATGTCCCCCAGTCACAGGAACACAAAGTACTTTGGAAAATATTCAACTTAATTGCTATGTACTCCTATAAAATGATCTGGTTCTATGGAATAAAAACAGATCATGGATAATAATTTTCAGACAAGGGTCAAGAAATATGAATAGTGTCAATTTTGCTGAATATTTGACAACACTTTCAATACYATAAAGCTGGAGGTATTGCAATATTCAGCACAAGAAATGCTAGTGTGCCTACTTAGAAAGAATAGTTTTTTAAATGCCAGTTACTTCATCAGCAGAGAATCATAAGGGGATGGAGGYGACTGGTCAATTTGTACATTCRAAATCTCATTGAAATCAACAGAAAGACTTTCATGGCTTGATCAGGTTAACTCTAGATTCTATTTGTCCTGGCTAAATATGAATTTTTCAGATGAGAGGAACTTTGCAGAGTTTTTTGATGTGTGACTCTGTGGCTTGCAATCTTGAAGTTCTTCAAGTTCTTCCTCCCATGCATTCTTGAGAGATTTTGACTTGTCTACCTAGCCTGTGAGAGTAAATAGTATCTTCTGAAAAAAAAAGAAAAGAAAAAAGAAAAAAAAAAAGGTAAATAGTATCTTCTGAAAAAAAAAGAAAAGAAAAAAGAAAAAAAAAAGCAGTAGTAGTTGTTAACAACATGCAAATTCTTTGAGAATGCAATGAAAGATAGAGATCCTATGGCTAGCTTTATTTGAATAAACACGTCCAGAAATCTTAAGTACAATTTAGTTATTTCTTGCATGCCAGGTGCCACAGAGTCTGTGTGCAGTATTAGCAAAAGTCAGGAGATGGCGATCTTGCAGATGGTCTTAATGCTCCTCACCTGATTATGTAACAGGTAGATTTGGGTGGGTGGCAATGCTTCTCTGTAAACTGYGGTGCAGGTCCATCAGATACTAATCCTCTCATTGTCTTTATCCCTCCTTGTCCAGGAGCATTTGCTGTACAAGCTGCTGTATTCACACTACACCTYTGCAACCAAAGAAAACCTGATCTCCAGCAGGTTAGCAAGAAAGGTAGATTGATACAACTTCATTATGCAGTGGAACTCAGTTCCAGGGATGTTTCTTTCGGGGAACAGAACAAAGGAACACAAACCAAGTTACTAACTGAAAGAATTAAGAAAACTCTAAGATATTTAAAGTAACATAGAGGAAAAGATTTTTAAAAAGACTTTTTTRTACATACTATAACGTTATCACTGGGGAGTGCGCTGAGGTTGAACTGCTCCACATCCAAACATGCAAGAGAGACAAGGTGAGGAAGAGATAGGGCAGCAGTCGGCCTCTTCCTAGTCTAGTGATGAGGTTTCAACGGTTGCTCTAGATCTCTTACGCTTCATCTCACTTATCAGACTTTCTTGAGGCCACAGGAAGAGCTTAGCTAGCCATACACCRTACTCCTAATTTTTGATTACCACAGATGGTGACTAGATGGGGACTATGCATTTTCGTTTCTCTTCATCAGAAATGGGAATTCTGGGCTCACATGAGAGTTTCTGCTGAGAGCTTGGGAAYTGTCAAGCTAAACTGACAGGTTTCGACAAGGTTAGGGAGTCTCATTGTCGTTTGCGACTTGGTGGGTTTCATGTAGTCATCTTGGGCAGGATTTAAACTGACTCAGTCCCATCCACGGTCATTAGGGATTTGAGGATTGTAGAAGATTTTATTATAATTTTCATTGGATACAGAGAATTTAGGCCAGACATGGCTGATGATTGTACAGACTCCCAGATGCTCATAAATGTCTATGAAATAAATACATACATACATATATATATATATACACATATATGTACACACTAATTAACTACTCCAGATTATACAAAAGTCACACTTTTGGTTGCACATGACAGAGATTTGTGCTGAGATTTTGGAACTGTTTGAACTTCAGACTCAAAGTGAAACTCGTGGGTGAACCAGCACAGTTCGCAACTGAAGAGAAAGCTCGTGCAGCATCCTGGGAAGGAGAACAGCCAGGTTTCACACTTCCTTGCATCTAGCGCAAAAATAAACAGAGTGAAAAAGCATATAAAAGTAGAATTATCAGATTCCTCAGACCCTGGTTGAGGGTCTTTTGACAAACATGCTCAGAGTTGTAAGTCTCTAGTGCRAGCACAAATCAGTACATTTTTTCACTATTCCTGGCATTGTCTTGCCAGCTTCTCTGACAGCTTGGAAGAGCCCTCTGMTTTTGTCTGGCCCAAGGATTCTCACCCTAAGGATTATAAGCTGTTGGCAGATGACTCTCATCACCCTGCCTCCTCGCAGGATTCATCTCCACAGGATGAATCTTTCAGTAGCAGACCTGGTAGAGGATGTCTCTAATTTCCCTTTGTTTGTCCCTAATCCACTTACGCTACTTCTTTTCCCCCAAGAGGTTACCTGCCTTTCTGTTGTGAGGCAGCTGCTGTTTGCCTGACCAAACGTGCTTTAAACCAGAGCTGAGAAACCATTGAGTTAACATAATAATATCAGTTTAGAGTGATCTACATAGATCATTTCATCAGGACAGCTGAGAAGTATCCTTGAGTGGGATAAGTCAGGAGGGGTGAGAAGTTTTTCAATTAGCTCTTCCAACAGAGAAATCATACACTTAGACCCCAGAGATCTGTTATAAGAAAAGGAGGCAACAATGCTGCCAAATACTTAATATGAAGCAGAAGGGACTTCCACCTGGCTGATACAGATAACAGGGGTAGGGCATCTCTACTTATCTGTTTCCTTTCCACCTTGGTACCTTCTAAGAATCTGGCCCTTCTCTGATTCTCCATCTCCATTTCCATCACTGTTGAGGGATCTACCCTGCCCAGCTAATTTTCTTCAAGGGTGACTCTCTTCAAGCAGAGGCATATTAACATCAGTTGAAATCCATACTCTTGGAGCTCTACATGCTGTTCTGCTGTCTCGGTGGTGGAAGTGCAAATGTCCAGTAGAGGAGCAAGGTAGGCACTTGAGTACTGTAACCCTTTATTAGTCCCTATGTGAATATTCTGAATTTGTGAGCTGAAGACTTTAGCTAACTAAACTTCATTTTCAGGAACATCAGGGTGCTCCGTAAGGATGTCTTTATCTCATAAATATTTTAACATTTTTATGAGTCCCAGTTCCCCATCTCCGATAGGGAATAATAAGACTCTCATTTACTGGGTTTCTAAGGGAATAGGCATTTATGAAAGACTGTGTAGTAGTGAGATTCCACAGGATGCAGGGTCCACATCAGTACCATAAATAGACTACAGATACTTTGAGTAAAACAAAGGAGATTTTGGCTTCTGGTGTCTCCAGACTAGCACAGGGAATGAAAGTTTGTTTAACCCACAGTGCTCTAGATCATCTTATGAGATCAAGGTTCTTTTATTTTGTTTTTTGTTTGTTTTTAGTGAGGTTTCTGGAAATACCACAAAGAAAAGTCTTGTCATGATCTTTCATTCATTCCAACTTCCAGTCTCAGTCAAAAGGAGGAAGTTTAGAGGAGTTGAAAAGTATAAAAAAACAAATGTAACTGAACATTTGTGTTTCTATTAAAAGACTTTTTTGGGCTCCAGCATGGAGAAAGGGTTGAGGTAAGGTTTTGATTTCACCCTTACTGGCTCCCACACCCATAATTTTAACTGAGCCTTTTGTAGGTAAGTAGCATTTAAGTGGAACTATTTCTGACCGCTAGGGTCCTGCACTCTGCTGCGTGGTGCCCTTTCATTAGGAATTAGCTGACCTGATGCTGAATAAACACATTGTGTATGTTGCAGGAGCTCTGATGTGGTCACTGTTAATTACACTTTTTAACCTATTGCAATCATGTGCTGCTTAGCCACACACACCACAGGATGTCCCTTCTTGGGCAGAGGAAGATTGTGGGGATGCACAGAGAAATTCTTAAAGGGAGAGACAGCATAAAAAAAAGATGCTAAGTTGTCTAACCTGATGTCAGATGCAATAATGAGTGGGTAGGAATGATAATAAATACGTAGCACTTCAGAAGCACTTTACATTTGGCAAGTGCTGTGCCACAATCAAGCAATTAATTATACAACCAGGACCTTCTCCTCTCTCACCAACACCCTCTCCACTCCTCTGAAGAGACCAGTTTGGCTTGCTCATTTGCAGTATTTCTCTGCACTGCCCTTGGCAGTGGTTTGCACTTGGAACCTCTCCCCTTCATCTTCAAATTGCACTCCTATTCATGACAACCTATTCAAACGATGCTTACACTCATGCTTAATGTGTTATTGCTGAGCTTTCCTCAGAGGTGCTTAAGGGTTCATTAGAACAATAAACTTTGAGTCCACCATCCTCTTCTTCAGGTCCCTGTTCTGGACCTCCGTCTTTTGGAATATTTGAAAGTAGTTAGGTGACAGCCACCAGTGATGTGGATCCTCCCTGCTCTGTGCATTAGTAATCAGTATCATCCTACTTTTGCATACAGTCTTCACTTAGCGCTAAATAATTTAAAGTAATAATTATGAAAATAATTTTGTTTTATCAACTTCACTGGAGCATGTGAATTGATCAGAACCTCTGAAAGTTGGACGACTTTGGCCCATAATCTACTGAGAAAGATAGGCAGAGAATATATATATATATGTGTATTTATTTATTTATTATTAGAGATAGTAGTCCAGTAAAATAACCGGCTTATTTGGTGCTGGAGYAGTCTGTCTTCATTGAGTGTCTCCAGCAATGTAATTATGCCATAATTACAGCAACACTAACTCCTCTCATCTAAACAGGTCCCAACTTTAGACATCCTTTTTAAGCACTCACTAACCTCTGTGCCTCTTATTTCCCACATTGATAAAGTAGGAAGCATTATTATTAACACTATTAATTATTAATATAACTATTAATATGTGCAAAGCCCCAAGGCTTTCAGATGAAAGATGCTGGATAATCATAAGGTGTTCTCTACACAGCCATGGGCTGTTAGTTACCAACTCAAATCATGAAAGATTATCAAATGAACACACTTAAAAAGATTGAACTGATCAAGTAAAGCATGCCATGGGATAATGGTCTCCTGTTGCTACAGAAATCCTGAAGTATTAATCTCCARTAAATATCACAAAGGATCTGAGGCTTTTCTCTTCAAAGGAGGAGGCATTCACCTTGTCACAAACAGTGTTTGAGGGCTGTGACACTCTGTTATGCCAAATCACTTGCTGAGATTGAATAATTTCATGTGATGGATGTCTGCAAAGCGGAATCACAGTTACTATCTGGCTATTGTCTGATTCCTTTCCATCAGCCAGCTAAGGAGACCTCAGAAAATGCTGAGAGTTTCAAATACATTTTTTCTTTAATATTTCAGCCTTGGTACAATCTTAAGCATTCAGCTACTGGGGAAAGCTGCTATAAATCAGCCTAGATTGAATGGATGTAGAGTTCCCTTTGTGGAAACACTCTTGGGGTGCAGAGATAAATGATGTCTCAGGTGGCTTTCTAGAAATGTTTTCAATGACACTATAAGGAGGCCTGGATTCAACCTCCCAATTAGATTATAGTTTCTTTAAAGTCAAAGGAGAGAGATGGACGTTTCCATAGAGCAAGTTAAGTCATACCTAGGGTGACTTGCCCTCTGCAGGTACCTAACTTCTCCAGGCTGTCTTCACAGACAGTAGGGCAGGCTCCTTAAGCACCCAGACTCAAACTATGTAAATCTATGTATCTAAAGAAAGTATATCAGTGATCCTCAGCTTGAGCTCTGGGGTTAGCTTAGAAATGAAGAACCTGGAAACAATGACGCTTTAGCATGGGCCCACATATTCCTGAGTATCGTGTTGTCATAATGTTGATAAAAGCTTCCCATGTACCGAAACTTGGGACAGGCAGATTTCTCGTCTRCCTGAACACAGGTTCTCCTAAGCGCAGCATAGTCTGTGCAAGCAGACTTGGCCAGCTGATATGACACTGAAGTGGGAAAGCCCAACAGGGCCCTGTGTGTGTAAACCTATTCTCAAGACTATTCTCCACTTCGTAATTTAGGTACACCCTAAAAGTTAAGTGGAAAGCTCCCGTAGATGAACAACTGTCTGATGTACATGTGCACTGTTTACTTTGCACAGCACTTTTAAACCATCTTGTCTTGGCATCTGTCTACACTCTGCTCTTACTACATAATATTGAGAAACAATTCTCAGTTTCCTTGAAGGAAGTGATGGCTTTGCAATGAGATTGAAACACTCGGTATGGGCTTCGCACTCTGAAACAAATGGCTTGCGCTAACCTTATAAGTAGGATTTGACGGCAACATACACGTATTTCTGCTTTTCAGACTGGTGGAGCTAATTGATTGCCCACAGCCCTAGCCTGGAAAGCCAGACAGCTGGAACCATCAAGGACTCTTCTGCCTAAATGAATTAAGTAAATGAATTAAACAATCAGACACAAACTAGTGGGTGTTCAGCAATTGCCTATCATTTGAAATGGAAGGCACAAGTAATTGATTGTGCAGTTATCGTACCACACCACATACATACACATCCCCTACTCTTGTTTATATCTTTCCAATGTGGGGAAAAATAATTGCAAGACACACGTAATAATTTGTCTTTCCCTGTGTGGTAACAGCATCAATAGTCATTATTCTAATCTCTTCCTTCAAAATATGCTGGGCATTTCAACATAGAAATAGAAAAGCAATTCCTTGTCTGAAGGCTCACAGTATGTGCTAGATCCTGCCCCAGTGGAATAACACCTACCTTCATTATTGGGATTTAGTATAGGTAAAGCAGTCAGATTAAATAATAATAATAATAAAAAGCAAGGGAAAAGAAGAGTAAAGAAAGACAGGCATAAAAATTACTTGGATATTTTCTACGTGTTACATGGATTTTTTTATAGGTTTTAGTTTAAATACATTGATGCTAGCAGGTGAGGAAGCAAAGCAAAACAAAAAAAAAAGAGGTGGCAATTATGATTGTGGCAATTTGGCCATTTAGATTTGATGACTGGCATTATTGACAGATGAAATTGCAAGTGTCCTCATGGAAAGAGACAGTAGAATATACTGAATAAATAAGAGATTCTGAAAAAAAAAAGTTATGAGGCTATATATCTTGGTTTATGCACAGGAGCATCCACCTCATTCTCCTTAGGATCTTCCTGCTGACCGTATGAAAGCTAGATGGAGACAAGGATATTTGTGCAGAGTTCAAGTTCTTTCTCATGCATTGGTTTTGTTTAAAAGTGATTTCTTTCTAGAAAACAGTAACTTAGGTTTTCAGTAAATAGGAACAGATTTCTCTGAATGTAAAGAAGCATGAGAGCTAAGTAGTGACTGAAATTATATCACCTTGCACATAAAGCCCCAATTTTTGAAAAATAAAAGACCTTCAGTCATATGCCATAAAACTGTATCCACTTACTCTTAATAACGTAATATGAAAATACTTAGGAAAGACCAAATAAAGAGTCAAACAACTCTAGGAGATAATCTGTCTGTGAATGACTTTGTTGGGTTCAGGAGTCTCCTACCCAAATGCTATTTCATCTACATCACCAGAAATATTATGGTAATGCCTAAATCCCAGAGCAAAACCAGGGCTCATTTCTGAAAAGGAAAACAATCTTCAACTTCAAAAGCTTATAACATGAATAGAAAATTTAGACAAAGAGTAAGAAGAGTAAGAAGAAAAAGGATATATTATTTCTCCTGTATTGAACTCTGAGGCCTACAAAATGATTTTTCCATGGTCAATAGATCAAGTTATGATAAACGTGAGGGCTGGACAGGACTTTTCTTCTTCAGCCAAAATGTGTGTTTTCTTCTACTCATGTGCATTATGAGTGACTCTGTTGGCAGAAGCAGTTGAAAATAGCAAGGGGAAATGGCCTGGCCAATATGACAGAGAACTTAGATGTAAGTTTGGGTAGATATGGGATGGAGTAGGATAGTAAGAATGTGTAGGACAAAATGCATTTGTGTTCTTCAGGTCTTGTCCAGATAGGTGGGATGGGAAGGATTTGATGGGAGCAATTTGATTTTAGATAGGAAATATCCAAGTCTTTATGTGAAGGTTGAGAACTTCAGCTCAAAGGCTTCAAGAGCCTGGGGCCTGGGTTTGGCTACAGATTTTCTTAATTTGTATTTTGCTATACTCTTTGATATTTGGCCAAACTTAAACAAGAACTCAAGCATACTTGGCTTTGCTAAGATTTCTTACTTATGCATGTATGTATGTATTTATGTTCATGTACAGCTGTGTGACTTGTTATCTCAGAGATACAAATGCTTGCAGGATGGGGAAGGTCTCTGTCACAGCTGATGATCTGGCGCGGTTTGTCATCCATCACTAGGAGACAGGCTGGGATGAGAATGGAGCTGTTCGTGTTTTCCACAGTGCAAGAAGAAACTGCCCTGGCCTCAAGTTTAAACAGAAAGGAAAATAGTTTATTTTTTGAGAGGAGGAGAGAAACTGAGTGTTCCAGCCTATTTTAAGGGGCACATTTGTGCCCACTTTGCCAGAAATTAGAGGTAAATCATTACAATGCCCTGTCTCCCATAAATGCACACATGCTGGTAAGGCAGGGTGGCCTTCAGCCATTTCAGCCATTTCAAATCCTTCCCATCCCACCTATCTGGACAAGACCTGAAGAACACAAATGCATTTTGTCCTACACATTCTTACTATCCTACTCCATCCCATATCTACCCAAACCTTTGTTTTTAGGGTTCAGTCAGAAGGGGAGCAAATATTTGCAAGAGAATATTTTACTAACAGGCACACTCTCAAAGGTATACTAGCTGAAAAAGAGCTCTGCCATCATCCTCCTTTATTGTACGGTCTGGCAAGCTAGAAGCAGGCAAGACAGAGAAATAAATCAAGTGCTCTGAACCTGCATGTTCAGCCTTTGCAGCAAGCCTATGTAAGAGCTGCTCAAATGGGAGGGTACTGATAAGATGACCTGACTTCACAGAATTTTGAAGAGCTGTCCTTTGAACTTTGAAAGCCTTATTTGTAAAAGATAAGATTTATGGCTCTAAAAAAGTCAGGAAAGAGATGACAAACTGTTGTGACCAAGGGAAGCATTCCTGATAATTTTCCTTTCCAGTTCCAAGAACAGAGCATTTTAGAAACACAAGTGGACAATAACCGCTTTGCTGAATCTGTTTGCCTTTGATTCCAGTCAAGTTGACATTTGGAGCTTTACTTAAGTAACTTTTATATACCTTTAAAGATTAGATCTTGATAGCGGAAGAACCTGTACACTTTAGATGATTTGTCTCTGTTCAGATGCTAAAAAATAGAAGAATAAAACATCCTCACATTTCTGAATGTGTCAAAACTTTCTGACTTTTGTTATTTGCTAGACACAGGCATTATTACTATTTCATAAGTATTCATATTTCACTTGCAGCCCCAGTGGAGATCAGGGCCCTGTATAATAAATAGGTAGTGTTTATTAATGAAAGACAATTCAGCCTGAATTCATTTGACCTAGCTTAAGATATTTAATTGAGATGTCTAATTTAGGACCAAAGTCACTGGAGGCTTCTATAATCAGTGGGGTACTATGTAGGGCGATTCAGACATTTGTCAGACAGAGTTGCCCTGTGGAATTGCTTCTCTCCCTTGTCTACATATAAATAGCTCAGGCATCTGAAGTGCTGAAAGGTAGGTAAGATAAAACTGGGCATCCCTTCTCACTAGACTGTACAGTAAAGAAACAACAAAGCGAGAAAAACAGCAGTAAAGGAGAAAAAAATATATTCCCTCTTTGCATAAAGAGTATGAGATACAGAGCTTAGGTGATCTACCCAAGGCCAAGGACAATGAGACAGATGCAGGTATTGATGATCCATCCTTTGAATACAAGATCAGCACCTTAATTTTCTTTTTCTTAAAAAAGCTTATGTTTCAGGCAATGGCTTCAATACTTTTCTTAACATAAATAAAGGCATGAGAGCTGGAAAATGCTTCTACAAATTCATTCCGATTATTTCTTTCTTTTTCATAATATTTAAAATGATTATGAAGTTTATTCATTACTGTAATATTTGTTATTTTTCCTCTGAATATTCACAGGGATGGTTTTCCCTTTGACAGGATATCAAATATATTATCACAAAATAGGCTAATGTAGGTGCACTGAAGTCTGTTTCCCACCTTGTGTTTATAACAGCTTTGGCCAAGCAGCGTATGGCCCCAAAGGCTCAAGAAAATTCATGTCTCTAGAGCAAGTAGAGTGGCATACTCCTGCCCTAAAACATGACAAAAAGTAAAAAACATGAAAATTTCAATGATTGATTTCCTTATAAAATTATTTAATTTATATTTACTAAAATTAAGATGTGAAATTATCATAGCACAAAGAACAGAGGCATTTTTTGCAACTAATAACAGTAAGTGGTATATCAACCTTTTTTTTATAACTATTGAAAACACATCAGAACAATTCAATATCATGAAGTTTTACTCCCCTTTACTTCTAAGAGATGGATACATACAAATAGAGGAGTGAGTATAGTGCATCAGAGCAAAGGTCTGTCTAATTCAGTATGCTGTCCCCTACAGTGTCCATTTTTCACTAAAAAAATGCCAACTACATTGAACAAGAGAACTGAGCAGCCAGAGACACAATTTAAGCAAATACTATGTGAACAGCAAATGGATTAAAATATTCATGCAACAAACAGTTTCAAAGCTGTAAAAAAGTACACAGCAAACAGAGACAGAAAAAATTAATTAAATAAATTATTTGCTTTAAATACTTTGCTCAGCTCTGATGGATGTAATTTCTGCCTCAAGGAAGAGAAAGACATTTCCTGAAATATATTTTATGTAACAGAATTCAATTCAGCAGTTGGCAATAAGAGTTCAACCTTGTATCATAAGAGGAAGAAGGAGTTCACAGGTTAGTGAAAAAGGGAGAAAGTCTTCTGTGAGCTACCAGGTATGAAAAGGTTATGAAAAGGGTACAGAGAAGAACCACAAAAATTGTGTGAAAGTTACAGAAGATGAGAACATTTTCTTGCTGTGAGACACAGAAAGAGCTCTACTTGCTTAGCTGCTCAAACAGAAGATGAGCAGTAAATGACCTGACAATACAAAACTGAGCTACTGACAGACAGTCCTAAGGGAGGAGATAGATGCTCTCTGTCTTGATTTCTTCCAGTATGTTTCTTCAATATAAGTTTTAGCCAAATGCAAATTAGTGAACTCAATGTAGCTGTGCAATATAGGAAGCTAAACCAGATGTTTCAGATATTTCTAAAGAGGATGATTGTTTGTTCGCTCAAGAAAAATAGATTTTGAACAGAATTTCTCATTGTTGACCAAGAAATTTTGGTATGTAACATTCAGGGTGGCTAGAAGCCTGGCAGAAGAAGGATTTCATGTGGACAAGTCAGTTGTTTTTTGTATGGCAGAAAGCATGTTGGAAAGTCAAACAGATGGATTGTCCAAATAAATACTATCCTTAAAAACAAAAACCAAAACAAAGTCAAACCAGACTATATGGTCCTCAGCAAAACATCAGACTACATAATAGATTTGGTGCTTCTTCTCACTCATCCACTGCTCAGAGAGAACTTACACCTGTTTGAGAGGACTTGTATTTTCCACCTCATGAGAGGTGCCCTAAAGACCAGGTTGACAAGGATCTTCAGTAGTACTGCTATTCCAAACACACTTGTGGAAGTACCACATGCTCGAAAGGCAAGTAACTAAAAATCCATCTGACCTTTGAGTGGAAAAAGGAAGAAAATAGAAAGGAGAGAAAATAGAGAAGAGAAGCAATGGCTCTCTGGGTCAGTGTATATATCACTGAATAAGGAAAGAGGAAATGTGAATTTACATCCCTGCTCAAATTAATATTCAGATATTTAGTACAAAGGAGAACATGAGCACCTGCCACCACTGTACAATCACATCAGCTGTCAGGAGAGTTGTAGAGGAAACAGTTTGTGGGTTTTCTGGAACTCAGGCAAAGAACTCCTCTGCATATGAAGTTCTGAGAATGCCCTTCTTCACATCTCCATGCAGGCAGCTTCTTTGCTTTTCATAGCAAAAAAAATCAGGTTGAATGTCTAGGGTTAAATGTCTTTTCTATCTTGTCTGTAAGATACACTTCTACATTGACCTTCTAGATGCCAAAAGTAATTTAAAAAGCACCCATAACTGAAATTAATGTGTTTAAATCATTTTCCTTGACCTAGACATACACTGGCAACATTCTTTCCTTACACATGTTCACATGAGCTAGCAGGAAGCTATTCCTCAGTTGTCATGTATCTGAAATCATAGCAAAATTGCTTTGCAAAAGACAAGTAGAGCTGACTGAAACAAGGATTGCTATTCAATGTGAATCAAACATTTTGATACTTGTTTCTATCCTGAAATAGAATTTAAACCTCAAAACTCTCAATATATGTTGTAGAATAAAATGGATGTTTAAAGTATTAACATAGAAATTTCATGATACTTATTTTGGTGTTTGTCCCGCCACCTCTGCTTGCACAATTATAGACTAGCATGTCTTTGTCCTCCTCTGTGGTCTGGCCAGATTTCATCTCCCTTCATTTGCCACAGCTATAGGAGCAGAGTAATGAAGGCTCTAAGACAATTTATTCTCTCCAAATGCCAAAAGAGTATATCAGTGTTACACAGTTTATCTGCTCTGCTAGCTTCCCCTGCCATGATATTGTTTTTTAAGGAACAGAAAGTTTTATTTAACATTTACATTAATTCCATTTAAATGTTTCAAAACTCCCAAGGTAGCAACAGCCTTGGAGTTCACTGTAATGTGATGTTTCCTGGATGTGGGCCTCCACTGGCAATTTGCAGATGCACATCCCATCTCCTTAAAGGACAATAAAAGATCTCTACCCTCAGGAGTCCTTCTCTCCTGTCTGTCACTTCCTAGAGTCATCACTTATGAAAGAAATATCCACCTTAATCTCAATATGTAGAGAAAGCATCAACTCAGATATGATTAAAGAAGTGTAAATTTTCTCACATAACATTATCGATCTGTAATGTGGATGCCTGCATCTGAATGAGTTACCTAAGCTCCTTTTATAGACAACGGAAAGAAACTGGCAGCTACAGAGCATGCGATTCATCCTTTTTAGATATTTATCTGAATCACCTAAAAATGCCCTTTTTTTCCTTCACTAATTGTGAAGAGGATTTACACAGCTAGCTCAGACACATTTCCACATTGCCAGCATCTACAGTGTGACAGCATGGATCTACTCAGTACAACAAGGTTTCCCTACTTTAATAACAAAAAGGTTAAAATTGTATATAATACAAATGAGAATCTGAAACCATCTGGACTTGTTCTTTATGGCTGCGATAGTGGATTTTTGTTATGTTATTTCTGAGTTACAGTAACATCAGAAAAAAACAGAGCCAAGTCTTAGCTTACCTACTCTATGTCATAGCTATTGACCAATTTCATTAGGATGCCCACTACAAAGAGATTAAAGTTGACTGTGGAAGCCAAAACTCAGCAGAGATTATGAGAATTTTCTAATAGAATAAAGAGTACATCACAGGTGATGATAAACTACCTAGAGTGATTTGGATAAATTAAATTCTTTGAGCGTTCAGTCTCTCTAATGATTTTTAAATGAAACCACTATGATTTATGGCTCCAGAAATATGTCAAGCCTGAAGTTTACAGTTTTAAAGTTACTTTATTTAAATTATGTGAATAAAAATTTTCGTTGCTCTCAAATATTGTTTAAGATAGATGAGTTAAAAAATATGGGCCGTAATGTTGGATGGCATGGTCTAAAGGATTAATGCATTTCTATCTAGGAAAATACTGTTTAAAATCTAAATCAAGACACTTGTTTAAAAAAGCTAAGTAGTTTCTTCCCAATAAAAAAGTCCCACGTTTTTAGGATGAAGCATGCAAGTATCCCCTGAAGAACAAATCAAATGAGAATGATGTTCAGCTAAGAAGCTTTGGATTTGATGCCACAAAACTTCCCCTCCAAAATCAACGAGCATTTAGAACGAGGGGCAATGGCCCTTCCCAGCTCTTTCCAAAGCACGTAATGAGGAACACACATTTCAGTGCCTTATCTGTAGCACACCTGTATGGTAGGCTCCAGGCACTGCAGTTAGCAGGTACAATTAAGGTTAGTGCTGCATCTATAAGGGGCAGCACACTCTGCCAGGCTGGAGAAAGTCCAGATACCTGTGTTTTAGTCCGGGTTCTCATTTTGATCTGCCTTCTAGAGTTATTTGTCCCTCTCTTCATCTTCCTGCTCTTTGTTTCTTTAGGCTGTGAACGCTATGACAGGAGAGGGCTAAGGAACCTGCCAGGTTATATTATCCGGTGTGTGGTTTCTTGATGGCCATTTACTTTCCTTGGGAATAGGCATGGAGCAGGTTATAAGCTAAACAATTTTTTCTGGAAGCAGCAATATCTCCTCTATGACCATTCTAAGATGCTGCAGTCCTTACCTGCCAGGTCACCTCTGAGCACACAAGAGATCTGGGTACTGCCATGAAGCCACTAGAAGTTAGGTGGCCCATCTGTCTGGTGCGCTGCTGAGCAGACATCTCTTTTATTCCATGCCTCTTATGTGGGCTGCTGCAGTACAAATTGGTGATAGTTTATTAACAAAGGCTCTGATGAGCACTGAATAGTCCCTATAGGAAATGTTTTGCTCCTACCTTAATGAATATAAAACCATTCCTGCGATATGCATGACCCAGGGTACCAGTACCTCCAATTGCATGTATGTGCATAGGGCCTGAGCCAATTTCTGTACTCAATCAATGGTGTAAATCATACCACTGTTTTTGAGGAATCATCAGTTACACTTGAACATATCTGCATTTGTAATGTAGGAGTATATTAGAAAGAAGAATATGCTTAAAGACAAACTTAACAGTTCAGAACTTGCCTCTCTGAAAGTAAACGTAAGACAAAGAATAGACTGTTTAGTCTCAGGACAATGGGCCAGTTTAGCTCCAAGAAGCCAGTAGTCCAACATATCTTCAGTAGAGCTGATAAGGAAAATAGAATTTCCATTCTCAGGAAATGCCAGCATATCAAAATAATGTTGTGCTTATAGTCAGAAGAGGAGCCACAGTTTCAAGCCTTACAAAATAACAAATTTTATCCAAAATCTTTTCTTTTGTAGTCTTGAATAATTTCTTAAATATACCATCAAAACACTCAGAAGAAATAAACACGCTTCATTTGTAAAGCTAACATACATATTAAATGTAATATATTGTACTACACAATTACAGGCTTCATGCAAGAGAAACATATAATTAAATAATTGTTATAACCTCTAAGTTTAACAGGCACATTTTAACAAACTGTTTTGAATTTACTGAAGCAGAAGTTATTTCTTTTGCTCGATTCTGATTTTATTTTTATTGAAATCAACAGGCTCTTATGACTTTTTTGTTTCACAAGAAACAGCCATTACATCGAGAAAATTTTGTTCAGCTCTGGGCTTGAAACTTTCTTCCTTTGGCAAGCAATTTTTTCCTAGAAGCATTGAGTCCCTCTTGCCCAGCTTCTCTGTGCAGATAATCACTGGACAAACATTAACTAATCCTTGTTGGCCTAATTCTTTTTATATCACAAGCACTGGAAAGGCAAAGGACCATTTTTCTTGCAATGTAACGAGTCTGGCGGGACATTGTTAACCTGGACAGGAGCATCAAACCAATGTGTACCACCCCAAAGCAAATTTACAGTCAGCATGTTCTACTAAGCTGACTAGAGAAATTCTGTGCAGCTACGCTGATCTGACAGTATTAGCTCTTTTAATATTTTCAGATAGCTGTCTACAAACACCAAGAGAAAAGGAGAGAGGTCACTTCAGATATATATAGAGAAAGAGCTCAAATGCAATCTGTGGCTGTTGAAAGAGACTGTCCTTTGGTTACTTAAAGCAAACATTTAGACGTCTGGACTTACGAGATTTACACTTCTTGATAAACACATGTAGCAGCTTCAACAAAGCCAAGCTTTTCTTTCCTCTAATTTAATACTTGCTCAATATAAATGTCAGATACACACATGCATGTGTATGCTCTATCTAGTGCATATTGAAAGTATGTGGGTGTGTGGCTACCAGGCCACGCTGAGGCTACTGGTCTTGTTGTCTTCCCCCCTCCCCCTTCCCTTTCTGGTGGTGTTTATGGAAGGAGAAAGTGAGAATAAATGATTAATACAGGACAAAGAAGGAGAAATTTTGCTTACTGGCTGATACAAGTTTGCTTTCTTCTTAGTTCCAACTAATTTAATTTGAATTAAAATTTATTTTCTTTGAAAGTTTTCCACAGAAAAATAGGCAGAATGGTTTTAAAATAAGCTTGAGTGGATCCAAGTGATGGCCTGTGGGATACGCCTTTCAAGCCCATGACTGGAGTAGCGTTTCAGTGCTACTCAGTGCTAGCCCAGAGACTACCTCAGTGTATTGCTGCTGACTGCTTCCAAAACTAGTGCAATAAATCTGCAGGACTGCAAAAGCTGAACAGCCCTGAAATGAACAGATACAATCTTGCAAGTCATGTAAAATGACACAAAAAGCGCTTATGAGGGAAGAAAGGCCCAACACAGGCTTTTATGAGAACATGATCAAGTCCCAAGTAGCCTTGAAGGAGATCCAACTCATGAACTATAAACTACTGTTAAATGTTATGGAAGAACTGACAGCTCCTTTATTAGAAAGGTTTAGAGTCAGGTTTGATAATGGAACTCTGCTCTCATCATTACGGAGGCTCATAATGTTCTAACACTGTTCCTAAACCTGGGAAAGATCAATTGTTATGCCCTTCACATAGTCTTATTTCATTAATAAGCACAGATGCTAAAATCTTGGCCAAGATAATGGCAGATAGATTAACTAAATTACTCCCACACCTAGCAGCTTTTAGGCCAAGTGGGATCTCCATGTGGGAGTCAAGCCGAGAAGACTATTTAGCCTTCTGTATTACATGAAGCATTAGAGCAAGCCAGATTTAATACAGCAAATGGAGAGCAAAAAGAGCGCATTTAGTTACGTGGAATGCCCTTGCTCTTTACAACATTAAAAAAATAAACTTTGGAAGACAATTTATTACCTAAATTAAAACTGGTTATGTTTCCCTGCTAGGTAATGTTTAAAGGACATCATTAATTCTCCTTATTTAATGCAGTTGGGGAAGATGAGGCAAAGTTGTTCCTTGCCCTGGTACCATTTGACTGGATAAACAATTTCAGAACAAGTCCATGAATGCAGTTTGACATCAATGGAAAATCAGTAGGATGAAGAGTTGCAAAAGGTTTGATGCCCTTTGAGTTTATATTTCCTGAGATAACGGTGCCATTCCATCAACGGAAGATGAATTTTGGAGGTCTGGCTGTAAGACTTAAAATCTTAGATAAGTCTGTTTAGTGACACATATTAATATCCTTCTGTGCTCTATAAGAGCTTCTGCAAAAAGCAATAGAAAAATTCAGGACACAGAGGTGTGTGTAATTATGGGTATCCTGGGAGTATCTACGCAATCAAGATCAAAGTCTCATTGGGCTTAATCATCCTCTGTGACACAGTAAGAGATGGCTCCAATGACTTCACTTCCTAACTACACAAGGCAAGTTGTTAGAAAGGGACCAGACAATGGAGAGAGTGACCCAAGATTCAGCCTACCAGCATCAAAGCTGAAGTTAAAATCCAAGTCGTAAGTCCCAATCCAACTCTGCAGTAATATATCGGTACATACCTATGTTCTAAACATTGCTGGGATATCACTGCACCATCCTCTATTTTTCTTCCAAATATGCAAATACGTCCCTGCCACTATTTAGAACTATGTACAGCCACTGCAGAGTACCCACAAAGTGCAAATCACAAGCAGGGAGATTGTCCAACAACAATCCTACTATTTGCTGGTTTCCAGCCTTTCTGTACACTTCCTTTGCCCTCTACTGCCCAGAAACTAGGCTGTGCTGTTTAATCTGTTCTCTGAGCCATTGATCTCACTGCGTTTTGTGTGTATATGCAACATCTCTTCTTCCAATATGGATTTAATGACAAAACTGCTTAAAAGAAATACAGTAATCAAAAAGAATCTATGACCCAGCCTTTAATCCTACACTTCCTGACAATTTGTCAAATCAAATTTTTGCTAAATTGCATGAAGCAATCATTTGATTTTAGTGGAAGAGCAAGAAATACAGGTTAGATCCGAATAAAATTAACTGAGGATGTAAAAGATAGTGGTAATAGGTAAGGTAACAGGTAACATTCAAATTACTCCAGCATCTCATTGAGTATGCAGTGAGCAGGGGTGAATCAGCCCACAGCAATTAAAAGACCTCATGCTCAGAAGATGTGAGTTGTATAACACGCGGAAAGTGAATGGAGCTTGGCTCCACTAACTGAACACCTAAACCATCCTCTATCTCTGTCTACCAAAGGACTGCTAGGGCTTCATGCTGGAGCAGGTACTGTATCCTTAGGCACAAACTAGGTAGAGCTGACACAGCATGACACCATCAGTCATGTAGTCTCCAGAGTGTCCCTTCAATCCTCCTGACAGGAGAAAGCAGCAAGCTTGATACTCTAGCTCCTCAAAGCAGATGATACCACTGTCCTGACCAAACCAGGCACTCCACTGGCCACAGCAGAGAAAAACAGCCTCTTTCTACACAAACCTGCCACCCCAAGCCACAATTCGCAGCTAGGCATAGTCCTGCAAGTTGTTGAGCAGTGCAGCCAGGTACTCAATGTACTCAGCCCCCACTGAAATGAATAGTAGCTGAGGGGGTTCAACAATTCTTAGAAGCGAAGAATGGATCCCTGTAGGGGAGGCAGCCCACAATGCAGCAAACATTCACAGACTTTGACTATTTGGTCCACACAAGGGCAAACTGTTTAAATAGGGCATGGAAAAAAACAGGTATAAAACCTAGGATTATATATCCTGTCTTTCACACTTCTACAGTCTCCTCAGTCGCCACAAAGATTATCCCATCTAGTCCAGAGGGAAATCAGTTCAGGAGAAATTTTCACACAGAAGAATTCATTAATTATATATATTATTTGTCTGAGACAATAAGGTGTCTGTGATAACAATAGCTATATTATTCATTAATCCAGATTTATGGGAAATACTTCTTAAAATGAAAGCTCTTGAGGCTGGTAACCCACAAAGGGTTCATTCTGATGACCTATAAAACACAGTTTAAACTTTCAAAAGTAAATACTGCTACACAAAGGTCTGACAGTAATGGAACTAAAGCCCTGAACTCAAATTAAATTGACTGGAATTGGCAGAATAAGCTAGAAAATGGACATAGTATTTTGATTTCTATAAACAGAAAGTCTTTCTAATAACACAACTCATATAGTGCAAAAAGGAAGGAACATTCAGTGGTTATTCACTGTATTCCTGAAATGTCAGTAAACAATACAGTTAGAGGTTTCAGAAAATATTTAGTAGTCCTTTTTACCCTGGAAAGCAAAAAAGTTTGCAAAAACATCTTATTTTGATTAAATTCCATTCAGAACTGAAAAGGAATGGAATACTATGATTTTATTTGTCAAAATAGATTTTTTTTAGAGTTTAATGATAATGATTTAATAAAATAAAATGATAAAGGTGAAAATTCAAATGAAATATTAGAACTCCAAATCATTTCTGACTTTGAATTATGTATATTTTTTAACGTTTTCCAGACAAAATAAATGAACAGAAATAGCAAAGGAAATGAAATAGCAGTACTTAATACAAAATGGAAGTGGAGGAAGACAGAGACTCTGCCTGTGTGTGCTGACTGCCCATTTGGCGATCTAGCCCTGAGCAGTGCTAAACCTCTGGCCATGCATCTTGGACCCAGGATAACTGCAAATGAAACAAACTCCACAGTTGCTTGCTCAGTGTCTTTATCATGCACTGTCCCAACTGGGAGAATATCTGGTAAGGACTTGTGAGAAATATCAGCTCCATTTGCCCTCGGTAGGTACTCCTATGCAAGGCAGCATGTGTGGATTTGAGCCGATTCTCCAGTTCTGACTTCTGACTTCTGTTTACATGTAGGCACGTGCTTGATGTGGATGTATGGATGCATGCCAAGGTCTAGAGCTCACTAGAGAGAGCTCAGAGGGACTGAGCAGAATGGGTAACAGTGCACCAGCAAACACCTCTTCCTCCATTCTTAGATGCCACAGTGAAGGTTCCTGAGCTTGAGTTGCAGGGTCAGTAACAGCAGCTAGGAAGATGGCCAAGAGTGCATTTCACCTGGTAGTGGATCATTGTTATCTTTCACATACCTAAAAATAAATGTCATCTTGTTGGTACAAGTAATAGGTGCAAGGACAAGAAGGTAATCACAGTTAGTGCAAATTTAACAAGGGTAGGTCATGCTTGACCAGCCTGATTGCCTCCTGTGGTCAAATGACTGCCTATGTAGAGGAGCAATGGTAGATGATGTATATTTGATTTCAGTAAGGCTTCTGACCTAAGTCCTACAACCTCTTATCTGGAAGTTGACTGCTAGATGTCTTGAAAACTACCTAGACTTCTGGTCTCAAAGAGTACTAATCAAGGGCTTGACATCCAGCTGTTGGCCAGTAAACAACATGAATGATCCGGATAATGAGACAGAATGTACCCTCAGCACATTTAGGAATGTACCCTGAGAAAAGATGTGAGGAAATTAGTAGTGGTTCATACAGTGAAGGGCAAAACTTCAGCCTAGAAGGATCTTGAAGAGCTTGAGGATTGACCTGACAAAAATGTTGGAAATATCAACAAAGGAAAGTCCAGTATTCTGCACTTGCCTCAGATAATCCCAGACATTAATACAGCTGACTGCCTGGTAGCAGCAGTGATGAGCAGGCTGAATGTGAGCCAAGAGTGGACTTGATTATTTACAAATCTGATTATTTGCAAATAAGACAAATAATGTCCTGCGCAACAGTAGGAAGCATGTGTCCAGTAGATCAATTTATAAACCTCTTTGGCCCAGCACTGATGATGCCACACCTGGAATGCTGTGTCCCAGTTTGGGCACCACTGGTTCAAGAGGGATGTACATAAAAAATGGCAATGGTACAATGGAGAGCTACCAAGATGGTCTAGGGTCTTGAAGACGTAACATACAAGGATAAATTAAGCGAGTGGGCTGGTTTAGCTGGGTGAAGCCAGAGAGTGATCAGCCATACCATACAATAATTTGATCAATAGCAACAAGGATGATGTAGCCAAACTTTCTCAGTAGTGGTTGATGATAAAAAGACGGGCAATGGCCACAAGTTGTGACTTGGGTTGGTCACACTGGATATGAGGAGTAGCTTCTTTACTGGAAAGATAGTGCAGCACTGGAGCAGGTACCCAGAGAAAATGTAGAATCACCATCCTTGGACATTTTCACGACTTGGCTAGACAAAGCCATAGCTGACCACTAGTATTTGGCAGCAGTCCTGCTTTGAGTGAGAGGCTAGCTAAATTAACTGCAATCAACATCTGTATGATTCTGTGGAACCTTATGGTAAATTTTAATTCATTCCATTCTGTGTTAATCACTGATAAAGAAAACATTGATTGCTGTCTTTACATTGCTATTTATAGAAAATATAATTGTCATGTTTGCTTAGCTTTCTTTGTTCAATGATCATTTAAATAAGTTATTTTGCTGTTCTTCGTATTTTCAATTCATTTGATAAATGCATATGATTTCATATTTAGAAAAGGCTGTGACTCTATTAACAGCCTCATCCACTTGACATTGTGATGTTTCACATGAGACAGCACATCATGGTCCTGATGACTCCTTGCCATCAAAGATATTTCTATCCAAATTACTTCTACCACCTCACATGGTTACTGTCTGCACCTTCATCTCTTCTCATAAACTGTCACTCACAGCTGCTTTATGTATTACAAGTTACGCATAGTGGCCCCCATTAGAACTAAAACCTCATTAATAGGGACCAAGATAGGCTACAGAAATGGGAGAAGAAATAGGCAAAGAAAAAAAACACTATTATGATTGTCTCCAGATATTTCCTAATGTTTGCTGATTCCCAGTGGAGCGCTCCCTTTCCACAACACCATGTACCCATGGATGATGATGGTATAAAATAAAAGCTGTGTTTCTTCCCTGAGCTGGCTTTCCACCAGTAAAGGATGAGTCTTTGTATATAGTCATTAAACAGGTTTTAATTCTCTGGGAAGCAAAGAGTAAAATTCATTATAGAGTTTGAGGCATTGACTTGAGTGCTGAAGCACTTATTAATGATCTGATTCAGATCTAAAGAATCTCTCCAACAAAGGAGACTCTTCTGCCAGTGAAGCACAATTTGAGACTCATAGCTTGTATACACAGTGAAAATTACCAGCATAATTATGCTGGTGTAATTATACTAGCTTAGCTATGCCAATAAAATTCTCCCTCTATGGACACTGCTCTCCTAGCATAAGAGCATTTATTTTCTATGGAAAGTGTAGAAAATAAGTTAAATCAAGACATTTATTTTGAGATAAGAAGGGCATGGGAAGTTTAACTGGTAGGGTATACCAGGACAACTATACTAGTATAGTTAGTCATTTCCATGTAGGCAAGTTTTCAGTTGTTCACAGGAGTATGAGATGGTGTCTTCTTGATGAAAGATTTGGGTTTAAATGTTTTCACATTGCTTCATCTCACTGAAGTCAGAATAAATAATTATAAAAGCAAATCAGCTCAGTAATGGGATCTGATAAGCATATATCTCTGCTCAGCAAATTGCTGTGCTTGCCTCATTAGGATTAACCACCCTGCAGAAAAAGAGGCCAAGTCACAGCTTCTAGGGATGCAAAGCCAGATGGAAGTTCCTATTCAAAAAATGTCTCAGGAGATGTCTTGGCATCTGTTATTGAAGCATGTTATGGGTAAAATCTTAAGAATCACCCCTAAAATGGGGTTAAAAAATGCTTAATTTGAGTTGGTGAGGCTTTCGAGCGGGTAGAATTTCTTTTCTTTCTTTCTTTCTTTTCTTTTCTTTTCCTTTTTTTTTTTGTTTTTTTTGTTTTTTTGGTTTTTTTTGAGAATTGTAGAAATTCTCATTTTTTTTAGCTGGGAAATTACATTGAAGATGTGTGCATTATATAATCCATAGCCTGATGAAAACCTTTTATTTGGATCTTCATGAGAAAAGCCTTTATAGCCTTGATATTAAACTTTGGTTGGCTTAACTCTGCCCCATGGTTAGTCACAGAGACTCACACCTCTTTAAGATCAACTGTGTTAAGAATTTAATTAGGAACTGAAAACACAGGGCTGAGAATCACTCTTGCAACGTGCAAAAGAAAGAAGTAGGAAGGACACTAACACTGGGTTTTCCCCTACTGCTTCTCCAGAAATCACTCCAGCAAAAGACAGAAGCCCTCAGAGCATCTACTGTTCCCTGATATCTGCACTACCCCAACTGGCAGAATTTGGAGCAGGAATTTATGAAAAATGTTAACTCCATTTGCCCTTTGTGGATACTCATGCACAGGTAGCCTAGTGTGGATTTGAGCTTAATCTCAAATTCTGGCTCCTTTGCTTAGCACATGCTCAAGTACTGACTTAAGCCAAGGTCTAGAGAGAAAGCAAAGAGGAAGAGCCCAGCGGGACTGAGCAGAGTAGGCAGCAGTCCACCAGGAGACACCTTCTCCCCGTTTTCTTTAAGTGCCACAGTGAGGGCTCTGAGCCTGAATCTGAGCAGGGTAGTATGTAGCAATGCAGGAAGTAAATGAGCAGTTCAGAGAGTCAAACATATTTGAGCCCATTTTTTGAGTTAATATTTTGCCTAACAGTCCTTCTCATAGCCTGTGAGAAGTGAAAGAATGAAAACTAAGGAACCGAACGTGCTATGAAAAATTACTTGGACTCCTGTGAAGTAATTCACTTCACTTGGTTCCAAAGTGATGGACTTTGCTCAAAAGCCTAGCTGAAAAAGAGGAAGTACCAGGTAATTTATAGATTTGAATTTATGACAATTATATCAAACACTTTCTTCAACATTAGCAATGTAGGGCCTGGTTCCTGGAGGTGACGCTCAACTTCCCAGAAGATCCCCGTGTGCGGGAGAGCAGGGGGAACCCACCTTCGGGGAGCTGCAAATTCCTCACCGGATGAGGTATCCTGATTTCCTTTTGTAATTCACACTCCAGAACTCCCGTGTTCAAGATTACTCAGCCACTAGATGTCTCTGCGTACTACAGGGCAAACAGAAGAAGATGAACTTCAGGCCAAATTCAATGAAAAGGTCAGTGTGCAAGCAGCATGGAAGCCTCCCTGTTTGTGCCTCAGATCTCTGCTTGGATATTGCAGCAATGGAATAATTGTCGCTTGTTGACAGACTGTGTAGTTGCCAGCATACTTCAAGGAACAAGCTCCTTGCATATCTTAGCTTGAATTACTGAGCTGGTACTTGGGAATATACACAGAAAAAGAAGGAAGAAAGATCCTTTCCTCATTAACCTCTGAAGAGGCAGAAGATGCGCAATTCAGTCTCTCCAGAAGAAATTTTTCTAAAGTAACCAGCTTCACCATCTTAGCAGCCTATCTCAGAGAGGAAGAAAAGTTTATAACAAAGCCTCTTACCGACTCATGGCATTGGACTGCTCATACAAGGATAGCAAGTGTCCCTCCTTGTTGATTCTGCCCTTTATACACGCATGGACTGTTATTTTCTAACAATACTCTTGCATTCAGGAATTGCGTTATGCTTTGGGGCATATAAAGTCAAGAGTCACAAAAAAGGATTGTGCAAATCTGATGGAATCTACCACAAATACCAGTCTGTGACCTGACTGCTGAGGTAGAAATCAATAGATGGGGAATGTGTTTGAATGCCTGCAGGTATCTTTTATCTTTTGCCTGACAAACAACATCTTTGGTTTGTAAGAACAAGGACTGTAGCAGCCACTCAAGTTCTGGGGACCCTGCTCCCAAATACATAAACATAGAGAAAAAAAAAAACAGACAAACAAACATTGAACTATGGGCCAGTTCCTCAAGAACTGTTCCTCCTGCTGGCTTCAGAGCTAGACCAGGCAAGATGTGATAATGCAGAGACTGAACAGCTATGGTATCCAAACACAACTGTGAATGTCAGCTTGAAAATGCTCTTTTGAAAGACTTGATTTTTAAAAAGTAAGGGAAAGGTAGATTATTCAAATTGGGCACCCATGGAAGGAAAGCTACATAAATCATATTATTTACCAGTTTCCTTAGAGGCCTTCTTCCCATTTTTCCTTCCCAAATACAGCTTGCTTGTAAGCAAGCAAGGTAGCACATGAAAAGCCCAATCTGCAAACCATGATGCACTGCATTTGCAAACTTTTCTCAAAGCAAACAAAACTTCTCCAGTGTTATTAGGACCACTACACTATTTCATAGAAAGCTTTACATGTATCAGTCGGGAGATTAAGTTTCAAATAAAAAGCTGGTACATTAAAGGAGATTTCCAATAGTACATCTTATTGCTCACTACTGACTCAGCTTGATAATATAAAGTCAATGAGAAAAGTTGCCAGCATTCCTTTGTGTTATAATCATTAAAGAGCAACCGCCAGTGTTCCCACACTTTTAACTTTTGCAAAATTGTTGCTCTTTGCCCTTTACCACATCTGTGTTTGCATAACCAAATGGTGTGCAGCTTGTCAACACCTTTTTATGCCTTACCTTCCTTCCTCCAGGGTTTTGTTTATGTGTCATCAGAGCAAATCCACTTCTGAGCAAAAGAACATTCTTTTTCACAGTACAAAAAAAAGGATCGATAATTAACATATTAATTCTCAAGCATAAGCTGTGAAGGAATGAAAAAGGCCTGTATAATCAAATCCAATTTTAGGAGAAACAACCAGGCTAATTGCCTTACAACCTGGACTGCGGGATTTCCTTTTCGGTTATGTTTGATGTCAAATAAAACCATCTAGGACATAGGCAGGAAAGAGAAAAGTGCTTGACCTCTGGCCAGAGTCACTGTGAGTCCAACACTGGTTCTCTCACCCTTGTTAACATGTGTGATGCCGTGCCTCTGGGCCCAGTTCACGGGACACCACCACTGCTAGCCGGAGAATCTGGACGATGTCTTTCTTCAGTGGAATTTAGGTGCCGAGGGCCATGTTCAGTCACCTCCATGAGCTCAAGTCCTTGTGCCTCCAGTTTCTCCTTGGTGTCTCTGGGCACTCCCTGACCTGTGCCACACTTAAGTCTGCTGAATCACCCATCTTTACTTCTGACTGAGTAGCTTCAGTGACTTACAAAGAATTTAGGCCATCTGGAAACAACCTGTTGGTCCAAGATGATGACGCAGACAGGCTATTTGGGACTGCCTGATAACGGGGGCACAAAAAAATCTACTCAGCATATGGTGGTATGAGTTACTGAGGTTATTCAAGTAAGTACTCCTATGAGCACTTACTAGTAGCCAAGTTTGCTCTAGGAGGTGTCTACTTTTTGTTGCAATTCAGAGTCAGGCAATGAGGCTCTGACACGCTAACTCAGAGAGGGTAGGTTTATTAGATGTGCTCTGACTGTGCCTAACACTGACAGCATCAAAACAACACTCACTGTTCTGACTCTTGCATAGATGAGGACATTTACTCTAAAGACCAGACTCTGTTGCCTGTCCAGGCATATCCCTATGCCTACTGTTTCCCAGAAGTTAGCCAAATGCCCACTCAATGTTTTGCAGAAATGAATCACACCTGTAAACGTTCAGTAAGCTCACTATTTTGGCAACAAACAAAAGCATACACCTTGTTTAGCAGTCTGAATTGTACACTGCCTGTGGAGGGCAGGTGCCCAGATTACATGCTGTGAATCACTCTGATGGATTAGGCACCACTACGACTTTGTGATGCTTTAATTGGATGTCTATGGTAAAGAGTCTGAATATGGATTTTTATCCCTCAATTCAAATTGTAGCAGCTTGTTCAAGCATTAGAAGCTCTGAACTCAGCCCCCAGTAAGTAAATACATAAACGCTGGAATGGTTTCCTAGAATATCAGACTCTGAATTGCATTTTGGGAAAACTGTGCTTGATGGCTCAACTATAGCTACTGTTCAACAGTACTACCCACTTCAACAATAAACAGTCATTTTCTTGGTTTCTAAATGCTATTCTCTGCCACCTCCTCTCTTAATTTCCTTTTTGATGTTACATAGGGTATTTGCATAAAATTGTGGAACAAAACCAAATTCTTTTCTTACTACTTCAAAGCTACTGACCGTCATGAAGTCCACCCACTTGGACTCAAGTAAATGAGGGCAGAATCTGACGCAACAGGGTAGTTCAGTATAATTATATATCCACTTTCTAATACAACTAAAAGCCAAATAGCTGCAGTTGTGTCTGACCAAGCCCAGGTAAACTTGGACTCAGCACCATACTTACACAGTCAGGCATCTTCTGGATCACAACTGATTCATGACCTGCTAGCTAGAAGCACAGCCAGACCTTGTTTTTGTCTGTCTTTAACACACCTAGTAGATATTTCCAAAACACGGAGTCTAGATCAGATTTTTAATGCTAAGGAAATCACTTTTCTTATACTTCTGTACCCAGGTTGCCAGGAATCTTACTTACTGTCTGAGCTGTGGTATCTCAGAGGATTTAGTCAGCCTGGAAGATAAACTAAGTGGAGAAAAGAGTTAAAAATCTAAAACAAATTTTTTGCCAAAAAATAATTCCTTCTTTTCTGTAGTCAAGAGAACAGGTCAGTGACTGAAACAACTGTGTTTTTCCACAGTCCTTAAAACAAGTCATGTCAAGTCAATCTTGAGAGATTGTCACACAAGCAACATCTTGAGCTTTTGAAACAGAAGAAGCTAACTGGACTATCTCTCATTTTAATGAATGCCACTCTTCCACAAGTCAACGCTGGCATACAGGCTGAGTGAGAAGAGCAATGAATACTGCAGGTATACTTCAAAGAAGAAATTAAATTTAATGTTAAGTCCCTTCAGCCAGTAATGACAGAGATTTCACATAAGTGCACTATTTTGGAATACAGCATTCCTCTGACTACATTATTCTTTGTCCCCAACAATCAGTTGCTAATTCTGATCCACTAGCATAGTTCAGATTGATCTCAATTACTCTGATTCAAACTATATTAATGCTCAATTCATCAGTGAATTTCAATATACACAATAATACTAATAATAGATCTGGACTAAAACGTGAAATAGGCCCTGAGCTTTTGGTACAGAGTGCATAACAGAGGACCAAATGTGAATATTGTGACTAAGTAAGCCAGCCCTGATGAAAATTGAAATCCAGGTCTTGAAATCATATGTTTATGAATAATAGATTAGGGGTAGGAGTGTTATTGATTCACATTCTGATACAGCATCTACTTTTACTTTGAATTAAATTGAGATAAGTCAACTTCTGTGACGGAACAGATGGATGAAACCTGTGAAGTTTAGTTCTAGGAGTTTTTGAGTTGCAAAAGACCTTGTCAACTCCCAAACCTTCTCATGAACTGTGAGTGTAACCACGTGAGACCCCTGAGCCTGGAAACCCCACTGGCAGAGTCCGTATGGCCCCACTGCCCACATACATGTGATATCACTTGGACTGATCTCTGCTCTTTGGGTCAGAGCCATTTTCGGCCAATAGCTCTTGACCACAGTTATGAACCAGAAAAGGTCCTGACTCCTGGCAAGACTGTATATCTAAGTGAATGTGTACAAAGTTTTGAAAATGAACTCCAGTTAGGATAAGACCATACTCCGTGAGAGTTAATATATGTTAACTTACTGCTGCCTGCTGTTCTGATGTTGGTGAAATGTCCATTTCCAGCAAATACATTAACCTGCTAATTAACTGAAAATAAACTGTTTTACTTTTCCACAGCTTCTTTGTATGCTGTCAGGTTCTCTATAACCTGTTATCTCAGGATGTGGTCTTGACATGCCATAGCATGATATAATTCATAGTGACACTATCAAATGCACTACAGCAAACCATGAAGCTGGGGAAAGGAGAGCTCACACTATCATGACATATAATTACTCCAGATAGCAAAACTGCTGCAGGCAAAGTTTGATACACTTTCATTAACTGTGAGCATGCATACATTGCACGTTTTCCACTGCCCAAGCAATGAGGTTCTCCTGCGGGAAGACGTGTAGTCTAGTGGAGACAGCAGTGGGCTCTAGTTTGAGTTCTCTGCTTACTGTGACCTCGCACAACCCTTTTGCCTTCATTCTGATAACAGTGAAGCAGTGATGAAGAATTTCCAAGCCACCCTTTCAGGAGCATCAGGAGGTTTGATTTGTTAACATCAACATAACCAATCAAGATTTTGGAGTGTAACAAACTACTTAAGCAACACATGAACATAACAAGAAGGAGGATTGTCAGGGAGCAGTAAGAGCAGGACTGTTCCACAAGGAAGAAGAAGCCAGGAGCTGAGAGTGACTCCAGTGCAGGCAGTGCCCTCACTGACAGGGCATAGTCTTGTAGGGGCTGAACATGACAGGTAGACCTAAATGCTGGTAGCAGGGTCCATTGATCAGGTACGAAGTCTGCTGAGAAAGTCACATCAGAAGCAAAAGGAGACAGAACACTAGCACAGGTCCAAAATCCACCTAGGTATAAGTACAGTATAGTTCAGACAAAGGCTAAAGGCCCAGACCTGAGCTTAAATAGAGCTCCTGGGTCAACAGGCAGAGGGTGTCAGTGAAAGCCCCAGGTGAAGCTGGGCTTTTCAGGCCAATTGAGACCTTTCGGTGTAATCAGAGCTCTGAGATCTCCTGGAGAGGTTCCCCCCCCTCCTCAAGTTGAGAACAATGATATCAGTACTTTCTTATCACTACTGGAAATTTCTTATCTCTCCTACACTGCATTTGCCTCTTTTACAGCCACATCACAGCACTGATACTTAATAAGCCTAAGACTGACTACTGCACACTACACCTTCTGTTTTCTGTCCTTTTCAATAGATGCAGCCACAGTTTATGGTGGAAATTCCTGTCATTTGTCTCTAAGCACATGACCTCGTAACCTCGTTCAGTTACACACACATCCATTTCTATTAGCTCACTCATCAAAATCCTTCATTGGTTCACATATTCAGATCCTCTGCTGTGTTGACAATGCCTCTCAACTTCGTGTCAGCAGCATTTGTATATTCATTTGTATACTCTTCCTTTTTGTGTGAACATCACTAATTAAAGCCTGTGTGTGTCAAGAGCAATCCTTGATGATTCCCATCTAGGGAGCTCTTCTAGAGCCATACAGTAGATTCATGGAAAAATTCAGTTTGGAAGAGACCTCTGGAGGTCCATTAGTCCCCTATTCAATCTGTCAGATCAACTTTCTTGGCCCACTAAATACCTTTTCAGCATATCCACTGTTGTTTCATCTTTGTCTAGTTTCTTATGCATCCTGCAACTTTTCTTGTCATCTTTGTCATATAATTTCTTTTGTCATCTTTTCTACATTAAAAATATTTCTCAATAAAAATATATTTTCAATATTCTGAAATATATGATCAACATTTCTCAACATTTATCAGCTAAAAATATTTGGTACAACGTTCAGATATTTACTGAAAGTCTTTAATTCTGTTCCACTTCATTTCTCTAGGAATGCTAAATATTTCAAGGTACTTCCATTTGCTACAAATTCCAGATACCTAGAATGTGATTTTGGCCTTTCCTATGATCTGTAGGTTTCTTTCACATTCCCATTGTCTCTAGGGATTATGAGAATTCATGATATGGAAAAGGGTGGGTCTTTGAGATCTCAAACTGCTATAATTTCTTCCAATCGGATCATATGAAAACAAATTTTAGTTTATATTCCTAATCTTATTTCTTCTTCTCTATCCCTCTTACAAATGCTGCAGTCATGCAATACCTTTGCCCTCAAATGAAACTTCCTACTGCCATGCTGGAGACCAGGTTTTCCATTCTTGAAATTCTTTGTAAGTCAGCTGGAACCTACCAGGAACTTAACACCCACATACAACTGCCTTATCCAAAACCATCATTTCTCAAACTTTGCAAGTTTGGTATGTTGGCAGAATATCATGTACCTATTTCAGCCATACAGTATGATCTAGGAGAAAATATTCATGCTCAAAAAGAAAAGGATATTTTTACAATTAAGAAATGGATAATAAGGTTTTTAGGTTGCACTGCATTTTCTGGTGACCACTGAAATATTTTCCAGTAGATCTGGCCAATTCTTCCACTACCATAAACCACTAAAGCTAGATTAAGTGTATGCCTATCAGCAGCTAGTGAAAAGCACCATTCAAATGAGGGTCGGACTGTAATTGTTGGGCATAAGTAGCAGTACTTCAGAGAGCTTGAAGGAACAGCAATGAGACCAGAAGTCTTTCATCTCCAGGTCATTGATGCAACTAAATGCAGATTAGTACAACTAAAACAGATCACTGATGATCAAAGTTTTCCAAAGATGCTTAATAGTAAATTGGTAGTGCAAGATATGTTGCCTTGCTCAAAGTTACAGGAGCAAGGTTGCAGTAGCAGAACCAGATCAGAATCAATTCAGCCTCCTTGGTGACATCAGGACTAGGGTTTTTTTAAGATAAAATCATAAAATATTTGTAAAATAATAATAAGTATGAATCATAGCTAGCATAAGAACATGGTCCTCTGAATACGTATATCTTAATTTTTTTAGGAGATGTGGGTTCGGACCTGAAACTAAGTGCAGATTTTTACAGCTCATTCACAAATCTCACATTTGCTAGTATAACGAGCACTGATGCTAGTGTACTGCTTTGGCAATCTGATGCCTGCATTTTTGATTTCCATTTTTCTTGCAGCTGTACAGTAGTACAACAATCCACTGGAGTTGTCAGACTCATCAGAGGTTCTAGATGCCCAAATCCCACCACAATTCTAATTTAGGAGGAGCTGAGAATGCCTCCTTTGAGAGAAACGGGAGTTTTGCCTCTATAATAGGTTAGGGTAGAGCAGAAACCCCTCCCAGCATAGGCTCCGGAAGTATGCTTGTCCCTAGTTGCCAAATTTTCTAATTCTTTAATGCCAGATAAAGGGAGTAGGCAAAACCGTCTAGCAACTATAGCAAGTTGTACAGAGAAACTAATACAAATTGGGCGTAATCACAGATGTGGAAACGCAGGACTGTTCAGTCAGACAGTATTTGTACTTAATTAGGAAGCGTACTGGAAATAAAATTAACATTGTTTTCTACTGGCACAGTTATATACAGCTAGAGATACATATACACAAGCAGACACAAAATGGGATCTATGAAATCTACATTTACCAACCATGCAGGAATGATATATTATGTGAACATCAGATTGGGAGGAAGCAAACAGCTGCAACTTTGAACTCTACTGGACATTTCTTCAATGGATATTTTGTTCCAAATTAAAGCATACTGCCGAGTAATAAGCTGAACACAATATACTTCAGTTAAGGAAAAAAAAGTAGGTTAAAACAGCTGTTCATTTACTTTGTCTGCGTCAGAAACAGGAACTCAGCGAGTTCCTTGAACTCAGCATTCTCCTTTCTTTCAGCTTTATATACATGCCTTCACAATCTCCTGCTACATTTCTTTTTTTTCCCCCTGCATACTGCAGGCAATAACTGTGAAACTCTTTAAGTTAACAATATGTTCTTTGTCCTGCAACTGTTCCTGTTTTGCAACCACATAGATTATATGTATGGGCCTGTAGGAATAGTCAAACAGTTAATAAGGGAAGGGTTTGGCATGCTTTTACCATGTACAAATCCTACAATCAAGCCCTGACAAGAAAGCACTGTATCTTCTGTGGTTCCCAGTCCTGACTGAAATATGCAAAATATCACTATGGGGAATGATACTTATTTCCCAGAGAGCTGTAATACCAGTTTTGCCTTATCAATGAATCATTGAATGGTATTTTGTTTATAGTTTATGCCATTTATTTTCAGAACCATTAGGTTTTCAGAAGTGACCCATGGTTCATTGTGCCTGTCAAAGATACAGAGGTGCTATTTCAATTTGTGTGATGCCCTTAATACAGTATGAATGAAAGAACTACAGAGAGAGCTGTACCAAATAACCATATTAACCCTCAAGGTTAAATATCCATCTACATGATTCCTAGGCTTATCAATTTCTGCCATGTGCCCTTTACTTTGGTGTAGTATACATCCTTCTTCAAGCAGGTAGAAATGCACTTTGTGAAGGGCACAGCAGTGCGGAGGTATCACAGCTAGGTTTACAAGAGCAAAGGTCTACTCTGAAAAGTGACTGTACAAACTTAATTACTGATTCTGCCAATGAGACACGAACCAGAGCGGAATCCAGTGTGTTCCTCTAGGGCTGCATCAAGATCAGTAGTACAAAATGAGGAAAGCAGTAAACAAAAAACTCTTTATTTGTATCTAATAAAGCAAACAGTCATCAGTGTGTACAAGTACAGAGCTCAGATCCAGAAGGTAAGGACGTAATATCTTTGCATACTCCTTTTTTAGACAAGAAAGGCATTTAAAGCCCTTCATGTGGGCTTGGGCCTTGAACCTGAAGACTGACTGAAGCGGAATCTGAAGACTGAATTTAAATGGGAATTCTCTTCTCTTTAAAAATTGCCTTATAAAGGTAGAACTTCAAAAGACTTGGAATTCTTGCTTTTACCTCAAAAGTTTTTTAAAAATGGTTACTTACTTAAACCACTGGAATGCACAGAAGCAAATCATCTTTGCAAGTCCAAAACCAGAGGGTAAGAAAACCCAGTCAAACATTTTAGATCTTTACAAGGCTGAGATTTAGCTTTTTAAAAGCTGTGAGAGATCTATTGAGTGGCTATGCCTTAGCTCTCATTCAAACTGGACAAGCAGTTCCACATTCGGTGAGACCATAGACCCTCACAGCCCTCGGCAAGATCGACTGCCAACTGCAGTGAGATGTGGCATTCTGTCTCACGAAGGGAGAAAATGCTCTTCTGTGGCATAGTGGCCTCTAACTCTGGCTGAGCTCAAGGGAACTGCCTCACTGATTTTCTCCATTAGCATTCAGCTTTACCTCCATGACAACTAATTAAACCATATATACAGGACCATCCACTACAGAAAATTGTGAACAATACAGAACACAAAATAATTCACTCTTAATTATGGTTTTGAAATGGTTGTCTAAAATAGATACTTTTAGGAGAGGCACTGATAAAGGAAGAGCCATCTAGAGAAAACAGAACAAAACACAAGGGTTAAAATAGATGGCAGCAAGAAAGAGACACCTCACCACACAGCTCATGAGAAACCAGGAGTGATGGTGCAATGCTGGTCTGCCCTCCAGCCAGGGAGAAGGAGCAAAACTCTCCTCTTTATAGCAGCAGTGGGAGAGCCAAGCTTTCCTGCTTTTCTTTTGCTTTAGGGACTAGTCCTGCTCACCATAAATATCTTCTCCAGGAGCTTACAAAGTCAGCACAGCCTTGGCAGTTTTGCTGCAGGAAGAAGGAAGAGGACAATTTGGGGTATGCTATATGCCGTATTCAACAGGTTCTCTGACTTTGGAAATGCAAAGAGGTGGGCAGGAGAAATCAGTTCATCTCTCTGCCTGTGATTTGAGTGTGTGGCTTGTAAGGGACTTGCGCAGATGTCATGTAGCTACTGAATATTTGCCACCTTCAGGGAGAGCACGTCTCCACCCCTTGTGCTAATAAGCCCTTTCCCCTTTGGGCTTGGCATATATTTCTTTCATAACAAGTCTCTGAGAACTTAGAAAAGCAGCATCTCTGTGCAGTGCTATATCTCTAAAGCTCCTTAGACCTGCTGCCTAATTAAACCTGCTTCACTCCTGTGCCCCAGGTTGTCTAGGGTCATCAAGCCAGAGCTAGTTGTTGCTCTTGCCAAAAATGCATGCATCCGTCTTCTTCCTGCTCTTTCCTCAGATTCCTTCATGCCCGTGGACACAGACAGTAGCAGAAAGTTACGCCTCCTGGCTAATCCAGCATTTTAATCAGTATGGACTACTATTYTGGCTCAGTGGTGTCTGGAGAGTTATCTTTCTCTCATCAGGCCTTATTTTGGACAGATCTGTTATACAGAGCCTATTTGCCCAAAGTACTGCAAGAGATGAGTACATTTTTTTTACTCTTTCCTTCTTCCAAACTTACAACCACCACTGGAGAAAGAACAGTGGTCCCTGCAGAACTGTTATTTATCCTACTATGCACAAAAAATGTAGCAACATACAGAATCTAGATAGCACAGAATCATCCATGATTCCATTAAGAACAAAGTCTCAGGGTATATTTGTACATTTACTTTAGTCTGAAATATGGGTGCTGTGTTCTCCATGCCTCGAATATTCCAGGCACTGCCCCAAGTGATTTCTGTCCTAAAAGGCAAATCAAAAAGACCTAATCAAATTCCAAGTATAAACAGCAGACCTTATCTGGTTGTATCATTTGGTCATCTTCCAGTGCTTAGACTTARTATTCCTGACTGTTAGCAATATTGCTATCTGTAAAGTGGTATGGACATTTATGGTGCCCTAGAAATCCATATTATTAATTAATAGCTATATACTTAGCACCAGCATTTTAAACACTTACATAAGCAGTCTCATTAACAACAGCACCCATTATTTTTTTAAGTTCACAATCTGATCAGTAACATCAGCAGATCACAGCCGAAGCCCTCTTTGGCTGTGTCACTKTTTAGGGGATAGCTTTCCCCCCCACCCCCTCATTCACCACTCTGCACCCCATCAACCATTAGGCTTTGAGCCGTCGCCTCTCCTGTTACTCTAAAGATGAGCCAGAGTTGCAGGCCGCAAGAACCTGGATGCTTTGCATGATAGCCCCAAGATCTGACTCTGTGCCAGCACCTGCAGTTCCTTCCTGAAGGTTATGATCAATGATGTATGCACTGATCAGAAGCCCATTTAAACAAAGTATTGTTTATTTAACACAAGGAACAAAGTATTCAGAGACAAAAGGGTTTCAGAACAACACGCAGCCTTCAAACATCTATCTTCAAATCTTTCTCTTCCCTGAGGGTACTTTARAATAGACCTTACGTGTCTAGAAACCCTCCAAGGTTCTTTCTGCATCTGACCAACTCTCCTCCTATGACAGGCAGCCTCCGAGGAGATTACCTTTGAGTCACATCCTTAAACTCTCACCCTTGGCTTTCTCTGAGCAAAGCACTTCAGCGTGCAAGTATATCTGTGAGAACTGACAACCTGTTATATTGATGATACATGTTAATGGAATTTGATCCTGCCCAGTGGAGTCAATGGTGAGATAATGAATTCACGCTAATTTCTTGCTAACATGTTATTGACTATCTATAGATTTAAAGTCTGAAAAATATYACACACTGTAACAGAGCAAGTGTTCATCCACAAGTTTTCAGATTTTTTTTTCCTGCCATCCTCCTTCACTTGAGCTATGCTGAGCAAATTAGTTCCCCTCACAACCCTCATTTCTTCCTATTTTATCATCTAATTTACCAACAAATTCTTCACCAGTTCCTCTTCCCTTGCAAGGTCCCGAGCAGGGACCTCCTGCCCTAAGCAGGAGAGTGAGAAAGACCGTACTGAGAGACCTTCCTGGCATTTGGACAATCAAAATCATGTGGTTTAGCTGCTTGATCTCCCTTTCCCTAGTGACACACCAAAGAAAATCTCTCCTTTTACCCCAACTACTCATCTGACTGAGTATTCCTGAGCATTCCCTTCCTCACTACACACAGCAGAAGCCAACCTCTCACTGAACAGCACAACATAACAATCTCAAACTGTGCAACAGCCCCCCAGGGATGCCCTCATGGTATAGCAGATGATTTATCAAAGCCTTAGCAAAGACTTTCAACTGCTATCAAAGAATTTGGCCATGGAACCAACAAAAGGAGGAGCAGGAAGGGGGAGATTTGGAGAGAAGTTCAGGGGCATATAGTGAAGGGGGGAGAAGAAACATATCAGCCTGTGGAGGCCACAGCTTCTTATGGCAGGTCAAGGCAAGAAAAAAGTCCAGGAAGCTGGTGTCTGCTGACAAGAGCAGAAAGCCCCCACTTAGAGCTAAGCTGCAGCATTTGGCACAGCCTTTGCTTGYGACATTTCTCTGGAGCACATGGAGACTGAGCAGCCTTTTCTCTTCCCATCAAGATCTGTGACTTCTTCTGTATCCCTGTTGCCTCCTCAACATCTMCTCCTTGACACCACTCTCTGCTCCTCTTGGACTGTTTCTTTTTTTCCTCTCCCACCTGAGGCCTTGAATTCTTGGCATCTTAATAATGACTTAATGCCCTTTGGATCAGATCCTTGAGAGCTGCTACTTGTTTAGCAGTGAAGAAATGGGAGGGAAAGTAAGAGATATATAATGAATGAGAATGAACTCRGTAGCATTTTGACTGTGTAAATGAGAGGAGTGTTTAGTCAACAGAGTACTTAAAGTTATGATCCCATGGCAATTTGAACAAAATGAATGTGTCTTTGTCTAATCCCAGTATAACTTAGTATTCTGGAACAAAATATCTCCCTAGCATTGTSAGCTCGAGGTAATATTTGTAAAGTCGTTAGGTTTCACGTAGATTGCATGATGGAATTGCATAAGATAAGTTTCATGGAGTCAGCTTTTCCTGGGGTGTTATATATATACATATATTTRTGTGTGTGTGTGTGTGTGTGTGTGTGTGTGTKTGTGTGTGTGTCAGACTAATTTGAGCTAGATGAAAGGTAGATTTTTTAAGAGCACCCGCCTCCTGGAATGTTAAATGTTAACGCCTACCAGATTGATCAATAATAACATATAATTGTACATAATGATGGGTGTATGCAAATATTACAAATAAAATATTGGAGAAACCCAGGGCAATGACAACAAAGAGTTCCAGAGATGTAAGACTGAGGCAAACAAGCAGATGCTGATAAGCACACTGCAGTGCATAAAAAAAGATCTTTTTGAGGCAGGACATCATTTTTAGATAAGTATGAAACATACCTAAATTAAAAAGACTCCCTGCAGACTTTGCTGCTTTTTTTTTYCTTCCATCTGAAGGAATTGTTGTTCCATATAACAGAATTTGTGGGAAGATGATAGGTATTAAATCTTCACAAGAAGTACTATGAGTACATAAAAAGCAACTTCTTCGTGCAGGAAACAAATAAAAATAAGAAACTCAAATACCCAGAAAAGGTATCAAGTTCCTGATGTACCTTGCAACACTCATCAAACCATGAGCTAAATAGTATAACCAGAGGACAGAGTGGCTTAGGGAGTGACAGGATCACTTAGGGTGTGTTCAGATGGCATAATGCAATTCCAACACATTCCTCAGATACCTGAATGTATTTATCCTGGCCACTGTGTGCTAATCACCTGTCCATTTGCTATAGGCCTGCAGCCCAAACTTTTGATATGGTAGCTGCTGCCTGCACTTCTGAAACCAGACAAGAGTCCTTTAAAATCATATTGATGTGCATGATGCCTACCTCTGACTGTAGTCAGCAAAATATTCCAGAGTCTAGTCAGCAAATGYTCTAGAGACTATATTCAGTAAACTCCCCTTGGGTTAGTACTTAAAACACAACCTATACTTTTGGAGAGCAAGCAAAGAAGGCAAAGCAAAGCAAGAATGAAAATAAGAAAGGAAAAAAAAAAAGAAAGTAAGAAAGAAAGAAAGAAAGGGAAAAAAGAGAGGAAAAAAAGACTTTTCTTACAGATGGAGAGGGAAATACATTTTCTCAACCATTTTTGGCTTCAGCATTAATAACTTCAGTATCAATCTCAAAATTATAAATAAAGGTTTTGGTATGTTTTCACAATTTGTAYCTTCAAAATAGATCCTGGAGGATTTACGTGCTCAGATAGCCCTCATAAATGAGATGTGGAGCCACATCAGGGTGACTAACAGAGGAACAAGAGGAGACTGAGTGAGAGAAGGGGGTCAGATGCAGGAGAACTACTGATGTGGGGCCAGAAAGAGGAGGCTGTCAGGTACAGGACAGTTTCTGAGTCAACTTTTTTTATTATTTATGTACATATTATATATACTGCTGTTGACCTGAAGAAGGGCTTTTGTTTTCATTGCTTTTATTTAGATATAACAGAGAGTCCACAATCTATACATGTGGAAATACTATCATTCTTCGATTTCTCCTTTGGGCAGTGCTGCACTAAGTGCTCTTTGATGATCTGAGCAAATCAGATGCATTTCTATACGGGTGTAAAGCTCCATGCAGCCTTTCAGCCCCTTATTTGTTGAGACAAGCATGTTGGTAGTAGACTGGCAATGGCTATAATCTCTTGATTTCTCCTCTCAAGTAAATATATTATTATATTTATTATGTAGTATGCATGTTTTTGTTAGTCTAGCTCCTGTCTAGAATTTCCTTTACTTGGAGCCTTTAACTGTGAACTTGCAATCCTGCCTCTCCCAGTCAAAGTGTCATCTGGATAAGTGTTTATACTCTGTATATGGATACAGAGTTTGTTTGTAGCATTTAGTAAAATATTTCAGTATGCATGCGCTGTCCCAAAGAGACATATTGACTTCCCAAATAAAACGTTAATATATACTCTCTTCTTCTAACTCCATCTACAGGAATATGCACTAGAAAATTACCTGTAGTGAGCTATGCTAGTCTCAGACAGATTTGTATGTTTCTCTTTGTTGGCTCTAGAAAATATCCCCATTTTACACGCCTGTACACAGGGAGAGGATTCTAGCTTTTGTTTCTACCATGTTGGTTCTTCTACCTTCTCTGCTACTTAACAGATACATCTATCTCATCTTTTAGCTTCAGGGTAGAAGAAAGCAGCCTGAAAGTAAATTCTCTGTCTTCTACATCCCATGGAGAACTTCTCTGTGCCCTGAAACATGTCCTTAGGCATGTCCTAAAGGGCTTTAGTCCTCTCATCTTCCAAAGATATACCTTCTTCATGAAAATAAGAGCTTGACATTCTTTTTATATGTTTTCGTAGTGATGTTTAAAAAAAGTATTGCAGCTTCCATGTTATTATTCTACCTACAAATTCAACTTTTCAATCTTCTCAGCAACATCACATCTCATGCTTCCTCATCTAGTGTAAAGTTAATGGATAGGCAGTTTTTGGTAGACAGTCATCATCTCTTCTGCTGCAGTGAAGTCCATTAGCTCCACGAAAAGTTAATTCAAGAGAGCTGCCGCCAGTGTCATCTTCACCCATAGGAYGTTCCTTATTTGTTTTTGCAAAACCTTGTCAGGTGATATTTTTTGTGTATCTTTTCCTGAGTACTGAGTTTATGCTGATGCATTGATTGTCACAGCACAGGGAATGCCTGGGGCTGGCCTCCTCCGAGCTGAAGTTCACATGCCTTCTGCCTCTGAACTCTTTTGAAATATTTTGCCCTCTCTGTCATGTCCAGAATGTCAGATCACCATCCGGTCACTATAAGAATCATTGAGGACACAGATTTCTTTTGCTTGACAATCCAAAAAAGCTTTGTTAGGGTAATTCTGCGAYTCTTATTAGTCTCTCTCAAAGTTTTATTTGAACTTTCAGTACAGCCTGGTCACTCACCCAGGAATCCACTGAATGTTCCCGCAGAATTGCGAGGTCACCTCTGCAGCATTATATCAAAGTAATAATCCTTTCTACAGTTAAATATTCCTTAAAAAGGCTATTTTTTAAAAAATCTTTTTCACTACATTACAGTTTTGTTGCTGGAATTTTGTACACTTTAAAATTTTGTAGCACAATCTCTTATCTACGGTTCTCTGCCAGAACTGATTGAAAACTGCTAAGTGCAACAATGATATTCAGGCCTGATCTTGTGAGTAAAAAGGTTTATTTTCAATTTGCTTCCATTTTGTTGACCCTCTGTTTGCAGATACAAAGTTAAGTGTCATCTAAAGCTCACTATTTATCCTCCATATTTCCAAAAAGTCAGTTACTCAGTTTTGCCATWCAGATTATTTTTCCCAATTTGCTTTTTTTCCTTGTAGATCTGATGCGCAGTCAGCCTGATTTTTTCCTGTGACCCAATTCCAACTATTTCTTCACAAGAAGTGATATTTTTCTATAGTGCTTCTCCCTCAGATTACCTGGGTATAGGAATGTAAGCAGCTTTAAAGGTACAATTCCCACCCCAATAACCATCTGTTTGCTCTGAAGTTTGAGTTATCACCTGTAGTAACGAATAGAGATTATTGCACGTAGGCCTTAAAAGTTATTTTTAACAGCCTACATGAATTGTTATAGGGTAAAACCACTGGCTTTGGGGTGGCAGTGTAAGGATGTAATTATCATGCTGGCTGTCAAAGAGATAAAAATAGTCTCAGACTTTTGTATAACCAGACAGAAGTCGATTTAAGTGAACAAATAGRTTAAACAACGTAATCTTGCATAGGCTGTGAGCAGGAGCCCTGCCGCATTATCACAACAGAAACAGGGAAGACAGGAAGAGGCCTTAGGAGTCAACTGATCCAAAACTGCTCTGGGCAATTCATTTGTTAGCAAAGTTACAYGATGTCCCATTCCTGAACAGTGGTATTTTTCTATTTGTTTAAACAATAATTACCAAATTCAAATCCTGCCAGAGAACAGAGAAAAAGCCCTGCCAAAAGAAACCTCCCAAACCCAGCTCTAAAGGGCAGACTAGATTTCAATCTATCATCRTATCCCCAGCAGTCTGTGATGTTCRTTTAACACGCTCCCTACCTTCTAGTCTCTGTTTGATGTTTTCCAAGGTGCTCATAGCACTTGGATCATTTTGGGAACCACAGGGTGTTTACCATACCAACCACAGGGATACATTTTGTTTAAATTTCCCTGCCCATTTATAGAAGATAGGTATACTGTCTGTTCTTGTAGCATTAACAGGTTTCCTTAATAAATTAAAAAATAAATCTGGAAAAACAAAGCATTATCCTTCAATGACTTAATAAGATTTTGCGCCATCATCACCATTATTATTATTATTAAAGTATCCCAGCAACAGAGTAACAAAATTACACTGATTCACACACCTTTGATTAAGGATGTGTCAGCACTTTCCCGCATGAATCTTTCTTTTTGGTGGAATGAGAATGAGTGAGAAAGAGATAAAAATCGCCGGCTGTAATTCTCTGTGGGCTGCTCTCTGGCACATGATATTTTAACAGAGAAGCCGCTTCTTTATTAACACAGCTTTATAAAATAAATTAGCCTGAAACATTTATGATCCTGATTTTTAGGACTGTATTTGCATTTAATTTGCAGGCTCCAGTAACTGCCTACCTGAACGATCAGTTACTTTGCTAGCTGCTTGTCTGAGTGTGCATTTACTGATGCCATCCTTGAAGGCATGGAAACCAACATAGGAGGTGTGACCACAGTTTGCATACGGTCTTGATTGCTTATACGTATCAAAATCTGCCAATTTAAACCATTAGTGTTATACAGCAGGTAAAACAAAAGCCTACCACTATAGAAGTTAAATACTAGAGTAGGGCCTGAGTCAAGCCATCCATCTTGAGGTGCCCGTGTTACGATGCCTAAGAAATAGGCCATGGCCCTGGTAGAGCACATCAGACACCTAGAYTTCCTAATACAAACAAGAACAAAATTAAACACCTCCCAAGGGCAATTCAGGTTTCCAGTGCTAAGCCTGGAGCTTTCTGGGCTGTTGAGTAAGAAATGGTTCCAGTGAGGAGAAGGGGAAACCAGGGAACACTTCATCTTTTTGTGACCTTACTCCAGTGATGGCTGATCGTTGGATTTAGACCATCAAGTCTTCTTCTGAGACTTGAAGAGGTTTTTGCATGGCAGCTTAAAGAACACATGGGAATGCAGAGTTTGAGGCCCTCCTCATCTTGAGGAATTTCAAGCMCTCATTTCCTACCTCTGACAGGATTGTTCACCTTCATGGCAGGCCACGTGGTGACTCCTTCAATTTCTTCTGTTTATGTTGGCCTGGTGTATAGCCAGAATGGTAATGTAAAGACAGTAAACAAGAAAGAGCGTAACTCTGCAGCTTTGTTGGAGAAGCATGCAATTGGGAAAGGAAAGCCCTGATTTAGTGTCTCTAAGTTTTGGCTTACCTATAAGTTTTGCACTAGATAGTTCTTCAATAAAACTCATGAGTAATCTGGACTATGAGTTAGGGCTAGTCCTGATGATTGACAAATTGAGTTTACTGCTCATGGAATAAGATCTATTGCACGGCAAGTAAGGATATTACTATCTTGCCTGTTAGCATTTAGGATTTATATTAGCTCCTAGTGGTAACAGACAAAAAGACTACATCTATGCCAGTAAATTAAACCATCCCAGGGAGCACCGTGGGACACTGGAAATCCATCATCTTTACTGTTTAATTGTTGAATGGTTCATGGCACATTTCTGGCTTGTGACAACTAACTCGTTCCCGAAGAATTCCCGGTAATGGCCCTGGAGTAGACACAAGCTTGTATGCAGCTACCCTGTTTTAGAGAGTAAAGAGTTTGATAATGGGGGGATCTGTGCCTTAGTAGGGCTCTAGGCGTATTTTAGTTAGTGCTAGAGGCGTAGCCAGCACAAGTTCCAGTGTGCAAGGTGCTGTACAAACAAATAAGAGATTGTCTCTGAATAGAAAGACGCTGTCCTGTACAGTTTACAATTTATCTGTGTTCTAAATTTATACCGATACTTCTTAATGTATAGATGGCTATTCAAATTAAATTCCCTATGCTGACTTTCAATAATTCTTTGTGCCTGCAAAATAGCTGCTCAATGGCAAAAGTAGATGAAAAAGACACCAATGTTATATGCCAGTTCAAAAGGAAAAGGGTGAAAATTTTAGATAAACCAAAATTGCCTCAAAAAACACAATTCCAGAGGCTGCCCCACATCTAACATAGCCAGCAACAATGGGTAGTTCAAAACCATGGTGTAAATTCCTGTTGCGTGCTGAGTGGTGTAATTATTACATATGCAGCTGAACTTGCGGGCAAAGCAAAGGAATCCTGGAAGCACTGCTTTTAAGCAGTGATTTTCACAATTTATGGCTGTCACACGTACAGAGTTAATGAACAACACRGGGAAAGTGACCTTATTAACTCTTCATGAATGCTTGTCTGAAATCTCTTTGGCAGAGCAGATAATTTTACCTAGTCCTTTATGTAGATCTGAGGCATACAGAGTTCTTAGGAATAACCAAAAAAATAGTTATTTTTAACTTGCATATGGGAAGGAGAGCACTGACATGGTTTCAAAGCCCAAGAGCATGTCCCAGTAAGGAACAGCAGCCAGCAGTTTCAAAAATCATCTGGATATCTATACTCCTACTGATTTGAAAATATATGGCTTGATTTTCGAGAATGCTCCCACTGGCCTGCAGGGGCAAACGCTGATTTACAYGTATGATGATTTGGTCCATCTTAACTTCCTAGAGGACTCTAGGAATATCATGAAATCCCAAAGCCCAGAGACTGTGGACATACACATTCAGTTTACCATAAGTGATAAAACAGTATAGATCCTCCTAAAGTGGATCATTGATACATTGGACCTAAATAATTGCATACACAAGCTTTACCAAAGAGTGGAAGCAGTGAGCCCAAGAAAGAGCACTAGACTTGGCAGCTGGCAAGGAAAACTGTGTGAGCCTGTGAACAGACTGCAAACTGTGAGCTGCAGTGTTGGATTACCGACCCAGGCATCAGAGGCATCTCATCCAATTCCTAATTTAAAGCCTGCTACAAGTTACATTCCAGCAAAGGGCACAGTATAAAATGCTTTATTSCTTCAAATTTCATGAAATTTTTAGCAGAAAGCACACAGCAATGCAGGCATTTTTCCCATTGGCTAGTAATTTTAGTGTCAGTCTAGCAGTTTACAGGTCAACCTTTCACTTCCAGAGTCTATTAATATCTCCACTACAGTACTTTCATCCGAAAAGCAATGGTTTCCAGCAACAGAAGCTGGTCTGCTCTATTTAATACCAGTAGCAAGCATAGAGACAGTAGAGAGACTTGAAATTGCCTTTCTGAGTGTGCCAGGCCAGGATACCTCCTTAAGTGAAAAAGATGAATGTCCTGAAGCATGTGATAGACTCACTTCCCATGCTGGGAAGATGCAATCTTCACATAAAGAGGAAAAGGGTTTTGCTTTCTTTGTTATTGTTCCAAATGACATAGTAACATCTACCTGAATCCAGACAGTAATTGCGACTGATACCTATCAGGATACATAATATTATAGAACAGGATTTGACATAGCACATAGGAACAGAGTCATTTTGTTAAGAGTTGAGTGGTTACCAAAAATGCATATAATAACTTAAGGTCAGGATCCTTGTCTGGTTATGTGTCCTTCCAGACAACTGTAACAGAACAGTTAGTTACACCCAGAACTGTGCAGACTGTGGACTTTTTAACTCAAAGGCTGAACAGGAATATTTTGAGCAATTGTCTCACATTAGCCTCAAAAATATTTTCCTGTGTAATTGTTTAATGATTAAATAACTAAATATCACTTTTGCCTGGAGATCAAGAAAACATGTTTTCTGCTTGTCTTCAGTTGGCATATAAGACCTAAGGAATCGTTGGTGGATAATATGAATTAGAGCTTGCAGTCAGTGAGTTTGGGGACTAGTCTGCACCAGGATCTACAGCAACTCAGGGCATCCTGAGAGCCTGACAGCTGGTGCCCTACATCCTCCCCACCCTTTCCTTCGGTTATTCCAAACAGCAATGCAGCACAACACAGACAAATCCACAGGCCAGTCCTACACAGCTGTATCTGTGGCCCTGAGGGCTCTGGGGACTGCAAAGCTTCACAGGGCGTGAAATAGCTGGAAGCTAGGAAGGACTTACAGAGGCTGGTATCTCCTCGCTGCTGCCTAGACTGTGAGGAAAAATCCCCCAGGGATCATCCTCACATACTGCAGCAATCAAGCTTATTCTCCCAACAGCAAGGGCAGCTGGCCAAACTCATTCCCACTGTGATGTTGGGGCAAATTCCCCTTTCTGAGGAAAGTGCATGATGATACATGTCTCCTCTCTCTCCTGGTAGTTGCTATTAAAAATACCTATATTTTGCAATGAGTTCTGAATTATCTTCTAAAATTATACATGGCATCTCCCATCTGGCACTGATGTGAGCATGGCATATGTTTACCACGGGAACCTGAAGAATACTCTGAACTTCCACAAGGTAAAGAAATCAGCTTATTTCACTTTTTAATGTCAAATGTGCAGCCCCGCAAGATCTGCAGGTGGCAGCCAGACGTAGCAGCTGCTGTTTTGTCTCCTGCAGGCTTGGATGCTGCTCCCTGAGCTTTACTTCTACTCAGTTACCTGGGGCACTCAAATTAGGATCTGAGTCCCCTAAGGTTTCCTTCAGAGTCCTCTGCGAGGGATGCACGGAGCCCTTGGGAGCACTGCGCAGCCCACCTACAGTCTGAAACTCCTGGTGGTGGCGTCCAGCTGTCGCCCAGTGGCTACAGGGAAAACTTGAGGCAGCTTGACTCCTTCTGTAACAGCCACAGAGACRTACTTGGAGTTACCCAGGCTCTCCTGTGCCTCTTCATGTTATAATTCTTCCTGAACCAGCAAGGGAAAATTGCTAAAACTATCACATATAGCTATACGCAAACACTCAGCTACAAATTCTTACCACAGTTGTCGCAAGCCCTAAGCAGGCTACAGAGTGGACTGCAATAGTCTCTGCATAGAAACAACAAAAACAAAAAGATAGTAATGTTGTTATCTTAGTGCCATTTCAGTCTTCTGTTCTGCATTACTTTTTTATGTCAATTAGCTAAAAGTGGATAGTCCTGATAGACTGTGTGGTTCCTGAGCCAAACTGGTCCCTCRAGTACTTCGTGCATCCACCTGGCGATACTGTTTGACTTTAGGTACATTCAAAAGACTTTCATGAATGAGGAAAGCTGTTAAGGCATTTGCTTTTAACCTATTTCCTTGAAATAATAAAATTTTTCAAGGGTGGGGATGAGCCTTCTTGTTTTATGTTTATACATCACCTGTTTGTGGTGTTACATATATGACATGGCTCCATCTACTAGTGGTTTCATTTATTATTTGAGCTTTTTAAAGTCATCAGCTTGTARTGAATTCTACATATCTTGATACACACTCCACTGTGCTGTTAATTATGTACTACTCCACCTATGCAATAATACTATCTCTCATTTAAATAGACTTTTCTTAACCAAAAATTGCCAACATCTTCATGCAGAAATAGACAGAGAAATAAAGGGTACATCAGGGAGAAAACAACGTTTAAAGGAGCAAAAGATCATTACGGATCAGTTTATAATTTGCGTCCGTGAAGAACATCATAACACTAGTAGGAAGAGGCACTYGCACCTTTATGTTATGTAGTCATTCATTAATGAGGTATAAAAAATATGGACTTAAATAGAGCAAGTAAATCTTATGCAGGTTCCAAATTCTAAAAGTTARCAACTATGCACAACTATGTTCAGCCCTTTACATTCACAAAAGTTACACGTACTTTTGTTCCTCACCAGCATTGACATGCTATATTCAAAAACATAAAGAAAAATAGAACCCACAAAACTCTGCTTTATGCTTTGAAAAAWTATAAATTTTAGATTTGAAGGCCACAAAAAGCTATTTGTAATCATCTGTTCTGATCCCCTGCATGCCACAAGCCTTCTCTGGACTAATTTATGTCTGGAGTCCAGTCATTGGAGTAGAACTAGTCACAGTTGGTTTTAATTTGTTTTGCTATTATTTGCAAACCRCTAAAAAGTCCCAGAAGTCTCCCCCTAAGTGGAACAATTTTAAACCTAGTGTTAGATCAGATTTTTTTTTGATGTTTTTGAAGCAGCCCATGGATCTGCAGCAGTCCTCTGAACACAGACTGAAAGCCAATGAGCTGGATCGTATCTCCTACTTTAAAAACTTCCTAATAATGGACAATCCACAATAACCTTAGGAAGTTGTTCTCCTGTTGAATTACTGTCAATGTTAAAAATGCGGTCATTATTTTTAGTCTAAATTTGTCTAACTTCAACATTCAGCCTTCCAATCCCATTAAACACACGCATGTTCGATTGAAAAGCCTTCTATTATCAAATTACTGGTCCCCACGTTGGTCCCCATAGTATACTGTGTGATCAAGTCACACTGCAGTCTCCCATTTATAAGTAAATGAAGTGTACAACACATAAAGCATCTTCAATATCAACTCATGACCCATTGTCAAAAGAGGTTTTTGGAAAAAAAAATGAATACAAGTCTGTCAAAACCTTCACCAAGTCCTGTGCTCCATTGCTTGGTAATTTGCCAAGAATGTGTTAACATACCTTCTCCCATATGAGCAATAACTCCTGCGATGGGAGTGTTTGAAATGTCCTGACAGGAAAGTTTGAACTACAGCCAAAGGAAGCTTTCACTTCCAAAAAGCTGGGATTTGCGAGCTCCTGTGGTAGATTTAGTCACACATGGCAAGCAGTTCGGACTTGTCACCCATCAGATAACAAAAACAAATGAGGAGCTGCAATCAGCGCAGGGTCCAGCCTGCAAAGTTTGGAAGAATGGCTGAACTCCTCCAAATTTTTTGATAGGATTTCAGGCAGGGGGAAGGTTCACACCTAGGACATTGATGGGAAGCCCGTTTCTACATTGGACCTCATTTTCTGAAGCTACCAGGAAATGCGAGGAGGCACAAAGCACTGCAACAAGATTTGCGTTACGGTCAGTATTTGCATAATAGTTRCGCATGTCTGTGTGTATGGGCGTACAGCAAACTCATCTAATAGGCTGTAATTATGCCTAGGAAAATACACACACCAAGGAATTTCCAAAGAGTCTGACCTGGCAGAAACTGAGGTCCCAGGAAATCTGCAACAGCTTACTGGGATTATCCCAACATACACTTGAGATGCATGGCTGAGAACTGGGTTGGTCTGGTAAATCAAATGGGACTCTGCCTTCTCCCTGACTGAACAAGGGTGCAATAACTTCTTGTAACAAATACAAATTTTAAGTTTGGTTTCCTCAGATATGTCCATATGCAACTCTGATATTGGCTTTCCATGAACATCTCTGCGAGTAAAAATCAGCTGCTAAAATATTCCTGGAAAGCAAACAAAAAGTGGCACAAGCCTTAAAGAAAAGCGAATTGATTAAAAAACTGGACCTGACAATTGCCAACATTTACACAAATGCTCTACAAAAAATCCAATTTTTATTCTGTCTTTTCAAGCTTTCTCAGGTTTTTAGGATTAAAAGCAAAGGTGACTCTCTCGTTATATATTTCTATACTATTTCTTAAAAATATGYTAATATTGTTTTGATAAAACTATAGTAAAATACTTTCTGACACTGAAACATATCTCTGGAAATGCCTAGCATTGACGTTAGTTTTGCCTCTGCACAAGTTCTCAGGTTATATAACAATTTAAAGATGCACAGAGTCAATTTCTGCTAATACTGAACAAGAATCTTAATTAGAATAAGAAAAACAATTTTACCRTTGGATCTGTGATTTCTTACTCCAGTAGAGCTCTTTGATATAGARTCACTCCCTGCTTCATTCTATCTCCTATCTTACCTCCACACTTGTGTCTTAGTGAAACAATAAACCTTCCCCTCATGCTTTCCAGGCAGACAGGTTTTTCTTCCATCTGGCTGTTCAATGATAAGTCAAGTCTTCCTCAACCTGACTGGATTTTATTCATTTTTTCTGATCCTTTATTTACAACATCTCTTCTCAGATACGAAGGAATTTTCCATAATGCAATAGATATAGACATTTTCTGGATTCAGCAGATAACGTGGTGTTATTTTTTTTATTATTTATTTATYTTTTTTTTTGTGAGGAAGTGGCTGTTCTGAATGCCATTTTTGACCTTAGAAATTAAATGCATTAGGATAACCATGTCAAGGGTAATCCCAGTGACTGGGTAAAGGAAGCAAGGAGCTAGTTTTATTCTTGAAGGTGCAGCAATATTACAGCAAATAGTGGGCAACATGCGAGTCTGAAGAGAAAAAAAAAATCCCACATTTCACATACCACTATTCAGTTAATGAGGTGCATTAGGTGGGTAGGTTTGCTTGCCTTCCTGAAGGGTTAGGTGTTAGGCGGTGGGCTGGAGACCAGCGGTTTTGATACAAGGTAGCAGCTGTCTCCGTTATCCATGAACTCTTCCTTTACTGCCACTGGCTCCTAGGCAGCTGCTACTTCTGCAAGCCAAAATAATTGATGAGAGAAGACTCCACCTCCCTTTCTCCAGTAGAAATGGGTTTAAGCAATTTGCTGCAGGCAATAAAATCATGAGGAGAGAATAACTGTCTTGAACCATTGAACGGAAAGATTATGGCTRACTTGATAACATCTGATTTTTGAGGAGAAAAACTCCAAGCGTAATCATCACTTGTGTACTGTCCCTGTCTTGGAAATATCATATTTCTATTTCTATTCCCCCTAGATTGTCCCTCTTTCTCTTCTTTTCCAGGACATATAGACTAAAAAATGTTTGCTGAGGCTGTAGACATGTTACAGAGTAAAAAAAAACAAAAAAACAAAAAAAAAAACTAATGCATAAGAAAATCAGTAGACTGCAGAACTGCAGAAGGGAGACCACTACCTGAGATAAGTGTCATTGAGTCATCCAGCAGAGGAAAGTGTGCTGTGCTTTCCCAGCTCCATAGCTCCCATTTCAGAACCTCCGTAAAAGCAGAGGTATCTTCAGAGTGTGTGGAAGACCACACATCCTGTTGTATCAACTGAAAATCCTGAAGTTCAAAACTGCAGCTACAAGGGAAATTATTCAGAGCTCRTACAGGGCATTTTGACATTGATGCCAGATTAGTAGGCTCACCTGGCCCTACCACACTCCCCAGCAGCTCCCGACCCACAACTGGGTGCTCTTTTGCCCATTCCATCCAGCCTCATCACAAGCCTGCAGGCTATCTTGATAAGAGCAGCAGCCACCACTGTTAGACGTAATTATTTCTGTTTAGTTCTCACATATCACTGGTGTGTGACTCTAAACATACCTCTGAGCTGGCCTCCCTGTTTATAGGTTAGCATACTCTCCCAGCTTCTTCTGCCTTAAAGCATTTTAGGGCCCTAGACCACCCTCTTTTGCAGTCAGATTAATATTTAACCTGTATCACCGTTCTGTGCTTAATATTTTCCTTCAGCTTTTCAGTGCCATCTATCAATCTTCCCTATAAGGCTGCAAAATCTTCCTGCCTCATGAAGACTGGACTACTTACATTATTTTTATACTTAAATTCATTTTATTTACACAGAATTGTGATTGAGGAAACAAGCATCCTTTCATTTAATGAGACAAAATTAGGCCTGTATACATCTACAATACTATGAGCTTAAAGATAATGTAAGAGTAGAAGTGTATTCTGCAAGACTATATTGACTTCTTTAAGACTAACAGGGGGGTCCTAAACATTAATTTGAAAGTACTACACTCATTACAGAAAGAGGTTTTYTGAAGTCAGGTTAAAAAAGTGATAACCTGCACTGAAAACCAGATCTTTCCCACAAAAGTGAAACAGTGGTAAAGCAAAGAGAAACAATATACAGGAAAAAAAAAGGAATAAGTGTTGTTTACAGTGCTAATATGTTATCTTATTTCATGGTGTGACAAGAAGATGTGGTGCTTTGCTCACTGTGTTTCTCTGTGGAGCTAATTGTTTTTACTGGGCGATTTGTGCATTTACAATACCTTTGGCTGATTTGCATGTAAACCAAATGGAATTTGTTGCCATTTTTGCGAAGTCTGTTTTTCTGACACAATGTGCCTTCTCTACAAGCTGATGTTAGCTTCTKCATGAGGAGGAATTCCCAGAGTGGAGGATACAGCAACAGATGAAAATATGGGGGGGRAAAAAAGTAGGTTGTCTGGTACCTTTGGCATACAGCCAGAAATAGAACAAGTCATGTGCAAAGAAGGTAGTCCATTGCCTGGAAAGGTCTGTAAGAACATTTCAAGTCATCATGAAGCTCTGATTCACCTTCATTAGCTTGTGCCCAGAGGGGAACTCAGCATTGTTGAGCTGCAGTGGTGTTATCCATGTAAGGATTTATGTCTACACTGCACAAAGGTGTGACTTGCTAGACTAGAAACCACAGGCTATGACAGGCCAAACTCTCAGGGTATATCTCATTCGAATCAAAAATATCACAGAAGTGCACGCAGACACACTCAACTGAGCTTTCAACTCTTATCTGAGATCCAGCAAAAAACTTTTAGACAGTTCTGTGAGATTTAGATAGACCTCCCTTCCAAAACCTCAAGAGCAAGACTTTTCCTATAAAACTGACAGTAAGAGGTGCAATACCTTTATTCTGGAAAGTCTCTAGCCAAAATTTGCAGACTCAGAAGATTAAAGATCACAAATAGGCTCATGGATGCAAATATGAACTTCCCMAAAATGTGATGTTTTTCCTAATAAAGTTCAGACTCACTTTGAGTTCAGATGAAAGCTTCACCTTAGGGTGATTATCCAAGATGATTTTTGGTGACAGTTATTCAGGTCATAGAAGTTTTGCATTTACGTTTTTATTAAAAAACAAGTCCATATCTTTTTTGTATATATATTTCACATCAGAAGGATCTCCAAGGTAACACTGGTAAGGACTGCAATATCAGGTCACATCCCCACTGAGAGCCTGCCTACAAACACAGAAGAGCTGTAGCCTTCTGAAACTGGATGACAAAGTAAACAGACAAGACAAACATAACTGTGGGAGGAYAGCATTTGTAAAGATGTGATCTGTAGGAACAAGTCAGGAACAGAGATAGTGAATCTCTAAGAAGAAWATCCACTCAGAGCAAAGAGTTTTACCATGGACTTCAATAAAGCCTATATTTCAGGCCAGAACTCCAACATGGAGCRTCCTGTATTTGCTACATGTTGCCTTTTTTTTTGAAGCTCTGGAGTGAAATGTTAGAATTTATTTGTTCTTCATCCCAGTGTAGTCAAAGGCATAAGAAAAGCTATGCCACTGAATGACACTGAATGAAGCTAGATCATAAATGTTCAGAAATACCAGGATCATCTTAAATTCATAATATGTATCATCATCGTAGCATTTAAAAGCTATTTGTCTTGCTATTTGAATTTGAATTTTTAGGATTGATTGGAGCTATATTTCCAAGCTCTTTTCACTGTTTGTAAGGATATAAACCATCAAAACATCTGAAACATGGTTTAGAATTGTGAGATTCTTTCCCACTGAAGAATTCCAGCATCCTGRCCTTGAGGAGGATGTTGGAGTGTCATAAAGGGAAGAAATGGCAATTGAATTGCTGAGGCAGAGCAATACAAGAAAGCAGTAACAACAAAGGAGGCTTCTGCATTGAGTAGAAGTAGTGGAGGAAGATCACAGGCTTGTTTATGATGCTGAAAACTATTCAGAAGTTCTCACTGTAGAGAAAGATGTCCAAAGGCCGAATCAGCTGCCCATGTGAGCAATGAACTCTTTCTGCCCAAATGCCTTCTCTGATCCTCTTTCTCTGTCAGAGAGACAGAGAAAGTCTTCTCTGTTTATACACTTGTACTGATTGAAGATTTTCTAAGAAAATAGGAAGCAACTTTACATACAATTTAGGAATTTTTGCTTGTGTATGCTTTCCTTCAGAAAAAAAAGCTTATGTAACTATTTTAGCCATCCTTGTAATCATTTTTTTAATGCATTTTGTCCAGCTTCAACCAAATCTGACAGTGGAGTASAGCTTTGAAAGGAAACAAATTTTTACAAGAGATCTGTAGAAAATAGGTATTGAGACTGCATGTAGCCCATAAAGCCACTTGTTTGGACCACCAGCATCAGAGAGACAGAATATTTATTTCAACTTGCTTGATGAATAAGAAGTGACTGCCAGTCACTCATTTAGGTTTGGACTAGCTGCACCATGGCCAATCTCTTTTAGGGCAAACAAAATGAGAATGAGGGTATCATGACTCAATGAAAAGTCTGCTTCATTGATCTGCTGCTGCTTGCAGAACTATTTGCTAAATCATCATTTTCAGTCATCTCTGCTGTGAGGTCTTGTGTTTCAATTTAACAGAGCTTGTTCTTTCCTAACTACATATCATCTTTCTCCTTTGTAACCTCTGTCTTCCAGCTACTCTTTTCCATATGTTGCATTTAGCAGATGCTGAAATGTCCAGTTCTGGGTCACACAATTTTTCCCATAATCCTATATGCTCAAGTTGAAGAGAAAACTGAGCATCTCCGCAAGCCTTCTGAGACCTAAGATACATAGACAATAAAAAGATCATCACATGATAACTGAGATGGAGCAGTTATCTATTTAGAGACTACTCTATTCTACCGTGTAGTGATTCTGGTCAGGATCAGATGCCTCAGGCTATGTGATTGCTGTGTAAATAGTAACTCCACACCTTATGAAAGCATGTAACCTTGTATGACAATTGGGAAATTATTACACAATAATTATACGCCCTTGCAAGACCTGATTGTTTTAAAAAGCTAGTATCCATCACATCAAAATATATTCTCTAAGATTGCTATCAGATAGCTTGAACGGCAACAGTCTCTCAACCTGTGCTCTCCCTTTAAAGCTCGCAGTGTGGTGATCTTCACTGGCATTGGTCCATAGCCTTTATTTGAAGGACCGCAAAGCACCTGCAGAGGAAAAGCCTAGTGCCTGCAAACTGACTGTGAACAAGATGCAAAGATAGCTACGGTCAAAGCTTCAAAGATCTATTTACATATCTTTTCTTTAATTTGTCATATTGTGACAATACTTCTCTTTGAGTTTTCTTGGCTATGTCTATTATTATTGTCTTTTACTACTTGTATTTCTAGTACCTAGTGCAATAAGGTCCTAACCTCAATCATATATATAGCACCTACTGTACTCAGAGTAAGGAATAGYAACAACCTTGCTGCCACTTGGAGCTGTACCCATTTAGGTCAAATGGTCTTATCATCACTAGCAGATTACAGTGGGTTGCTGCTAATCAGAGGCAATGAAATTGTTGAGGGGGAAGTGATGACAAGGGGAAAGAAAGTGATTAAATATCTTTAGCCATCTTCTATGATATCAGGACAGGCTTTCTGCCTGAGCCAGGTTAACTCCCACTTTCTCACTGATGCACTGGAGGATATTTTCTGAAGGATTCAGCCATATAGCTGTCATTCACTACAACTTTTCCTTCTTGTGTAAGTGCTTCTCTTACTTGTCTGAGCTATCCAGCCAGAACTCGCAGAAACAGGCACACTTTCCCCAAGCACAATCTCTTTCAAAATACTTGAAAGTGATATCTTATGAGCTTTGTTTGATTTTTTTTTAATTTATTTTTTCTTAACAAGGTGGGTTTAATCTTACCTTCCAAAGGTCAAGGAAGCAGTGACATTTGGGACACTACCCATTATTATGTTGTAGCATTTTATTAGAGTGATATTTTAAGAAACATGCACTGCAGCACAAAGGATCCATCTYGGGTCAGAGCCCTGTTGTGCTAGACGCCATATACACAGAATGAAAGTCAATCGCCATCCTTTAGAAACTGTAATGTCGAACAAAAGAAAGCATGAGAGGGAAGAGGTTCAGAGCAATAAAAGACTAGTCTGTAGTTACACAGCAGCTCCAAGGCCTAGCCAGAACTACCCAGTCTACAATCTAATGCAGGACTTGAATAAAACAAAGCTATCTCAGTTCTCCCCATGTCTCACTACGGGAGGTTTTAGTTATACTAAAACCAACTTCATGCCACTTTTACATGGCAGAGCAGGGAATCAACTGCATTCCACCTAAGTATGTGACTGGCAGTGTTGGAGATACTATATTTGCAGTAGAGGTTGTAGGCAGACCACTGTCTCTTTTTTCAGRTGACTCATTCAATAAGGAACATTACTTAGCCATTAGACTTGTGCTGCTCGTTCGTGGTAGCTAACAACACATAATCACGTTATTTCATATGTAAGGATCTGAGACTGTGCATACACTACGTAATTAATGAAATAGGTGTTACACCTGTGTTTAACATAGACACATGCAATTCTTAAGTTCCTATTTGCTTGGTCCCTACATTATTCATTTCTTTGCAATCTGTATTGGATCTTATATTAAAAGAGCATGATGGTTGAGAGCAATAAAATCGCAGCAAGGAGATCAAGTTAGCAGTAAATAAGAAGCCAAGACAGGAGCTGRAGACAGTGATTAATTTTGGCAATGTAATGAAATGGCAGTGAATTAAAGGAGCCTGTAAACACATTCTGGGATTTTCCGGTCTCAAATGTCTTGTGATTTCTTTCCTAATTTGGTATAAGTAGTTTCTAAATGCTGAGAGATATTTTTCCAATATTAGTGCCTTCTCAGCTATTGTTACCATATTCTGATATTCTTTTTCATTGTTATTCGTCAGATATTGGTATCTAATGAATACTGGGAACACCAATGGATAGATCCTCACTCAAGACAGATCAGACGAGCTTTATTAAAGCCAGAAGGGCTCTGCTAATTTACATCAGTTGATCATCAGGGACAATAAGTTCACATCTATTTCACATCATCAAGAAATTGTGGCAGCTCCATGCAAACACCTCCTTGGTCCAGCTACTTTCACATCTCAATGTGATGTGATGCTATTTTCCTCATGCACAGCAAGCAGCTGTGCAGAATGCAAATTAATCTTCTACACCCCCCCCCTTAGAGCACTGCATTACATGAAAGGTCAAAAGCACATTATGCTTTAAAAAAAGAACATTTCTCCTGTATAGGGCAACAGCCCACGTTTGCATGAGGTTACTGGGTGTAAGGACACCAAAACGAAATCCAGAATAGCCTAATTAATCTTTCACTCCACCTGATGCTGCACCAGGCAGTCTCATTTTATTTTAACATTTTTAGACCAACCAGCAGTCTAATAATGCATGCTTTAAGAAGTGTTGGATCATGAACTCACTGTACAACCTCTATATTCTTACTCTGTCTTCAAGCTTTCTTCCAACTCAGCCACAACGCCTTTAAACCCTCTGTTCCACTAGGCAGAGAGATTGACTTATTACTCCTACGAATTATACACATGGGTTAGCATATGTGAAAATATGCCTTTGCAACCGTTAATTAATTCATCTGCCCTCCATGTGCCACTCCTGTTTCACCCATTCACTTTTCAGAYTGAAAGTGCTGGGGGGAGGGAGAAGATTATCTTTCAGGGCAGGCTGATGGGGAAAGGAGCCAAAGGATGCAGCTCCTGGCTGTGCAGGAGAGGGACTGCATCTATTCTAGACTTTCAGCTGAAAACTCATCCCATCCTCCCAATCTAGCCCTTCAGTCTTAAATGTCTATATGGCCTATTCAAACAGTTGAGATCTGGCACTAGCATGTTAACACTTACAATTACTTTTTGAGTTTTTTTCTTTTTTTTTTTAGGAGTATTCAGTAGACAGACGTAATTACAGTGCTAGTTCTGAAAATATTTACAGTTCTAGCTGTAGCCTRTGCTATGCCAGTGGGTTTTTTTAAAACACTTCTTTAGCTAAACCAAAGACTTGTGAGTCCATTACAACCTTTACCTAGCCAACCTGATCCTTCAGGTCCTGGGTTTGTGCTTTTGTTTGCTATGTATTGTTGAGAGTTGTCCCCTGTTACATCAAGGGGATATATGGACTGYAGTGGTGACGAAAATGCTTTTTTGTAAAACATTGGTCATTTTATAGGTGTCGCTGATAGAAGAAACATTAGTTAAAAATCTCACCATTTCTTTTCCCCCCTTAGCTGGAATTCTTATAGCTCACACGACTRGAATGCTGCCATGCWTGGATATGTGCTTTTTAGGASAGAYAGACCAGGGAGGCGAGGTGGTGGAGTTGTTCTTTATGTGAGAGAGCAACCGGAATGCATCGAGCTCTGCCTAGGGGTGGAGGAGGAGGAGGCAGTTGAAAGCTTATGGGTAAAGATCAAAGGGCAGGCCAACATGGGGGACACTGTTGTGGGTGTCCACTACAGGCCATCTGACCASGAAGAGAAAGTTGATGAGGCCTTCTACAGACAGCTGTATTCAAACATCACTTCCTCCAAGCTCAAGAATGGTGCATCTCTATGAGTAAGAAGTGCAGCAAAAGGGGCAGGAGACCTGCAAGGGTGAGCAAGGAGCTCTTGGCCAAMTTCAGACAGAAGAAGAAAGTACACAGAATGTGGGAGAGGGGACAGSCTATTTGGGAGAATTATAGGAATGCAGTCAGAGTATGTAGAGATGCGGCGAGGAAGGCTAAGGCCCAGCTRGACTTGAGTCTGGCAAGGGATGTCAAGGACAACAGGAAGGGCTTCTTCAAATACATCAGCAGCAAGAGGAGGACTAGGTAAAATGTGGGCCYGCTACTGAATGGGGCGGGCCCCTGGTGACAAGGGATACAGAGAAGGCAGAATTACTGAATGCCTTCTKKGCTTCAGTCTGCACTGCTAAGGGCAGCCCCAGGAATCCAGCAGCCTGGACATGAGCGAGAGAAGTCTGGAGAAGGGAAGACTTTCCTTTGGTTGAGGAGGATAGGATTAGAGACCTTCTGGGCAGGCTAGACATCCACAAATCCATGGGCCCGGATGGCATGCACCCATGGGTACYGAGGGAGCTGGCAGACGTTGTTGCCAAGCCGCTCTCCATTATCTTTGAAAAGCCCTGGAGAACTGGRGAGGTGCCTGAGGACTGGAAGAAAGCCGATGATACTCCAGTCTTCAAGAAGAGCCAGAAGGAGGACCCAGGCAACTACAGGCTGGTAAGCCTCTCCTCCATCCATACAAAGGGGATGGAACAGCTCATTCTGGATGYCATCTCTGAGTATGTGGAGGAAAAGAAAGCGACCAAGAGTAGTCAGCATGGATTCACCAAGRGGAAATCCTACTTCACCAATCTGATAGCCTTCTGTGATGGAATGACTGGCTGAGTAGATGAGGGGAGAGCAGTGGACGTTGCGTACCTTGACTTCAGCAAGGCTTTTGACACTGTCTCCCAAAACATCCTCCTAGAGAAGCTCAGGAARTGTGGGTKAGATGAGTGGACAGTGAGGTGGATTGAGAACTGGCTGAAAGRCAGAGCTCAGAGGGTCATCATCAGTGGCGTGGAGTCTAGTTGGAGGCCTGTGGCTAGTGGCATTCCCCAGGGCTCAGKMCTGGGTCCCATCCTGTTCAACTTYTTCATCAATGACCTGGATGAGGGGACAGAGTGCCTCCTCAGSAAGTTTGCTGATGGTACCAAGCTGGGAGGAGTGGCTGAYMCACCWGRRGGCTGTGCTGCCATTCAGAGAGACCTGGACAGGCTGCAGAGTTGGGCAGAGAGGAACTTCCTGAGGTTCCACAAGGGCAAGAGCCGAGTCCTGCACCTAGGAAAAAATAGCCTTGTGCACCAGCACAGGCTGGGGGCTGACCTTGTGGACAGCAGCTCTGCAGAGAAGGACCTGGGAGTGCTGGTGGATGACAAGTTGACCATGAGCCAGCAATGTGCCCTTGTGGCCGAGAAGGCCAATGGTCTCCTGTGTTGCATTAGGAAAACTGTTGCCAGCAGGTCAAGGGAGGTGATCCTGCCCTCTGCTCAACCCTGGGGAGGCCTCATATTGAGTCCTGTGTCCAGTTCTGGGCTCCCCAGGACAACAGAGACATGAAGCTACTGGAGAGAGTCCAGTGTAGGGCTACGAGGATGATCAGAGGGCTGGAGCACCTGCCCTATGAGGAACGGCTGCGAGAGCTGGGCCTCTTCAGCCTGGGGAAGAGAAGMCTGAGGGGGGATCTKATCAATGTGTACAAGTACCTGAAGGGAGGGTGTCAAGGGRAYGGGGACAAAATCTTTTCAGTTGTCCCAGGTGACAGGACAAGAGGCAATGGGCACAAACTGAAGCACAGGAAGTTCCGCCTGACMGTGAGGGAGAATTTCTTTCCTGTGAGAGTGACGGAGCCCTGGCACAGGTTGCCCAGAGAGGTTGTGRCRTCTCCTTCTCTGGAGATCTTCAAGGCCCGCCTGGATGCCACCCTGTCTACCATGCTCTAGGTGACCCTTCTGAGCAGAGAGGTCGGACTAGCTGATCTCCATAGGTCCCTTCCAACCTTACTGATTCTATGATTGTGGATATCTGGGTCTGGTTCTCCAACTGATGAAGTTCTGCTTTCCAACCTAGAATCCTCCTCACAAACAGTCATAGCAAGGTTTATGCCTTGCTATCCAGCCAGGGAAAATGCTCGTAGAGAACACAGAAATGGACTCTATCTACTATATAGCAATGTCAATTTTGTTTGTGCTAGAATCTCCATAGGTCTGGATTTTTCCTACAGAATTTGAGTGAAATTTAGAGTTTTTGATTRAATTTAGCAGCCATAAAAACAAATATTTGAGTTAAATAAACCCCACAAGGTACAAATTCGAAATCACATTAAAACATGATTTTCCAAGWGTCAGCTGAACCACAGTAACTACCCACATGTTCAACCACAACCTTGGGCAAAGGTGCAGTAATCTATTAAAACAGAGAAATTTGAACTGCATAGCCTGAGCCCACAGTAAACCTTGAGAAGAAAACAACTGCACGAGATGAGTTTCAACACAAACCCTGAGTGATCAGCCAGTGGAGCTGTATATGACTCAAATGGAGAAATCACATTCCCTCCAGCCTTTACCATTATTATTATTTTTCCCAGAAGAGGATTATAATGAAAAATGGGACTTAGAACCACAAGCATTTTATTTTTTACCATCATCACTAGTATTGTTTTGTAGTTGTATATACTACTGTGTATGCTGTACATACACAGRCAAAATAATAATAATAATACGGTCCTTCTGCCAGACCATTACAATTTAATGTAAGAAATTGCAACCAACTCCAGTCTGCATCTTTTCTGGCAAGCACTCCATAAAGCTGTATGGAAAAAGGAAGGAGAAAAAAAATTGAAAAAGCTGCCAAAAYTCAGAACCAATCTCCTCCCTCTATTTGAGATCCCCTCAATCAACCAGACCAGCTACAAACAAGCATAGCRCAGACTCAGCTCTCTTGAAGTTTTAGTAGGGGATATGTTGCTGCAGGCTGATAGGGACATGAAAGAAGAGAGTCTGTGTTACCACACCTCAGTTACTCAGCGCATTCGCTTTAATATCAGAAACTGTCATGTCCTTTTGAATGCTGGAAGCACAGAGAGGTGAAGGGTTGTCTGTGACTACTCTCACTGGAATTTTAGAAATAATTTAGAAATAAAAAGAGATTTAATTAAAGAGATTTAATTAATCATTATTAAATCATCCTTTTTTTAACTCSTCTCCTCCTTTGACTTTTGATGAATTACAGTAGAGCTCTTCCTGGGCCCAGAATGTGGAAGTGCTCATTTCTGAGCGAAAGAAGGGATGACCCAAGCTCCTTCCCTAGAGTTTGCCACTGAAGCTGTAGTTTGACTGATGGTTAGATCAAAACATATAAAGATCAACATGTCCAAATCTTTAAATATCTTATCTCATAGAAACTCRTTGACAAATCCAAGATGTGGACTCACTCAATTRTAGAATCAGTAAGGTCCCTTCCAACCTTACTGATTCTATGATTCTAYGATTCTAATAAGACTGTTCTTCCTCACTGCTCTTCTCTATAAAAGCAGACTCAAGGTTCAAGCCTTAGCRATTTAGTGTCCATATATCTTCTTGCCTCAACAAGCAAGGCTCATGTCTATTTTTTCTCGTTATCTGAAATAGAGAGATAAATCCATCTAATCTATCTATCTATTGCATTTTTAATGTACTCATTACAGAAGGATTTATTCTAGAATATGGCTTGTCTATCTATGTGCTATTATCTAATTTAACATCTAGAGGCAAAAATTTTATGAGTTTGAATATAGCCAAGAAGGAGCACATTGTGGTTTCTCTCAACCTACTCTGTTCCGCTGGAATGTATCTGCAGTGGCATTTCCCTTCTGATTATCATCATCAGTGAAAGTCCTATTACTCAAACAATAGTTGTAAAGGAGATCGGAATATAATTATTGAAGGTCACCCTGGGACTGTAGGCAGGCAGAAAATGATGTTGCAGCTTTTGCACTTCTTACGAACAGAGCTTCCTATGTTGACCATGGGACCTCAGGCCATGCATCCTTGGATTCAAAGGAAGGGAAAATATTTCACCTCAAGACGTCAGGGGCTTCTTCTGGYTTGAACTAGTTGTTCAGTACCCAAAGGGAAATATAGAGAAAGTCCATTGTCTGCCTAGGACGTCCTGGGATATGACACAACTTGCATAGTTACAAATACTACTGATAAAACTCTCCAGTGTTGGCCTTGTACCATACAAATTCAGACTTTCTTATTTTTCCAAKATCTGTAAACACCTTGAGACCTTTTTTCTTGTTAGCAATCACACACACAGCTTCTGCCTCCACTTACGAGAACTATAGCAAAAAAGATGGAATGAATCAGCAGATAGAGAAAATGGGATGGTACATGAAGTGTTCCTCTTTCAGAGAGGCTTCTCATGCAGAAACAGAGTGAAAATAGTGCATGTAACTAGACAGCCCTTTGGGGATCTCCAGTAAGTGGTATGTGGCCTGCTGCTTGAGAAAAGCTTTGTTAAGCTGGTGAATGCCTAAGTGACAACTAGAACATATTCACACAAAATTGCACTATTAGCCAAACAGATCCTCTGCCTCCTCCCCTTCCACTTGTAAAATGAGGAGCCTCACTTGCTGTTAATTTGTCCTTGAATTCCTAACAAAAGCAAAGTAGTTCTGAGGCTAAAATTTCTAGTAGTTATGTTACTCTGCTGCTGGCAAATCATTAACGTGATAGTACACTGGGGATCACACTTAGCCTAGCAGGCATTTCTTCTTACATATTCAATTGCCTTTTCAGGACTTTACTTCCATCAGTCTAACTCCGATATTTTAAGTTTTAGAACTTACTACACACCTGCCTCAGATCTGTGCTTTTKCTTTGGAGGGCTGCCAATTTATCTGAGATGGAGGTGTAAGATGTTTGCATATCAAATCACTAATTATGATTCCTTCAAAACACAGTGTGCTCTCATCCTGGGTTTTGAGAACTTCTACTTAATATTTTATGACAGAGGCTAAGGAGCATTTGCTTTCTCTACCAAATCCAAAYTCTTGGGGAGAGGTTTCAATCTAACTGTGCTTCAAGGAGTTCAAAAATTCTACAGAGTTTGGTACAAAGTCCCTAGCAAGAGAGTGTCAGACAGTTAGACTGAATGATATGAAAGCCCCTTCTAGGTTTAAAACCTGTATTTGTCAAAAATTGTCAACTCTTATTAAATATTATGATAGGTCTGTTCAGGAGAAAGTTAAAAGTGAGTTTGCAGGTCATCAAGGCAGAGAAGTCAGGGGATTACATAAATTAACACCAATTTAAATCTGGCCTAGAAGGTGGCCAGCTGCAAGACCTGAAAGAGATTATCTCAAGTGATGTGATRGCACTCTGGTCTTTTTGTGTATGAGTAAATTCAACCCAAAATGGAGTCATCCAATAAGACTCCATTATAAAATAAGTTATAGACTGGTATTTATGGTTAGGAGAAATACACAAATGCACAAGAAAGGTCTTACAGACTAAAGAAAGGAAGGAAATGCACATGGCAAATTTCTGGCCTGTTTCTCTGAGTTGAGCTATATTTAGAACAACTGGTGACATTATTTATCATCAGTAAAAGTCAGGAGATGGACAAAYGTAGGAAATTAATGTCTATAAGGCAAAGGCCACCGGCTTCCTTCTGCTTAAGCACAGCTGGGAAAATATCATGGGATTGTTATTCTTCATGTAAGCAAATAGCCCTGCAAGTGGCCGCATCTTTCTTCAGAAACCAACTGCCAACGGAAGCTATCTGTCTGTCTTTAGGTTTTCTTTGGACTCTCTCATCATGTCATTTAAGCACTTCCCTGTGTAAATTCAGGATGCATAATACCAGCATTAACATAAACTGAAACAATCTTGCTTTTCAAATAAACAGACCAAYAAAACAAACATCAGTGCTTTTTGATTTGTAGGAATTAGCCAAATGCTCACTGTATAAAACTAAAAAACACAGGTTGGGTAATGTTGCAAATAGATATTCTAGGTAAAAATGTCATGTATTCTAACCACGTTTAAGACAAGAATGGTAGCATATTATATTCAGTACTGAGAAGCTGGATCCCCAGCAATCACATTTTCTGTGGGACTTGTTCCTGGGCTGCATGATTGCCGGAGCTGAGTCTGCCATTGCTCCATGTCCAGTTCAGTGCCAAGCACGCCACAAGCTCTGAGCAAATAGAAAAAAAATGTGCTTATGGCTTTCATAGAAATAATTTTAACAATCTGGCTTGCTGTGATGCCCATAGGACAGCTAGCCTGTGGCTGTAGAGATTTCAGTTTTGCATATTGCTTTTGCTACATAATGTRACATCTACCTTCACAACAGACAGGTTCACCCCACTGAGAAAAGGGCAGGTTTCCTTGAGTGAGTCCCACACTCAAGGGAGAAAGAGGCTAGAGTAGGTACCACCAGAAGCAATCATAGTTCTCACAGGAGTACAGGGGAGATACAGCAGTTACTACCAAGGCTCTGCTTTGCCTAAAGATTTCAGGAACAGGAAAATAGTCTTGGAATAAAATATCTCTCTTGAAAATCAACAGTTGAAACAAGAATAGTACATGAAAAAGGGTTGTATTTGTGCTAATTTGTAAATCTTGATGGAGAGAAATCTACCTTCAGGAAAGGGAGATGATCAAAAAGTAGGTCATAAAAAACCTTTCATATGAAAAGAGATACAAATGATCACATGTGTAAGAAAAGAACAAAGGGCATTCAACTACAYTAAAGAATATGCAAAACCACTAATGGAAATACTTCTTTCCATACCACATGCAATTAAACCTTGTGATCCAAGCTTACATGACATTTCTGAGATCAAAAACTGGACGTTTATATGAGTAACAGGCATGTGTAGAATTACATAATATTTAAGACTAACAAATTTTGGGAAAAAAAATAAAATCCTGTTTTGGGGATTCAGTTAATATCTGATTTAAGAGTAAAGAAGTTCTTTACATCTTCATTTGTATGTCAAGGCATGAGAAAGGAAAATATTTCAGATCTGTCTATAGCAAGGGTTTTCCATAGTGCCTTTGAGTCTAAAACATTTTAGGATGACTGCTACCTCTGCATAATGTTCTGGAGTGTTGTTTTTTTTTTTTTTTTTTTTTTTTGTTGACTAGGACTTCTGAAACCATAACTGAAGCCATATTTTTTTCAAACTATCTTCCAAACTAAATTTATTCAAGTATAAAACTTTTTTTCTAGCAAAAATGTACTTCTATTATAAAGATAATCTTACTGTTGTTAGTAAAATTTAAGGGCATTTCACAATGAGAAATCACAGAAAGTCAAAAGAAATCCAAACACTTTGATAAAATAGAAAGTGAGTGGCATTTTCAAAAATGTTACGTTTTGTTAGCTCATTACCTTGTGCAAGGCAGAGAAATGGAGGGAAAGTAAGGAACAGTATGGCAATTCCAAATTGATATTTTTCTCCTGGCTTATTGCCAGTGGGAGAACAAGTCCAGCAAAACCTTACACCTGGTCCCTAGTGTGACCTCCTATCTCTCTGTTCATTTGTGAGGAGCCTTAGCAGATCTATATGAACTGAAAAAATAAGTAGTATAAGTGTACATCAGAAACAGTAAAGCTCTCTCTTCTGTGCCCATACTGGGGGCAGAAAATAATGAAGAAAGTTGTCTGGTGACCAGCAAATTGGATAACTCATCATCCAGTCTTGTTCTCCGACAGCATTTACCCATAGAAGACCTAATTTGCGTGTTCCATGCCCAGCTTCTCCAAATAGACTCAGAGGTGCCATTTGGCTTGCAGTTTAGCACGTGGGGATCCTGTAACTTCAGACGGGGCAGATGTTTTTGGTTTTAACAGATCATTGCAGAACTCTAACTAAAGCACTGTGTAAAAGAGGGATTTGGGCTACATAGACTTAGGGCAGAGTTTTTTGAACCAGAATTTTCTGTGTTTAGTGGTCTTTATCACGCACTGTTAAGGTTAGTCCATTAAGGTCCTAAGGAAAAAAGAGAAGAACACCTCTATTTTACAACTTGCTTCCACATTGTTTCAGATTTTAACACAAGAACAGTCWCTGCCTGTTTAAGACTCTAAGTAGCACCCTATGACAGTGAAACTGTACAGCAAAACTGCCTTTACAATTCTCCGCTTGCTTTAAAGTCCAGTGGTGATTTACAAGACCCTTTTTAACCGGTTCATTTTACATCAGAATATATTAGAAAACAAGTATACCTATTAGTGCCATTTTAGTTTTTTACTAGTTTTTGTCCTTTATTGCCTAACCTGAATATAAACTAATAAATCTCACAATAGGTTTTTTTTTTTTCTGCTTCATTCATTACCATGAGTTTTTCATATCTTTGRCATTCAGTAAAATATCATCTAATTTTATCCACAGAAAATAATAGTTATGCATTTTCCCTATACAAAAAAAAAGAAGTGATTAGTGAGATGTTACCAAATATAGACATATACACAAACACAGACCCACATCCACATTTGTATAACAATTTTACTTCAAAAAATATATATACCTTTGCATTTAGAGGTTAACCAAAAACCATATTGAATTGATTAGCTGCTACCTGTCAGGCATGCAAGAACTGGTTCCCACTGTTGTTGTTCAATTAAAACTGTGCACATTATTAGTTCCAAGCRTGAAAATGGGGCTTTTTCCATTCGCACAGGCGAGGTCTTCTTGCTACCCAACAGAGTGCTTGCAGTGGGTAAACGTGTTGCCACCCGTGGAAGAAAGGATTCCTTTTCCCTGCCTTGTCTTTTTAGCCTGTCAATGCTTTGATTGCATTTGTATAGTWCCTAAAGAAATACATCCCTGCGGCTGAGGCCTCTGAGCAGCACTGCGGTGCCAGCAGGGGAGCCAAGGTACGAGTGAAGGGAACTGGACGGACTTCGCACGCACCGCGCTGACAAAGGCTCGGCTGCTGCCAGCAGGATCTTCCCCTTCCATTTTTCYGCCTGTTTTGGTTGCAAGTCCTTCAGAGTAGGCAGGAATGATTTTACATGCAGTCAGAAATGTTCTAGGCATCTAATGAATAGTAATTAAAATGTAAAAATTTGAGGAAAAGGTGCTACATAAAATTGCTCCTAGATCTGCTGTCTCCCTGTTTTTCAGGAAGACTTCCCTTTGATAATTGCTTCTAAATAATCATTATAATTTTCCGAACACTAAACGCCTTAGCACACTCCMGTAAAAAAAACTAAATTCAACATGTGTTGTCAGAATATACTGTTAAATATAAACAACAGCTGTTAAAGATTTAATACACTCCATATAGCCACCACTGCTTATACCTTCAGAGATTTAACTAGTTGTTTTATATACCTTAAAAACAGAGAATAAGCATACCTGAAGGCAACAATATCTTTTTGGAATCACACGCAAAAATCTACGAGATTTCGTCTTTCAATTGCCAACTTTGCTTTCTAAAGCTGCTGCCCTAGTGACGGAGACCACAGCTTTGGAAACAGCTGGATCTCCTCAAGATGTGAGAGGCCCCAGCTGTCCAYGCTGCCACCCCACAGCAGAGCCATCAGGATAGGCTGGGGTAGACRGTGCCCTCAGCCAGCAGAGCCAACTCTCACGACAGCATTAGGAGCAGGGACTGGATGCAGAAAGCAGCAGGCATCTCAAGCAGCACCAGCTGTGGGCCCRGGGGGACATTGGTCTGTGCCCGACATCCCTCCCCTGCTCCTGAAAAGGATGTCCTAATGGCTGCTTGAAAATGGATTAAGGCACCTACTGATAGCATCGCTTCCCCCATTTCAAAACCAGCCCCAAGGCATGGGTTACAGTAAATACGGATGTGTGATATTTTTGCTGTTTCACAAAAAGCAGTTGTGCAACCAAACTTCTGCTTCGTTATTTGGAAGAAGCACTTGGCTGCTGTCTCCAGATCCCAGCTAATTTGTGCCTGGTGACGGCAATAAAAGTGTGATAAAAAAGGAGGTTTATGATGGAATTAATGTGGTGGAAAGGCGTGATATACAACGGGAGCTGGTTCTTTTGTAGAACTGTAAGGATGCCAGTCAATAAATCTAGCTGCTCCAAAGTTAAATATGCACACATGCTTTGTTCCTTTCTACTTATTTATTTACTTTTGTTACGCAAAATACAGGTTGTTAAGGCCACTATCAGCCTCTGTGATGCCAGCTAAAGCACTGCTGTGTCATTGTGTCTAAACCTGCCCACCATTTATTAAATAGGTGCCAGATACACTGGGCCAGCTGGAGGGCTAGCTCCTAAAGTGCTATCTGCCTTCCTTGCAGATCATAAGATGGGTACATACTGCCAGGGGATGAGACATCACCTCCGCTACCAAATCAATAGCAAATGCTACATCAGAGGTCAATGTAAAAGAGGAAACTTGACCCAAGGAGAGTCTTTATCAGGAGATGTACACAATGTGATTCCTTGATAATATATTTATTGGCAGCTATTTTAGTAAGATTTAAGCTGAAAGATGGCAGTGTGATGATGCAAGACAGGAGGAGAAAAAATCAAATTAAACCAACATTAGAGATGCCATTTTTAAGTATGTGAGGACCTTTTGGGGAGGACTGATGCCTTAGACCCACAGGGGCTGGGTCTACCTCTCAGGACTTGCAGCAGTGCCCATTTACCCCGATTCTTAGACACACCAGCTGAGTTGGGGTTATCTGTGGCAGCAGCTAGAAGGTCTGCTCTCTGAAGGTGCTCAGGAGAACATATAACCTGCTGTGTGTGTGCGCTGCTGCTCACCCTTACTGCCCACTCTGGGAGAAAGGAAGGAGCTTGGCAGCTTAAATTTTTGGCTCAGGATGGTGATACTAGTCCATTGACTGCGTAGGTGAAAAAAGGTAAGAAAAATAACTGAAAAACTCCCTTCTGGCTTTATAAAACTGAAGTGATGATAAGACCAGCAGAAGTTCATTCCTGCCCAACAACAGGTCATAGTCAGAGGAAGAAGCCTGTGTGAATGTACAAGGGAAAATAAATTTTAGTGAAAAGGTGAAAAAGGTGCTAGAGGGGCTGAGACTAGCAAATAGACTGGYAGTGGGACATGCTAGGTCAGTTTACTTCTGTTGAGGTTTTTCCTTCATCYTTATCACTGTGGAATATCCTATAGACTGGATTAGTGATTTTTTTCCCTGTGGCAGGAAGTTGATGTCTCCCACTGGCTTTRGGAAGGTCAAATAGAGGCAGAACAAATTTGAATAACTAATTCCAATCCACAGGCTTGTGGTAGAAGCTGGAATATTATCAGCTCTCCATCAGTTCCCTTTATATTTCATTTCAGCTAAACAAAGTACGAACTTATTTTAAAATATTAGTTTGTAAATAGTGTAAAGGCAGTCATGGCTGAAACAGCTCTGCCAGTATAAAACTTAACCTCCTCCTTTTTTCTTGTCTGGTTTGTAATCACCTCTCGTGAAGGCCACCAGGTTCAGCAACAGAAATCCCTTAACCTCTTTCAGCAAGTTTAATTCAGGCCTTCTAAGGCCTGGAAAAACCAACCCAGCTGACTGCATAGTCAAAGCTGATGGAGGCTCCTGTTCTCATCCTGCAGCTCTGGTGCATGGACTGTGAAGGCCCTGGTGAGCAGCTGGATGATTGCACCACCCTCTCCAAGAAGAGCTATTTTGGCAGAGGACATCCGACACCACTGTTTGTAAATGTAGCACTTCTGCAAAGGATGGCAGGTACAGCAGTCACGGGTGGTTATGTCCAACCCATTAGCCATAAAATATGTCCTTCTCTGAAAAYTGATATATGCTATTTGTGCAGTATTAGGCATATTTATTCTAAACTTAGATTTTTAAGTGGTTCAAATCATATTCTAATTTGAATCTATTTTCCATAAGAACTAGTGTTGTATGTTTAATTATCCTCTTCTGTGTCARCTAGAATTGAAGTGAGGAAAATCACAAACTCTTTGTTACTTAATTTTCTCCATTACAGAGCAAACTTCAATCTTTACCTCAGTTACATCTAAATTCCACAATCAACAAATGCAGCATTCAAGTTCAAGGGTATTTTRGGTGTCAATGGAGAAAGAAAGGCTTAAAGAAAACACACCTTGCTTTTTTAAAAAGCTGTCTCTCTTCCTCACTCTGCCTGATTCATCACCTTCCTGTACTATCCTGAATAATAGGACTATTTTATTTAGAAATCAGCATTTTTTTTGCCAAAATCCAATAGCTTTTTTTTTTTAATTACACAGATTTCAGCTGCCAGTTTTAAACATCTCTGCAAAGAGCAGATAAATGTTATGATTCACTGTAACACCAGGTAATTCCTATTTAGAATAAGTGATTTATTGCTAAGAGATCTGACAGTGGACTAAGGAGAAGCCAAACTCTACCTGGCAGGCTGTGTAGATTGCTAGTTTATGGGACTGTCTGTGTCCCAGTGACCATTTTCTCCCCTATCTCACCCTTTTTATTTATTGATTTTTGTTATGACTCGTCCTCTTTCTAACTATAAGCTCTTTAAGGCAGCGATCAAGTCTTCCTACTGTTTAACACAAAGCCAGACCCATCAACACCCAGATTCTCTGTAAGTCYATTAGATGCTATCAAAATCATGGAGTCACAGTACCACTCCCTGCCACTTAAGTAATGTATGTTATTAAAAGGTTTCAAAGTGTTTTTAAAAGGAAAAAAAATGATGTTACTAAGAGGGGAAATGAGCCACAGAAAGATGCCAGTGACTACCCAGCAGGCCAGTGATGGAAGCAGATTGCAATGCATTGCTTCTGTAATGTGCAATATCTATTAAGGTCTATTTGCCTCCTGTAAGTAGATGAGGGTGACAATTCCTGCTGAATACACTGAGTGCAAGAATCCCTCTCTAAGAAGTACACAGTCACTAACGAGGTGATTTGTTTCAGTGACTGCCACTGATGACTGGTTTTGCAGTAGTACTGAACAAGCAAAC
>NW_028185037.1:14567996-14571198 GCF_003343005.1 Rhea americana
AAGAAAAAGAAAAAGAAAAAGAAAAAGAAAAAGAAAAAGAAAAAGAAAAAGAAAAAGAAAAAGAAAAAGAAAAAGAAAAAGAAAAAGAAAAAGAAGAAAAAGAGGAAAAGGAAAAGGAAAAGGAAAAGGAAAAGAAAAAAAGGAAAAGGAGAAGAAAAAGGGAAAAGCCTCCATTTACATGTACTGCACTCCCTGGAATGTGCTCAGGTATTTGTGTACTGAGCCAGCTCTTCCTTCCTGCCACCAGTACAAGTGCAAAGARATTATTGCAGAGAAGGATAGATGAGAGACAGCTCAGCAGAACTGGGCTCCAGCAGATGCTTTTGGAGCAATGAAATTGAAAACTCTCTGCAAAACAGGGCTAATTTGCCAGAACTTCATTTCAGTAAACTACTAAAGACTTTTTTCCAAAATGTTGAYATGTCTTATTTCAACAATGGAACAAAAAATCTTCAATCCTTTTGGAAGTATTGGTAGAGTGAAGGAAGTTTTTCTTTSTTTGTTCTGTTTTGATGCTTTCAGTCAGACATCCAATGCCCAGTTTTCAACCAAAAATGAAATGGAAAGAATGTTTTAATGGACCTAAAATTTTCAGAATTCCCTGGGAAAATGTCAAAATGCTCAGTTTTCACTCCTATCTGGAATGAGGCAAATCCTCTGGATTTTCCATGACAAAGCATCCTTTCTCAGCCATGCTGCAGAGCACAGTGCACATCATTCCAGCTGCGCAGCAGCCTCTTTACACAGGACATTAACTCACACTTTGGCTTTCCCCATCTCTTTCAGTCATCAGCAGAATTACAGCCACATGTCCACACAACACCATGAAGCTGTGCAGAAGGAAAAAAAATACCATGCTTAACTGAAATATGGAAGAAATAAAATTGATGAGCTGTCAGGAAACAGTTATAATTGCTTTGGATTAACACGTCTGTTTTCTCTCTGAACGCCATTGCTGACTGCACTTGATCTCATCCCCATATCTTCATCTCTCAGTCAGGTGGCACCTCCAACAAGAATGCCAAATTTCTGTATTCTATAACGTTAGAAAACTGGCATGCAAGCAGTCCTTGGGTCTCTCCAATTGAGCAGAAACAAAGCTTGAATGCTTTGACTGGATCACGACAACTAGACAGTGACTTTTTTTCTTGTATGTTACTTTTTAAGCTTGGCAAATTAGCTTACATGCAATAGAGAATAATGTTATTTACTTTTGGCTACTGATGGGTATGGAAATCACATACTGTTTTAAAAGCTGCTAGGGAAAATGATCATTGGGATTATTTTTAAACAGATTAAACAATTGCAGTTCACTCATTCTTTCTGAATGAACAAAGCTTTAGTAACTGGCTGAAAGAGGAAAAGACTTCAAATCCTTCATCTTCTCTTCAAGTAACTTAAATGAAATCTGAGCTGGAAGATAAGGATGTTACAAAAAGACAGATCTTCTTGTAAGCTGAAAAGACTTGAATGGGTTAAGCCACATCTGGCTGAGTCCCAACAGACATAAAAATCACCTGTGCCTGCTCTGAAATAAATCAGTGTCCTTTTCTGCTGCTGCCGTTGTCTGGAAATAATGCAAATGCAATGGGCCTGCAGTGACATTGTGCCGCACTCGAAGGATACACATAATAAATTGTCCCCTAATACTGTTAAAGAGACATTTTCTTCTTACTCAGTAGCTTTTGAGGTTGAACTGTGCTACTTACTAGTTGAGGATTGTGATATGGTGTCATGCTATTCTGCTGTATTATTCATTTAGCCTCTGATTGCTTATATGCACATTTGAGCCTGAAGTCTCAAAATGCATTTTACTGCTTATGCTCAATGATAGTGTGTTTGCTGGCATGCATAAAAAAGGGGGGAGTTTTTTTCCACTTTGTTGCTGCTGTTTTAATCATTTCTCTTCAACAGCAGCTGGAATAGATCGTAGATTCATATGATTTGGTTCTACTGCATTCATCACTGGGAAAAATGCATGGCTGTGTTAAAGGAGGACAGAAAGAATTTGTCTGCCCAGCGGGAAGCTATTGCTGTTCCATAATTGTTTGCTAAAAGCTAGCTGGAATAAAAATGGAGGTAAATGGGTATCTGTGTCAATTCAATCCATCAAAATGAGTTTAACTGACTGGGGAGTCACAGCCTAGGAGCTAGGTGTAAAAGCTGGCAAATCCAAGAAGAAAAGATATAATTAGTTATGTCCTATAATGTGTATAAACACTAAAAATTACGTCTGATTGCAAAAAAATGTGAGCAGAAATACTAACAGCACATTTCCTAATATCCAAGGAATAAAATCAACTCAGCATAGACATATAAGGACAGTGATAAGCAAACGTTTAAACTACAAGATGTAATTGTACTTGTTTTGGAGGATGTTTTTGGTTTGGATTTTGTTTTTTTTTTGGTGACTTAAGCATCCCTAAACTTCACAAATGTTCAGTCCTGTCCAGTTGCCCTCCACTTTGTGCCAAGGCAAGTATGTATGCAACACTGCAGAGAAACAGCTCGGAATATTGATCCTGCTGGAAAATAACTTACTGAAAAGGAAAGAAAAGGGAAAGGGAAAAGGGAAAGAAAATAAAATAAAAAAAAAAAAAAGAAAAGCATTTTCCTCTGGGCTAGTTGCCCAGTTCTCTCCATGCTCTTGCCAGAAGTAGATAGATGGTATGGGGCTGAAAACAAGTGGCAGTCCAGAGCAGCTCCCTTAGTGTTGCAACCCGATACCTACTCAAGCTGCAGTATCTAGGATATTTTTAAATGAATAGAAAGACTGTCTTGGCATCCTACTGCCTCATTTTCTTGTGTGAGCACAATAAAATAAAGACAATGAAAAACATCGCAAAAAAGGGATTTAGCTTCAGGCAGCACAATGTGTAAAACTTGTAAGCAATACGGTTAAATCCATGACTCATGTACATAAACGTTTCACAGGACAGGATCTCTATAGCTGAATGAGGGCTAATACATCAATCTCATATGTACTCACATTTGGGGCTGAGACTCCTCTATTACAGCGCTAGGTGAAATCCATGACAATCGCTTAGCCTGAAAAGGTACAACACAGACCATACGACTTCCTTGGCAAATTCCTGCTCCAGGCCCCTGGGTTGTGTAGTTTTTCAACCTATGGCCATTGGACTTTTGAAAATTATATCCAGAGAAACTACAAAGTCTGTCATGACAAGAGGGTTTTAAATAC
>NW_028185037.1:14571214-14671275 GCF_003343005.1 Rhea americana
AAAAAAAAAAAAAAAAAAAAAAAAAAAAAAAAAAAAAAAAAAAAAAAAAAAAAAACAGTCTAAGACCATTAGGCTAGAGCAGAAACCTTTTAGAATATCTCCATATTGACCTGAAATTTTCTACTCCTGCATCAAGTGATCGCTTAATGCTTGTTTGTTCTTAATTGCCATATTTCTAGTCCAGTTACACCTTGCTTCAACTCTCAGCCAACTTTGTCTACCAAGCTGAAGAATACTCTATAATGTTTCTGCTCTCCAAGCAGGTATTCATGGACCAAATTACCTTTTAAGCCCTCAATAAGCTAATCTGACTGTGCTCTTTGAATCTTTCATAATCAGGCATTTTTTTGTGGTCCTACAAAGCTTCTCAGAGCTTTTCTCTTAACTCTTCTCAGTTTTTCAAGTGTTCTTGAAATACAAAGAGCAGAACTGGACACTGGACACAGCATTGCTGTAGATGGTGCACCACGCTAACATAGTGACATCAGGAGCTCTCAACTTCAGTCTGAGACGTTGCCGTTCGTGTTGGCAAGGTCCACATCAGCTTCTCAGCTATGGTGTCTCACTGGTAGCTTAGGTTCTGTTGAAGATCTGATACCACCCCAAGTGTTTTCTGTAGTTACCATTTCCCAGCACAACATCCTCATCCTGCAGTAATTACCTACATTCTTTGTTATTCATTGTGTAACATTGTATGTGGCTGTTAAAACTTACTGAAATTCTGTCATTAAGGTGTAATCACAGAAGCTATATGAAAGTTAAATCTTCACATGTGCAACTTCTCCAGACACCTCTAATGTCATTCACTTCATGCTCTCTACAGCACTGCAAACACTTACCTCTCTTCAGTTTCTCTGAAAAGAAACTAAATGTGATACATACATAAACAGCACACAAGCACCGATCTACTGTGGGCTGGTCTGCTGTACTTCTACAAAAGGAATCTCCAAATGTTRGTTAAATGTTTATTTGCCTTTAAAATTGCAAAGAACCTTGATTTCACCAATAAAACAYAGTTAATAAGAAAATAATCAATATTCTATGTAGTTAGTGGGGGAAAAAAAATCTTTTTACTCACATTTGTCAGGCATTTTCCCATTCAGAAGATGGTCAGACTTGAAATCATCACAGTTCCATTTGGTTTTACAAGTGTGCTCATGAGATGCAAGATGTAAGAGACGAGGAGAAACCTTAACCCTACCCTTTGTGCTTTTTCCTGTATAAAGCAAGCAGCAGTAATAGCAAGCTTTTTGATGTCTCCTACATAAGGTCCACAAGGATTTAGCCTGTGCCTCAGGCCAAGATCTTTTGGCAACATTTCATTTTGAGAGTATACGGATAAGACATGGGCCACACACTTCACAGAATAATGAAAAAAACTTGCTTATGTAATCCTCCGTTACTTGTAGGATGGTCACAACACACGCAGAATAAACAAATTACTTATCAACCTAATCCTGGGTCAGAGCCTTCTATAAGACAAACTGTTTTCACACAGGACTGGGTGAGGATTAATCCTGCCACATAGAGAAAAGAGATTTAAACCCAGAAGAACATTTTCCTGGTCAGTTTGAAATTTATTCTCCAGATATTTTGACAAAGCCATCACAAATATTTTTGTGCTATGTACTGTTGTTTGGGACTTGTTCTTGTTCTCTGAAAATGAGAGAATTGTTTCATTCTTTATAGTTTGCAATGCTTTGCAAAATTATTCAGCAGACTAAAATTCCCTCTGTGAATTCAATTTCTAAATTTCACAAGTGTTTTTGAACATTCCCTACTATGGCAAACTTTTCAGAAGACTACAAATTGAAAAGAGTAGATTACACTACAAGCAAATAATTTAAACAATTTCAGCAGCTTTCAATACAAGCCCCTGAAGAAGAGAAGCTTCTTTAAATGTTAAAACTAACTGCTATCACCATGTGCACTGAGACATTTACATCCAAAGTTACCACAAAACCATAGGAACCTTGAGTTCAGATATGTAAAATGAACACATATTGCTCTCTTTCTTGAAGATGTTCTCATCAAAAGCCCTTGCAGATAGCCCAGCGTTTGATCCCCCACCTGAACATATGCAGTCAGACCTGCCTATTAACTTGAGTCTCTACAGAAAATCTGTGGCTTCCTCTGAGCAGAAGTTTCTCTCTTTACCTGAAGTCATTTCCAAGGCTGAGACCTCCRTGAGTTTAAAGCCTGCTCTGTGAGTTACATTACACTTTACAGAGATGTCCTGTTCACARTCTCCAAGGAATAAACACATGATTAATAATTTTAGAAAATGAGATAACACAGATGACAATCATATATCTCTTTAGTCATATGCCCCCAAATTACAAGTGGGTAATCTCTGACTTGTGGACCACCTATAGCCCACAGCATCACTTCACAGAGCCTGTACTTCATATTGTATTATTATGGGATAGTACCACACTGCAGATGAATATCCAATCTGCCCAACGCATTTTAAAAGGCTGATTTAGCCCTCTGTTGAAATCATTTATGCTAATGTATAACTCTAGTCTGTGACTGGCTTGTACCATTTGCGGATAATTAGTTATGGATAACCCTTTCCATACAGAACAATTATATAAAATGCAATCACTAAATAATTATGCCAAGAAAAAATTTGGCCAACTGGATAAATAAAAGTTATTGTTGTACTTTATTAAACTAAACACACCATCTTATAATATAATTATCAGTTGCATTTCTGGCTTTACATCCTTCTGAGGAAAACTGGAAAGGAACCAGTATTTCAGGCTGTGAACCCACTGAGGTAGAGTCTGAGGAGAGAATATCAAGAGGCAAGGATAAGATGTCATACACATAGGCACAGCAGAGCTGAAGGGTTTTTGATCTTCAGTTCAAGCTAATCTGTGTCTAAGAGTCACCTGTTTTCCTACATGAGTTGGTGAGTCTCCACTCAATACTTTTCTTCCTAAAATACCTTCACCTTCCACCTTTATATCACAGCCTCTTGGAAAAGACTACACTCCACCCTAATCACTCTTTCCCTAATCTACCACCCTTGAAAATTTAACTCTTTTACTACTGCAATTTCTTATTCATGATGCTACTTACCTTTGTGACCTTCTGACCACCATACTAAGCTCCACACTGCTTTTTATCATTGATCCCATATACAGAGTAAAAGTCAGATTAAGGTAAAGACATTGATATATACAACAATATCTGCATTGAGGTACAAAAAGCCCAAGACAGTAGCCCAAAAGAGTTGAAATATCTGCATTTGTCTCAATATATGTTAAGTTTTGGACTACCTCTTCTCAAAGTTCAGCCAGTACCATGTTCCTGAAGACCTGTGTTCTGACTAATTATACCCCTAAATACTAAGAATTATTTTCTAGAGGAAACAAGGAATTTCTCTGCTTCCAAAAACAAACCTTCCATGTGGCAAAAGGTTCTTCAGGAAAATCTGCTTTTGCTGTTTCTGCAGATTTCTGGAAGGGAATGGCAGCACTGCATGACAGGAAGCCCTAGGCTGAAAAAGTGCTGTGATGTGCTAGAAACACCAGGTGCCTGCTCCTGATGGTTTGTTAATTTGGTCATTGACCTTAAAGTTTAGCAATAGCTTAGAAACGGTTAGTCATTGAAGCTATGGAAACATAAGTATTGTCTTCATTGTCTCTGTTCCCAATCAGTGGCAATAGCCAGATTCTCCAAAATGACTTTCTATTCTCAGATTCTAGCCTTTAACATTTTTAAATCAATTTTCCAAATTTTGCAAAAGTTATTTCTTAAATTCTCCAAAATTATTTCCCTTAAAAAAATTCTTGYACCGTACAGTACAGAACTCAGTTGAATAGACATTCTGCAACTGGCACCATCAGGATGATACACACTAATCTGAAGAACTTCGTTTAATTAAAGGGAAGACACTGGCCAACATAACAAAACAGCAAAAACCCCAATCTTTCAATGAACTGGACTCCATAGCAAACATTTCAGAATCTTTGCTGACACTGCATAAAAGGTCATTTCTGTCCATGATCACCATTCAGCTCCTCTGATTTCTACCTCTCCGAAGTCAGTGAGTCTTCTGCATGGGTAAGAATCAGCCTAAGACCTCTGTTTAGCTAAGCTTTTACACACATGCTAAAATGATTTGTTTAATCACTGCCCAAAATCTCGAATATGTTTGCAAAACCCCTTCATTAGCTGTGTTGGAGGTGAGTTCAGACTGGGAGCACAAATTGTTTTCACTGTTCTGGAATTGGTTCCATTCAATGGAGAAACCATTCAGTTTAGGATTTAGCACTGGCCTAACTTTATAAATTCTGAAATCAATAGGAGCACCACAGACAGGTTTAAAATGCCCCTGGTTGCTGTCTACAGTAGCAACATTCAGCAGAACATTCAAGGGATAAGTCTACAGGTTTTGCAAGTAAACRTAAACTTGCTCTGCTAGAGGAACAAGTTTTGGTTGTACTAGCTCAGTGCAGAGTCAGTATACCCAGCTTCTCAAATGTATTAACTTAGTTTCAGAAACATGATGACTATAGCTACATGATCTTCAGTTTTCTAACAGTACAGTCAGAGTAAGCTTACACTTGTCAGCAAATACTACAGGAGTACTTCTCAAGAGGATGCAGTTACACTTGAAAACCTTGAATAACTCCCTTCTTTCTCTCCCAAAAATATAGCTATAGTAGAAAAAGTGCAATTCTGGTTTGACACCATAGAGGTACGGATGAAAGCCACAGCCCCTCAAACATCCCTGACTAGCAAAGCGAGGTCAGTAGAGCTCCTGGTGCGCAAACAATCCCTGAGCCTCATTGGTGACAGTACTTAAAAGTGATGTTACAAGACTCAGGAATTGAGTATTAGTCCTTCTAAGACAAATATATGTGTTTATGCTCTGTGAACGTTCCCAGCAATTCCAATAGCAATTTCAGTGTGTTTGCAGAATGAATATGTCTGTGCTTCAGAATTCAGGAGAAAAGATTTTGCAGSAACGCCATGTCGTTTCTTGTCTTTTTTACTGTTATTCTCTTCAGTATAGTATATGGAAGATGATAAAAGATTTTTATCATAAGCAAACAATGGAAAATCAAAGCAACAATTTTACTAACATGGACAATAAGTGAAGAATAAAACTTAAAGACTGAGAACACACAAGGCTGAATTTCACTGAAAAGAAACTAATTTTCTGACGCAAAAGAAATATAGATCGAGAATCAAGTTTTCAGAAGTAGGTGGACCTARTTAGGACTAAAGGCAAAAGAGAATTAATAGACAACTAATTTAGTAAAAAATAAGGTAAACACTAACTCAATTTAACATGTTTCAGGGTCCCAGTTGGGCTCAGTTTCTTCTATCAATAATTCAGCCTGAACCCAATACCTGCATGTRAGCCCTTGGTTAAGGTCAAATACCTATATTACACTGCCCTTCAAGCCATATTGAATCGGTAAAGCACCTTTTCAGCTACAGTTATATTAGATATAGCTATTGACTTCCTTCTTTTTTATTGCACTATAAAACATGCTGTAGTGAAAATAAAGGTTTACTTTGCAACAGAGAATTCACAGACATCCATTACTGCTGACTCTTCAAATCCTTGGACATGTGTCTGTGTTGATTGAGATATTCTGAAAACCAATTAACATCCTTCAACCCGTCCATGACTYGTATAATTAGTGCAGTGCGGCTTATGTATCTCTACATAGTAGATGCTAAAATAGTTGTTTGTGTCTTCTTGTATATAATCAGACTATTAATAAAAGGTTTCTTTCCTATGTTTCAGAAAATAGGCAAAAAGCTGCCATCCTCACAGAGCCTTCAGAAGGCTGGAGCTGCCTCCTTTTGATTTTAAAGAAAATAATGTCTCGTCTTGATTCATCTTACTCTAACAACCAAAGACCCAAGTGTTCTTTTGCCAAATACTGAGGAAGCTTTGAGACTGAYGTAGCATCAGGAACAAGCAATTATACTCGCTTTTATGAGGCTCAGGTGGAAAGACTGACAAAAGAAAGGTTCTGTGATCCTCAAAGAAATAATAARTGGCAAAAACAAGTTCAGATTTTAAAATTCCACCTTGTTCTTAAAAAGATCTACAAGATAAATCATCTCAGACTGTTTTCTAGGGTGATTTTTCAGACATCTGAAAGATGCCTAAACTGCAGTCAGATTTCTTTTCACTCCAAGATGATACATAAATGAGAAGGATATCTCAAAGTATTTAGCTTCTGATGAACCAATGTTTTCTCTCTAGGCATTCTGCTTGCCCAGATGCTGCAGATCTAAGTAGAATTTCAGAATGTTGTTAAAATAGAGATTTACAGCATTTGTGTAGGTAGGTCATGAATGGCTTTCAGTGCCACCTTTCATAGAAGAACCTATAAGCCTGACCAAGAGGATGCATTCATAAAAGCCCATATTGATGATTCCTGTCAGGGAAGGAARAGTCAGATTTGCTTCTCCTCTAAGTAATATCCCGCAAGGTCTATCCACAAAACACAGTGAGTCTCCCAGTACTCTTGTTGTCTCATAGGGTCACAGAAGAGCCAGGAACATTTATGCAGAGATCTAGGCTGAACTAGGCTGATCTAGGTTTTCCCTGAAACCCTCTTCTAACAGTCAAGGAAGCAACGTAGAAAGCAGGAAGCCTGAAACATGCTACCAGTGTACCCCTAGGCCAGAGCAGAAGAAGGTACAGTAATTTGTTTAGACCTAAGGATTCACCAATGGATGAGCCTATCTGTTCTCCAGCTGTTTGCCATTTCAGTCTGTCACTGGTCAAGAGGACGCTGACATAAAACTGTCCAAATCTGATGAAGGACTAAATCTTCATACACTTCTAATCCTTTACAAATGAGTTCTGATTCATTGAGGAGCAAGGCAAGGAGTTACGAAAAAAATAGAGTTGTCTTTTGTAGTAAGTTTAGCAATAATGAAGCAGCATTGGGAGGAGGTCTCTGAAAGCTGCAGTCTTTTGCTTACAGGACAGGTGCAGACCAGTCTATAGCAATAAAGACCATCCTACACCATTCTACCAATGTTCCTCAGCCTAACTCACCCCTCTAGGAGCAGTAAGGTCTTACACTCTATTCGTGTGCTAGTGATAATGTGTATGAAGACAGTAACTGAAAACCAACCAAAAGCAGAGTAGATTGTGCTATTGCACAAACATTGCAGCCAAGTAATCCCCAGTCTTAATAGACAACACAGATGCAAAGGCAAGGGTAAGGCACACAGGTAGAGCCAACGACATAATAGCAGCAAGTGGCTGCTCTTAGTTCCACAGCTTATTTTATGTTTATCTCTTTCTTTGAGGACTGGAGGATGTCCAAACAGCTAACTGAAATGGAAAAGAGGAGGTAGAGATGGAGGAAGGCTTGGAAGAAATTTCGTGCTGAAATAATTAAGCCAGGCTGTAGTTATCCCTCACGATATGGATAAGTTCCTCGCACAGCAAAAGCCACAACAGTTCAAAACAGCCCCAAACAGCCTTTGCAGCAGGAGAGCAATCTGGACAAAAAGGGAGAAGCTGAAGAGTGGGGCATTCAATTTAAGATCTAAAGATATCTGGATCCAAGTCTCAGCTCTTCCACAGATCTAATGCATTAATCAGGCAAATTCATCCTTTTCCCTTTTTGTCCTTTGGACTGTCTGCTTAGAGACAGACAGACGCTTCCACTTCCTATGTGTTTGTATGCTGCTAAACACAGCACCTCTTCTGACACTGCAAAAATGATATAATCATTTGACAAATGTTAATTTCCAATAAATTATCAAAAATGAAACAATGTGGGATAAGTCATCTTTCAAATACAGTCACTCGTATGTCCAAGCACCTGGGATCAGGAGCACAGACAGCATCCTGGTCCAGATGTGAGCTAGATGTGAAAGATACCACATACTCCCAAGTAAACCCCCTGTCCTTACAGCGGGTAAGGACAGATGCAAATGCTTGCCTGCTGGATTGTACTCCAGAGAGGGAATGTTTATGTGAGAGAGGAACCAGTACCATGAAACAACCTGAAGCTAAACTGCCATTTGTGTTTTGACAAAGCCTTGAGAATGTCATTGTATGGGGAAATTATAGCCTGGTGAAATGAAAACAGTGGGGATAGTAGAGAGAAATGCCAAATATGATACTTATTATGATCTTTCCATGACTAAGTTTGCCATTTCTGTCTGTCACAATTTGCACCTACATTTACATTTTAATTGTTCTGTGAAAACCTTTGCTTTGGAACAAATCCAGAAACAGCACATATGAAACATGCATGCATATATGGATGCAGGTCTTGGGTTGATATTCTCCAATGAGAAGAATTTGCTGTAGGTAGGTAGAGTGTCTGCAAATGAAGCTATYTTTTTCTCCACTCACCTCAAACGAGTCAAGAGTTAGATTTAGTTCAGTTGGTTAGACCGTGGTGCTAATAATGCCATGGTTGTGGGTTCGATCCCCGTATRGGCCACTTGTCTGAGGATTGGACTAGATGATCTCCAGAGGTCCCTTCCAACCTTACCAAGTGTATGATTCTATGATTTCTAAGAGGACCCTTGTCATAGGAACTATAGATGAGCACTCACCTGCTTGGGAAACCAAGCAACTTATTTCTATCAAAGATATCTAAATAAGGGCTTAGGGGATCTAATTTCATGCATTCAACTTCAGAAGTACATAATTATGTATTTCCAGTTGAATCTCAGCAGTGCCAAAAGGCTCCGGTGCAGATCAGCAATCTCTTCTGCCAAGCACTGTATTAATAGAATGGCGTTGCCCTGAACAGTTTACAAGACAGGTAAAGGAAATAATCACCATCTCATTTTTCTGGCACGAAACTGAGGCTCAAGGCCAAACAGAAGAGCTGACATTTAAAACGAGTGCAAAAAAACAAATGCCAGGCCAATAACTTAGATCAAGACACACTCCTCTATTGAGCAAGAACTCATTGRTGATTAGACTGAGCAACCCCCTGATAGTTCAAATTCATGCTAAGCTGAGGCTTGGACTTTCACATCTAGACCAAAGAAGCTGGGTTCAGTGCAGCTGACGCTGGATATTTATCTGACCAGAGACTGGAAGTGAAAGCCTTGTCCTCTTTCTCTCCACATCTCAAGAGCGTGTTCCTTTGCCACCATGTAATCTTCTCCACGAGAAGGGTATTTATTGGTTATTGACCTCAACCATAGAGACAGCTATGATTAAGTGATGCTTTTGAAAGAGGAAGTTTTGGGGGATATACAGGCTTATTGTAATATTTTCTCCCAGTCTGTGACACTAATGGGACAGCTACACTACTTGGACAGCATCCTGGAGAAAAATTTTTGTCTCATAACTGCAAGCTGGACCACAGCGAGGGTTAAGAAAACTTAGATTCAGTAGAAATCTAGTCTGAGTAGTTGAGAATCAAGCCCAAACAAAGACAATGATTTTTGCTCCAGTGGAACAGTAGTGACTTGCCATTTGCTTAGTGGTTATGAATTTAATTGCTGTTAAGCASAAAGTGGTGTTTTACTGAGTCATAAACAGATAAGAAACTCCAACCTGCAGTCTCTAAATAATCACACTGCAAAGTAATAGTTAAAGAGTATATCAGAGGGGCCTATATTCTTTGGGTGTTCCTATCCACCAAGAATGTCTTGGATATAGGTAAAGTAATTCCTATGACTTTGCATGCTTCACTCAGTAACTAGATATGTGAAATGATTCTAGCTTTTTTTTAAAAAAAAAAAAAAAAAAAAGGGATGATTTTGCTTTTTAACCCAGATTCCTTACAGAACTGAGTGAGAAGTAATCAGGCAAATGGTTAAACCTGCATAACTTAATGGGAGACAACCTCCACCAAAGAGCAGGGTGGAAAGGCCCATCAGCGAGATAACTTCATTTGGCTCAGCACTTTTCAGAGCAGTTCATCTGATCATGCCCTCAGCAAAAGAGATAGGAGACTTTTTTTAAATGCATGTGGGAGTTAGTTGGGAATTTATGTTCTTAACATACTCAAAAAACATTTGAGTCTTCAAAATACCACCCAGTCAGATTTGAAAACTTTCAAAATCAAATAACTTTGGATAGAGAGCAGTGCCATCCCCATTAACAATGCTATTACCTTCCTCTAGGCAAAGAGAAAAGAAAAAAAAGGCAAGCAGGAATCTGTGAAAAAAAATCATTTGTATAACTCACAGCAGCTTTATCAGATAAGAAGAATTGCAGAAATTAAACACCTAGTGTCACCTTAACTTTACTCCTTTGTATATCTTCAAATAAGGTATTTCTTTCTAGTACTATTAATTAGTACCAATTAGTTACTTAGCAGCAACAGATCTGTGTTTCTAACATGTATACCTTACCTCCTCAGCAGGAGGTAAAGGGTTAAATGATATAAGCCACAGTTTCCTTTTTTATATGATAACTAAGAGCTGCAATATAATTGCCTGATTTGCTCTATTTCATTAAGGTTCCTCTTTCTTCTACTTCAAAAGGTTAATGCCACTCATATTTCCTTTTTTTATTGTCTGGCTTCACATAATGCCATGGGACAAGACAAAATAAGCAGTTGCCTCAACAAACTATAATTCATCCCAGCAGAACAACGACTGGCTGTAATTCAGTCTATTTTTAAATCCAACACGTAATGAAAACCTCTAAAAATAATACTTTTCCCTGAGCCAAGACAATAGACCTAAAATGTGTAATAATTAGTGCTCTGGCCCAAGTGCTTCAGGCTCTAAACTGTTTTATGACTGTGAGATTTGTTCTTAGCAATCAGCCTGGTCCATTGGTACCCACTTAATGTCTTTATTATTAACCTGTGTTTCTTGTAGCATCTACGTTTAACCACAAGCTAAAAGTACCATATGCCTGCTTAGCAAAAATCTGTGCCTCTCAACTCTCTGCCTGCCAATTTAGGGCACTCAGAGGTAACATAAATAAATGTATTGTCTAAAAAAAGAGAAAGTCTGGCAAAAAAAAGACAAGGAAACCRCCTTGGCATGGTTTGGTACATAACCATATTTATGTATCAAAGAAAGCAGGCTGTAGATCAAAAACCACCAAAGAAACAACCACCTTGGCCAGCTGCCTCCCCTCACCCATATTAAGAGGCACATAGTGATTGATCTCCGCTCCCTCTCTTTTACAGTAACATTCAGTGATCTTCACCAAGCCCCTTTTGTGCTGTGTAAGTTCAAAGTGTGTATTAGGGTACAATAAATGCACAAAAATATGCTGAATGATCCCTGACAGCCTGCCAAAACTGCTACTGCAGGAGTGCTTTTTCATAATCTGCATATGCTTTTTCATTTAATTACTAGCTCACATACTGATCTGATGCTAGCCAAAATTTTAAACGTCTGTAATTTTGCTATTTGCATCTTCAGAAATAGCTGTTTGTAGGAAGATGATTTTGAACCAAACGTGTTCTAAAATAGACATTTTTTCCTAAGACATTTAAGTAAGTTGCAATGACTGCCGGAATCAGCAGGGTCTGAAATACATTCAGAATCTTGTCTTGATGGGCAAATAGCATGATTTCTTTCTCAATCTCTTAGTTTAACCGAGTTAGTATGAAAAGATTGAAAAGCCTTGACACTGGCTTAAAACTCAGCTAGTTAATATGCTTCATCACTCTAGTTTGGTTGTTAATTGTAGTCCTGAAATGCCTAGCAGTCCTCAGCCCAAGTCCTCTTGTGCTCAGTGCTGTGCGAAAACTGAGGAGAYGGTCCCTGCTCCAGCCTGGTTAATCCTGATGAGGCATTTCAGTTGCATTGGACTAAATAAATTGAAGAAAACACACTGATATTCAGGAAGTGTTTTTGCTTGTCAAGAACAGAGGTTTATGGGATTTCTTTGATTCAGTGGTGCACAGCACCAAGTCAAGATGAAGAACTTCCCTCTAACAACACCATAAAATTAACAGGGGCATTTTCCACCTCCTTTTAGTCAGATAAAACTCTCACTGAGTTCCATTATTGGTTTGCACAAGTAAAAAAACCCTAAGAATCCACATTGACAATCTGAATACATTTGTTTAGGATGAAAGGAAGAACAGCAGCAAGAAGATCTCTTACAAGAGAGATGAGTTTTTATGTATGCAAAATGCTTGCTGAGGTGGAGCTTTGCTTATGAAGGATCATTAATATGGAGTTCATGTAGAGAATAAGGAGTGGCCAGATTAGATATAGAAGCACTGGACCAGAGCAGAAATAAATCCTCATTCCATTCAGAGAGTCATGTGAATGACTTTAATTTTAGCCCTTTTTAGTTTATACCTCCCAGCACATAGTTTGTTGATTTGTTTGTCTTATCGAACGTCTGGCATCTACACTGTTGCTGCTTCATCAGCACCATCAGGGCACTTCGTACTAGTCAGCTTTAATCCTCATGCCCCTCTCTTCTCCCTGAGGAGGAAACAAAATACAATTATTGGAGTGCTCAGGTGGACAGATATGAGGCCCAAGTCCTCAGAGCCATTTAAAACTGGGTTGCCACTATTGGTGCAGTGAGACTTAAAAATCTTAATTTTTATGAGGATCTGGTCTTATATTGCTCCCCCGAGGTGGCTCTGCAGCAGGCCAAGACATTGAACCCATCTGCTAAACCCCAGCCAGCACTCTAACTACAACCCACCACATGTTTTGAGGCTTGCATTTAAGCAGAGGTGTCTATGCAGCTTAAGGATAATTTGTATCCTAGTTATTGCAAAACATCCTCCAAGCTTCACACAAGTGAGATAAATAAACTTTCTGACTCATCTAAGCTTAGTTACTACTATTTGGGCCTCAATGTCCAATCTTTTGGCACCATCTGAGTTCACCATTCCTTTCAAYGTACTGTCATTTAACCCTGACATCTAGGTTATGCCCATGCTCAGATCTGCTAACTACTACCTTGAGATGTTGTCAGTTTGACTCTTAGAGGCTATTCAGCAAGCCTGGAAGTCCAGATTCCAAAGCTGAGATAGGACAAATTTTCTTGTCCTCGTAGTACTTGCTTTTCCATGTGAGCTGAGAAACAGCAGGAGTCAGCTCACGCCAATCTTAATTCTCCTACTCCAGACTTCTGCCCATCTGCATCTTGCCTCCTGCCTATCCTCAGGGCCAGCTGAGGAAAGAGGGACTGGACTTGACTGCTAGAGAAGCAATCATCTGCCGGTCTGAGAAGTACAACATGAGTTCTGTGCTGGACCTGGCTGGTACAACAGAAAAGGAGGAAGAGCAGGTCAGGTGGCTCTGGCTGGGTGAAGTTACTTTCAGAATCAACAGTAATAGATCGGCATGTCCTCAGTAAAAACCTCTGGAGATCTCATTATAGAGAGGATAAAACATACTCAAGCAGGATGGGTCAATGTGCTGAGTAGCTGGTTGCTGAAAGAGCATGAATCATCTCAAACAGTCAGCAAGGCAGGTCCCAAAGAAGAAATAATCAGAGGCTGCTATTGACATGAATGGGATGAACTAAAATTATTAAGCCATCTTAGAGGCAGTTAACCCAAAATAACATTGAAAATGTTGTCTTCTTCCCAAAACTCACCCTACACACAGCTTGGCAAAAAAACATGAGAGTTCTTGGCCTACTTGAGTGTGAGTCTCAGCTTTCTAGAAAAAAAAAAAAAGGATCATAGTAAAATGTGGTACTGGATCAACAAGTGATCTGATATCAGGGTTCTTGGCCTGTGCTGGACCTTTGGAACCATCTCAGGAGTTATGAGTTATTACTAGTGGGCTGAAATCAAAAATGATAAGATAAGGGAGTCTCTGTTCTCCCAGATGTAAGTAGGGTCACTCAATAGCATAGTAAAATGCTTTCTGGAACTTTGATCATATTTTCAGGTATTAAGACATTGTACTTTGGATTCTATTTACAGTAAGCTTTAGATCAACAGAAAAAGATTTTAAAATCAGTGGATATGAAGCCAATGAATTCCTCTCTGCAAAGCTGCATAAACGATAAGGTACATAAAATGATGAAGTAGAGATTGGGTAGCTTGAGACTGCTTAAGTATTGCTAATTGATTGCTTTTAACCTTTCAACCATTTATGTTTGTCCAGTCATAAATAGTTACTTTTCAATAATTTTGGGTTTTGMATCAAAATGTCAGATAACATTTTTGATAGAATACTCTAGAAATGAACCTAGGTTATTTTTCTTTTATTTTATTTGCCTTTGATGATCTATAGTCTTAAGAAAATAATCCTCTTTACACTTGAATCTAAGACCCGTCTTTTCTCTTGTGAATAGAAAGAACTTGTTTGTGGTTTTGTTAAACAATTAATTTAGCAACGAAAAAGAGGATACAAAGAGGAAGGTGAAAAGGAAAAAAAAAAAGCAGTAAATGCAATCCTCCCTTCTGACATCCCATAACTATTAATTCAATAGCAATGAAAAACAGAAGTGATGCAATGTTTAGGAAATTCGTCCGGGAAGTTGGAAAACAAGACCCAATTTCCTGTATGACCTTGGCTAGCTTTTTAGGGCCATGTTCAGGCCACCAATCAGAAGGACCTAAAATTAGGCATCATGAATCCCATGATGTCTCAGTTCAAGTAATTCAGACTACCTGTTTTGTAACGAGGATTCACTAAATGACTGAGGGAGAGAAGCAGTCGTATCACCAGTCACATTAGACAGCTATTATCACAGCTGGCAGTAATTAGGAGGTCTACCYACCTTGTGTGTTCTGATTTCTCACCATAACTCTAGGAATGAGCTGCGATGTGGCAATCAGAAGGTGACACCTATTCTCTCCTTTCTTCACTCTGGACAAAACTCCTCTTTCTAACTCACTTGGGCATTATGAAGATTAATGCTTCAGGTGGCTTGGTGCCTGGGTACCTCAGTGATAAAGGGCAGACAAGTACTTGTGAGGCACAGTCTGTAAATTGAAGTAATACCTTTTATTAGACCATCCGCTAGAGATAAGAACAGATCACAGACAATGGGACCATAACGATCCCAGAGTCTCAGCATTTGGCTGGCTTTCATTCTCTGGGATGGGATCAAAGAGCCTTTCATTGGAAACAAAGGAAAATATATATGTTGCCATACTTTCTCCATTTCATAGTCTGTCACTTGTGAGAACAACTGGCCTCAGATGCTTAAAAACTGATGCTAAAAACATCAGTGGAAGATATGATAGTGCCAGGATAGTGCCTTGTACGGCTAAAATGGCATTCTATGTTTTTAGTTTTTCTGTTTGATGTGTTTCTTAATCCTAGAAGCCTTAGAAAATGCAACGAGAGGAGAAGAAACTGTTCTGTTAGCTACAAATACAGAGCTCTCCTTGGAGCTCACAGCGTGGCGCTTGATCACACTGCTCATTAGCTGGGTCATTTGTTTATTAATAGTTACATATACTTTAAGTCCTAGCTGCTTGTTATCTGCATTCAGCAGCAATAAAGAATTCCTCTCTACACCCAATCAACTCTATTATTACATTTAAATGGCATTTTTGATGCCACAGAGCCAATGATTGTCCATTTACWGTTCAGCTTTCTCCCCAAGCCTTTATCTTGCCCTCCAAATTACATGTCATAGGAGAACTGCTTAGCCAGCTTCCTTTGCACTGCCACTGAGCACTAGCAGAAAATGTGCTCACTGACTGTGTGGTTTTGYTTTATTTTATCTGGTGTGTATGATACTGTCTGGTGTGTCCGAAGGGAATAGATCTCCAGGGAAGAACCTTACGGGAGTCACCGCTTGTCCTTTCCCTGACCCAACAGTGCTCACAGGTATCCTGCATGCTCCRTGTCATGTAATGGGGAGCAGTCGCTTCTCCCACCGGCCATGCCATTCCTGTTTCTCACCCTGATTTAGCATCTATCTACACATATACACTTTCATTTTACTCCTCTTGATCTTTCTGTGCTACCAACTTTCCTTAGGCATTCTATGAGATCTTTTACCTCTCTCCAGTTCAAAATGAAGCAACCATCGTGCATTATGTTGTCTGATTGCAGTGCCTAAGATGCCCAACATCAGTTAACAACCCCTTACTCTAGGCACTGAAATGAGACACAAATCCTTGCCCTGATAAGGATATTGTCTGAATGCACAGGATAGAAAGAAAGAGAGGGAAACATAACGAGGTAAAAATCATCATTCCCAACTTTCACAGCAAGAGAACAGCTAAGCAACAGAGCCAAAGTCCCCTTCTTCTCAGACTAATGCCTGACCAATGGACCAATCAACAACAGCTCATAAAGCAGCAAAGGGAAAAGGCTTTGGATTCCCAAATAGTATTATAAGAATGACTTTACAAGCACTAAAGAATACCATAAAAAGGCATTTTTATAGAGGCATTTGTTTACTTTAATCCAGTAAACAGTTTAATTAGATTTTCCTCGCATCAGATAAACGGCATTTCACTTTCTCCTGCTCTGTATCTTGTGAATAATTCTTAGATGTGGTTTCCACAAAGTCATTCTTTAAATTGGAATGAATTACCACAACCAGGGTATTTTTTCTCATGGARTAAATGTCAAACTAAAGGTAAAAATGAAATTATAAAGTCATTTTGTGCTTGCTCCAAATTCAACTAGTTGGAATAATCTCAATGCCTGTGAATAAGACCATTGGAGTAGAGGGATAATGTAGTGGTTATCACATCTACTTTACATGCTGAAGGTCCTGGGTTCAAGCCCCAGTAGAACCAGCACCAAGAAATCTTTGGGAGGTGGGACTAGATGACCTCTGGAGGTCCCTTCCAACCTTACTGATTCTGTGGTTTTCAAAGCAGATATCTTCATCTGCTTTTTCTGCAAGCACAGAAGCAGAGAGACCTTGGCTGTGCTATAATCCATGACTCCTGAAGCCTGCRACCTCTCCCAGCATGAGTTGTGGAGCATGTTACTGTAAGTCCTTCAGGATATATCACTTATAAGAAAGATCAAATTGTACATAGCAGAACAAAATGAAAAAGATGTAATTCATTTCAGGAGCAGCAGTGACTTCCTGCATCTCCTCCCTGTGTGCCTCATTGAGCCTTAGGGAGAAAGCGATTACGAAGCAAGCAGAGCAATTGCTCTGARATAAAAGCATCAAGGCCAAGAAACTAGGGAAAATCCTGGACCTATGGAAATGCCAAGATTTTTCCCTTCACTGAATTGGCCCATTCAAGGTCCGTCTTAAGAAGGGGATATCTCTGAGTCTTTTTGCATTTGCCGCTTCACGGCATCATAAGGTAAAAGGGCAGTGTCTAGCTTCAATTAGATGCCCACAGCGCTGCACGGCRATGTTGAATGATACACATGAGCAGTGAGGCCAGTAGAGCAGCTTGGGCAGATGATCAGAGGATTCCCCCTTATAGGGCAGCTTTTGCACCCAAGAGTTATATTTACTATGTTTACCAACAGTTTTAAAGTCAGAAGAAGCAACCACACTCTAGCCTTCCCCCTCCCCCACCAAAATTAATTTAGATGCAGTCTTCTGGTGGTAATGTAACATCAGCAGCAGCTCTTCAATGAAGCAAAATCTATGGGAAAAGCGCTGTTAGTATCGAGCTTTCTTGAAGCCAGCTTTTGATAATTCCCATAACYGAAAAATTTAAATCATGAATTTCTTCTATGTTAGCATTACGTTTGGTGGAGGTAGCTGGCTACACAGAGCAGTGGCTTTTTTTATTAGCTTGCCATTACAAATCCATTCCTAGACTGGCATTGACAAAGTTGGGCTGAGTTAAAACATGCAAAACAATAGTCTTGTAGGTGTTTTGAGCAGAGAAACCAAGGAAATGGAGACTGAACGATGCATCAACACCATGCGCATGTCTCTTCCAGATCAGGACTACTGAATGCTGTTRAAAAAACATCAATGATCACAAAATCGTTTCGGTCTTTATGTATCTATCATCAGCCAGCTCTTGTTTTTAGTATTTTTTCTGATATATATTATGCTCTTGAATACCACAAATCTCACAAGGTCAAAACCCAGTTGTGCTGTTTTAGCCCCACAGTACTGCATAGCTCTGCAAACCAGACACATAGTACGCTGAAGAATTTGAAATTGAATAGATGAGATGATACATTATGAATGCAATTATCCTTGCTTTAGAAAAGAGGAATTGTGGAGTAGGAAGGCTGACTTGCACAGGTTTCATGGTTACAATTCATTGCCCAGTGGGCCTTCAGCACTCCTATACCAGTTTAGAGTTTATGCYTGAAAACAGCAAAAGGAAATTGTCCTTTAGTTAAACTTTCCAATGTATAATCAGATATACATCTTTTATTCTTTTTTTTAAAAAAGGAATAGTTATAATTCTTTGAAAAAAGGTAGAAAAAATGTTTTCTCTCATTAACGTCCATAAATCTCGGCCATTTCTGCTCCTATTATGGGAAATTCTGCTCTATCATATCAGCAGGTGCAAAGTAGTTGTTGCTAAACAGAATGCATTGGGATCTTGCTTGTTTAAAATACAGCAGTAACATTAAAATAAAATTGTGCAAGTCATTAGAAACATGCCATTTATATCAATTGTTAGGTTGCAAGACACAGAGAACTTCTGATCTCTTCTACTTCCTATGTTRTAATAACAGCATAAGATAATAAATCACTTGCAACAATGATTTCGGGCCATTTGCTGTTTTCAAAACAGCAGGACAAAACGCTATCTCAATAACAGTGGATGCACAGTGGTCCTGACGTTGTTTCTGAAAGGTTTTGCCATTTTAACTGCTCGAAAATATATTCCAAAATATACTTTTGGCTTTAATCTTTAACAAAGCCAATTTTCTATGGAAAGGTGGTATCTCACTAGATCAAATAATAAAGTTRGGGAAACAAAATACAACAGAGATCGTTTGGGGGGCAAAACCCCTTTTCACCTCTCTTGAATTAATTTATTACCAACAAAAATCAACAAGCATTTAGCATGTTCTTCAACTAAAAATAACTGTCTGGAATAAACTCAAACTAGGACAGCAGAGATCTGAGGAACAGTCCGTATATCTACAAGTTTCTTTGAGATATGTTTCCCCTAATATGCCAGTTGGTCTAATGAGAATATTGCCTCTACTTACTTCCTCTCATGTATTTGGACCATCGTAATTGCAACATCATTTCTATTGCAATATGGAAGATAGCTTTGATCATTAGAATAGACATTTGTCATTCTGAATGCTGAGTAAGGTTTTAGCGATCAAATAACACACTTTTCTTTGGAACACTTTCATATTTATGTTCGTTCATTTTAAACAAATTTATTCCTATCAGCTGCTTGCTATTCAAAGACAGTTTAAGGCAGAACATTCCAAGACAGGTCAGAATCTGAACTTTTCCAGTGACATTTAAATCCTAGCCATAGAATTATTGCTTTTTTTCAGATGTTCTTCAACAATTCAACTCATATTTTTTCAATATCTAGTGTATGACTGCATTATTTAAAATAAAAATGGGTCCCCATTTTATGAATCAGGACCCCAATGACACCTCTCACTTCTCTGATGGAATGAGAAATTCCTAGTGCTGCACTCTGACAGCTTGCACATAGTAATCCATCATGGAAGCTTCARAGGAAAGAACTCTGCCTTAAAAGCAGGGGTGTGTAGCCATTATCTTGTGTCAGTAAAACAAGTCAGTTTTACTACAAGATATAGTACTGAAGTCCTACTATCCCTCAGACTTCAACCAGAGCTGTCAATGTTCYCCCCTTCTGAAAGTTGCCACCACTACAGTATTTAAACACTGGGAACAATTTTGTTCCTAGGGAACTGTGGACCTACACATAAAGCAAGACAMATTGCATGAAAAAAATGTGAACTAATCATGCACCTCAAAGGTTTCGAAATTACTAATTTCAAATAAATAAAAATTCTTTTCTTTATAGGCGGTCTAATGAAGCCTTCAGCTCAAGGTTCAGGTACAGAGCAGGGTAAAAGGGGAAATAAAGCTGACTAGGCATTACTAATATGTGGAACAGCATAGAGGATAGTGTAGAATACAAAATGCATAATAAACCAATTGTGTAGCCTTTCCTGGAACACGGTATGCAGTATTTGTTGCAACACTTCAAAAGGGCGCTGTGGAATTGTAGGGATCAAAGGAGGATAACAAAATACAGATTTCATAAAAAGAGAGATTGCTTATCTTTAAGAGGGTAAATGAGAGGGGACATGATAAAAGTATATATAATAATGAACAGTCTGGAGAAAATAGACTGAGAGTTTAAGTTTTTCCCCGAGTTACCTTTAAGCTAGAATAGTTCAGAATCATCCCAGTCAATACCTATCAATATCCATTAATAGCTGTTCCCCCAGCCCYCAACTAAGCTAAAGCCYTCTAGTCCATAGATCTTTGCCCTGWAAGAACATGGGACAACACCTAAGTACCTCAGAAACTTAATAAAACTCAAAGATGAATTCTTTAATGAAGAAGAACATCTATCTAGAATTACAAAATAAGAAAAAAAGAAAAGGAAAAACTCCACTAATTTGGAAGAATATGAGAAGCTCTGCTCCAAGTTTCAAGCCAAACTCTATTAGTAAGGAACCAGAATGAAAAATGAAGTGACAGAGGGTTATTCTGTGATCCGTGTCCTTGGTGGATCCCTCACAGGAGGACACTTGCCTGGCTGCCTCTTTGAGCACCTGTAAATTTCCCTGTTAAACCTGCCTAGCGGCAGAGCTGCACGGTGCAGCTCCGAGCAGCAGTGGGTCTTGATTCCCTCCTCATTCCTTATCAGCATCCTTTCCCAAAGCTGGGCATTCAAGCACAGAGTTCACCTCTTCAAGAACAGACTTCATGGTTCAAAAAGATTCCACCACTCTCAGCTGGTGAAAGCCTCTGTGGGTTTCCTCTACGACTGAGAGGAGAGGAGGGATTCCTCAGGGGGCAAGGCAGAGCAGAAGCCTCGCTCCAGAACTTCGAGCTGCCCTCTGAAGGATGTCCACTGTTAGCTACAGAAGGACCCAAGGACGCTAACCAGTGAAGCTGGATGCTGAGAGGGCTGTGAGAATCTCCTCAGTGTCTATACCACGTCTGCACACTACAGCCATGTCTTGGGTTCCTTAATACCCTTCATACCAAATTCTAAACAGCTTTGTACTTGAAATTGAGCATTTCAATTTGCAAGTTGATAACAACTTTAAAAGCAGTACAATAAAGCTTACACTTCAAAAAAAAAAAAAAAAAAAAAGGATTAACAGAATGAATCCCATCAATGCCAAACTAAACATACAGCAGCATGTTGTGATGCCCTATAGATGAATTAATTTTTTTTGTATTTTAACAGCTATTAATAAACTTTGAGAATAAAATTCCTAGGCTTGAGGAAATGAGCTTCTCTCATTTATATGTGTATAGTTCAGCAGTAACAGAATTCAAGCCAATAGAGTAAAGCAGGGGTAGAACATAGAATCATAGAATCAGCAGGGTTGGAAGGGACCTCTGGAGCATGCAGAGAACAGAATCAGACCGCCAAGATGTATGGAGATTTTAAAAGAAATGATCATAATAGAAAAGTTACAAAACCAAAAGTGGACAGATAATGAATAAATCTTTTGTATATGTATATTTTATTGGGTCTACACTCACAGAGAAGAGCAGTACCAACTTTTCCTTTCTTAGTTGGAGTGAAAACCACAAATGGAGACCTGTCCAAAACAAAAAATAATAAAAAAGTCTTGTATGGATTTGTTGCATTTTCTTCATATCATGTACCTTCATTTATTTTTTCTCTATTAAAAATCTTCACTAAGCAACATCCCTTAAATTCATGGCAACAAAACAAAGTGAGGATTGCCACAGATGACAATGAGTCRGAATTGATCTAGACAAGTTTATTCCCAGGTTTAGTGAGAAATCCACAATTACTTCAAAAAGAAAGATGAGGAAAAATATTTTTGCTTGTGGTAGCTCATGGCTACCCCAGTATCCCTTGCCTCTTAATCACTAGCAGAGGTGAAGTGACAATCAGTACAACATAAAAGAAAGCAAGGAGTGCCTGAACCAGACCTTGCTAAAGTCAGTGGTGGAAAAGAAAAAAACCCTCCCCAGATGAAGGTGTCTGAGAGCCGCAGCACGGGATGTGCAGCCCATGAGGGAAGAGATCAAGGAGACTTTGAGCCACATTTGTACCTTCCAATTAGTGCCGCTTCAGAGACCTGAGACAGGTCTCCGGGGAGGGCATCCATGTCAGGGCAACATCCCTAGGCCACTACAGGAGCAAAACATTGAAAATCTTGCTTTAGCTTTGTGTTGTTGCACAGCTTCCCCGGCAGCTCTGTCCTGGTTGTGGCTCCTGCTCCAAGTTTGGAAYAGAGCATTCAGTAGACCACCACAGGGCTTCTCTCCATGGCTCTTGTGTCTCAGGGCAGGGAAAAGGCCCACRCAGAGGCATTTGCCATCTCGTGCTGCAGCTCCTTTCCATCCCAGCCTCACATGGCCAGAAGACTTCGCACTCTGCAGCAAGGCAAAGTATTATAGGAGAGAAGAAAGATCCAGGGCCATAGCATGAGCTCAGGGGACCTCCATTTACTATTACTTTGCCATAGGCTCTACTGAGATTCACTTCATTTCCCAGTGCCTCATTTCTACAGCAAGTGTGCTGCTACATCACTCTGCTCAGGAGACAGAGGGTCAGGAGAAGGGTTGAACACTAACTGTCTTGAACTAGGAGTGCCTAAGACTGAAGTAATAGAGAGGAACCACAAGTTACTATAAGAACTGCTGGCCAGATCTACTAGAAATTTTGTCTTTAACATTTTATTGCAAATCAAAAAAAAAAAAAAGAGAGAGAGAGCTTTTTCCTTAAACTGTTACCAGACCCAATGAAGCTATGTACTCTGGCTTCTCTCTAAGGCTGATTACAAACCTGGATCTGCAATATGATTTAAAAATGAAATAATTATAAGGTTTAGAGGTAAGGGAAGGATTTTTAATGTTCCCCACCCAGCTTTGGGCAGGTAGAGAAGAAGCTTCAGGAAACCACCACAGCAAGCTTTTCCAGGACTCAATGCATCTGATGTCCTCTGCACTGAAGAAATCAGTCCTCCTCAGCTTTGCTACTGAGGTAAAAATTTTGGTGCCTATCTTAACGGTGAATAAACTGCATAGTAGGACTAGGAAATCTTATCGTTGAATTGCATCTATTACATTATCGAACAGTGTAAGAGCACCTCTGGGTGAATAAATTCTGGCACGTTTTGGAGRAGCAGAAGGAAGTACTGCTATGGTGAACTACTCGCATTGTGCTCATCCCTGAAGCTGAAAAGGRTGGCTTACTTCCACCCACACTGTAAAGGCAGAAAAGCCAAGCTCACTCAGCATCCACTTTCATGCAATTTCTTAGGCACTATTCACTATGCCATTGCTATTTGCTTTTACAAAAAGCTCTGCTAATGCATGACCAGGGAAAGATACAGAAACAGTTTTGCCTTCTAGGAGCAGCTTGGAATCCTTTATAAACCACCAACACCCACCATGAACCTTTTGATTTCCTTTTGATTTTCAGACTCTGTACACTCAGAAACTGGGTTGCTACTACAGCTCTACAAACTGAGGTCTGTAGAACCAATACAAGTACAGAAACCTAAACCATGTTTTTTTTTGTTTGTTTGTTTTTTTTCGGAACAATGTCTTTATTGAATTTTTTTTGTGCTAAAATGGAGGTCTGAAATTTTTAAGGAAAGTTCTATTCTTAAAAAAAAGGGGGGGGGGGGAAAGTGGAGAGAGAAGTTATTTCCAAACAGAACTTATGGAACAATTGAGAATTATGGAAACTATTTTCTAAGGGGATCTGCTTAGAGGTAACAGTGAGATGAGAACTACAAATTCTACGCCAGCTCACTCTATTGAAATTTGAGCTAGGAATCTGTGTCTACAAGATCTTTTCCTAGAGTGTTTAATGCATTTTGCTGCTTTCTGCTAAGACAGACAGCATACTAAACAGATCTGAAACGTTCTTCAGTGCAACACTGGAGCATTCTTTTTAATGGAGGGTATAATCTCATTACAGGCTCTGGTAATCATCTAGATTACAATCTTAATTGCCGGAGTAGGTAAAATAGATAAAACATATTTCATCTGTCACCTCCCCCCCCTTTTTTTTTTCTTTTTAAAGGTTCAGCAACAGAAGAGTGGATTTTTTTTCCCTCCATCTCATGAGCTTTTAAGTACTGGAAAGGTTTCTCTGTCTTTGTCATCCTCCACACACATCCCCTGCAAAATTACATTTCAAATTTTGAATTTATGATTATAAAGCCATATTCCTGTGACTGTCTTCCATCAGGCACTGAAAGCACTCAGTACCTCACAGGAGGTGTTCAACAACTTCTAGGATTCACTTCTCATTACACTGAGTCCTGGAACACATCTCTCAGTAGTTCAAAACACAGTCTCCTGAACAGAAATCTCATTAACTCCATCGTCCCCCTCAGGTAGTAACAACCCATGATACCTACACTGCAGTCTATATAGTATTGCAAAGAGCCATATAAATTCCACTAAATCAGCCTCATATCACTCAGAGAAGGGATCTACTTGTTAAGCATAGTTCACGTATGAGGAAATGGAGGTAGAGGAGTGAGATAGTAAAGTCTTATGACAGGAGGAACAAGGAAATCTGGGTTCCCTGACAGTTTTCTGCTGCCACAACCAAGCTAATGCCCCCAAGAGGCAGTGTGCTTAAAGAAACATCCCAGGTCTTCATCTCCCTTCAGCCAAGCTTCCAGCTGGGACCAGACCTGAAGCTGTTTCAGATCAGCACTGAAACGAGGTGTTTACTCAGAAATAGGGACTACCGTCAAAATAAAGGTTTGTGAGCCTGTCAAACAGCAAGGGGAAAGGCTCTCTCTCACTCTAGCCAGGCACTTTGATTCTGCCCAAGCTCTTCAAGCTGGTTCCAAGTGGCTCAAATCCCAGAGTAAATGAAGCCACTGATGATGTTTAATACTACAATCTGATTTCCAGATTTGGCTCCCGTCAGGCATTTTGTGTCTCAGTGATAGAGTTGTCGGCTGCTGAGCTACTCCATCACAAGAAAGGCAACCTGACAGCTTTTTTTTTTTTTTTTTTAATCTTTAATCCTGCCATCAAACTGCAGAAAAATATGCTCCAGATGACAGTAGCACAGAACACATTTTACAAAGAGGAACATGCTAAGCTTTTATGGTCACTTGTAGGAAAATCAAGTGTTTGAAGCATTAGAAATGAAGAGGTGCTCAGACTGAAAGATCTTGCTCCAGAAAGGAAGTACACCAGGGTCAGCCACAATGAGTTCCCAGTTTTCTTCATTTCTCCTTGAGAAAACCACTTAGTYCTGTTTTCCGAGAAAGTCCAGCCATGGGTAGTATAAAGACACAAATTTGGACAAAGACCTTCTTTGTTGAGTCACTTTCTCCAGCAGCCCTGAGCTTTTGGAGCATCCTGGCTAGGGAAAGGGAGATGTAGGGTAATTCTCTCCATTATAGAGAAATGGGACATGAAAACAGCCCTATAGTTTGTACCTTTCTTCACTTTACACTTGCAGTAGAAGATAAGTGTGTCTCACCCATTCTCACACTGATACTACCTAACAACACCACCATCTACTTTTCCTCTGCAACCAGCCCATGCAGCATATGACTTGCCCTTGCTGTCCTACTCCAGAATCTCATTCACACTGAAGCTCTTCATGTTCACAGCTGCGGTCATTCTTGATTCACTGGTGTGTTAGTTAAAGCATTAGAGTCAGCATAGCTAGAGATCGGAGCAAACTCAACATGTTTAAATGCTACTCACCAAAAATTGTGTGAGGTACAAGATCCATTTACAGCTTTTTCCCTTRGTTCTTCTTGTTGCAGATAGACCTGGGATTTGCATGTGTAAATGACATTCTTGAGAATGTGTAACTTAAGAATTATATTTTAAAATAAAAATAAAAAGACAAGAACAATCTCTTCCTTTATATCTAAAATTTAAACAAAAATCCCTCTAAAATGTGTTTATTAAAGGGAACAGACTGCTCTTAGTTGCATGAAACATTAATATAAGAAAGTATTAATTAAGAATCTCACATGTRCAATGCTTGTATCACATGATTATCACAACTCTGAAAATGCTCTTTTGTGATTTCAAAACTGTATGTTGCGGCTGTATTTGAAGGGGGGGAAATTATATAGGTTTTTCATAGGCCATAATTCTATTAAATTTCTAAACTGGCAATAGTAAGAGTTATAGAAATGCAGATTTAGACAATTCTTAAGCCATACATGCATAAGCCACTTTGTGGGACATTGTTCACACTTTCTCATTCAGCTACTGGGCAAGAAAGTTTGTATGTTTTACAAGACTGGACATAAAAATTCTTTTATCAAATTGTATAGCTAACATAAATTTCAGAAAATAAGTTTCCTTCTGTGGCTTTTCTTTTTCACACTATTATTGCTGTTTAGTATGTCCTTCATGCAAAAATCAAAGGTCACGAAAAGGTACTGTCATCACAGTGCTAGAGGCTTCACAAGCACTGTTACTCTGAAGAGTTTTCACTCTAACAGCTGAGAAGTCTACGCAGACCTGCTGTACCATCTGCCACTTTTTACTTCCAGACAACTCTGCTTACTATTTTCCATGTAATTTTTTATTCTCAAGGACTTGACATAGCTCAGTTCCCCAAGGACTACTAGAGAGCTTTCCATATGAAAGGCAGTGTCTTCTTACTTCAAAGTCCTCAAAACAAGATTGGAAAATGTGCCTTAAAGTGAAATATCGTCATCCACACCTATGTAGGAAGTTTTACCAACTGGTCCAKTTCATCCATGAACATTTATTAACACATTTAATGGTCAGTCTAAGGTCATGCTATGCCCAAAAGTAACATTCCCATGAGCAGATAACATAGAGTCCCTTACTCTGGTAAGGACTGTAGAATGCCAACTGCAGATTTCCAAGAGATCTCACTTCACTGYCATGGTAGGATGACAGAGAAGAGTAAATTCTCCCCTTACACATCAGCTGAAAAGGACCTAGATTTGCCTTSCTTCTTAGTCTGGACCACTGACATTACATTTACCCTTGGAGCAGAGAGAAGACTCACCTTGCACCAAACTGTACTAGAACGTGGAACGCGTAGTTCTCCCTCACATGCTTCTGTGGAGCTGAGAATACAAGCTCTGCAAAAAGACAGGAGCAAGAATAGATGCTTTTAATGGAGCTTATGCAATTTAAACATATTTAAAAAAAAAAAACATTTTCACCTCTCTTAAATACATACAGGTCTCCAGATCACTTAGCTTATCTGCACTCTCACTAGGGAAGGATTAGGAGCAAGCTGGGACACATTTATGGTACAGAATGCAAAAAAACGTGCACATCCACCCAGGCATGTGTGCATGTGTCCGTGTCTGTGTGCGTGTGCATGGCTGAAGGAGGCCTAACAGTTAAGAAATATACCTGCTTCATTCCTCATTCTGACATGATCCTCCTGAATTCAGATGCAACGTAAACAGGAATTAATAGGAAGCAGTTTCTATTGAGGTACATCTAGCACTAGTTTGTCAGTCAGAAGCTCCAAATCTCAGGCAGCACTAAAGATCATCTCCTGCCAAAAGGTTGTGCTTTTCTTTTCTTTTTTTTTTAATACAGTAAATTCCAAAGATACAGCAGTTCTAAATAGATCTATTGCTTTCTAAGAATATAGTACAGTGTGCCTGCTAGGCAACTTGCCTAGAAATTCTTTTCCAATGAAGTACTGGAAGAGACAATTTCATTTTCTGTTTTCCCAGTTCCTTGAGTGGCAAGAGTTCAGTGCACTGCTTCAGTTATCCAAAATGAAGGTATCATACATCCACAAGTCTATCAAGTCTAGATATCAAGTCTAAGGGATAAATTCTGAAAATCATAATCAGACAAACTTCCACTGAAGATGATTTCACTGAAGACCAAATTAGATCATTATTCAGGATTATTCCAAACACTACTGAATTCAACAGGCAGCTCTTATTAACACTGATAAACTTGGAAGTGGTCTGCCTGCAGTGATGAAAGGAGAGGCTATGGACCATATTATCCCCTTCTACAGGAAGGAGGAAAGTTAGGGAAGAAAGCAAATTCACCTGGATATGTTTGAGCTGTTTCCTGAAGGCTTTCTACAAGCAAACCAAAAGCGACACTTCCCTAGCTGTGAGCTGTGGCACTACACACTACAGCACAGCTCAGTGCCGCATGTGAGAGACTCTGCCTGACCTCCTGCTTGTGATGTGGRCCCTTTCAAACTTCAGTCTCAGAGCCGGGACCTTGGGTTTACAAAACAACTGTGTCGTGTGGCTCTGTACAACAAGCAAGACAGAGAAGTGCTTCATCATGCATGCTAGAAATTTAGTTGCATCATGCCTCTTCATAGCTTCACATAGGACATTAGTTTCCAGTTTATTTTATGGAAAAATCAAAAGGAAGACAAAAGCACAGCTGCAAAAAGACAATTGCAGAATCAATTTCAACAGCCCTAAAGCATGTTGGGAAGGCTAACTGTAATGCCTACTTWGGAATTCCCCTTCTACTCCTGGGTGGCATGGTGCCAATGTTCTGCTGGAAGCCACAACTTTCTCGCCAGGCAAGGAGAGGGGGCTTCAGATTCCACTTACCAGACAGCCCCCTCAGATGCCCCACAGACAGCCAGGCATAAGTTAGAGCTACATTTAGAGTCTCCAATTTTATTCAAGGGAATTGCCTGGGTACTTTTTCCTCATTATCCTGAACTACAGCCAGGAGAGCTCAGAGTCCTTGCCATGACCTTTCTCCTCCAAATAAAGTTTGCGTAGTGGTGACGACTAAGAGGAGGGAAGAATTGTAATAGCACTTTGGTAGCTGACCAGAATAAAGACATACCAGCTGACAAGTGACAATAATTCATGCAGAACATCCAGGCTGGATATTGCCCAGCTTACACTTTTGCAATTCCATTGCTAAAACCATCTTCAGATTGTGCATTATCCTGGCTTATTGGAATGTCCAGCCAACTCACAGTAATGCAATCTTGGCAAATTATGCAATGCTGTTTTAAGTTCAATATTCAGTGCCAGAAAGCAACGCCCCATAATATGTTAAACACACCACAAACAATGCAAAAATACTACCCTTACTTCAAGGAGGGTTAAGCCCCACAGACTTCTGAGGATCAAAGCCACAGCCATCAATTACGAGAATCAGTCTATAATAGCAAGCAAAGAACCTTATTTATTCTCCATTGCTGGCATCAGTGCTGCTCAGCTGGCAGGAGGCTTACGACACTGGTACAACTCCAAGGGAACAAACTTGCATTGAAGTCTTTGATTAAAATAGCAGGCTGGGTTTTTCATTTTTAGTGTTGCCAGTCATCAGCTACCATGTCATGGGATGTTGATCTTTTTATGTGCAGCCCATAGCCCTGTCAGCTCCTAGTGGTATGTCTTGCCTGGTGAAGAACATCAGGGCAAAGCATCAGCTCACTCCCTATTCCTCTCCCTCTCTCTCTCTCTCTCTCTCTCTTTTTTTTTTTTTTGTTATTGTTTTTAATGCACAGAAAATTCCTCACAAAAGTTTGCAGGAATTCAAGGTGTATGAGGCAGGCAGGATCAGGCAGCTGGCTGTTGAGTTCATAAGGAGGTGGGAAGAAAGCAGTGCTACAAAACAAAGGACGGTATATGGTTAAAGTGCTGGCCTGAGGATTCAGACACCTGGATCCAGCTCCCAGCTCCTCCTTAGATTTCCTCAGTGACTTCAGGCAAGTCCGTTGGTATAAGATGACCCATATAAATGCATGCTACAGCTTGCTCTGCTCATGCTGTAGCCCTAGATTGGTCTCTTCTTGAGCTTTTCAGCTCTGCCAATGTGCAATGCCCATAACATTTGAACTGAAGCTGCCACATGCTTATGCGTGAAGCAAAACTTACTTGCACCTGTCTCACCCAGGTGGTTGGTCATACCCTCCGTCTCCATGTTTTACTAACATCTCCATAAGACTACAGTTTGCTCTTCCTTTCTCTGCTTCACTGTAAGATGGACAACTGAGAAAATGAGCGATTTTTTAGTACATACCCATCTCTTTAGGGCCCTAATATTAATTAGAGTGCATGATTTCCCTAATACATAATAATATTTGCTTGAGAGAGACAGTCCTCAGCAACCCATCTGACTCCCTTTCCAAAACCATGGTGGTACTTTTTTTCATCAGTCCCAGCAGTTTCATGTTGAGTCTAGCCTGGAATATCTCTAGCCATTTTAACTCTGTAACCTTTCACTGCAGCTTATTCCATTGCCTAATTGTTTGAGTAGCTGAAACACATCTCCCACATATATAGCTGGAATTTTCCTTTCTGCAGCTTAAATCAGTGTCTGCTGCTGCTCCCTCCCTGACTAATGAGAATAACTGGCCCCTGTTCCCTTTATCACATCGTTTCATGTATTTGCAGACAGCTATTATGTCTTCTTTCAGTCTTCTGTGCAGACTGAACATGCCTGTCTTTCTCAGCTGCTTCTCGTAAGTCTGATTTTACTAAATCTTTTATCATTTTTGTTACACTCCTTTGAGCTTTCTCCAATTTGTCAGTGTCTTTTCTTAAAGTACAGCGTCCAAAACTGAATTCACTACGCCAGCCGAGGCTTTTACCAGTGCCAAGTGGAGCAGAAAAGTGACCCTGCTTGTTTTACACGACATGTTCCTTATTTATACAGTCCAGAGTATCTCATTGGAAAGCACCAATGAGCTAAATATGAGAACACATGGACAGGGGACAGCTAAAAGGAATAGAAATGCCTACGYGACTTTGAAAGGTATAAATGCCAAAAGAGCAAGAGGATTGTTTAGGTGGGTTTAAAAGGAAGGAGGAGGCTAAAAATAATGGGATGAAATGAAATCGTAGACTGGATATCAGGAAAAACATCATAATAGTTCAGAGTGTGGAAAACTCTCCCTGGGGAAGTGGTGCAGACTCTGTAAGTTGAGTCATTAAGAACTAGACTAGACAAAGCAATGCAAACTGTATAGCTAATGACTTAATATGTTGTTGGGATAGGGGCTAGATGGGCTGATAAACTTGGCATTTTTTAATTTCTTGTTCTACAGCTCTCYTGAATAAAAGAACTAATCTTTTCTTATGCTGTTATTCATTTTTTGTCTCTATCAACACCTTCATGGGTTCTCCATCTTACTCATATGTGACATCAAAGCTAATTTAGAAAAACTTTAAGAATYTCTGGAAGTGTCTGGGGAATTTAACACTTCCCCTGTCTCTGTGTCCATTGGTCCCATATATAAAGAGGGGTTGCCAGATAATCTCGCATGGTACAAAYGGGCAAAGACAACACATCCAGCAGGGCAAAGACAACACATCCAGCAGAGAATATTATCCATGTCCACAACTGACAGGACTATGYCACCAGCACTACTAGCACCATGACCTGCCTATGCAAGGGGTTTCTTTGGTGCAGCAATACCAGTGGCTGGCAGCCAATGGCAGTAATCAGGACAAATCCCTAGTCTAGACAAAGCTTTAGTTATCCTGAGCAAAAGTCTCCAGTCTCTGGATCTAGTTTTCCTTTTGGTCACACAATTCCAGTACTGGTGGAACKTCACAAACTTCAACAAAATTGTTCCTGACTTGCACTGCCAAAAGCACAAGCAGGATCAGATCTCTACAGAATTTCCCCTGGCTGAGAAGCATAAAGGTAAATGACATTTCTTTAATTGCCTGTTGATCAGAGGACAGGAAAAAAGTCAAACTCTAAAAATGACCTTTACTAACTTGCCTATGAAGTCCAGCAGTATGGAATAGTACAGAGTTAGAAGGCTGTGTCTCCCCCACTGGGATGCTCACAAACTCTTTTTCTTGGGGCTAAATTTCCTTAGTTCTAGTCTTGTTAACTAGGCTATATAYAGTCTCATCTCTGCAGGTCCACCAGATCCAGAATAAAGGCTAGAACAAGTGCAATTTGAGGTAAAGAAATGCAAGTCCAAATATGGGCAAAGAGACATTGCTCCATCGTATACATTATAGAAAAGGGCAGCTATTTAGAACTGCTCTGAATAGTCAAACAGGCTAGCATATAGTTTTAAAAGCTTGAAATTATATATTAATTATTCATATTATCATATCCAATAGATTGATGGCACAGGACCCTTTAAATAATGTCTTTTGCAACAGGATGATCCTATTGTGAAAGTTAGAACTTTTACAAAAGAATGGGCCCTGCTCCAGAGGGTTTACAACCTAGGGCTGGCTGGCTAGTAAAAGGAAACCAGAGAATAAAATTAGACAGTAAAATGAGCAGCATTTTTGCAACATGGGGAAGCTTTTCCACCATCAAATGTTTCACAGTTACCAGAGCAAAGGASCGACTCAGGGGTGTGAACAAAGCATGACCCTGAGGAGCTCTGAAAAGTCAACCTGAGGTTAAACACAAATTAGCATCCAGAGCTAATCACATGTGCTTAGATTTGTTAGCTGGTAAGTGGTTAAATTCTTCTAGAACCACTGGYTTACAATGCCAAGCAGTGGCTATTACAGGAGAGAGATTATAATAATTTAGYGGGTGCTATTACATAGCAGGCCAAGGTTCCTAAATTAGGCAAAACTCTTGTCTGTCAGGAAATAGTCTTCTTATAAGAACTGGCCAGCTCTGTAGCAGAAGTCTCAAATGCATTCACTGCATCTAATTCCTATTCTCCTGCCTATCAAACCCTCTGCCTAATGGAGCATTCTTTACAAACACACGTTGTCCAAGTGTAGCACTGTAGTAACACAGACTTGCACAGGTTCACAGAAATACAATAAAAGAGCAACTTCAGACTTTGGCCTTTTGTACTCAGTGTCTATAGTTTATCATAGTGTCAGGAAGCATTTTGAATTTGAATGGCTCCTGGTTTGTTGAATTAAACACAAACAGTTCAGCATTACCTGCAATTGCAGAAGTTTGAACTTTATGACCCTCACTGTTGGCTTCCAAGTCTGTATTTTTAGTCTAGAAGTCTCTATCTCTCTCTTAGCTAAGGAAAAGTCTTGGGGATGCTCTCTGAACAGCTGGGAAGTCCTACATCTTAAAAAAATCTCTTGCSTCAATGGGTATGGGAACCACGGAGTACAGAGGAAAACAGTGCTAAGGGCATGAAACAAACTGTTTCTCTTAACTGCATGGTCCACAAAACACTAAGAATCTTTCGTACCTGCTAAAGCACATAATCCTCTAACTTGTACTATAAATACTCATCTTCTAAAAAAAAGAAGAAAGGATCTTAATTTCCAATCTTTTTTATGACTCTGGGAAAGGACAACTGGATATGCCCTTCCCCTAACCCCCTAGAAAACAGAGAATAAAAACAGAGCATTTCAGATTTCAAGCATTCGTTATTCAAAGTGTGCAGCAAATTATCACTTGCTGGGTTTTGTGCTTCTAGCAAATGTTTCATCTGTGCATCCACTGCCAACATGCTGCCATCACTACACTTCAGGTTCCTCTGMTCAGAGGGCCTTTGGCTCAAGGAGGAGTTTTGCATTCACCAAGACATTGAAAARCTCTTGTCTTTTCTTGATGTGGAAGTCATGCATTTTGTCAGCTTGAGGGGTCTGTGCCAGCTCTTTACTTTGKTTGAAACCATAACAAGTAAAACTGTTTAACCCATTTTGACAAGTTCTTAATATGTCTGCCTAAAAGATTTCAATTAAAATTCAATAACAGAAGTCTGTGCATTTGAATTCAATTCCCATTAACAGCAGCTGATCGAGTGAAAACAAATGGGATACATCAGGCGTACCACTAGGCAGAGAAAACAGCAATGTAAATTAATGCTGTTTTTGTTTGTTCGTTTGTTAGTTTTAGTTTTATCAAAAACCTCAGTTCTGCTGCCATCGAGGCAGACAACACACTTTGCAGTGCAACAAGATCCTGCACAGTGTCTCAGAGTTCCTGCCCTGAATCTTCCTGGCAACTTTGGTTTGGCCTTTCCCAACCTTTCAAAATGATTCAGTCAGGATTTTGTTCAAACTCATTACCAACTCATTGGTAGACAAGAGCCAAAAATCTGGCCTGAAGTGCTAAGTCTGCCTGGTGCTGCTGGGGGTCCTGTCTGCCCTGCCACACTTTCAGGAGCCTAATGAGACTTGGGCATTTTCTTGCAATTTTACTTCCTTCCTTCATCTACACACCAGAGAATGCAAGCTGGTAGATGGTCAGCAGGAATTCCTGACATCCATTTATTCTTGCACATATAAGTGATATTTTAYGTGCTTAAAGGGACTCTCTGTGTTTGCCTATTGAGGTCTGGACCTTCTGGATTTAAAGTTTCAGGTCTTTTTCTCCTATAACTATTGCCAGAAACTTACTTCTTAATAGGTAATACATTTAGGAAATTAATATCCACACAAAGACAATCTGTAGAAGTTTTTAGTTTCCTATGATTATTTACAGTCTATAGACTTCAGCCTTTAGCTTGCTTGCAGACTAAGGAATATCACTGAGAGGAAAATTATCATATCTTTGCACCTAAATGTCAAGCATATCAATCTCATTTTCAAAGAGCTCTGAGGTCCATGGTCCTTAAAATGGGTGACCTGTGGCATAAAAGCAGTCTAGCATAGACCTTACAAACAGTACAGAGCTATCCTGAATGCCTGATGGGAATCAGCCAAGAGTCAACGGGCAYATGTAGTAAATAAACTGCTTATTATCATTTAACACTTTTTTATTCAGTGGAATAATGATACATGCAACATCCAAAGCATTAGAAATGAARGCAATTTTGCTTTACCATAAGATATCCAGAAGCAAAATTATACTAGTACGATGACTATGCTTATACCTCTGTGGTATAACCCAGTAAATTTCCTGGTGTAAATCCTTGTGCAGAAAGATCTGAGGATTTCTCAACAGATTCTTGAGGGCTGTGGCCTGGAAAAAGGGTTCTGCTATGCCAGACCTGGAGATTTAGTGTGTGGAAAGATAGCACRGCTGTCTGCCTGCAAACCCTGCACGCAGTGCGAGCCCCAGTCGGCAGTGCAACCTGCCCCACCCTCCCTTTGAAGGCCAGTATTAACTTTGTCTTCTCTTACTCATCCTTCCCTTTGCCTCCTCTTCCTCCTACTTCGTTCCCTTTTGCACCTCATCTGACGGTCCTGATTCCCCATGTACAGACATACAGCATTGGCTTGTCCTCCCTTYCCCATCCCTTCCCCATCCCTATTCCATCAGGTAAAGTCATTAACAATTAAGCAGTTGATATTGGAATGTAAAACATCAGCTTTAAATACACACCTGCTGGTAGGGAAAGGGTGTGCTCACGCTCCCTTAGATCCCAGCAGTATCTTCTGCATCTCTGCGGGATAACCCCTCAGCCCTGTAAAGCCTGGCAGGTCACCTTGCCAGCTGGGAGGGCTCAGACTGCTGCACAAGGAGCTGCAACTGCGCAGCTCTCCAGTCTGATTTGAGGAGAGCCCTGAGCATAACAGCACTAATAATACCTTTTAATTAAAGTGCAGACAGACCCACCCAGTGCCGTTCAGTGGGTGTGCCGCGCTGGAGTTCCCCACTGTGCTGCCAGGGTATGAGGCAGTCTGCAGGGTGCTGGGATGGGGGCTAGAGACTAGGAGCAGAGAGACTCCCTTGTCCTGGGCTGATAAGGCTCCTCTAACTCCTCGTGCCCAAGGTGGGCAAGRGGAGGGCAGGGAGAAAGCCACTTTGCTCAACACTATGATCAGACAAAGAAGGGCTAGCAGGAACAAGCTGCTCTGTCTCCTCTGTCTCGGGTGGCCTAGGATTGTCTCCTTACCACCTCACCCCACTTCTGGAAAAGCCTCTGCCTCCMCCATCCCTGGCCTCACGTAGTCCCTCTGCAGGATCTTTCCTCTCCCTTTGACATCCCAGAGCTGTGGTACAACACTGCAGGTGACTTCTGGGCAATAAGAATTACTTTGTGTTCAGAAGCTATAACTTTGACTACTCAGGAACTATGTGTAATATTGCTGGGCTCAAGGCTATTCCACARAGGCCATGTCCAGTGTCTAGGCCAGCTATGTGATCTTCTCATACTGAAACCCCTCATTTGCTTTCCTCCTGCAACTGCAGTGACCTTGTGGTACTTCCAGGGAAGAGGCAGCTACAGAGTTACTGCAGTTTCTGTGTCACCACAGAGAGAGGCTGCAGAGAGAAATATTTTTGGCTTGTCCTGGTGTACAGTGCTGCTTCTCCCTCCAAAAGGTTAATCTTTCCAACAGATCCTGGAAATCAGTCTTTTCTATTGTCCCAACTCTCATAACTCCAGCAAACATAAGAAACTATCTTTCTATTTTCTATTTTCAATTTGCATTTAAGACACTCTTCACAGAATCACGGAATAGCAGGAGTTGGAAGGGACCTCTGAAGATCGTCTAGTCCAACCCCCCCTGCTAAAGCAAGGTCACCTAGAGCAGATTGACCTGCACCATGTCCAGCTGGGTTCTGAACTTCTCCAAGGATGGAAAGGTCACAATCTCTGGGCAACCTGCTTCAGTGCTCAACCAGTCTCACAGAGAAGGAGTGGTTTTTTTTTTGTTTTGAAGCAGAACTTCTGTGTTTCAGTTTGTGACTATTGCATCTCATCTTTTTCACTGGGCACCACTGAGAAGAGACTGGATTTGTCTTCTTTACACCCTCCCGTCAGATATTTATGYACATTGATAAGATCYCCCCTGAGACTTTTCTCCTTCAAGCTGAASAGTCCCAGCTGTGTCAGCTTCTCCTCATATCAGAGAYGCTCCAGTCCATTAATAACCCCTGTGGCACTTCACTGAACTCACTCCAGTAGATACRTGTCTCTTTTGTCCTCAGGAGCCCAGCACTGGACACATCACTCCAGATGTGTCTCATCTGTGCTGARTAGAGGGGAAGAATCACCTCCCTCGACATGCTGGCAATACTTTGCCTAATGCAGCCCARKATAGCATGGGCTGCTTTGGCCCAAGTGCACATTACTGGTTCATTGTCAGCTTGTCGTCATCAGCACCTCCAGGGCCTTCTCTGCTAAGCTGTACTCCAGTGGGTCAGCCCCTAGCCTGCATTGATGTATGGGGTTACTCCTGCCCACAGGCAGGACCTTGTGCTTCTCGTTTCTGAATTTCGTATGGTTCCTCTCTGCTCATTTCTCCACTCTGCTGAAGTCCCTCTGAATATCAGCATAACTGCATCAGCCACTCCTCCCATTTTGATATAATCTGCAAACTTGATGAGCAATATCCTCTTTTACTATATTGGCTTCTTGCAGGGCAAAARCTGTGGTACATTGGACACAGAAGAAAACAGTTTATTGTCCTGCTAGACTGACAAAAGCTGCAGTGCTCTGCCAGTGTTCCAAGATGCTCACTACAGCCTCTGACCACTGCAGTGTCTCCATGCTTTARTGTCACTGATACTTCTGTTCACTCTGCACCACACAGATGCATAGGTCCGGTAACTTCTTGCCCGTACAGCGTAATCTCCCATATGTTGTACAATATCCCATGACAGCCTTATCTGTTCCAGCACTCAGAASGGACTCTTCCAAGCTGGTCTCTGATCTGTTCCCTTTTTAGTTTCACCTTGTAGTAGGGAAAGAAATTGAATGGAAACTTAATTTGGGGTCCCTGCATTCTCCATTTGTCAAGCCTTTTTCATTTTCAGATCTTTGAAGAGCTCCTGGGGCAATTATACAGATCTCTCACTCTGTTTCCAACCTGTCTTCTGCATCAGAGAAATTTGCCTTTAAAATAGGCTCAGCAAGTAACTGCCAGGTTTCCTGCATTCCTTTATCCCTGAGATTATTTTCCTCAGAGACCTTACTTACCAGTTTCCCAAGTTTACTGAAGTCTACTTTTTTGGAGTCATTATTCATATTCTTCTACTAGTCTCGTTTTTTCCCTTGGAATAATGAACTTTATCATTTCATGCTCACTTTCATCTGAATTACCATCCAACCTTTACATTCTCAAGCTGTTCTTCTCTGTGAGTCAGAAACAAATTTAAAGTGCTGTTTCCCTACTCATTTCCTCCCACCTTCTGAAATAACATTGCCTTCGTTGTATCCAAGAACATAATGGCTCATCTATATCTGGCCGTGTTTGCTTTCTGTAGAGGTATCAAAGCAACTACTGTTTCTTACTACTAAAAGGAGTTGTCCTGCAGATGTGTCTTCCAGTTGCTCAGAAAAGCCTATCCACTATCTCTCCCAGCTAGCTGATGAACAGCAGATTCAAACCCCATGATAATTCCTCCTGATTTTCTTCTATTATCTTCACCAGAAATTTTCATCTAGTTTCTCTCCTGCTGCTTCCTGAACACAAGTACCCAATGACTTCCTTCTCCTTCCTTGTACCTCCTGGATAAATTACATCCTTTCTCTATTGTTATTCAGGTAGTATGGTTTGCCCTACCAGACTATCAAGGCTTATAGGTCTGCAGTGATATGCTATTTTCTTTTAGCATTAAAAAGAMTAAATGTTTAATAGGCCTAAATGATACAAAAAAGAAGTGTCTTTCATATGACATGAAGAGATTTAGGAATGTGTTGCTCTCCAAAGAGCTGAAGGGGGGGGGAAATGAATACAAAAATAGAGTTTAGATTTGTCATACAGGTTAATGAAAAGGTGGGAATCTTATAATGCAACAAATAGACAAAGCGGCTATATAATTTCTTGGACTGACATGAGATACAGGCTTTGTCTTTGGCTGATTTAATGGCAGCATGAATATGAAATCCCTTTGTACATTAGAAGGAAGAACTGTGCCAAAGGACAGTAGCTCCTCATTGACCATATGAGGAAAACTTCATTTTTTCATAGCACATTTTTTCCCATGAAAGGGAAGAATGAAAGCCAACAGATGCTCTYTTCATGAAAACTCTATTTTCCTTAGTGTTTCTCTTCAGAAATCAAGCGTGCAATTCCTTTTGGCCAGACATTTTGCGTGCAGTAGATGTAAAATCTCTTGGAAGTGTTTCTAAGTCTTAATAGCAACAAAACTATCTACACCWGTTCCCACTGGGTTAAATTCACTCCTGTTTCACACTTCAGCAGATTAAGGTTATCCACACAGTTTACGCAATAAAAGCTTTCTGGGTGTGATTTTTTTTTAAGATGTTTATGAATGTTTGCTTTTCCTGTGAGCATTTTTGCCCCTGTGTCTTTAGATGTTTTTAATTTTCCACTGTTGTGCTCCACCCCAGAGAGGGCTGCGCTGAGTGGGGTGCTGATTGTAGCTGTGTGAGAAGTACTTGATTTTTTAGGATAAAAGGTGCAATTTGAATGCAAAAAACTGAAAGCTTCCCACTTATAATGATTTTGTTTTCCCAAGCTGGAAAATCTAGCATGTTCATTTCCATTTTTCTTTTCTTTCCACCTTCGTGGTGAATGCCAAACTAAGGAATGAGTGTTATCTGAGCGAGAGAAGGGCTATCCGAGCCTCAGTCCAGACGTCAATGTGCCAGGTGACCCCTTGTCTGAATAATAGTGCCTGTCAAATTCCCARTTCTGAATAAACCCTATCCATCAGTAGTTTCTATCTGGGATCTTAGATCATTACTAGATGCTCTTTAGAAAAATTTTAAAAAAAGAGGAAAAAAATGACCATATTTGCAGCACTCTGCCTTTTGCAAATATTGCTTGAATCTGCTAGACATTTTTGCTCTCTGGGATTACTTACCAAATACCCACCATACCCAAACAAACCGCCCGTAGCCCCGCGAGACCCACGTCGTCTCGGGGCTAGCGCTCCAGCCCTCAATGAGACTTCTGTGTCGGCGCAGACAGCGCTGTCGTTTGGGAAGGAGCGACCGCTTTTGAGAGCAGCACCAGGCGACTGGAACAGCCCGCGTGAAACAGATCTGCTGCCGACACCGCCCCTCCGCGCAGCCCCACATCGTTTTGATCTCCCCCCGCTCGGCCGCGTTTCGGGCGCCCTCTCGAATCGCTTGGCGCAGTCGCAACCGGCCAAAGCTGCTCGCAGACCGTTCCGTCTGCCCGCCTGCGACTCCGCAGCGAAATGCGTGTGTTATCGTGGTCCCTCTCTCGTTTTGCTCCCTCGCAAGAGGCTAGGACGGGGCCGGGCGCCCTGCGCTTTGATGTGCGCTTTTTCGAACTGCACGAGAACTATATTTAGTTTCAGTTCRCTCGCAGTGTCAGGCTTCCCTGTTGCGGCCCTCTGCCTTTACCTTGGCAGTGTTACAAGATCCAATTATGGCTTAAAAATCTGGCTGTGGAGAAGCAAAACTGCTGGCCTTTTATTCATTACTAAACAAGGACCTTCTGTTGYCCACAGCACGTGCCTCAAGTGAAGCCTTTTAGGGGGTCCTTGAAGAGGCAGTTTTGCTGCCGWCCTGCCTTCAGGATCTCTTAAGTCCTCAAAATCTTAAAGACTTTCCTGCTCTAAAAGCCAACGAAAGCTTTAGGGTAAAAGCAGAACTGAATCCCCCTTCCCTGATCCCATATTTAGCTTCCAGTCCACCTTGTCGGGCAGAAATCCTACTTTACTTTAAAATAAAAAAGATGGAAGTGGGAATACTTATTTGAAGYGTGACCTATTAGCGACTCATCCGCTTCCCCATCTGCTGAATTGTAGTAGCCTGTCTAAAAGCCAGCATAATGAATCAATATTTCTAAGAGAATATATAGKGAATTTTTTTCTTGGTTTTCCAGTACTATTTACAGTAGCTTTTATGTTACCCTGGTTAACAGTCAACTTCTGGGTAATTCATATCAGATTCATCTGTAAAGCAAAACATTTTCTTTTCTGACAGTGGATAAGAAAAATATGTTTATTTTAAAGTGACTGTCTCGTTAATATGTTTAATTGAATTATACACCCTGTAAAGAAATATTGTTCCATTATTAATATATACTAAAGCAACATCCAAGAAAAACTTCTAGAGGAAATAACACAGTAAAAAGCCAGTTCTGTCTGCACTTAGCATCTTTTTTTAAGCAACGCTTTATGTTTCCTTCAACATAAAGGAAATATTGTCAGTCCACAATTTTAAGAGTTTGACTTTCCAAATCAGAGAAAGAAGGGAATTTTCAGTGCTTTTTCCTTGAGGGGAAAAAAATGTTTTTGAGTATTTTAAGCTGTGCCTGAGTTGGTCTTATTGAAATCCACTGCTGATGACTTGCAATAAAATCTTTTGTCATTCACTTGATACATATTCAATGAGAAAAGAAACTCACAAGTGAAACTTATCTSAAATGGAATGAAAAAGTCTCCCAACCAAGAGCCTTGTTTAGGGTCAAGAGCATGCCGAAGGGTTGATGCCATCTTCCTGGAGGTGGCCTTGCCCTGAGTCACCACCAGGGAGGGCACACAGCAGCAGTCCCTTGTCCTGYTCCATGCAGGACATTATCCAAGCACAGCAGGACATTCTGGAGATCAGGTTATTCCCCTCTCCTCCCCYCTCAAGCCCAGCCAGGCCTAGCTTACATGTAGAAATTGCCACCCTTTAATGGGAATACTCAAACCAGCTGATGAGCACTTTATGCTGATTTAGCTTAATTTGGGAACAAACTCAATTAAGTTGAATCAATGATAGCTACTAAAGGGGTTGCACTGATTTAACTAAATTAATTTAGAAACTAATTTAGTTAAATTAGAACAATTTGTTTGTGTAGACAAACCTCCATTTAGTGCACACACTCTCACTGACTTCATTTCAAAGAATAAAACCCCTTTGCAGACCACCCTTCCTTCCATCCTTGCATAAGGCACCCTTCTCTTAAAGGTAYTGGAGTGCATGGAAGTGTGTGTGCATATGTATTAGTACATGCATATATACTCTCAACCCACACTATTTCCTACAGACTGCTCAATCTGTAAGAAAATTCTTCCACATTTTGCCTAATAYCCAACAAAAGTGACTCATCTCAGTCCCTTGATATTTTTAAGAGCTGTATTCATTTAAATTCATGCTTATGCTCATGAACTCAAAGTGCTTTTATTCTGGATCACACTTCATGGTTAAGGSCTCGGCCAAAGATCTGTTTTCCCTTCTTTTCTCATCTCTGCTGTTTCATCGCTGATGAAGTGACTTGCAGACCTTACAGAGAAATGCCCTGCCTGGAGTCCCAGGTGCTGTGCTCACCTGGCTTCTGCCCAGCCAGAGGCTGTGTGTACAGGTTGAGGGCAGCATCACATCCTCAGCAGCTGTAGTTACTCAAGATTGGAGCTACAGGCAGTTCAGGCCAGAAACAGCCATGTACCGATGTACTTTGGTTAATCCTTGGCTAATCCTACCCTTACCGCTCACCTGTCTGAGTTGCAGTCGGTAGCTACCTGCTACCTCCTTGAAGACCCCAACTGGGGACTGAAGCAGGCAYGCTGGCTGCACAACAGTGCTGTGCTCCCCCATCTTCACCCCCGCTGAGCAGATGAGGATGGTGGGAGAGAGGAGCAACAAGTCTTCTTCTATCACCGCACCTCAGCAGCATTGCAGCCAGATAACAAGGCTGATCTGAGGTTTGTCAAAGTCAGCAGGAGCATTTCCTTTCGCATGAAAATACGTGACGTGTTGGGCCTTGAAGCCAAAGCAGCAAAATTCAAATTCCCCTTTCTGACAGGATCAGCTTGTTCACCCCTGCAGAGCCAATGCCAAGCACACGTGGAGTTACAGAGCACAACTGCCTACACTGTGAAGCTGCAGCAGTTTCATAGGGTAGAAAATTACTCAGTGARAGAGCCATCCCTCCCTCCTTGTCAAAAAAGCAAAATCTCAGTAGAACCTATGATACCTTTCTGTAAGCTGTYATAGAAAAAACTATGGACAAATGAACTATAAATATGAATACAGGTCTTTTATTTTGTTTCCTGGTTTATAGGCACTGGGCATACTGAGATGTAGCTCTGGAAACATGGCCCGTTCCCTATTTTTTCTCTATTGAAATAGAAGATTGTGTGAATATCCCTTCATCACCCAGAACTTCTTCCCATGTCCCACCTAAGCTGTTTGATGCAGTCAGGTGCTGATAAAATTGCAGTTAGCAGCAGCAATATTCCTGTCCTCATCACTGTGATTTCAGCTTCCCAAGGATTAAAGTGGTTTCTCCGAAGGAGCCTCGATACATATCACAATGCCAAAGCTCGTCAAAGACAGAAACTTCCTTTGTTGTGCAAAGTTATGACGGGAAATAATGCTGGGTTGGACTGATAAGCTTTTTGCCTTCACCTGCCGCATATCAACTGTTTGGGAAAGGTGTGTAGCAGGACATTCGAAGTCAGCTATTCATCACCAAAGCTTTATAGCCAGCTTTGTAGACGGCTGTCTTCTGGGTGCAAATAAAAGTGTATCTCTTTTATAACAAAGGGTTGAAAAGCATATTGATGGTGCCTTGGTAAAATGACTGCATGACCAGCTCTAGCATTAAAACTACTTCCACTCCTGCTGAAAACAAAACTCATGCTGAGGGGRAAAAAAAATTACTTTTAACACCACAGCAGCTCAGTGTCAAAATATTTTTGCAGATTGCCAGACACCAGCTCTTGTGATCAGATCCTGTTGGATCGCATAGAGGTTTCTAAGTTGCCCATCAGTATTTACATAGTGTGAGCRTCTGTTGTATTTCGCATGGGATTAAGTATAATCAAAATTCATGTTACTCTTTGCAAGCTAGCATTGGAGGAAGGCATGCATATTTCAGCTAATTAATTAACAGGAGGATGGATGTGTTAACGTGAGCCTCTTGAGACGCAGGTTAATAACCCGCTAAGGGTCTTATTTGCAAGTGGCAAAGCTTCTGTGGCTGTACCATAAATTAWGGGTGAGGCCATTTTCTTTTCTCATCCTGAGTATCTAGATGCAGGGGGCTGTTATTGTTCCACTTTCACAGGAAGGTGAGGATTCCCTTACCCCTTGTTTTGTTCCTAACTCTGTGTAACTCATTAAAGCGTTCTGAGCATGGTGTGAARAAACACAAGGATATCTTTTTCACCCACCCAGGGAGGACATGGAGACTGTGTAGCCTTCATTATCTAATGCTTCCCTGGTGTTTATTCAGTCCAAGAACTGAAACTGTTTTGCAAGTGTCACATCAGCTATGGCTATAATACTCCAGAGAAACAGCAAAGTGACCTGCCATGGGGACACTTTGATTTTGCAGAGTCCTCTACTAGCTTAAGACTGCACTGTTCTGAAGCTATCTGTCTCTGCTGGAGGTTACCTTCCCATTTCTGCTCCAGTGACCTACAGAGATGGAGACAACTTTTGCTTGTGGAGGGGGAAGAGCTCTCCAAGGGCCTCCTGCCAGCCAAGCGATGGTTGTGGGCASCAGCCAAGCTGGCAGCACACACCTGTAGCCTTCCCTAGGTGAAGCACCACTCAGGGGATCACCTGCAAAATTAAGATCAGAATTTGAAAGCCTGTGGATCACCTCTCCTTGTTCCCTGTTTTGTAGAGCAGATGGTATTTGCACAGATCTTCAAGCCTTGTAAAGCTGCTGCAGCCAAAATTTGGGGTCTTTCTGGAGAGAAGCTAGTGAAAGCCAAGTGTGAGGTCAGAGGAGACTCCCCTCTACTTCATATAACTTTCAATATGAACATGAAAAAAGGCAAAGCCTTTTCTCAAAATGCAAGAACTTTGYGTACCTTATTAACATGTCTTAATTACAGTGGTGGTGCAAATAAATACTGACACCAATCCGTACAGTTCACAGAGGCAGAGAGCTGGTTCTCTATCCGTCTGCTTTTGCATGGACTGTTTGCCAGACGTCTGTGCAGGTTTCCCACAGAGGGACAGAGCCCACGCCAAGTGCAGAGGGAGGGAGAGGGAGAAGGAGGTGAGAGCAGCTGAGAGAGGGGCTTCAGGACCTTTTTAGGAAATTTGGCTCAGCAGCAATCTGCAAGGGAGAGAAAAGCTGGAAAACTGAGGAAGCAGAAAACTGGATATTAATTGTTCTGCTGCTGGGCTTTTGCCTCCTCTCTCTTCCCTCAGAATTGAATCAGACTGTTCTCTCAGGCCTGTTAGATTTGCAGAATAGCCACTGGATCTGCAATGGCAGCTTTMTTTCTATAGTGGGGCTGGCAGAGCCAAAACACATTTCCTACTGGACTGGATCGTGGCTACAAACTCAGGCAAAGATCAGCAAAACCTCATCTCCTTTGTAACAAGGTTGAAGTAATACGTGAAGAACACRTGTTGGACTGTGAAATAGGACCACGTTATCATTGTCTTGCTCCCCAGGCCCTAACACACCCTCAGTGTGTGGGAGAGAGGGTATTTGGGATATTGAGCTTCTTAAGCGTCTTTCTTCTCCAGCCCACGTACTCTTCATCAGAAGGCTCTTATTATCTAGGGAAGCTGCAAATCAATATTGTAATCTCTCCAATAACAACACAGTGGGAGGGAACAGCCTTTAAGAAAACAGGAAGCTCTAACATATAATCCGAGGTTTTCATTTCAATTAGGGATAAGCTCCATTACTCCTTATGGAGCTGCTATAGCACTCAACTACTACGAAGAATGAAACTATACAGGAGATGATTACTGAAAAGTCTGATAGAAAGAACAGGTGAAATTGCACAACTCATTCATCAATGAAACACCCAGGGTCAGAGTTTGTTTGAACAGGTCACTAGCTACAACCAAGAGGTTTATAGATCTTGCCCTAAGGAACAGAGCAAGTTAAAACACCACTGAACAAACCTTCCCCACAGCATTTAATTCCTGCTTGGTCCTGTTTGGAGTTGGCGAGTTAATGGTCTAATCACTTGTAACAAAATGGGCGAGCTTAAGCACACAAGAGAGAGGGAAATCATCTTGTTTATTGCTGCTGAGCTTGCATTTATCTGTATAAATAGGAGCAAGTTGGGTTAAAGACAGGCCTCTGTTGAAAACCTAGGGAAATCAGCTTAGTCCTATCACTTACCCATACTCATGAGCTAGAACAGTAAATGTCCTTTTCTGCCCCTYAACGGTAAACATGAGCAAATCTAAAACTAAGTGTGTTGCACAGACCAGCTCTCYKCTCTCCAGYAGGAGTYGGTGGAGCCCTAAAATGCTGAGCAYGGTTAAGCAAACAAATCMAGTTGGTGTGATTAAATTCAGAGGTTGCTGTCCCTCCTTTCCATGTTCATCACCATTTGCTGGACAGATCATATCTGCAATTTTCTGGATCATCCATCTGCCCAACTGCTCTGCTCTGGCTTGAAGAGAGGACCCAGTTGGTGACCAGCAGTTACTGGTTCCTTCATCTGACCAGGCCCTCTCCAATCAAGTACACTGAACAACTTTCACCAAGCAAATCCCTTGTGTGCTCAAAACGCGGATAGTGAAGCCACAGTCTGCTGAATAGCTTTTCAAAAGGCTGCATTAGAGACCTTCTAGCTCACTAAGCATTTCYGATGAAGAACTGGGTATCCACCACCCTGAATTGCTCACCATTGGTCTTTTCCCACCCCCTCAATGTTCCCATACCTCCTGATCTAGCAGTGTAAGCAAGCAATATTTGCTCCCTATCTGCTCACATTTATAACCACGTCAACAACAATTTATTTTGCCCCTTTTTCTTCCACCCTACCCCAACTGCATAGTCCAGTCCCTTCTTCCACCAGCTCTGCTATCCTTCTGTCCATCCATCCACCCATCCATCTCCCTTTGGAGACCTGATTCAACTCATTCACTTAGCAAAAAGTTTATGGATGGATCTGACAAGCACCTTAGCTAGCACAAGAGAAACAACAGGAGTATATGTCCAGGTGAGTGGCAGAAGCAGGACTGTCTCCCTTGGGTGACAGTAAATTGGTGTAACCCATCTCACCAACCTACTGGTGCACCCAGGCTTAACCCACCTCTTCCAAAATCACACAATTCAGGCAAAAAACACTTTTAAAAATTATTAGTTCAAAGTCAGATCATTTGAGGAGGAAAAAAAGGTACACAAGGTAGGAAGGGACAACATAAACAGTTATTTCAGGAGATAGGGGGAAGGGAGTACCCAAAGCAGTGAGGACGGTTGTGACAAGCAGCTGAGGACAATAACCTCTTACCCTGGCTCAACTATAGCTGGAATAACATGTCAGATGACAACCTAAGTCCACAAATGAACAGCTAAAGGTACAAGTTTACCTTTCCCACACATCAGTCATTATGCCTGGTCACACTCTGTGCTGTAGTAGCACCTCTGAGAAACCACCCTAGAACCGTTGCACTGTGGATTTGCACACTTGGATTCATAACTATAGGTTCAGCATCCACTCTTTGAAAGCCATCTCATTGTATCTAATTTTAGGCAATGCTCTGCCTAACAGTCATGATCTAGGTGCCAGCTAAAGCTATGCAATGAGGCTCTTATTAGAGAACAAGAATGATTGCACAGGAAAGATCTTGGTAGCCCAGATGATGGGATATAGAGACAAACATGGGTATACATATGCTACAAATATTTGCACTTACTACAAAATCTCAGCTTCACCCACTCCTGTGTGAGTGACGGAGGCTTTGCAGACAAATTAGACCTTTACAAACCTGCTACATTTGTAAGCTGTCACAGAAAATATGCTTTTGTTCTTTTGACTACATTTTTCCACTTGTTACCGTGATGCAGCAGAATCTTAGATCTACACCACCAACCAACTAAAGGAGGGTGCAGAGGATAGTCCCCATCAATTTGCCTATCAGTTAATTAGCACTAAAGATTTTGGTGTTGTTGACAAAGGTTTTTCTTCTCTTTTTTCCCTTTGATTGGACTCTTACAAGCAGGTCTTACAGAAAGATTTGGAACATGGAACTACTGGAGAAAGTCCAGCGTAGGGCTATGAAGATGAGCAGAGGACTGGAGCATTTGCCCTATGAGGAAAGACTGCAAGAGCTGGGCCTCTTTAGCCTGGGGAATAGAAGACTGARGGGGGAACCTATCAGTGTCTACAAATACCTTAAGAGAGGATGTCAAGAGGATGGGACCCTTTTTTGTGGTGCCAAGTGACAAGACAAGACATGAGGAGTTCCATCTGAATATAAGGAAAAACTTCTTTACTGGGAGATTGACAGAGCACAGGAATAGGTTGCCCGGAAAGGTTGTAGAATCACCTTCTCTGGAGATATTTAAAACCCAGCTGGATGCGATCCTGTCTAATGTGCTCCAGGTGACCCTGCCCRAGCAGGAGGTGRGGGTTGGAYTAGATGATCTCCAGAGGTCCGTTCCAAGCTCAACCATTTTGTGATTCTATGAAGGATTTGACTAGATTCCTTTTTCTGARGAAATGGGAAAGAAGTGCAGCCATGACACCCTCAGTCACAGAGCAGCAGTGTGCATGGGACTGGGGAACAGAAAGGCAGCGTCTGCCTTGCTTGAATTCCTGGCCACATGGATGTTAAAAAAGAAACCAAAAGATTCCCAAAATAGTCTTTTACTTGTCTTATAGCTGGCTGTGAAAAGCAGGCATCATCCTAACAGAGATTACACCTTTTCTGGTAGAAGGTGATCAGAATTCCCTATTCCCATGAGCCTTAAAGATCCCAAGAACTTTTGGAAAAAAAAAAAAAAAAAAAAAGTGTGTGATCAGTGGTTCTGGCAAAACTCCAAGCATATAAATTCCATCTGCCTCCCAAATATGCTAGTGCCATCAGCTGGGTGAGAGATCCTTTAAGTTAATCTTGCAGTGCTGCAACACAATATGTAAAGGCAGCTTCTCTCCAACCTGGAAACAAATGCATTTTGGTGATACCTGTTTTTATATATATGCCACTGTCCTTTAATTGGACCCATGCTGCCCCTCTTGCCTAGATAGTTTCTTGCTGTTGTAAATGGATTTCCATTCAAGCGTGAAAGACTTCCCGCACAAACCAGATTCTTGACAAGGCCTAAACATAGCATAAGGTCTGGGCCAATGTAGGACTCACTATTTGTAAAGAACTCCGAGCTATCTGCAAGGGCAATGCATCATATTAGTTACTTGCTCTAATTCTTTCTACTAGTGTATTTTCACCAACATTACTGGAGTTAAATCACTCTAAACAAGGTGAGAATATGCTTAATATTTTTATTTAGTTGAATCTGATTAGCTGGCTTTGGTGTCCATGAGTAACTTCAGCACTGCTCATGCTTTGAAAATATGCAAGAGGGGCCCAACTATACACTTGCACGCATGCCACAGAGTGAAGAATTMGTTATTATCAAGGTAACATCTACAGGTTTTTTGTTCCAGAATCTTCTTAACCTATGTAATGGACAACCATGAATCAGTTCCTGCACTGAAGAACTGAAGTAAATTAAGTTTAAAATGGATAGAAGACACATCAAATAGAGAAAAGATCAGGAGACAGTTAAACAAATAGTGATCCTAGTAGGCAGGAGACCTAGCACATCAGCTATGTAACCCTATATGATGCATAGACCCATATCCTGAATACCTGCAGAAGGATAACTGTCCAACCCATTCTTATGCAGTAAGACAAAAAAGGAGCAATATTTCTTAATGGCCAGTGTCATTTGCTAAGATAGAGAAAATCAAGGTGGATACGCCTAGAACTTCAGGAAGAACTACAGCTGCACAAACAATAGGGTAGGTGGAGACTGCAAGATCTCTACCAAACGCAGAAAGATTATGCAACTCTACAGCAAATGTTTTGGAAACAGCATTCATTCTATTTTCTGTTCAGTCAGCAGGGATTACAGGCATAGTAACACCATCTAGCATTTTCTCAAGGAGATAAGGGAAAGGAAGGTGTAGAGCAGATAAAGCATCTCTTCTTTCCCCACCCTCTCACTTCCTCTAGTGCAAACTTAAAAGCCACACAACGTAGCTTGCATGAGCTCCTCTTATCTATTTAACACAAGGTAGGAGAATGTATAATTAGTTTATTGCTTCCTGCAGCTGTACCACCTGAAGCTCTGATCTATCTCATCAAATATAATAAATAGCTGTAAAGATGGACAGACGTGGTCCTGCCTTGCAGAAAGGGACAGCATGGGGGTCTTTTTAGTCAAAGGCATTTTGCTGCCACCTTTCAGAGGACATAAGATCCAACATCCAGTGAGGATGTAAGCAGCCTGTTAACAAAAACATTTTGACAAATTTAGCCCTTATCTCACAGACCAAGATATGGAACACATTCACTTCAGATTTGTTCAAGGAACTGTTTGCAAAAACTGTTTGCAGACCTCTGAGTAGCTCCACCTGCCCTGGCAAATATTTAATTGTTTGTACTACATAGAGCAAATAGACAGACCTGTAGTCTATATTAGGGCCCTAACTTTACMTAATTTTCACTCACCTAATGAAGCAAGGCTACTAAATTCTCTATATAGTCAACCAAGGGCTATAGAAAAAGATTCTGCTAATCAGAATTTCCCACCTGTCGTTGTACTCTTACGTGATTTGAATAAATTAACATCATCCCTGGTCTATGAGAGAGGTGGGTGTTCTACACTGGAGTAGAAGGTGACTCTCCACGATACAGACTCAAATTCTGACAGCATCAGTGCTGAAAAAGGCCACTGAAATCCATGATGATGTCACATACAATGCAAGTGTGAATTATCATAAAGGCAAAGTCTGATTAGGTTTCTAATTGCTTATAGGAAAACTTCTAAACTTTCTATAGTGATGATAAAAAGCATATATTCAACAGCATTTTCAGAGAAAATGAGTTACTTTCTCCYGAATAACATTCTGTTTATGTGTGATTTAGCCAATTCCCTCTCCTACYCCACAACCAGAGGCCCCTCTTTGAGGAACATGCAGTATGTGAACYGCTGACAGTGTTTACTGAGAGTCTGGTAGCAATCAGCTAACCTATATGTCTTCTTCTCATTATTAAATATCCCAAATTTTTACTGAGATTATTAGAATCTATTTAATGGATCATTACATTTAGAAACCATACAGTTTTCCTATTCACCATTTCCACCTAAATATTAACGGCAACAGGTCATCTAAGAAATAAGATGAGATAAAAAAATAAGAAAAAGGAAGGTATTTCCTCACCTGTCTGGAAGCAAGATCTCTTCACAACTTTAGCATAAACCAGTGGTGTCACTTAAAGGAAGCTAAGAGAGAGACACAAAGCAAATCTGTTGATGAGAGGAAAATCTGGCCATGTCTTTGCCAGGAGCCTGCATACATTTGGATTCGAGGCTCTTTTCTATGATTAAAGAGAATATTTATAAACACTCATTTCTTTTTCTTTTAGGTGTGATAAGGAGTCTTCCAATCAAATCACTACCTAGTGTAAACAGATTTATCTATTTTTTTTAACTAGAATATAAGCCAAATCCAATATGTTTTCCTCCAAAACTGAAAGCACAGCAGTAGAAGACAAAAAAAGTCATTGTGGTTTCTCTTTTGGATGGAATACTGCTGAAGGGCCAGAAGAGCCCTCCAAAAGGAAGGATCTTATTATAAAAGGACATCTTCAAGAGARCTTGGGAACAAACTTATGAAACCTGTATCTTCAGATACTCTAGAGCATCTACATACCCTAGATACTCTAGAGTCAGGGCTATAGAGTGAGCAGAAATGCAGATGAGAGTACTGTTGTGATTATCTGTTTATGAGGAAGGACAGTCCTGTTACCAGGATCCTTCAATTCATGTTATCAGGGTTCCATTCTCTGTACCAGCCAGGAAGTGGAAGCAAAATCTGTTCGGGGCAACAGCCACAAAAGAGCATGAAGAAGATGCAGGCATCGAGGGRGGCACCATATCGCCTCTGCTTAATTCATATTCCATGCAAACAGACACAAGCCAATTTTAGTCCAGTTGCATTAACGTGGCATTGAGCCTGAGTTAACATGCCTTGCCACTAGACAGCAATTATTGGCCCAGAATAATACTATGATGCACAGTTTCTAGACAGGATTTGGCTTGTATCCAGCTGGCTTGCAGCATAGGAAAAATGGACTTGAAAACTTTCTGACCCATCCGCAAAGAAACAAGAGCATTCTTGCACAWCAAATTCAAGAGCGTGATCCTCAAAAGTCCTGCCTCACCATACAGACAGCTCTGCTTTTCAACTTAAGGTTGTGTAAGCTCTTAACGTTCTGCTTCAGGGCTATGTAAAGTGTTGCAAAATACCAAGAGGAATAAAATCTGGCATCTCTCACTCCTCATCCTAATCATGATCATCAAAAACTGGATATTTTCCAGTTTGTAAAAAGCTGGCTGAARGAAGAAAATGATAGAAGAGCATATAGCCTGCCACTGTCAAAAAAAAGTGAATCAACAATGACCCAAAATGATTGGAGGTTCAATGTTTTCTAGCTCTTCCTTTATTTTCAGGATAAAAGACTTGAGCAGACTAGAGAGTAATTCYGCTCAGACTACGGTGAAAGCTGATGTGAGACTGGTTGTGTGCCATATACGTAAGGATTATTGGCAATCTAAATATAGGAGTGACAAATTTTTAGGCCTGGGAATTCCCTGCTGTCATGCATTGTGAAGCTAAAGACAGAGCATGGCTCTGGCTTAATTAGGTCATTAGTTATTAGCGCCTTTCTTTCTCCTTATGTCCTCTTTTCATAAGGAAATAAAATAACACAGGTCCTACACACAGTAAGATTACAAAACCAGTAATTCAAAAGACACATAATGCAAGAACTGAAGTCATGTAAGTGCCTCATCRTATCATCCACATATACATATGCAGAGGACATTCCTTTTCCAGGAATTTTAGTCTCCACAGTGAGTTCTAAGAAATCCTGTCATGGCAATCCAGGAAATAACAAACCCCCAACTGTCTGCTCTCTGAATTTGCTGCTTACTGCGCAAAAATCAATGGAAAATCCACATTTCCCCTACTTTCAGGCCAAATATAGCATCCATGGTGAAAGTCTCTCTAAGCCATGATGCCAAGCCTTGCAGAAAAAAATGACTAGGACATGACCACTCATTTGTTTCTACTGACTCTTGTTAAGGTGGAAAGATGATGCCTCCATCCCTGGCAAGGTGATGGAACAGCTCATTCTGGATGTCATCTCCAGACATATGGAGGAAAAGAAGGTGATCAGGAGTAGCCAGCAAGGATTCACCAAGGGGAAATCCTGCTTAACCAATTTGATAGCCTTCTAATATGSAGTGACTGGCTGGGCAGATGAGGAGAGAGCAGTGGACTTTGACTACCTTGACTTCAGCAAGGCTTTTGACACTGTCTCCCATAACATCCTCCTAGAGAAGCTCAGGCAGCGTGGGTTAGATGAGTCGACAGTGAAGTGGATTGAGAACTGGCTGAAAGGCGGAGCTCAGAGGATCATCTTCAGTGGCATGGAGTCTAGTTGGAGGCCTGTGGCTGTAGTACCACAGCTATTCCCTCTGCAGGCAGAACTCCTGCTGTAGGATGGCAAGCCTCACCTTTCCCTGCCTCTCTCTTTGCCCTCCACTGCTGCAATATGGTCCTCCCATGCCCCACAGCTGACTGCAGACCTGATCCTAAACAGATTAGTGTCAAATACAAGTCTGAACTTGAGAGTAGAGTTTGGTCCATGCTCAAAAGGGAGCATATAGAGCCCACACTTACCTCAGAAGAAAGTCTGAAACATCAGAAAACAAATTCCCTTTCTGAGAGACAGACAGAGCTCTTTCGCACCCCAAATATCTCAGTTACATCATCAGAGTCACAGTACACTAAGTCAGGATAGGGCCTGCTTATGAGACTCCCCTTTTCAGTGCCTACATTGCCAAACTGCACTTTTTTTCAAGCAACTCAATAATTAAGAATATGCCATCGCCTTGAAACTAAAGAAAAACTGAGGCAAGAACACTATCTTCCCATTTTTGGCTGTGAYAGCCAGCTTGAATGATGAACTACAATATGAATAAAACCAAGGAATCATAAGCAGCATACTGAATAACTGGGAAAGAGTATTGTTTTTCAGACTATCCCTTTATCAGATAGTAAATTAGATATAAAGCCATTTAGTTGAAAGATAATAAGGTTTATGCAGCTAATAAGTCAATCTTGTAAGGAATATTGCTGACTTCATTGTCTGTGTTAAGCCAATCTCTACTTGTTAAACCTCTGACCCTCCCCTGGGTCTCATTCTGTAACCTATGAAGAGTGACTGGACTTTAAAGTACTTCCTCCTCTTTAGTACATTTGAAAATGGAGGGAGGTGTTATAACAAAACATACAAACAGTCTAGTTGCAGGCCTGTGGCTAGTGGCATTCCCCAGGGCTCAGTCCTGGGTCCCATCCTGTTCAACTTCTTCATCAACGACCTGGAAGAGGGGACAGAGTGCCTCCTCAGGAAGTTTGCTGATGATACCAAGCTGGGAGGAGTGGCTGACACACCTGAGGGCTGTGCTGCCCTTCAGAGAGACCTGGACAGGCTGSAGAGTTGGGCAGAGAGGAACCTCCTGAGGTTCAACAAGGGCAAGTGCAGAGTCCTGCACCTAGGGAGAAATAACCCCAGGCACCAGGACAAGCTGGAAGATGACCTGCTGGAGAATAKCTCTGCAGAGAAAGACCTGGGAGTGCTGGTGGATGACAAGTTGACCRTGAGCCAKYAATGTGCCCTTGTAGCCAAGAAGGCCAATGGTCCCCTGGCATGCATTAGGAAGAGTGTTGCCAGCAGGTYRAGGGAGGTGATCCTGCCCCTCTGCACAGCCCTGGGGAGGCCTCATCTCGAGTACTGTGTCCWRTTCTGGGCTCCCCAGGTACAAGAGAGACATGGAGCTACTGGAGGGAGTCCAGCGTAGGATTACAAAGATGATCAGAGGGCTGGAGCACCTGCCCTATGAGGAACGGCTGTGAGAGCTGGGCCTCTTCAGCCTGGGGAAGAGAAGACTGAGGGGGGATCTGATCAATGTGTACAAGTACCTGAAGGGAGGGTGTCAAGGGGACGGGGACAAACTCTTTCCAATTGTCCCATGTGACAGGACAAGAGGCAATGGGCAGAAATTGAAGCACAGGAAGTTCCGCCTGGAGGTGAGGGGGAATTTCTTCCCTGTGAGGGCGACGGAGCCTTGGCACAGGTTGCCCAGAGAGGTTGTGGAGTCTCCTTCTCTGGAGATCTTCAAGGCCCGCCTGGATGCCACCCTGCCTAACATTCTCTAGGTGACCCTGCTGAGCAGGGGGTTTGGACTAGCTGATCTCCAGAGGTCCCTTCCAACCTTACTTATTTTATGATTCTGTGATTAGCTATATTAGATCAGACCAAAAGTCCATCTTGTACCTGGGAGAGGCCAAGAACAGGCAGAGGGAAAAAAGAGTGAAGAACAATCTGACCATTTAGAAACACTTCCCCACAGTAGTCTTGCAGCCCTAAGGTTTTTGTCTCAGAAACTTCCAGAGTAAGAAGTACCAGGCACTGTGCAGAGCAGGTCACGTATATCCATCAAACCTTCATTATGATAGCACTGCCCCACCACATTCTGGGCTATCTCTACTTAGCCCTGAGCATAAGTATGTTTGTCTCTCTAAAAGCTGGCCATCTAAACAGATAAGAGATCAGAAATGAAAAGGTAGTCATGATCACTGTGAGAGCTAGGGGTAGGAGAACCACATCTCCTGACTTACAGTCTCATGGAATACAGTCCTTCCCAATACCCTCATTCTCTGGTCTTGGCAGGAACTGTTCAGTGCACACATTTACTTCCCATCATTTTCCCTTCTTGGGTCTCTCTGCAATGCAACACCTTGAAAACAAACAGGATAAATCTGTACTTAACACTTGTGGTGATCAGTGCTTGCTCCTTATACAGTTTTACTGAAATCTGCACAAAGTAATGTGCATTGATAAGATTTGCCCTGCTGCTAGCTCAGTGCAGTCAAAGAGCCTAGCATTAGTGGAAAAGATTGATTTCTTCACATCTACATTTCATTATTTTCTGGGAACAGAAAGAGAAGAAAAATCTGCATCTGCACATCATGTTTTCTGCAGCTTCCCACATCTGTCGCAAGAGAGGAGAACCTGAAGAGAACTTGTAGCACTTTTTTAGCAACACATAAATTCCCAGGATTGCAACAGAAAAGCAGGGGTCAGCAGACAGTACAAATGCCTGAAGCCATCCTAATATCTCATTGCACAAAATACACCCATGCAGGGTTGTATAAGTGTGTCAGAAATTAGAATTGGAACCACTTCTTAAACTCCTGTGTCCTTGTTCTCTGTCACAGATTAGTGTTCAAACATGAGATGGTTCTTCTAGCCATTTCCCCTCCCTGATGAGTTTGGAAGCTGTCCAACTTGTCACAGTAATAATGCCCCTCAGCAAATCTGACCTAAGAGCACCCTCATTTCAAAGGTAGCTTGGCTATCAGCAGTATCTACTGATTTTAAGAGTTTAGAGGATATACATTATAAATAGAAATCAGGAGCTTTTTTTTTCTCTACCCTTTTTTCTAGTTCTTTCTCTTGAAACAAGTGGTGAATCTTCTGGTTACACGTATTGCAAATGCAACAGTCAATGCACCTTCTGCTGTTGGCATGTCTCCCGTCTTTTCCTTTTTCCCCCCCAGACCATGTGATATACAGACTGCAATGTGTATATATGTGTGTGTGTGTGTGTGTGGTGTGTATGTAGTTATATGGGTATGTATAGATATATGAGATAGCATAACATAGTATCATGTAGAAGAATAAGACAAAATTCTGGAAATCAAGGTAAACACACAKACGGCAGTGGTCGTCATTGTATAATTTTTCACTGTACAGCATAGAGCACTGTTTGTACCTCTGTTAAATTCAGTTTCACTGCTGCCATTGAAGAAAGTTTGTTTAACAGTTTAAGTTAAAACYTCAGCCTTTGAAATGACTATTTGCTTCTGTGGAAGGAGTAGACATGGACCAATGGATTTCAGGGTACAGCTTAAGTTAGGGGCATGTATACAAGTCCTTTAGGGTATGCTTTTTAATGATGTCTAAATGCCAGAAGGATATAGGAACTTAGAGAAAATATATTTGTTTAATTTTCAGATATATCTATCTGAAAACGAGTTCCATCTTTTCAGTTGACAGGTACTAGAATTAAAAAGGAATATAGAAAAGCAAAAGAGAAAAGGACATTCATCCATCCATCCATCCATTCCCACCACTTCAGAAAACTAGYCATGTGAGGAAACAAATATCACAGAGAGGAGACAGCTTCTCTCTCTGAGCAGGCTGACAACGACGAAGTCAGCCACAGTGCTGTTCACCTCAATGCACAAGTCTGCCCAGATCCCTCTCGCGGAGGCCCTTGTTGGCGCAAACGGAACCTTGCAGCACGTTCTGCATTCTGGAATGTCGTTATGTTATCACTGATAATTATTTGTATTGTGATAGTTTCCAAAAGTCTCCCTTTCCAGGTCAAGGACCTCATTGTGCTTGGCACAGTACAGTGAGAAAAATCTCTCCCTGAAGAGCTGAGAATTTAAACAGAACTTAGTAGTAATAAACCAAATTGAAATTACAGAGATATTTCTGTTCTTCAGGGCATCAAATCGTTTGACTATGAGTAGGAGAGGAATAAAATAATGCATACTTTAAGATACATTATATGTCAGTTCATTAAATGATTAAATTTTATGTCAATTGTCTTTAGCTGTGGGTCTTCCGTCCACCCCCTGAAAACAGCAGTCTACTCTAAGAATAAGTAAACTAGCATTTAAATAAAGGCTGTAATCTGCACTAACACAATCACTTAATTAGCAGCGCTTTCATTTCATTGTGTTGGTTTAGATTCGTATTTCGGAGATAAGTCAGCCAGGAATGGTGAAGATGTTGGGATTTAATTTCATACCAAATATAGCTGGGCCAACAGGGCATCATTTTGTATGTAGCTTTAAAAATATTAAAGAAAATAAAGCACAGAAGGAGACTAGGATTTTTGAGCCTGAAAAGATACTGAGCTGAGAAATACATGTCTACTCAGATCCTGAAGCTCAAGAGACATTCATGTCCAGTGTGACATTTCATGCATACTACTCATACATGCTCCTTAGTAGTCACTGGATAAAATCTATTCAAACGAATTAACTTCTCAAATGTTTTTATTAAAGCTCAGACATGAACATACTGAAAGGTTAACTCTGTCCTCTGGGCGAAGGGGGACAGGAGATAGCATCATTTAGTCATGCTTCTATTCCTGGGGATCAGGCAGTTCAGTTGCTTCAGAAAGTGTAGAGCCTCTACTGAAAATTCACAGAGATTTGAAGGGACACAAAGACATATAATAAAATTTTACACTGAAACATTCCTGGATCCACTTCTATTTTTCAGCATTTGTAATATCTCTGGTTCTCCACACCATTCCTCAGCTGAATGATCACTTGCAGCAGTCAAGCCATTAAGATTACTAGACTAAACAGTATCATTGTAGTAAGAAAATCCAACCAGGTTGTATGTACCAGAACCAAAATCAGGTTTTCTTTGGACTTACTTACAATTTCTCTCCTCGCACAAACTGGGAGTCAACAGTTCAGACTGTAAACGTGGTCTTGATGAACATACATTGCTCGTCCTCCTTTGTCTAAAAGCAAAAACACATCCAGCGGTTGTCTGTAGTTCTTTCCTCCTTCACCATCAAACACGACTGCTAAAGTATATTTTCCAGCAGACAGTCCCCCACCACCCCCCATGGAAATCCTCACCTGACTTTGCTGAGCTCCCTCCACCAGGCTGGGCTTGCTTCAGCTCCGTGGCTGCCTCAGCAGTCAGCCCCAGGGAGCAAGGATACGTACCCTAAGTCCCACTCAATATTTAACTTTTCGTCCTTCCCTGCCTGCACATCCCACTTCCAGACATCAGAAAAGGTTCTTCGTGACATATGACATGGTAAATGGCATATTCCTCACCGTGCATCTTCTGTGCCGCTCTGTCTGAGAAAACAAACAGGCTCAGCGCTAATGGTACCACATTTTAAAGCCAGGAGTCTTTCATTAGACATCTAAATAGATGGGTTGATGATCAGGCTTTATGAGTACCAATTTCCCCATTGGTAGGGTATATTTTTGCAGTATATTATTCGCATAGTAAGCGTCCCAGATAAGATGTAGTCCTCAGTAAACAACAAAGACAGAAAAGGAATATAAATCATATAAATCTGTTTTAGAAATATTTTTTAGCTACCTAGCCACAAGCACACACATTTAAATCAAATTACTATTTTCTTTAAGGTGAATTCTGGCTGCATTTTTAATTTTTTCCAAATAATATTTTGTCATTCTATATACTCGTGTTGGTGTGATATGAATTTGGGAGACTTGACCTTCATTTTCATGGGTTAGATCAGAGTTAAACTAAAGACTAAATTTAGTAAATTCTTTCCACTAACACCCCAGCCATGACTTCTAATAAAAGAACAAATTACACAAATGTTCTTAAGAGAGCTTTGATTTAGACTACTGTAATTACATTATTTATTCGAGAACTAGATACAATCTTGCTTGAAACTTGTATTTTCCTCGAGAATATCAAAATACAGATCTTCTTCTGTCTCTATAAAATCACAGTGTTTCCAATAATTTAAAATATAGCATTGACTAAAATGTTGGTGACTCTATGAGAGGGACTTGAGGTCCCAGGACTTTCAGACCCTTCACAGTCCAATGAAGGGATGAAATTACCAAGAAAGGATAATGATACTGCCCTTTTCAGTAAATGGCATTAAAGTCAACTGATGAAAAGCACTAGATAAGAGCAAGAGATACTATCCATGCCAACACTCAAATCAGGCAGCTTGGTGTAGAATCTGTTTATTTTTATAGTGAAGTATATTAGACTGCGGAAAGGACACTTCATCATCTATAATAAATATTCATCTACATGTATCATGCACTTGAGCTGCATGAACGATGAGATCAGAGCATAGAAATGAATGAGAAACTCATAAGATAAATGTCACCTTTCAATGTTGTTGTTGTAAATAAATTGCAGATAGATATAAACAAAGTCAATTATTTCATGCAAGTATTTCTTGATTCAGCTTAAGCTGTTCTGTGTGCCTAAACTAAAATTGTAAACCTCATCATTTACTTTTCATTAAAGAATGACTGGAAGAAGGAGTATGAAGTTCCACTAACTGAGCATAACTATATTCAATAACAAACAAACTTCACCACTTTCCCAGAAGCAAAGATTGCATACTATGGTGGAGACCTTACAGGAGTGCACTAAATAGCTCCTTTAACTACAAAAGATATATTTTGATTAACATTCACACAGAATCTGGCATATAAATTCAATTTCCACATGTAGTCATCATCCAGCAATCATTCTGAAGCACAGCAAAATACAATTTCTGTGACTGAGGTCTGCAATAGAAGGGAAATAAATGTAAAAGAAGCTTTAACTTTGCCGATTTTCTGAGTAAACAGCTTGTATTCGCTAGTTTTGGGCTAAAAGAACATTATCCTTAATGTTCTTAAGAAACAAAATATTGTTTCTAGAACAGTCTTTTGTTTGCTTTTAAACTGTACAGCTACTCCATGAATATTCAGCTTCTTTAGATGAACTACATGAATAACAGTAAGTACAAGAACTATATTTTGTAATACACTCTAAGAGGCAAAATTACAAAGTTTGGGACACCATCACCTATGTTTCATCATTGCAAACCATTCAATAGAAAAAGAAAATGTTCTGAAGAAACAATTTTAAAATTCAGCAATTTGTGAGTGATAATTCTAAAAATGTGTTTTACGCTAATAGGAAGCCACAGTTGCCATCATTCTAGCACTGTCTCTTTATTTACAAGACAACGGCTTAAAAGATACATGTAAAGGTCACAGCACTCTGATTACAACTTTCACTTCTTTTTTTTTTTTTCTTCCAGCTAGAAGTTTGGTGTCATTTTGACATTAGAACCCAAACAGCATCTGCGCATATGCCTGAATGGAATAGAGTTGTGACAATTTAGCAACTTACTGTTATTACCCTCCTGCCAGAGCAGAGACAACCACCTATACATCACGTCTGGTCCATCCCAGCTGTGAGGCTATACACATTAACTGATCTCAGGTAAGGCACCTGAATTCACTTTGTCTCACAGCTGGGGCAGAATAAGAACAGGGGCACTATGCGTACGTTCATCCAGCTCAGTGCTGTGCTTCCTCATACTGCAGATATCCAGTTCAGGTGCTTGTTGCTACACCCAACAGCATGATCCCAGACCCACCAGATCTGATTGCAGCATTTGCATGAGCTAAGGGTTGAGCTTTAAATTTTCTTTGCTTTTTAAGTATGTAAGGAGCCACTTCTGCCAACGCTTATTCACTTCAGCAGTAAAATGTGTTGCATGTGTTGCCTCCAGGGCTAGAGCTTACTACTCTGTGAATAAGTGTTTGTGAGATCTGAYGTGAGGTTTTCTGACTCGTGTCTCTGAACGAAGAGCTGGCCAGCCTCGCCTGTAGTTTTACTGAATTGTGGGTTAATGAAATATAGGAGAATAAACAGAGATGCTGTTCTCTTGAAAGCCACTACATCTTAAATTTGGCAGRCTGAAATACATTATACCACAAACCACAAGGTCATAATGTCTAAATACATCGTCTATAGAAAATACTTACCAAAAAGTAAGTATAGTCAGTATTTGTAATAAATAGTAGCTAATAAATAGTGAAAGCATTACATTCTAGGATGTAACTCCAAGGTCTTCCATTATTTAGTAATTTATTATAAGAAATCCATTGACCTTTCCAAGCTTTCCTTTTCCTCTTTCTTTTTTGGGTGAAGCAAGAGTGTTAATTATGCTTTAGCTTTTTTTATTGAGCAATATTAGCATACAAATAGGCCATCAATAACCAATTACAATCTCTATCTCTGAAAGAAGAAAACTACAATATTGTGTGGCTATTACACATACACCCAAGCCCTTAAAAAAAAACAGTTGAATAAAACAGGAATGTACAGGAAAAATAGACAAAGATAGATAGATAAATATAAGGCTAAGCTCTCAGTGATGGAATTCAAAAAGGTCCTTCTTATTCATCAGCCAAATATAAGTCTATCAAAATAACCCTAGTTTTCCTCAGACTGCCTTGCCAATGACTCCAGATATTAAAAATCTGTTCAGACCTCATACTGCTAACATTTATGAATTTTACTCAAGTGGAAACTATCAATTGTGTCAAATAGCACTGACTTATGTCTTAAGCGACATTTGACTTATTGCTAGTGAAACACTAAATCTGCTTGCTTCTTTTTTATAGTAGAACTATATGGGAGAAAGGGGTATTTGTTGCATTTATCACTGTAAAACTRGGTTTATGCTAAAGATGAATAATAAAACAAGTGTTGTAATATTTTTACTGTAAGTACAATACACTGCGGCTGTGCCTTTCATCTAAGATCTGGTTTAAACTTGAACCTGCACTAATTTAACTAGTGGTGTTATTTTAAACATTTTTAGCTGAAGAAGTTCTATGAACCTCCTATCCTGATGCCTTAAATTTTACTTCAAATGCAAATAGAGGGTAAATCAATTTTAAAATATCCACACAAGATGTATCCATATGCTTACCTAATATTTAAACCTGTTTAATATTAAACCTATTTATGTCTAAACAATACAGCCAATCAGCCAAAGCAGTTTTAGAAGTCACTGGCCGCCCAATGAGATGCAGTAATTAACCAGGTGCTGGTTCATAGACCAGTGCAACAAAATGTAAATAAATTGCTTTCAAACCATCTTTAGTTGTAGCATGACCTTTTAAACTACAGTGCGTTGATCTCTTRCCAGTTTCTGGTCATATCTGAGACAAGGGCTGAAGCAGTTTATGCATATTCTGTCTGGGGAGTGCATACTCTATGGCAGAATATTGAATGACTACTTTGAATTAAGTAAGTAAAATCCTACTGAAGACTGTTTACAGCTTTTACGCAAGTTGTCAGCACCTCCTGCCCTATGGTTTTCCATCAGAATGATAAATCTTTCAAAACTGCATAACCCTGGTAGTCTAAAGGGTCTCGTTTGTGCTAGGGCTTCAGCAGACAAGTTCTGCCACATCCTGCCTCCCCAGCTGCGGAGGCTGCCCCCGTGGCTTGCCCGCCAGCGGTGGCTGCTCTCCCCARCGAAGACCACAGAGCTGAATCCACATGGCAGACACCACAGCATCCAACGCACTCCTTTAGCTTCATCTGCCTTTGTGTTTGGTTTAATTTGTGGGTTTCAGCAACCTCACCTCATTTTGCYATCTCCACTGTAAAGGTGTTACTTTCTCAGTCATCCAGGGGGACTCAGAAGAATTCCTCAATTTTAGCTCCCCCTTCTCACAATTTAAGAACCCTTATTTCTCCTGGGTTTCCTCCGTTGTAGGAACAACATGAGCCGCTAAAGTCCCGGGTGCTATCGGATGGTTTCTGTGGTTTTAAGATACAATGTGATGTACCTAGAGAGTGACAATTACATTTTAACTCAATTATTCTCTTCAATTCTTGTAAAATCTTAATGTTATCCTTCTGGCATTTTAGTGCTTTACCACTATACGTGACATGTCCTGATGGTGTTTTTCAGTGATTTTGTTGCAGGTTAACAACACTGCAATGGACCACACAGAAGAAATGTTTTGTATGCTGCATCAGCATGGCAAAAGAGCCTGAAAAAGGCTTGAGGCCAGCTGCTCAAAGGAGCAGATTTTAGGGTGCAGCTCTGTGACACATTGTCAACATCGAGACATGTTGTGGTTCTCCCAACTTTCCCTCCCCTTCCAGTTCCCAGCACCCACCTTTACCTTGGGCTACCTCTGATGGCCTTTGAGCCACACCTTGGACCTGTTCATGTCACTAAGCCAGCAGAAACGATGCTGTGGGGTGGCAGGGGAAGACAAGATGGTATTCTGCAGGTTTAGTGAGCTGAATGAGCTCACAGAAAGGACTGACAAGAACTAAAGACARGACAAAGGAGGAGCGGGAGCATGCAGCCAGCAGGAGAAGAGTGACATCTGCCCTTCTTGGAAAGGCCAAGTCACTGTCACCAAACCTGAGCCTGGCTTCATCTAACATGGTAGGAAATTTCCAGTCATTTCAATTTCTCCAAGAGTCTRCTCAATCTTCCCCAGGATCCTTGCTATCCTGAGTCTTTGAGTGTCCAAGTGGTACTGTCTGGGAAGTGCTACAGATACAACAATCTGGTATTGTGAAGGAAGAAAATTTCATATACAGACTTCCCCTCTGTTTTTCTTTTCTATTTTGGAAAACTCATGGAGAATTTGACTGCAAAAAGACCAGAGTCTTAAACTCTGTACGATGAGCTGAGAATTGTTCTTTGGTGTATGGTTCTATTAGATGATTAACAATGTCCTAATAGATGATTTACCCATAGTTGTACAAGGCTAGTCTTACAAGAAGGAAGAGGGATTTTCAACCCGGCTTTATGATAGTTTATATTGTATTTCTGGATCCAAAATATGAGTGTTCCAAAACAAAATAAATTATTTCTCTTGTAAATATTGCTATTTCATCCATTTAGAATTAAATAATTTCTCCAAACCTTCTCAATTTAAAATAAAAAACATAATGAAAATCAGCATTTTCCTGAAAAATAAAGTATTTTATCAAYTCTAACCTGGCAGGTAATCTTTTTTTACAAAATGTGAGAAGCTCTACCTACAAGTAGGTTGATTTTAACAGTCTGCTTATAATACTACACAAGCATATATCAAGGCAAAGCTTTTGAAGATAATTATATTCCAAAACGTATTCAATATACTTCAAATCAGCTGCCCAGCCCAGAAACTACTCTCCTAATTTTTCTGTATTTTTAGGATTCACTTAATCATAAATGTAGACTGTAGAACCACAGCTGTTATTAAAATGGAGATAAGTCTTAATTAACGAGTTGTATATCTGTAAACAAATAAACTAATCATATCTCTGAATTTCAAGGGGCAATGATTTTGCATCAACATGAGAATTTTTTTTTAATTTCTCACTGATTACYAGTTACAATAATAAAAGGTCTACAACATGAAAGCAATAGATTTTTAACTGCTTTTTAAAATTCATCTCTTTTGTTTAAACTGAGGGAGAGGGTTTACTTCACCAGCTCCTTTAATTTTACTACTATACTTCTAAGAAATAAAATAAAATGAAGTTGATCTAGAGCCTTGAGATCACAGCTCTGATGGCATCTTTACTTTACTGAGCACTATTTTGAGATATCTCCAATCTGCATCATTATTTTGTAGCAGTTTAGAAATTCTGATGTGATCTATGCCAGCAGTTCAAAATACTTGCAATCTTCAGCAAATATTCCATTTCTCTAAATACTAGATTCCACATCAATATTTGGAAGCTGTTCTGGATTATTTCAATGATATTTTTATTTATCTTATTGCTAAGTCAGTATGGGGAAATCTTCTAATTTACTTTTAAGTTGATGAAAGATGCCAAACTTATCAGTTTGGTGGCATCTCAGCAACTCCAAAGTTTTATGTGGGCCACTGAAAAAAAAAAGAAAAAAAAATAATTTTGGGGTGCTTGTTGCTTTGGCTACATTCAGTTGACCAAGTCAAGGCAAAAGGTTATGAGCTGTTCACCTCCCCCCAGAGAAGTGCTAATAGCCTCCAGAAACATCTGGGAGATTTGAGTTGAAGTGCCGGTCTCACTGAGTTTCACAAGATGTAGCAGATCCTCAGCTAGTTTATGTCAGCTTCATCCCACTAAAATTAAGGCAATCAACTGAGGGTGCATTGGGGTATTTCCTTCCACTGAGGAGCTGATATTCTAATTCTCTCTCAAGTGAGGAACTGGAAGAATGGAATTTATCTGCTTAATCTAATGGTATTTCTTTAATGACTAATGGCTACTCACTGAACAAAAGTTGATATCATCAGATTGTGTTTGATKCTGTTATCTCCAATGGAGGAAAAATCCAGGTATTTCTAAATGCAATGGAATATTATTTAGCCTAGAAGTGTTTTTCCCTGTGACAAAGCTAACTTGCCTTTCCCTCAAAAGGTCAAACAATTCACTTGAAAACTATTTTGAGTAAAAAATTAAGTACTAAATTAAATTTTGTATCAAAAGTTTCTAATTTCCATAAAAAACGTTATATATATATATGTGTGTGTGTGTGTGTGTGTGTGTGTGTGTGTGTGTGTGTGTATGTATGTATATATGTATATTTTTATATATATAAAAAAAACTATAAAAGAAAATTATTCCTTTGGGCTGCAATATTTTGTGACTGAGGCGTTTTTATTAAGGGAAATGGAGAGTTTTAGTGAAATGTCACTCTTAACATTTCAGAGGAAATTGTAGTCTTTCTTTCACCAAAGTTTCCAAATAGAAAAATTCGCTAACTATCTCTGGTTCTCATTTCCTAAGTGATGTCTTTGAATGTGCTRTAGAAGTCTACACAAAGATATTTTCATATTCCTTATAATATCAAAATATTGATATACATAGCCTTTCACAGGAAAGATAAAAATACTAACCAAACGTTAACTAAAATATTGAAGCAAGATTAGAAAACAGAGAACATTTGGTTTTCTTGAGATATGAGGTTCTAATCTTACATGGATCATTTCACTCAAGATTTTTTTAATCACTGAAGTGAGATGCTGAGGTGTAATTTTGACTTTGTACTGGCTGGTTGTTCARTGATAGTAACGAAAGAAAATCTGCCAAGCTTTCCTGCGAGATGYAGTTAAAAGTATATATCTTTAACATAGTCTTAACTATCATTCTTACACATTGTATAAAATAACCAACAGGTTTGAGAAACAAAGAAAATGTTAACGTGACTGAGGAGAAAAACAGATACATTAGTAGGAATTTCTTACTTGTGTGAAAATCAGCCATATATGTTTATCTCAGATACATATCCACAAGGCATATATTCATAGATAAAGTTTGAAAAAGTTAGTGCAATAAGCCCACAGATAGAATTAGCTTATTTTATCCAAACCAAAAAAAAAAAAAAGTTTTAGACTGACTTTTCACCTCTTTTCTACTAGCAAAATAAGTACTAGAATAAAACCAATGTAGAGAAAAACCCTGRAAGTATCAAATAAAGTGAAAGGAGATGCATTCAAAAAAATAAAAATATTTCAAAAGTGTATATTTTAAAGAGCTATTTGGATGAAAGAGACTGAGAAAAGAAAAAAAAAAAGTTACTTATTTCTTCTCATTTACTCCCCCTCTTTCCTATCTGGCTTTCCTACAGCACAGTAAGTACCATCTGTCTACGTTTTTTTCTGCTGCTTTGCCCATGGTGCTTTTTCTATGAAATTTCCCTTGGGCCAAAATTTGCTGAGCAGTCTTAACTTCCCAGAAGTTAGTGTTTYTAGGAGGGATTCAGCACCTTTAAATATCAAATTCCTACTAGAGACTTTTTGTCTGTTCACGTGCTTTGTAGGTCTGGATCCAACAGAATTATCCTCTTTCTAGTCACTTTCTGGGGCAAGTACCTGAGTTGCTCTGCATTTTAAACCAAAGACTCATATCTCCAGGGCTTGAGAGTTTAGGGGCTGTACCCACAACTGATTCCTCCCTTTCCACCTCTTCCTGCTCCCAGACTCATCTGGGAGGTAGAGTTGTACTTTTCTCATTACTTTTTTTTTCCCCCTTCCATGGGAAAGGGACTTGCCACAGGGTGGTCAGAAATTATTGCCCTTAGCCTCTTGCTGAGACACCACCCTGGAGCTGAACCTTCAAGGCCAGTGTCATATCTGATCAAATCCTCTTTAACCACAGGCTGCCACCTCTCCCCTCCTACAGCAACGGCRACGTACTCCCATCCCTTCCTTAGCAGGGGACTTAGAGGAGTCAAGGCTGCAAACTGAGATAATTCAGCTCTCTGATCTGACAAAAAAGCTGCCCTTTGGTCGCTGGGTCCATGGCCTGAGCTTGTTCATCCAGAAGCCAGAAGAACCTRGTGTCTGATGCAGAGTGGGGAGCAAGGAGACCCACAGCTGGAGGCAGGGGAGGACCTCTCTTTTCAGGAGCAGAATATGATTATGTAGAATCAAGCGCAATAAGAAATTGTGTTTTAGGCAATGTGTCCTCTGCAGAATAATTCCTGGATGACAGCGTATCCCAGAACTGCTCTRTAGAGTATCATCTACCTGAAGGTTTTCTTCTACGTTAGCTTCAGTGRAATGTCAGCAGACTAAATTGAGCTAGAGATATCTTCCCAGAGGGTAACCTAGACCCCCCTCAGTCCTGGAATAAATGTTAGAGGAGTGTCTGTTGCCTTTATCTAATATATGAATTAACTCAAATGATCTGGCAAACAGTTACTCTTAGAAGAAAAATTCCCATCTGCACATGCCCTCAGCAAAGATCACGTTTCTTTTTTTCGTCTGATAACTTTCTCACTCTAGTCCTTAAACCCCCCATGCAAAAGCAAATCACCCCTTAGCTGTTCCACAGCACAGAGCCCATCGCTGGCACGTAACCAGYGAAACCCAAACCCATAACAACATCAAGAAGCAATTGCTGCTCCTGAATGTGCTTGCTGCACAAGAATCTTGTTCAGCTTTGGGGGTGGGCGGCTCGCTCACCACTTTCACAGCAGATTATCCAGGCCAATGAACCATTCACTTTTAGAGCAACGAATTAAGAAATCACAGAGGGAGGCAAAATGCCACCCAACTGCCTGTGAGGAATTATTTTCATATTGTAGAGATTTACTAATTTGCAATAAAGTAAGAGAGATTCTTGTTTACAGTTAGCCTTACATCTTTAAAATATTTCTAAATATAACATTGTGAACATCGTTCCACTCACACCATCATTATCTCTTGGGTTTAATATGTTGTCAGCTGTGGAAAACTGTAGAGATATTTAGAACATCAAACAAACTATTAATTTTCTGATTATGGAAATAATGTCTCTACGTAGTTTGTTTCCTATAATAGCTGCTTCTCCTGGGATAGCTAAACAGAGTGTGTGTGYGTGTTTTTCAGTTTGCATTGCTTCAGGTTTGAAGGCCTTGTTAAATGTGTATATATAAATATACGTGTGTATGTATATATACCATTATTAACTGAGTGACCAAAGTAGTAAATATCTAAATATCACTCCAAACCTCTAAAAAAAAAAAAAATAATTTTTTTTTTAAAAAAAAAAAAAAAAAAAAAAAAAAAAGTTCATACACACATATAGAAGAAAAAAAAAAGTAGACTGGAGGCAGAATTCCCCTAACCTGATACAAGTATCTGCCAAAGCATGTGTCTGTACCTGGCTAGGCTCCCTGAAAATGTTTCTGTTAACAGCCTTGACTAACTCTCCCTTGGCTATAATGGAAGCTTATGATGCAGACGTCTAGAAATGATGAAGCTCATCCTGATTCTGCAAGATGTTCTCAGCTCTCCAACACYGGAGGAACTCCACTGTGGTCCATACATAACAAAGTTCACTTTCACATCTGTATTTAATCTGAATCTCGTCTCTTTGGAGATCTGCACAAAAATCCTCAATAGAGGCACTTCTAATCCATGTAGCTCCACTTGAGAGCGAGACAGTGTATATAAATCTGTAAATATGAGCTTCTTTGAATCCCAGAAATGCACAAAGCAAAAGATTTCTGTGATTCAGAAGTTAAATCTTTAGAACTTGATACCTACTTCAAAATGCCACTTTCCATAGATTTCCTATGTAAGTTTGGGTGTGTCGCTAGCCTTCTCTGTGCCTTATTCTTTTCTTCTCACCAGCAAAATAAGGAGAGCAGCTCTTCCCTGACTAAGGCTAAATACATCAAAGATTATGATGTACCCACATATTTTGGCAATAAAGTTGCAGCAGTATCTCAGATAGATAAAATCTCCTGCAAACAAAATACTGGATTCTTTTAAAAGAATATTTTTTTCAGTTCAATCAAGCTAAAAGAACAATATGCATTATACAAACAGGTATTCTGATTTAATTACCAGGGTTTCAAAGTCCCCTCCTGTACTTAACACTCACAGTTATGGAGCTTGTTGCCAAGCAATTACCCTTTAAATTTGCTTTAATCCATGCCGATCATTTCCCAGAGTTGATCATTACTGTAGACTTTAATTGCTTTTGTTGGCTTGCATGTTGCCGGAGTTCAAACAGAACAGATTAACAGAAGGCTGCTGGCCGTGAAACTCTTTGAAAAAAAGGCGGGAATCTGAGTTAAAAATGTACTTTGTTTCAAGGACTTTCCAGAAATTATGGTTTGTGCCTATATTAACCTCAGTAAAGGTCTACAGGAATTAGGTCCTGATCTCACTGCTATCAGTTTTATAGCGGTACCAGTCATCTGTGTCATGTGGAGTTGCTACATTTACGTGAGCATAAGTCAGTACAGAATCTATCCACTGGGGGGAAAGAAAAGAAAAACAAAGACTGAATCACGGTAAGAAGAAGGGCAGGAACATTATTTGCAGACTGAGTAATGTGCAAGACAACCAAGATACTGAGTGCATGCAAATTGCAAGTCTCCATCAATAAGAGAGGTTCTCTCACACTGTCACTCCTTGTGCRGTTTGGGGATTTAGGTCATTAGTAGAGAAGGGTGTTCTCATTCCAAAGTGAACATGCAGTCTATTTCCCATGTTTCCCATCTTTTCAGATCACATCATCTATCTTAACGAAGCTGCCAGGTGCAACAGGAAGCTGGGTTGTGTCTGTGATAAAAGTGATCTTTTCCTTCAATAAGATGGTTTATCTATTAGGCAAAACTGCTTTTAGAAGAGGTTGGGTATGTTTGCAACATCCCTCTGAGTAATGAGGTTAATGTGTCCGGTATGGTTGATACAGTGGATCGATCATCAGGAGCATCTTCGTCTAAGCACCAGCTATATTTGCAGCCATTCAGCACTATTCCATCTAGCTCTAACTTACCTATTTCTCTGTTTTTCAATTTGTTTTCCACATGAATATCAAAAATGCCTACTATATTTCTCTGATGTCAGCGAACATTCAGGTTCACATAGAAGAGAGAGAGGAAAGTTTTGTCCACGCAATACATTTTTCTTCCCTCCCACACCTTCATTATCTCGTGTCCTTTGTATCTCAGTAACACCTAGAAGCTTTGGCAGTCTACCAAGGGTTTCATCAGTGCTTGGCATTGTACAAATACATGGCAGTCTCAGGCTATCTAATCATGCTGATATCACAAAGCCTTAGCAAAGGAGTGACAACATATATCCGAAGTACCACCAGAAACATACACAATATACTTTGGAATAGGCAAAATCTGGGAAGAAGAAAGGGGAAGGAAACCGAATGAACTTCACGTAGAAGTATAGTGAGGGACAACTGGATCTGCAATTAGTGGTGACCMACCATTATTACAGAGTGATAAGGTTATGTTTATGTAGATGAAAAGGAGCAACACGTTGGTAGGTGCTGCAAGTCACCAAACAATTGTCAATCGTGTCTTGTCACGTTTACATACAACAGTGACATCAGCAAAACAGAATTTATCGTGAAAAAAAAAGAAAAAAAAAGAGCTAGATAATGTCATGAAAAATTGATGTTGCAGTGCCTACACAGCAAAATCAGAGCCCAGAGCAGTCCTAATCTGTACTTCATGACTCTTGAAGAATATTTCCTTACAACCTCTGATACAGGTACCCACCACGGTCTCAGGACAAAAGCCTGCAACTAGAAGCATGTTAAAATCATTTTGAAAGCAAAAGGCTTCATCCTACACACAAGGAGGTAGGAGAGCTGAGTCTGCTAAGTCCTTCTCTTTTCTCCTTCCCAGTCTAGCTAATTAGATATTCTTACTACAGCTATTATTTACAGTAAGAACAGAATTCCCCAGTTTTTTATCCTTCTCAGTTAAAGCCTTAGAATGGTTCATTCAGAAGTTATTTAATCAGATATTTCCTGAAAGGAATGTGCAAGTGTAAATAAAATAACAGCAATGAGATAGCTAACGAACCTTTGGGATAGATGTTTAACCTAAGTGAAATAACTCCAGATATTCACATGAAACTGAACATGCACATTATACCCCTTATCAGAAATACAACTGCAAAGCCAGAAGTGAAGCTAAACCATAAAACCTTCCCATTTTATCTATTCATTCAAACAGATACTTTCAAGAAGGAGATACAATTGTGCTAAGATATTCTCTGTTTTGCAGTGCAATAGACACAACCTTTAGCATATAGCAGTAATCTGGGATATTGCTGTTATGGAAATTATTTAAATTGAACCAAATGGGAAATAAAAGATAAGTTTTTGTACACCTTCACAGTTCTCTAAGGAAACACTAAGAGAYTGGGATAAATGGGAAACTTGAGAGAGAGAGAAATTAGAGCAGCGTTCTTCGAGGATCTTGGCCATCAACCTCAAGACAGAATATTTTAGTCCACAAATTCACAATGCACAGATGGGAGACCTGTTTACACAGCAGGGCACCAGACTACTACATAGGGAGAACCGGACAACCTTGAATAACAGAGATGGAATGAAATGCAAAAGCACTGAATGCAAAGTCCCACATCTGGGAATTAACACCACTAATATTTACCAMAAATTGGAGCTTAAGGAAGATAGGAGAGAAAAATGCACATACAGCTGCAAGAGAACTATAAGTAACCGTTGTTACAGATATGAAAAAGCAGAATGCAATCCTAATCTGTGATCGGATGAGGCACTTCTAGAAAAAAAMCAAAAATGAATAAAAAAGAATATAAGTGGGATTAATATTCCCCCTTTGAACCATGAGAACTCTGAGTACAGTTCTAGCCAGGCATTTTCAAAATAAATTAAAATGGGAATGGRTAGGAAAAGAAAATAATAGGATAATCCAGGAGAATTAGAAAACTATCAAATGAGAAGGACACAGAAGTACTTGGCTTGTTCAGTCCAGCAAAATAGACCGAGAGGAATATAGCTTTTTTCCATATAAATATGGGGTCAGAGCTAGGAAGTGAAAAARGATATTTAAGCTGAAGGATTTTGTTGATTCAAGAAGGAGTAAGCACACATTAGTCTTAAATACAAGTCAGTCTGGAAATTAGAAGAAAATTTCTAACTATCAGAGTAAGTAATCTCTAGAAGTTTCCATAGGAAAAGAACAAAGCATAAGTAAAATTATGGTGGAAGTTGAAAATTTGAAAAAGACATTTTTGTGGTATATTTGCTTCCAACAGGACAGGAACAGGTTCAGTAAACCGGGAGCTCACTTCCCACTCTGTTACTGAAACAAACAAAATTTCTCTTGTGCAAAATGCAAAACTCAAATTTTACATATCCTTGAGACCTTAGTTTGAATATTTACAGGAGATTTAAATAATTCTAAAATTTTAAACTTTCACCAATGATACATAACTTGTATATCATGTATCTGTTTGGCCTTTGGTTTTTCCATGTGCCTTATACAGATATTTTTCTCGTGTTTGTGTCATCTTCCAAATCTGAGGTGAAAAGCATCTGCATCAAAACATCTCAGACAGCACTGCTGGCATTTAATTCTTCTTTCTGCTATGGCAGTAATTTTGTTGTGCTGCCTCAGCTAGATACCATTTTTTAAAATGCACTAGTACATCCAGAAACACAAACTGAGGAAAGCTTGGGGAAAACATAACAAGAAACAAAAACGTTCACTTTGGCTGAAAGAAAGGTATAAGATCTARCTACAGAAAATGGTTTATTTGAGGCTTCTGTGGGCTCTTCTGGCCAACTTTAATGGACTCCTTCTGGAAAGGCATGCTATAAGAAAAAATTTGGCAGAAAGAAGAATAAAAGTTAACAAGGTAGTCAATAAAAAGTTATCCTGCAAGCCACAGATAGGATTCTCACTTCAGTAGATATGCATAAATGAATTACAACTAAATTCTGAAGCTGTGCTAACAAGGATCCAGGTGGGTGCTACGGCATTAGCAGGGGCTAACAGCTCCAGTGCTTGTCTGTATTTGGGGTGTACTTTATCCTTGTGCTGATATGGTGGTACTAGAAACTGTACCGAGTGTCTTAAAGTCAGCTTGAGTGGACATTCAGAAGAAGCAGAGAAATTCACGTTTGCATTGGACCCTTCCACCTCACTCTCACTTGCTTTTTTTTAAAAACCCAGCTCCTCTCGGAAGACCCAGGTTGCCAGCTCTGATACCTATGTGCATATCTAGCACTAGGGACAAAGCCCTGTATATCTTCCTTCAGTTCAAACTATATCTCCACAAACACTAGCGCCCTTGGCAGCTGGTTTGAAGGATCTGCGTCTTGCAGTTGGCTGTCCAAGCTCTCTGAGACACAAGCTGCAGCTGCAGATCGTCCCAGTGTGGATTCTCCACTACCTCTCCCACAGCTAAACATGTACAGGACGTCTTTTTCATCTAGCTGATAATTCTTACTAAACTTAACAAAACCTGGTTATGTTTGCAGTTATGTTCTCTTTTGTCACKTATGATCAGAGTCAGCAAACAGGTTGAAAATGTATCACCATAATGAAGACACATTGCAACGTMAGTCTCTTTTTCTTAGAAAACAAAGCTAAAAAGCTGTCCTAAAATCTAGAWAATAAATTAAAACACACAAGAGGATTTGTTTTTTAAATGTAGCTTCAAAATTTGGGATACAAAGAGACTTCCTACAGCTCTGTGGACTTCTCAGCTAGCTGATTGACACAGGAGCTCAGCAGAGCACCAAAGTTTGGATGAAGACCTCTCTATACTCAGTAGGGACAGGAAAAAGAAGAATCACCTCCCAGTGATGCCTTCTTTCTCTGCTGATSATTGGAAAGCCCAGAGTGACTGTGCACTTTGCAACTTGGGATGCGAACAGTGGATGGAATGCTGTGTCCATCCATGGCACTTCCAGTAGCACAGATACTTCTGAAAGAGCTGCAAAAGCCTCTGAGCAAACACTTGATCCCASTGGCAAAATACGGTGAGGGATGGAGAAGGGRCTTGTATCTCTGGAACGCCAACCAWGGGTGACAACTCCCATCATTTTTGCTGATGGTAGCATTTGCCTTCCTTTACAGCTCTGGCATGAGGAAAACAAATATTGACAATTTTTCTGTGACCTGTCATTTTTACTGTACCAGAGCAAGGTTTTGTAAGCATTCTCTCTCTTTGCATGTTAAATCTAGSTGTGAGGTGTAAAGAATGTGGGTTTGGTGGAAAAAATGCATGAGATTTCTTAAGGAAAATGTTTATTTTGTGTCAGAGACAAAAAGTCTTTTATCTGTAAAAGCACAGAACTTGAGAAACAAATTTTAATCAGGAAAGTCTAATAGTTTTTTTCTACCTGCTTTGGCCTCAGGAAATGGAGAATCACTTTAAAGATGAATTGTGAGAGAATGTTTGAATTTATTTTTCMGTTTCAATTCAAATGGATGCCCACTCTTAGGTATTTCAAATAAAAGCAAAATTTTGGGGTAGAACTCAGTCAAATAAATCAAAGGTTGACTCAAAATGGAAGGAAGAGGAAGGTTAATCCAGTAATTAGGGTATTATCTTAGAATTCATCTATATTTAGTAGGACAAGGAACTGAGTATTAGTCTTCTATATGACCTTAAATTGCACTGCCTTTCTTTGCCTCACCTTTACTTTCCACATAYATTTTGAGGTGTTCTCATACTATAGGAAAAGTGGGCAACAGACAGAGAGATGGATTAAATGAACTTCAAAAATCAACTTCAAAACCAGCTCATCTGTTACATTGAGGATGAATACAAAAACCTAGATGGATTATGCCAAACTTCAGACCCTACCATAAATATTTTGCACAGTTCTTTGGAGAAAATGAATGCAAGTGTATTAAGTGAGAAGAAAATTCATGCTGGGGTGCACTGTAGATCATTTTCAGATAYGTGAGATTTGAAGCTGAATTTTCTGAGCAAGTATCTGCTGCATATCCAAAGATGTGTGTAACTCTGTATCATCAAAGCTTACCAAGTCACCTTTGCCACCTTTATATTTCACAAATGTACATTAATACAAAAAAAGTCATACTTGACTACATACGCCCATAACCTTCTCTAACTAGAGATCTGAGTTCATTTCTAGTCTGCCTATCTTTTTTTTCCRTACTCAAGTTGATGTTACCTAGACATAAGCTACAAAAGCCCCTTCCTGACACACTTGAAGTCCTTTGTGCTTTCAGTCATGTATTGCAGTATGAATGAGATATTTGAAATGTTAGTCATAAAAGAACTATCCCTCCAGAAAATGTATCATTATCTGACACTGCATAAAGTGCCTGCCAAATTGCCTTTAACTTTCAATCATTTAAGGCTGATCTRCATATAATTACAAAAATGAAAGCTTTGCTCCCATCTTAAGTTGTGTTAATCACACAGCTAAAAATCAGACAAACAAACATCATCAACAACCCCAGCTTAGTCCAGTCATGGCTATCACCTGCACATAGTGATTAAACAGATTTACTCTTTCCCACAGGATGCATGAAGCTTTTTTTTTTTTTTTAATGTAATAAATGTTGTGTTTCATTCTCTTGATCTTGCTTTATTTTGGTAACCTACTGTTCAATTCCTTTTGCATTGCCAAATTAGGAAGCCAAAGTATTTTTTTTTTTAATATCAGCCCTAAATATCTCAGGAAAAAGCATCTGCCTTCCCTAATACAATTTTAATTAATCATCTTCCATCAACAACTTATGCTTTGGCCTTTATTTGAGACACTACCCTGTGATATGGCTTAATGTACTCCATTTAAACATTCATTTCCAGTCCTAGCTTGTACAATGGCAATGATGGCTTTAGGAAGATAGACAGGCAAATACCTTACATCCTGATTTCTTGCTATCAGTATCCCACAATCCTGCCTCATTCCCTGTTTGTTACCCATTGCCATGTCACAGCTAAATGCAGGGTCTGATTGTACGATCTCATCTGCTTGGATGGATTTCTGCACCTCTCTGGAGCCGGGCACCTCTGTTTGGCTTCGTGCTCATGTGAAGATTTGTTTACACTCATGCAAAAAACAGATTAAGGCTGCTGTGGAGGAACTCCGCAAGGTATCTTGTTTGACAGTAAAATCTCAGACACGTGCATAGGGCCAAGCAAATTCACTAATACTTTGAAATGGCAAGGGCACACCAGCAGGTTCATTTCCAATAAAATATTATGTCAGATCAGTGGATAGTACTGATAGACCAATATTTTCATCATTGGTATTTCATTTCTTTTTCTTTCCTTTAATCTTTGAAGACACAACTTTCCACCTGATAAAAATCAGTAATGTTGATAAGCACATAATCGGCTACACCTTTAGATTAGGTTATATTTGAATTAACATTATTAATTATTCTGCTTTCCAATGAGTAATTCAGCCWTGTGATTGCCTACCCAAGCCATCACAGAATATATATTGTGCGATCTGTGGCTATGCTAACCTGAARGATCCCCCACAGTATCAAGGTCCAGATAGAAAACTTGACAAAGTATGTAGGAATTTCTCCAATGGCTTTGTTCAGCTGTTAACCAGTATCTGGACACCACTACCAGTTTAAGAGACAGGACATGCAAGAATCGAAAGCAGGAGCAAGAGGACTATATATATCCTGAGTACATTATGACTTCTTTAGCCTTCATCCCTGCTGGAGAATAAAACTTCTCAGTCTGAAGTGCCGGACAAGGCAAGCACCTAAAGGGGAGCACAAGGAGCCAAGTTCCCAGCTAACGTAAAGCGTTCCCTTGAAGCGAAGAGACAAGGAATTGTGGTCAAAGCAAYGACGACGCTTTACACCTTCAAAGGGCGCAGTCAGGAGAGTCTTGTAAGCACACTGAGAACACCATATATTTCTCATAAATTTGTAAGTCAGAAAGGTCCATTAAGGGATTTAGCTCAGCTATGGTGTAACACATACTATCAAACTGCATACAGTCACTGCTAGGCTGAGCCTAACAGCTTGGGTTTGACTGAAGCTCACTTTGCAGAAATGTATGCTGTCCTGATTTGAAAACACCAAGAAATGAAAGATCTTGAGGAGATTTCCCAGATTCTTCCTTGAGAAGTCTAACCTAGCTTAATATCTATCTATCTATCTATCTATATACATACATATATATATATATATATATATATTTATATGTAGTCTTAGAGACAAAATTGAATTTACCTTCCAGCCATTGCTTCTGATTATACCTTTCTTTTCCGGATTGAAAAGCTTTCAATATCCAGTATTTGCTTTCCTGGAAGTATTCCTGCTTCACAGTTAAGTCACCCCTGTATCTTTCCTGCTGAATTAGACAGATATGTAACCTTAGGTTTCTCTCTACTGCTTCTGCTTAGAAGAAAGGAGCTTGCTAACCAGGCTGAAATTACATTTTAAAAGTACAGTTCATTACTAAAAGGGAGAGAATTAAACAATTTAATCAGTAAAAGGGTCTTTTTTTTATGTGATAAGTAATAGAGAAAACAAATTCTGATAAAAATATCAACCCAGGCTTACAATGAGGACTTCMCTTGTCTGTTACTCAGCCATTAGCTGTCTCTGTGTGCCATTCTGGGTGAGGCACTGCATCTGGCAAACAAAAGTGACCAAGCAAAAACTCAGGCTGAGTAGAAACCCACTGACTTGTTGCTGCACTGTGGAGATATTTCTTTCATACTCACTTACYGTCTGAGATCGATGATGATTTTCTGAATGACAACAAAAACAGTGATTCCAGAGGGAAGGCAGCAACGCTGAAGATATTTTTTTAAAAAATCACTTAGGATTTTATTTATAGAGTCACAGGTGGAASCCTACTTATTAATGTCAGTAGTCCCTGCACAAAGAAGCAAGACTGGAGTAGACAGCAAAGTTATTGATGGATATTTAGAGAATCACAGAATCACAGAACGGCTGAGGTTAGAAGGGACCTCTGGAGATCAGCTAGTTCAACCTCCCTACTCAGCAGGGTCACCTAGAGCAAGTTAGACAGAGTGGCATCCAGGTGAGCCTTGAAGATCTCCAGAGAAGGAGACTCCACAACCTCTCTGGGCAACCTGTGCCAGTGCTCCGTCACTCTCACAGGGAAGAAATTCCCCCTCACGGTCAGGCAGAACTTCCTGTGCTTCARTTTCTGCCCATTGCCTCTTGTCCTGTCACMYGGGACAACTGAAAAGAGTTTGTCCCCRTCCCCTTGACACCCTCCCTTCAGGTACTTGTACACATTGATCAGATCCCCCCTCAGTCTTCTCTTCCCCAGGCTGAACAGGCCCAGCTCTCGCAGCCGTTCCTCAGAGGGCAGGTGCTCCAGCCCTCTGATCATCTTCGTAGTCCTGCGCTGGACTCTCTCCAGTAGCTCCATGTCTTTCTTGTCCTGGGGAGCCCAGAACTGGACACAGGACTCGAGATGAGGCCTTCCCAGGGCTGTGCAGAGGGGCAGGATCACCTCCCTTGACCTGTTGGCAACACTCTTCCTAATGCACTCTAGGATAAAATTTAGGATTTATTTATGKTCAGATCAGATACAGTGAGGTTGTCCCACATTAATGGCCAAATTGTGTTTACCTACCAAGGCCACACAAGACTTTAGAAATCAAACAAGACAAGATCACATCTTCTGCTCCCGTAAATTAGAGTCAGTCAATTATCCAGGTAGTTTCAGACAATGTTGAGATGGCTGGAGCAGTTACTGTTCACAGACATTGCCACCCCTACCACTCGGGCAGCTGAACTAAATGCCCCCCAGACCACTGCAGTTTAGAGCAAGACACAATAAAGTRGACTTTGATTTGGAGTTTCAGCCACAGCAGTTCAAGATCAACTTCTCAAGCATTTCAGCAGGATGATGATCACCAAGAGGGGAACAGAGAGGACACCTAGAAGTGGTAATTAACTCGATCATCTCAGTTTAATCTKCTTGTGTTTATGACTGAATCCCTTCAGTGACAGGGAGAAATAGCTTCACTAATATTTTCTTTAGTTGAACAGCAGATGCGTGAGAACAATTGTTCTGCCTTTGTTTATCTAGTATTTTGGTTAGCTAAATGTTGAGCTTGGTTGGCTAAATGCTGAGCTTATAWCCCTAGCTGATCTACAGGAGGATGCACCTCTTTTGCTTATTAAGAGCAAAACATTGTAGTGTTCTAACCAACATTAACTATTCTGTACCCAAATCCTCTTATTCATTAAAACAAGAACCAATAAATGGGCCTTTTTTAACCCTATTAATTATCAACATTTCCTATGCTTCAACAGTTTATCCACACACACACAGACAAAAGAATGCAGCAGCGATAGCTGGAGGATCAGTTCCAGATTTACTTAGTCAACACATGGAGGCATGATGGAAACCCTCCCCATTTCATTATCTGAGGAGCTGGCTTGGAGATGGCACGGAGAATTTCACAACACTTCCTTTCTGCACAGATGAAAGGCTGCAGATTATTCGGCAGTGAAGGTGAGCCAGGGGAAGACAGGAACATCCAGGATGACAAGGCTGTCCACACTCATTAGTAATTTTTAACCAAAAGACTGACTCACAAGCAAATGTGTGCCAGCTGCCTTGGCAAAACTAATTCTTTTGAGTGATACAAGGACAATATTGCAAAGACCGGAGAGAAGAATTTGTTAGAAGCCCATATAACGGCCTGCCACCAACAGGCTGGAGCTTCAACTGGAGATGTTGGTGGGGTCAGCACAAGTAACTTCAGCTGGAGTTGAGTCAAGACCCTASACACATAAGGAGAAGTTTCTTGAGGCATTTGAGGACATTGCCTTTTTTCTGTCTCTGATGCTATGGAAGACATTAGTGGTACTATACGCTATACCTGGAAAAAAAAAATTCATCTCATAGCAATAATAAATATACTAAATGATTCAGTCATAAATGTCCTTACTTCACCACACACAAGTCTCTTGCTCCCTCATCCTAATGAGCAGGACTACAAGCTCTTCCTTTCTCCTGGATCCAYGTTTCTCTCTTCTTGAGAATGTAGGCACTTAGTCTGGCAACCCTGGAGCAGTCAGTTTCAAAGACATATTTGGCTCATCCCATAAGTGGTTAACCAAGACATCAATAAACTACTCAGCAGAGGACTCCGGAGATTTACCTCAGCTGAATTCTCCTTTGCGGTTGAATTCCAGCAATGTGAAGTTGGTTTCTGGCTCCAAGTCCACTAGGAGGCGGCCAGAGCTTAGGACCCCAGTCTCTGGCTCCCTTCAGGCTGCAAGCAGAGGTTTTGGCTCCCTGGATCCAGAACACATTGCCTCCTCTTCATTTGCTTTGGCCTCTCTTAAATAGTTGGCACGAGTCGTTCCTTGTCACTGTTGCAATAATGGTTTGAAGAGTGCAGGTCAAAGGAGGCCAAGGGACCTGGAAGGGCCTGAATAGAATAATAAGTGATTTGTTCAGCCAATAGCAGACAGCAGGTTTGACTCTTTTCCAGGGCCAGGACCATGCTAGAAAAGGTCTGAGGGTTTGACTCTAGGGGTACAGCTGGCAATTCAAAGCCTCCTAGTGTAGATGCACTTYTTATGGGCCAAAACAAGCCCATATAAAAGAAAAATTTTGCCAGTGGAGTTTATGCCAGGTCTCCAAGTGGAATAAACAAAGCACTTCTGTGAAGGGATAAGGGAACATTCACAACAGCTTTGATCAGTCCGGAAACATTACCTAAAATCCCACAACCCTACCTGGTGTTTGATAGACCAGCAAACACTCTTGGTACAGACCTGGCTGAGGTAGCTACCAGTCTGACCTGAAAGGAGGGAGGGATGTGCTATGCAGTGGTAGGATCAGTGTCATGTCGCGTAACCAGTGGAGTCTGGGCTCCCTTTGCTAGTGCACCAGTGTGAATCCATCCCCTTTAACGAAATGATTTTTCCCCCTGGAAAGCAGTGAATAAGTCCCTGACTGATACACCAGGATAGAGCAAATGGAGCTAACTGGTGGGGTTAGCCCCCGGCTCTCTGCCCCCTTACGCAGTACCTGATGACTCCCCAAGGATAAGCAACTCTCCCATCACCTGCCTGACATCTTTCCCTCCTTTGGCTCTCTGGACCCACCCCCTCCTGCCAGTTGGAAGCTGGGCAGACAAATTTAGAGGCCATTTCAGTTCCCTGAAGTGGTAGAAAACTATCATCTACCACTTTTTGTTGGGTAGTTCAGGACAGTAAGTTAAATCAGCTCTCAAAGGAGCCTGATGAGCCCTGGTGCCAGTGCAATACAAACAGTAGGAAGGAAGGGGAAGGGGGGAGAAAAGTCTTTTTTTCAGCAGAAATGAGCTGGTAGAGAGACTTGTTGCATCTCTGTATCCTATGTATCAGTTGCTGAGGGAAAATTAAAGTAGTAAAATCAGGGAAGAAGGATAGCAAGGGAGGATAATCACATCTATAACAGCTCAGATTGTCAGACAGGAGCAAAAAGGGAGTTCAGGTAGTCTTTATTTGAATGGAATGAATGGAAAAAGAAACATCACAGGGGAGCTTCCTTGGCAGCACTGTGTCTCCTTCTGGAGTCTCTCTTTCCAGTAGAATACTGGGCATGCTGCAGATCTTTTGGGCCAAAGTTTAACAATGTAGAGATTTAAAAGTCTGACTTAACTGGATTATTTAAAAAAAGGCTACATGGAGATACATTGGAAAAAAGATCTGATTAGTGTGGGGAAGAACAGAGAAAAGCAGGAAGGGCATTCATCAATGTTTCCTAGGAAGGCATGAAAGGTTCCAGTAGCTGAAGTAGAAATTTGATGAACTTGACCTTGAAACAAGTTGTCATTTTCTGTAGGTGAGGAGGGTTAAACACTGGAACCATTTGCCAAATAAGAGGAGGATTCACATTGCTTAGATCCTTTACAACAGGATTAGATCTCTTTATGAAATCTATGATTTAACTCCATTTCTGGGTAAAAAATCTACAGGCATCCCAGAGATGAGAGRGGGATGAAGCTGGCTAATCACTGTCTCTTCCTTGACCTAGAGTCGATCTGTTTCTGAACATGCCATAGCTAATGACAGTTATAGTGCGACAAAGTCAGATACATTTGCTCCTTTCTCCAGCCCATCTTTTTTTTCAAACATGAGGTGTGGGGAGTGCTSGGGAACCAATGACTTTCTCATTTTTCTAATGCTACATGTGAAATTTCACATGTTGGATGCTTTGGCAGGTAGCACTGGAAGTGTGTCTCTTCCAGCAAGGCTCCTACAGACATGAATTCCCTCCTGAGAGCACATACTCTCATTTTTCCTCCTACTCCTGGTACTGATGGTACCTTCAATAGTAAACTATACCAGTCTCACAGGAAGAATGAGGTCAGGTCACTCTTCTGCCAGCACCTGAGATGAGCGATGACGTGAGCGAAAGGCTCTCCTGCATAATACATGAGATCTGACAAGTCTGAATGTAGCCATGTAAGTTTTAGACCTTCCAGACATTCCCTTCAAGCAGGCTGATTTCCGTCAGAGGTGACACAGAGCTAATCTCTGCTTCCCTGTGCCCTTCAGAGAAGAATGGAACAGAAACAGATCCTGGCCTACAAGTTAATTTATATCCTGGCTAACCTCTTGTTCTTGTTGCATTTGGCCTCTTTGCCATATGCCTAGCTTAAGCACTCTTCCTTGCCATGAGCGTATCAGCTCATCCTCCAAACTTACATGACAGAAAATGAAGTAACACAAAAGCAAAAAGGCAAGTTAGAAAATCGCTAGCCAGCAATCCCTGCAATAATTATTCTCTTTCAGCTAGTGCAAAATATTCTGTAACTCCAAAACTGTTAAGATATCAGACCAATAGATGTTTGCACTCAAGGGATTGCTATAGTACCCATACCAGCACTAATCTTGCTGTGCGTGGTTCACGGATTTTAAGGTCAAATGTTTAAGATCATCCAGGCAGTATAACACAAACCACAGAATTTCAGCCAGAAGTTTACCCATATCAGTTCCAGTGTATTCAGTTCAGCAGATGGTTTGGGCAATACCTTCTTTCAGTTCAGAAAGATCTCTGTTTTGTATACAGACAGTTCCTGTCTGTTTCCTTTGAAAAAGATGGCTAAGGTTAGAGGAAAATAACAGACAACAACAAAATCATCTCTCTCAACCCACCTCCCTCTCCACCCCAGCAAGTTCCTGAGGAATTCTGAGCAATTTGCATCAGAGATGCTCCCATTTTATGCAAACTGCTGTAAAGTGGAAAATACCAGGTGACAGCTCCATACTGGAGATGCTGCAGCCCTCCGTGGGCTTATATAAAAAGCCATAGTACACATAAAAGTCTAATGTGCCTTCAAAATTACCTCATCTTTTATTTAGAGGTTATTTCATCCTTGTCTTCCTTTATCGCTCTTTATATGAGTGAAGTGGGGCAGTTGGGCAAAATGGAGGCAATTTAGGTTACTAAGTGGAACTAGAGTTTACAGCCAAAGCTAGGCTCTGGAGGAAGAATTCCCCATCATCACCCCCCTAGCTATCCGCCTCTGTCCTGCAATCAGCTTTATTTGAGTAGTTCTCAGCTCCAACCCCCACCCTCTGCCTGGTGATAACGCTGTCTACTAAAAGAGGAAAATACAAACAGAAAGCTATGGAGGGCAGCTGAATGAGGGATAAAAATAGCAGGCAGACTTTTTGTAGTGGTGCACTTTGTACAGTTAGAGTGAAAAGTCTGGCAGCATTTCTATTTCTATACGGGGTCTGTATCTCTAAAGAGGAACAACACAGGGAAAAAAAAGAATAGGTTTGGGGCACGTTAGTGCTGTTAGTTTGAAATCAGCTTGACRTATGCAAAGACAACACCCAGCAAAACAGTGGAAAACCCCTCTTGGTGCACAGGGCAATGGAGGGCACAGGAGAAAAGTTGACTCCCAGCTCTGATCTGCTTGGCAGCCTGAACTCACATCACTTTCCTGTATCTGGTTTCTCCCTTTTACCCTTTACCTATTTTAAAGCTACTTGGAGCAGACAGCTTCTCACTGCACAGCACCTGGAACACTGATTAGGATCTCCAGGATCTGCCATAATGTAGACAGTGAAACTCTAGTTGGCTTCCAGGTCCGCATATCTCACCAATGACTAAGAAATTAAAAATTCTTACTTGGAAAAAAAGAGATTAATTTTAAATCAGTAGTGATGGCAGATGCATAAGTAATATTTTTATGTTTAAATTAGAAGCAGTGTCAAAGAGCAAGATGGAGTTATTGAAGAAAAATTCCAATGTTATTTTTTCTTCCTTTCCAGGGAATTCTTTTTATTACCAGATAACCCTTTTACACTTGCTGGTGTAAGGTATGCCTAAATTTATGGAGATTAAGACAACATTTGCACAGACGCTGGTCCTAACTGTCTGCTGTAGCATTTTCAGGTCTTCACTGAAGCTGCTAGTACTGGGTATCTTCCAAGACCAGATCCCAGAGTATTGTTTGTAATCCTGATTCTACTCCAGCATTTCTATTGTACTCTGTTCCTCTGAAGGCCTTTTCCAGCAACTCTTATAACATAACCTGCCAGCGGTATCACTGATGTTCCCTTCTCATTCAGCCAGATTTGAAAAACTTTATGCAAACTGCTGAGCAAGCAGACTTCACTGGCTTTTTTCTCATAAATGGCCGAAACTAAAGCTCCAAGATGGAAGTATCCAAACTCTAGCTTTCAGGAGAACTGAATTATGCAACAAATACAAACTCTGAAGCTTAAGTCCAGGTATAATTCAAATCAAACCTGTGGTTTTCAGGCTTATGATACACAGAAGTGCCACTGAATTAAATATTTTCTAAAGTTGACTTAGAATTGATTTAATCCATTTAGGTAGATGTTCTTCAGTTTGCTTTAGAGGATGACATAGACATAGCCTTACTGAGTAGCTAATCAATAATTTAATTTTGATCCCTAACTAAATGAAACTTGATAAATATCAGAATTTTTAAATAGTGTTTAGTTAGTGTTTATGCATTTATTTGAGGGCTCTGATTTACTAGCTGTAGCAATTCCATGCTGAAGCAACCTAGCCCCATCCTTCTGCTGGAAGGCATTGTCCCATGCCCATTTCAGAGGTAGCAGACTGTTCTCAAATACACAAGRTTCAAGGCCCTTATCCTAATTGGAAGCGATCTTGTAAACTTCATCATGATGCCCACATTCAGAAGGGAGTAATGCTGGTGGGGAGAGGAAAGGGGAGGAGGGGACATGTGCTAGAGCAACATGAAAGAGGAAGCATGGGACAAACTTTCCTTTGAATTGCCAAATGTGGGCAAGAGGTGGTTCGGAAACAGCTGATGAGAGTGATGAGTGGTGCAGAAAGACGCCAGCATGAGAAGAGATTACATCTGTTTCCTTTAGAGACTATACAAACAAGAAGTGATGTAGTGGAAGCATGTAAAAGAATTAGCGATCTAGAGATGTTACGGCCATCTCCCATGACTCACAACACACAAGCTCAAGAACATCTAGCTAACCAAAGGCAACTACACTTACACAGATGGATGTTTCTAAGGGTAAAAAAGCCTGAAGAACTTGTCATCACAGGTCCCTGGCCATAACGGTAAACGAAGSAAAGCTTGAGTGTGGACTGCAGCACTGGCCAGCATCATTGCTGTTACTTTCACTATGAGCTCTGAGCACCATCTCTGGCATTGCTTTGGTCCATGCCAATTCTCAGGGGCTCTTGGGATGGCTTGGGGGACAACACAGGTCAGGAGTGGCCATGTGGAAGACACTACCTTATTCTGGGGAGAAGGAAAATTTAACTCCTTGACCACAAACCATGCCACGCCTCTTGCCATGGGCCAGAGAACAGATCCTGGCCTGTCATGGGCACTGCCATGGCCCATCTGACCGAGATGTTAGCAGGTTTCCAAAACGTGCAAGCTTCCTTTCGGGATCTGACATTGTGCTTACTGGAGAAGGAGAGCATGAAGGCAGAAGCCACTGCTTTTGGAGATGAGAAAGAAGTATAGCTTGACACACGTTATTCCAGGTCTCTTCACAAGTCGCTTATGTTAATTCTTGTCGAGACAAACCATTGACCTGACAGGCAGTTCTTAGCCTTCTATATTCCAAAATCGAAGCTATTGACCACTAATACGTATAACCCAGTGGAAATGGTCATAACTATCAGCTGACTGATGCTGTCACCCTATGCCTTTCCTGTGTGTAACACATAGTTCGTTCAAGACTGATGCAGGAAAACTATTTCAAATGCCTCAGCTCTTAGGATTTCTGCCTGGAAAGCTACCATGCTGGAAGTCCATACTTCTTCATGCTGTGACATAATGAGGGTGTCCATTTATGTATCATTCTTTATTTTAAATAAATACCAATATTTTTCCCTCTTGGCTCTCCTTTCATGTTTTATCAAGAGAAAAGATTTTATCATAGAAAACATTATGATGCAAAATTAGAGGCAAATAGAAAGGTGGTATCATCTGAAGAGATGCGATGGCTGCTCACATTAGCTCATTTCTCCCCAAAGTATGACCCTAAGTATAAATCTGAGGAGGCTGACAGGACATAAAAAGACACACTATCCCGTTAACTCTGTTTTCATAGGGAGCAGTGTATACAATTATTTGGCTGCCTGCTGTTGATAAACCGACCCCACATGAGGTTAAAAATTATCCAGCTGTTTACTGGTGACAAAGCAGTGTGCTAGAAACCTGCACTGCAAACCCGTGCAACCACAGCTGTGCTGGAGGGAGGCGTGGTGAGACACGATCCAGGACAGAGATAACTCTGCTGGCAGGTGTCCCTAGTGCAGAGAAAGCTCTACAGGCCTTTTCTGAGGTAGTTTATTTTGTTCAGCTATAGTAAAATAAGTGATAGCACAAACGCATTGTTTTGTGAGTAAGGTAGGATCCACACAAGGGCTGTAGGTAACTACAGTGCTCCCGTGTACAGGATATAATACACTTTGGTGTATAAGCAAATAAAGCACTCCTGGGATGACTGCACTGCTGCAGGAAAACCACTCCCTGTGGGCAAAGAAGATATACTACTGAAAGTGCAATCTTGTATGGATAAACTGCGTTAGCACAAAGGAATTGTGGCAGAAAAAACTGTGGCACTGGGCGCCCAAACTTCTTCAGGCATCAGCAGGTACAGAGGTGCAGTTATGTGCACAGAAACCCAGAGCAAGACAGAGACAAGGAGGAATTTGCTGAGATAGCATTCTCCATGCCCACGCTGACGACACCACTCCTATATAGCGCTAAGGCTAAGATCATCCACACAGAGGATTGCAATGACTAGCTCCGAGGGTTTAGGTTCACGCAACATGTGTTTTCACTGTAGCCAAAGCCGGGTTACTGCTGTGTGGAGGGGACAGCACAGGTTGGGCAGACAGCAGTGAACACAGAGGCGAGATGTGCGGTGTATTCTACTGCCCTCTGCAAAAGATTTCCAAAATAAATGCAAACACAGCTCCTCACAAATCCYAGCCTTGTCACCTTTTCATCACCCCTCACTTAGCCTACTTTGCTTCCTCATAGAGTGAAAAGGATTGAAGGAAGACAATATATTTATTTTAGATATCATTTTGTTTTCATGTAGGATATAGAACCTTTTTAGATCACCTAATTGGAGTGTAAGAGACAAGGATTTATAAGTTTCCATTTTTAACAACTAAAACATTTCTTTTTTGTATTTGATGTGTCCCAGAACCTCTGTGAATACCCCAAAATAAATAATGATATCACTGTTATTAATTCTTCTAAAATTAAGTGACCTATTTGGGAAAGCATTTTCACTGTAACTTTAGGTAAGAGTACAAATGGATATAATTATAGAGGCATAATTTTCTATTCTTTTTTTGTTTCGTTTATGCCATCTGTGAAGGGATTTAAGTTCAGCCAAAATAGTCTGACCTCTTTTGGAATAAAGGTGTGCTTTTCAAGATAAATAACAGCTATACTACATAGTCTAATGCATTGGTTTTAATGGTAACTGTATAATGCACCATGTAGAAAAAATCTAATTCCTTTATCTACTATTAGAGCTTACATCCTATTTCATGCAAAATTGGAGTAAGCTATTAATAGCAGTGGACTTCCTAAAGATTTACTCTAAATTAAAAAAAGATCTTCATCTACTCTTAATGTGCAAATGCTACTCTAATATAAACAGAACTGAACAGTAAATCAGCTAATTACATCTCAGGTCTGTGCTAAGTAATGAATATGCTGCATTTAAATGATCAGTACAGAGAATTTTTCCTCTAACAAGATTTCCTCAAGACTGGCCACCTAATGAACATGGTTTAATCATGGTACTCAACTATTTTCCAAGAATTATTCCAATTTGTACTAACACAGAGAAAGCGCAGCTCAGACGTAAGTCCCTTGTATCTATCATATTTCATTAGGCTTGTGTGATCCATACCCCAATGAGATATCTTGCTTATAACATGATTTAGTCACAGCTACTGGGGGAACTCAAACTATGTTACAGCTCCCTTTGGCACAGCCTAGCAATAATGCAGTTATAAGGAGCTTTCTACTCAGCAAGCCAAGCACAGTGCAGTTCCTCTGTTGAGAAGAAAACCTTTCCTGACTCGCCAGAGTGAGACGGAGATGATTGTGCTGTGGAGGAAAAGGCTCAAAGGTGACCTGAACTGAMTCCCCTTGATGGCTAAGCAGTGCTGAGGGGGCCTGGTTGCTCTGCTACTAGGATGGCTGTGCCCTGGTGCGTTCAGATGCCACCTTACCAGCTTTGCTTTGATGAAGGCACTGTATGAAGTGCTGTGGGTGGGAGAGGTGGGCTCCAGCTCCTCCTGTGCTCCTGTTGCTGCTTTTGTCCCACAAAGATTGTGTTTATACAACTCCRCTATAAAGGCAGCCTATTCAGGCTGGCTGCAGAGCCCAAGGCAAACCAACAGATGGGCTTGTCTCCTTGCTCATAGTCATCCTCACAAACTATAAGTGTTTGCTGGTCTTGCTTGTTTCCCTGGCACGAATCAGTCCAAAACATGCTATTATAGCTTCCATTTCTATTTCCAGGTGGAATAAGCCAGGACTGAAGCAAATCTTAGTTTTCCACATTTACTTACAGAGACACAGCATCAGTGTGAGGCTTGCCACTCAGTGAGGAACCTAAGCTATTCCTAAACACCTTGGCCACCCCATGAGTGTAATTATCCAGCATTATATTTTTGTACCGTGAATCTGGTATTATGATTTCTCATTAGTGGCAGGACAGAACTGCTGCTTCACAGAGGAAATCTGTGTTGGCTGTTAGCCCACAGAGTTCCCAACTCCTGAACAAAAATCGCTTACCACTTGCTAAAGTTGCTTCTGTTTTACTCCAGCTACAGGAATAATAATGTAAATAGCCTGTTACCAAGGTAAAGTTCTTTCCCAGCTACCTATTTGGCTTCCAGATCAGGAGACTGTAGGTCAACCTAGAATGCAACCTTGACTATAAGGGTTGTACTAGAAAGGGGATTACTTAAGGAGTAGAACTCCAGCCCAGAGACTGGGATTTTAAGAACCTCTCTTTAGCTCCCTATCAGGAGTGGGATCAGCAGGTAGAACCTACAGAGCTGGTTGAACCTACACCGCTGCAGATTTACAAGCACCCTCAGGTGTGCCTTCTAGCTCCAACCCACCCTCATCTTTCTTCCCATCTCCTGCAGACTCTGCCTATAGCAATTTGGGGCACCAAAATTTACCTTCAGGAAGAATATTGAGTGCCTCCTGTCCCTGCCTGTTTCCCTTCCCACTCCCCTTCTCCTGCCCACAGACTACCATACTGCAGTCTATATGTTTATTCCTTCCGGGGGAAAAAATATTTATACCAGCCCAAACCTTTCAAGTCACTTATGTGCAGGCCACTGGCCTCTATTTAAATGCCACCTCTAAAGCATTCATCTGGCAAGAAGTATGGAAAATGCCAGTGTGCTACATTAACCTGCATTTCTTTCTTCATTCACTTTTCTTAATCAGCATTTAGGACTGTATTAACATGAGACTAATCCACAAAGTTTATATCTGGGCTTTTCTTGTGTTTGGAGAAGTTGAGCTAGCACAAGAGCCTGGCGAAGAATCATCTGTTCCTTATGTCGTACCTGAAAAGACATGTAAAGTAGTGACTCTCACTCAAAGAATTCCCTTCTTCTGGTTGAATGAAAAGTGTCATTCTGATCTTTTCCCCACTTTCCCCGCTTTAAGCCACCAAACAATCATCTGGTCCAGATGCTGACATTGTTCAGAAACTAGCAGCATTTCTAGCTTAACCAAAGTCTTTGCTTACAGACAATGACGTAATAAGAAGGGAGCAGTGAGAGTGGGTGAGTTAAACAACATTAATTCTCCCTGTAGTTAATTTGAGTATGAATACATGAACTAGTTATCACTGAGTTTCATGTATATATGTGATATGTAGACAAGCTGTAAATTTGCAGCTAGGTAGTTTACCACAGACTACTTATTGCCATGAAATAGCTACAAAGAGAAATGGCAGAGGGGACCAGGTCTCCTCTGCTCTTCTGTTGTGTGGTCCACCTCATCTGGAAGGTGCTAAGAGGCAAGTGAAAGTCTGAATTCCTGATGTGTCACCWTCAATAGTGTATTCTCTCCTAGATACTTCTAGAGGTGTAGACATGTTCATTAACATCAACAGGTATAAAGGCATTAAGGAGTCATGAAGTTCCTGAGGCRGTTGAAAGAGAAATGAAGAAATCCATCCTCACTTCTTCCCTCTCCCAAAGGCTTCACATGGCCACTGCAGCTAAACACCCTTGCCACTGGGAGATCCGTAAGGGGTAGCTGGCATTGCCAAGCGAGTGATCCCATCAAGGGTAACTGCCAGTAATAGCACTGTGCCAGGGTGAGTGGTTCCTCACACACATTAGCAATGCACACCTGGGTAGATGACTACCACACTTGATGATCTAAAGTTGCTCAATATTTTTCTCAGTCATAACTTTGCAACCTGTACTTTCTCAGCTCTATCATTTTAAACAAGTGATCTACCAACTGGGTCTTAAATTTTGAAAGTCCAGAAAAATTACAAGCAATCAGGAATATTCACCATGTAAAACAATCTGGGAGATTTCCCATATCTGGACACCTAGAAATACTCCATCTATTCAGYCTTTAGTAAACAGCAGCTTCTGGGCCTCTGCAGGGAGGTGTATAACACCTCTCATATTGCCAACGGTGCAGGAGAAAATGAAGGAACATGTAAATGTAACGATAATCTTGTCCTTACCAATCATAAATATCATGAGCAAATTCCACTGCACACAGAGAGCCTTTAGCTTCACAGATGTAACATCATCAGGGACCATTCCTTTGTTTTGGGGGAAAAGATGACACGGAAAAAGCTGAGAACAGCGTAACCTGAAAGCAGAGAAATCTTATTAAACATCAGAGCACCAACAACATATTAGCTGTAGGTATTATTAGCACGTAATTTGTGGACGTTCGCATCCATACTTACCTAAAYTTCTGAACATGTGTGTAGATACAATTTGATTTTCTGAAGTACTTCATAGTCTGAACTCATATAATTTTTTTTAAGTCAGAGTGCTAAGAAAAAAAGGAAAAAAGGAGAGAGAAAACATAGCCCTTAATAAGGAACAGAGCTAGATGGTGCCAGAAGTGGTATGTCCTTTTCTTTTTTTTTTTCCTGCTCTTGCCATCAACTAGATCCACCTCACTCTGACATGTACAGGAGGGTACATCTACACTAAAAGAACTAGACTGAGATATATTGGTACAGGAGAGTTATTCTAGATCCTTTAAGTGGTGTGATTGGAAATTGCAGATAAGTATTCAGTGGCAGGGAATAGAAGTGGACATGTTCCCAGCTTCCCAAACACAGAGGCAGCAACAGGACTCTGGGTGCTTCCCAGATTCCCTTGCTCTGTTCCTGGGCTAGGCTGGACAATGTTAGACATTGCATATATTACAAAATGCTCTTTGCTCTTCTAAATGTCCTCCCCCATTTCTGTCGCTCATGTTTGCTCTGTAGAGCAAAGGCAGTCGACACAGGCAGTACAACATACTTGGCCCTGCACCATGGGGTGGTCATGGTTAAAGTGCCTTTGCAGTACAAATGATAAGAGCCACAACAATGGTTTTAGCTCCCTCAGGACCTCCTCTTTCCAGTTTAAGGCTGAATGTAAATAATGTTCTTATCTTCTAAGAAATACCTCTGCCATCCTTTGACTAGGYGATAAGTAGAAAGAAGAGAGACACTCTTAACTGCTGATCAAGAGGGAGGAGAGTGATTAGCATCCTCCAGGGAACACCTTGTTGATGACTGAGACTCTGTAGTGCTGAGAGTGGGAGAAGCACAGAGATTCCTCCTCCGCAGGGCTCTCAGCYGCTGATGAAGTCACTTCTGCATTAATCCCTCAGCACAGTGCTTGTCAGGTCGATTTCTGATCAAAGCTTTTCTTGTCACTGCAGTCACAGTTGCAAGGTGGTGTAGCTCCTAGCTTCCTAGTTTGAGAAAGGGACATAATCTGATCTTCAATGGGAGGAACAGCMGGACTAGAGTCTTCTAAAGTGTGTGGGGGGGGAGAACACCCAACACCTTGCAGACGAGCCAGCTAGTAGCAGCATAAAAGTAGGTCTAGCTTATAACGAGTTTTCAAGTTGAGGCTTTAGGTCCCTTAAAGCTGAATTTGATAAGCTGAATCTCAGCTGTTCCCTGGAGCAACCTGTCCTAGTCAGCAAGGCACAGTCACTTCTGGAGACCCWGTCTGGATTCTCAACAAGAACAAATGGGCACAGCAAAGCAGCATTGCTCATATGAAGTCAAAGCCTGGACTAGCACACAGGCATCCTGAAGCTCAGACTTGACCTTGAGAAGCAGATCAAGGCAGATGTGCGGTAAATCCACTGCCCTGATTTGCGCTGCTGAGTACCAGCAGATCCAGGCTCTCTCTGTCCCCACTGCCCTCTGCAGTGGAAGTAAATGGCACCCAGGTAGCCCTGCGCTCATGCTGGGGTTTTGTGTTGGCAGTTGCATTGCACCTGGACCTGAGATGGTTAGTTTGGGTAGCACTGCAATGCACCCTGTCATCTTCTGCAGAGGTCTCCTCAGCCTGGGCAATGATATAGAGGTGTAAGCACATATGCAGTAAGGCGCTCTTTGCACTACAGGATCAAACTGTGCTTTAAGCATCTCAGGAAAAAAGCTGTGAGAGGAGGTCCCTCCCTCCCAAACACAGTTGCTCTCCTGGCAAAGGTGGACCCCAGTGTTTTGCTGGTCTGATTGCACCATATGACAAAAATGCCAGTCAGACTGGAAATGCATCTGTATCCAGCAGTGACCTACATTTGGATAGGGTAGGAAGTACACGCATCCTCATAATTTTTAGTATAGCCCTTTTGTTAAGTTTGGCAATCCTAGCCCATAGCAATTATTTCCTTTCTCTCCTCTTCTTATAATTTTTATCTCTCAATATCATTGCTCACAAAAAACATACATTTTTAAGCATGGTATTTCCTYTTCCAATAAAATGCAGCAGGACGTTCCACGGGTTAATTATAAATTGATTTAAAAAACATTTACCAAGAAGTGTTTTAAATCCATTTCCCTTAATTTCATTTGATGCAGCATATGTCTTGCAGTGCAAAAGGGAGATGCAGCTTTATTGCCACTATCTGCCAGATGAACATGTTCATCATCAGCAGTGCAGGGAGTGATAAGTCCCTTATCTGATACAGAGAGACAAAACACTCCCTCTTTCTTATCAACAAATTGAATTATAAGCCAAGTGAAGTAGTTTTTCGGTAGCCTTTCTGACTGTGTTTTGCTTTTAAATCCATACTGGCAGCAAATGTTCATGGATGTATTTCCCTCTCTCATGCTCATTTCAAAATGCAGTAGCAGCCACAGATAAGCATACTTCATCTCCCCAAGATGTTTAGTTTGAGTGCTGTTAAGCAGTTTTGAATTTGTTCTGATTGCTTGTAATTGAAATTACACGGAGAGTAACAAAAATGATGCTAAAAGAGTAATCCAAAGAGACAAGAGAAACACAAAGACTGTAGCACTGCAGAGCCGAACCCTGCTGACATGACTGTCGTTAGTGGCATGCGGCACACTTTTCTATACTATCCCTTAGTTCTGGATGTCTGTTTTGTGAAAATTAGGACAAGGGAGCACTGGTAAGTGCAAGCCTTGTTCTAGCCACGGCAGCAATTTTGCAGTGCCTGGCTACGTATGCCCAAATGGATTCAGAGTCAACTGCCTAGCGTAATACAGCTGCACAGAAGTTGTGGTTATCAGCCGAGGGGAATCATTAGGAGACTGTGACATCAACTAAATGCATGAGCAAGTTTTGGGGTGAGAAGAATTAGAGACTGTTGGTATTCTGGGGCCTTTGTAGGAATCCTCTTGATGGTGTGCTCTGCTTCAGAGCACTCTCTGCTGTGAACAGGTTCCTGAAAGCTTTGCCTAGAGTTCTRCCCATAAGAAAGCTTTCAGGGAAAGGTGTCAGCATTGTGTTAACTTGAGCAGAGGAAAAATACTTCTAGTTTTAGCTGGTATTTCTCAGTGCTACAGACAGTATCATTTTGGTTGAGTGTTGCTGGAAGCTTACCTGTAGCAAGGAGAACAGAAAAAATGTTTGTCCTTGACCGCACTTAAGAGTCCAGCTGTGCTCAATACCAGCTCAGCAACATCCTTCTTAAATGTGACTGTTCTCGTCTGTAAACTAGGCCAGAGAAGGCATGATAGCAGAAACAGTAGGACCATAGATGCCTAGTCAGACATGTTTCTTGTAAATACCTACAAACTCCCTGCTACAAGTTCATCTTCCTCCCTTCTGTAAAGGCAGGATCAAACAGGAGTTCCACGGTGATCTGTAATGGTTGAAGACAAGATCATCAACATTGCACCTGCAGAGTAAGATGAGCAAAACTAGCAAGTGCTTTTAAGCTTGCTCAGCACAGTGCCAGCTAAAGGAGCTCAGACTGTCTTCACTAGCAGCCTGAACCAGGTCCTTGGAGGTTGTATTGATTCAGAAAAGCAAACTACATACATCTTGAAGAATCAGGTACGTACAGCTAGGAGCTGGAACAAGAGCAGTAACACCTGAAATTTCCCCAGTATTTTCACAGCACATACATATTTACTTCTTTACTAATTCTCTCTCTACAGGAATATGTTCTTTCCTGGAATGTTTTTTCTATGGCAGAACTTGTTAAATTGGTAGCAATCAGCTATTTGGCAACTAACTGCATTATTCCTGGAAGGATTATATGCTCTYATCTTTATGTAGAAGGATCAGGAAAGTGAGATGTTAATTCTCTAGGAGACAAGAGATAATTATAATGATGGTCCAGTTGACAATAGTTTCAACAGTTTGCAGCTTCTCTGTCAGCTGACACATTCCTTCCTCCAGATAGTATCTGATATCATCAGAAATTTCTGAAGCTCTGCCTCCACAGGATGTGCCATGAGAACTACAGTGAGGTCTCTGCTCTTCTGTTCTCGTACCAAATTTGCAAGGAAGTTGCTACAGGAAGGTATGTTTCGTTCTCTTGAACATTGTTGTCTAATAACTTTTGATCCTTTACTCCCTCCCAACTGTGATCATGCTCTGGAGCACCTTCCCACCTTAAGCCTCCTTGGGTTTCCAGGCTGTGGGGTTTCCCCAGCAGCTTAATGTCAAGTCTGTGTGCTTGTGGATGCAGTACGGGTGGGGGAGGCTCCACACACACGGAGGTGCAGGAGGACTTGCTGCAGCTGCCTTGCACACACTAGTCGCTGCTATGTGGCTCCTTCCATGCAGAGGGCTTCCACGAAGGACACCCTGTCCTGCTCGGTTATGCTAAGGGACTGGAGCAATGCTATGGGAGAGGTTCTGATCACATCGAGCTTGAAAGATCAAGGCTGTTTTAAAATTAAAGAAAGCCTTGACAGTGTTGGTACCTGAAAGGATCATTAAGTAGTTGCAAATAGCTTTAATACTTTAAAGAGGACTTAGTCAAGGAGAGCCAGGCCATTCTGACAATCTGATAATTGCAGAACGAAATGCAGAGAATGCAGAGGCCAAGTGAACGCCTGACAGACCTTTCAGAGCTGATTGTTCTGAAACAGCTTTTCTTTTTCTTTTTAAGAGAAATTTAAATTAACCAGACTTTCAGAAATAACTGTTTATCTTTCACAAGAGCTGTGAAGATCTTCTCATTTATCATGCACTTAAATCAGTGCAGATTTCCTGTAATTCACCCTTAATCCACAGCTGGACAAAACTCTCTGCTATCAAGGAATGCCCAAACTATTGGTGTTAACTCTGCTCCCTCCCAGTCATTCATGCCAAGAAGTGTTAATTTCTGTAGGAAGGACAAATACAAAGTCTACTCRTATTTTCTCCAGTTGCTTCAGTGGGACTTGGATTGATATACAGGTAGTKCATTCAAAACAACAGAAATAGCTAGAATTATGTAGCTGGTATCGAAATTTTAAGCTAAGAGAGTTGTATATAAATCTGAATAGGTTTCATTTTTTATAGTTAAAAATATACTAATCAGGAACTGCACTGTTTGAATACAAACTGATATTTGATCTCCAAGTAACTGCAACAGTTGGAAAGAACTGCAAAGTGAAACTCTATATAAACAAAGTAAAGTTAATAGCTGTAGTAATTTACAATGAAGCACAAAAGGTAAAGACTATGTACAACATAAAGACCAAATCCAGTGAAAAGGACTTTATTCCTAATATTCACAAAAGTTATTTACATTAAAGATATTGTCCTGATACTGTATTCCATTTTACAATTGCATAGAATATGATAAACATATACATATAAATACATACACAGATAGATGATGCTAAACCACCTTTAAACACAACTTTACAAATTACTCTGATGTTTTGGTGTGTCTAAAGACTTGGTTTCATACACGCTGTCAGATAAAAAAAAATAATTATGTAGCAAGCTCAATATCTAAAATCTTTTTAACAATAAAAATAATCGAGAAAAAAAAGTCTTAATGCTAGACCCTGAGCAGGATTATTTCAGATGTGCTCTGGTTTAGGTTGGAGACTGGTGTTTTCAGCAATTCAGGCTCTGTTCTAATTCTCTTGATGACCAAACTCACTTTCCTGGGATTTCAGTGGGCTTCTGTGAGGGATAAGGTACTCGTTGCATGACGCATAGCATCGTAATACTTTCTTTCCTTGGGTCTCTCCCCTCTTGGTTTTTCTTCTGTTTCATTTTCTGCATTTCTCTTTTTCTTTTGGGAATACATGGACTGAACTAGGCAGCCTTTGCTTTCCCAAGCATTCGCTGTTTGATATATCCTACTCCTAGTTTGGAGCCAGTAGATTTACCCCCCACAATGTTRCGATTTTCGTACTCCTTTGCCAATGACAAATCACACACGAAAGCCATTGYTTTCATCTGCTCATACATTGTCACTCCAAAGACTCGTAGTCCGCAGCTGGGGCTTGTTGTAACAGGGTCACCAATGAGGGAAGGTGCCAGGAYGCCGGTCCTGCGATGACGGCGGCAGGTCGTACGCCTGGGTCTCCAGTTTTTACGGTGGTTCGTGGACAAGTGACAGTCACCCTCCAGGAAGCCCGTGTCCCTCCTTCGCATTGGAAAAGCCCATTCAGAAAATACTTGTTCATGCAGTGTGGGAGTCTTCCTGAGCCTGGGAGAAGGCAGTASGAAGATATTATTAATTTAGCAGATGCTGTGCAGCTTGCAGAAATACTGTCAACTTCTGCCTGCACATATCTAATCTCCTATTGTTAAAGAAATCACAGCCGCTCAAAGCAATGAAAAAAGTAACATGTTTCTTCTCCTGGATCTTACATTAATAAGGCAAATCTGATTCTTTTGCCTCTGTAGTCCACTGGGTCTGGCTTTTTTTTTTTTTTTTTTCCTGCATCGAGATCTTTTAGGGCAGCTGTGGAGATTAATGATTCCCTGCTTGGGTGCTATCAAACATGCATAGGTGTGCTAGCCTATTTTAATGGCTCTGAGTGTGAGGACCAATTCTATTTGGGTAAACCTCCTATCCAGGGGAGAACTGAATATGTAGTTAGCACTTCATAACTTCTCACYGGGAGGAAGGCCGGCAACCTGCAAAGTGGTGAAGAGCTCAAGCAAGAATTTTGGCAGATCTTTCTGAAAAAAAGCTACAAAATCATTATTGACCCTAAAATTATCATACAGCTTATTGTGAGCTAAAAAAAAAATGCAGATATGCCTTGAAAATACAATACACAGCAAGTGACAAAGGCACAAATAACTTTGTGAGTTATCTCAGGAGTTTCCAAACACAGAGAGCTATGATAACTTTCTCCACCATCTCTGCTTCTTCCCCCATTTTTGCTTTCATTATGATTTTCACAAGTTGTCATTTGGTCACTACATACAAATTTCACCCAGATTACTGGCTCAGCTGCCCTCCCRTTTCCTATTTGTCACTAAACTCCTTATACCAAAGCAATTCCTTTGACTTACTGTATCCTTGAAGTTATATTTGTGTACTTATTCTTCCCCTATAAGAGGCATTTTTTTCTGGGAATTTACACTCGTTCCTTTCATATCTTACCCTGTGTTCTTTTACAGTTTGAGTTGGACCTAAGAAATCACAGCCAAATGTCTTTCTTCATCACTGCTAAAACTGGCATGTAAGAACTGCCCTGCAACAAGAAAAAGTTCCCCAAGAAAAAGTGAACTTACAGTCTGACGAGACCTGAAGAAATCCTATAGAATATTTTAGAGAACGTTTCCTCTGAAAGCTGTGCTGTTTTAATAGCATATTTCTTCCAATCCTCCTTTCCCGTTTTTCAATTCATATGAAAACAGGGTATTTTAGGAGTCCATCTGCTCATGTTACTTATTCCTCACTTCAAGTCATAATCCTCTGTGATACTACAGTTAATTGCTCTGCATATGATTATACTACATCACGGACAGGATTGTGATTTTCAACCCTGTCTGCACTGGAGTAATTTTAAAATATTTCTACTGTTACCAGCACCAGCTGAGTTTCAACAGCATTAACAATTCTGAGGACACTTACTGTGTATCAGGCTACTCTGATACTGTGCTTATACAGATGAAAGTGCCTATACCAAGTTTCACGCTACAGTTCTGACTAGATTAATTTGGATCTTGCACCTTTCTGCCTGAGCTCAGGCCTTTAGTCACATTATTTCCATTCACATCAGCAACCCTGAAGGTCTGCTGTAGACAGAGGTGATTTTTAAAAAAAATAGCACTATGTATTTTAAGCGATCTCTGAGCAGGGGTAAATGTGATTCTCAAAATGTCATCCACATGATGAGTGCACGACGGCTCAGGTTGTTGTTTGACCAAGCTCCCTATGTGTTTTTATCTTTTCTCTGTAAATCAGTCCCTCCTCCGCTGGGTATCAAAACCAACAGTGCCGGGCTGCAGAACGGGGCCAAAATTTTGCCCGGGGCACCGCGCCCTGTGACGAGTTTGATGCTCATGAATCTTATGAGCGGTGAAATTGTGCTCAGTGGATATTGTCACTTAAAAAAAAAAAAAT
>NW_028185037.1:14672707-14673717 GCF_003343005.1 Rhea americana
CGAGCGGGGCCCCGCGACGGTGCCCCCGCCCCCGCGGCACCTCCCCCCGCGCCTCGCCGGCGCTTTAAAGGAGGAAAGCAACTAAACTTCTATTGTACCCGCACCGGAGCGCGCCGCGCTGCCTTGGACCGTACAATCTCTGCTGCACGCCGGGAAGGGCGATTTCTTTCTCCGTTGCTCCTTTTTTTTTTTTCTTTTTTTTTTTTCCAACTGTGGTGGGAGGAAGACAGCTATATATCCCCCTGCTTTTGTCTTTTTCCTTCGCCCTCTCCTCCGTTCTTTTTTTTTTCATTTTATATATATATATATTTTTCTCCCTTGTTTTGTTATTCTCCGCACCGCCCGCAATAATTGCCTCGCTACGCCTCGCAGCTGGTGCGTTGGAGAAGCCGGTGAGTTGCGGAGCTCTGCTTGCCCATCAGTTGATTTTCCCCCCGCGGTTGTGGCTTGGACTGACACGGGCTGGTGACACTCGGGCTACCGGCGGGGCTGCGCGCCGTGGATGTGGATACCGACGGTCCAGCCGGAGGGACGCTTTCTTCTCCGGGGCACTGGCGTCCCCCCATCCTTCTTTCTGCGCTCGGGTTTTCAAATTTGAGGGGGAAGCGTTTGCATCTCCAGCCTATGGAGGGGCAGGTTATGATTATTGCACGTATTGGATATATAATACATATATATAATATATATGTGCATATATACGTATGTGTATATACGTATATGTAATTATAAAATATATTATATATATTTATTATGTGTGTGTGTGTGTGTATGCTAAAATTTGGCAAACTTTGCCAAGGTCTCTGTCGTCCCTGAGCATGAACACGAGCCCAGGTGGGCGGCTGGGCAGCAGCCCGGCTCTCCCAGGGGCTGGGGAGGGACGGCCGCCCCTTCCCGCCCGACTCCGGGCCGCGGGAGGAGGGATGGGGACGGCGAGGCGGCCCCCGGAGGGACGGGGGCTCCTGCCGGGGGCGCTGACGGCCGGCCGCGGGGACGGGCGGAGCGGTGCGCGG
>NW_028185037.1:14674777-14682419 GCF_003343005.1 Rhea americana
CTCTCCCCGCCCGCCGCCCGAGGACTCAACCCTCCCCCCGGCCCTTCCTCCCAGTGCGTGTGCTTTTTAAAATGCCACGTTAGCGAGGCACGCTCAGAGACTCCCGGTGAATGTATTTGCTGGAAAACTAACCCAGTTTTCCCTCTAGAGGTGAAGGGAACAAAGGGGAGGGAAAAAAAAGGGGGGGGGGGAGAAACTTTCCTAACGGGGTCGGAATTGGTCTCCAAAGCTGGAGCGGTGTCCAAGTGAAGCCGCTTTCCAGTGACATCTCCGGGCTGGGAAGGAGTTAACTCGAGCGCTGGAGCCGCAGGGAGAGTGTGTGCAGGCAGGGAGGTGCTAGTGAAAGTGACTGCAGCGCAGTGAATGGGGCTGGGAAAGTTTTAGAAWTGCTTCCTTAGGTATTTGACAGCGTGTTCCGTTTGCTCGTAAATTTGGGTTGAAAGCGAGTTGCTACTCAAAGCACTACCGCCCTCACTCGCCGCTCCCCCCCCCCCACACACACACACACTTGGATTTTTCACAAATTAGTCGATCAGAAAGATTCAGAAAATGTCTCTGCACACACATGTGTGTTAAGTAAGCTTTCTTGCAGCGTGGCCAAAGCCCTCTAAATCCTTAATTAAGGGCAGCTTGAGTCTGGAAGCTTTATTGCGCTGTACTGCTGACAATCGAGGTTAAACTTTCTGCTATCTTTCATACGTTCTTCAGAATTACGCAAGATCTTTGCAACTTTTGAAATCAGGGATCCAGGGCTTAGAACACACAGTCCATGTCCTATTGCGCTTGAAATAGTGTCTTCCTTAAAGGAAAGCAGAGTCTCAGCATCGAAATGGTTTTAATATGGCTTTGTCAACAAGTTCCTGACTGCACAGCTGGGAGTAGCATTCCCTTATACATACATTGCTCTTTATGTTATTTGTTTACACAGATTCACTTACATTTTTTTTCCCTTGCAGAAGAAGAACAAGAGGAAGACGAAGAAATTGATGTTGTTACCCTTGCTGAAGCGAATGAATCCGAATCYAGCACAGAGTCCAGCACAGAAACATCAGAAGGGCACAGTAAGCCCCACCACAGCCCGCTAGTTCTCAAACGGTGTCACGTCAACATCCATCAGCACAATTACGCTGCTCCTCCCTCCACCAAGGTTGACTATCCCGCTGCAAAAAGGCTAAAGTTGGACAGTGGCAGAGTTCTCAAACAGATCAGTAATAACCGCAAATGCTCGAGTCCCCGCACGTCAGACTCGGAAGAGAACGATAAGAGGCGAACGCACAACGTCTTGGAGCGCCAGAGGAGAAACGAGCTGAAGCTGAGTTTCTTCGCCTTGCGCGATCAGATACCGGAGGTGGCCAACAACGAAAAGGCACCCAAGGTTGTCATCCTGAAAAAAGCAACAGAATACGTTCTTTCTATCCAGTCAGACGAACACAGACTGATCGCAGAGAAAGAGCAGTTGAGGAGGCGGAGGGAACAGTTGAAACACAAACTTGAGCAGCTAAGGAACTCTTGTGCGTAGGAACTCTTGGGCATCATTTAGAATAACCCAAATTAGACTGAAACTATGATATTAATGTTTCTAATATCGCTCATGAACTACACCCAGACCATAAAGGACGAAACAATTGCAACTGCATGCTGTGCGATTTAACTTGAGACTACACAACCTTGGCTAGATCTCCGAACGGTTTAGCCAGAACCTCAAAACTGCCTCATAATTGATACTTTGGGCATAAGGGATGATGGGACATTCTTCATGCTTGGGGATGAACTCTTCAACTTTTTTCTTTCAAAATTTTGTATTTAAGGCATTTTTTCTTATGAGAATTCCAAAAAGTTGTCCCCAGATTGCTGTATATATTTACACATCTTATTGCCATGTAAATACCTTTAATAAAATCTTTATAGAAAATGTGCAACATTAATACACAGCAGTTGTGGCAACTGGATTTATACTTGTCTTGAACTTCTGTGCCATAACATTTCACAGTTTTGTTTTTTATTTAAATACATTTTTCTTTTAAAAATGATTTTTATTTTGTTTTTAGATAAATAAATATTTGCCCGAAATATAATTAGCTAAATCCTGTGTAAAGACTTTGCTTTGTCTTACAGTATTGTCATTAGATGCTCGTTTCCATGTTATTCTTCTCCATATCATTGTGCTAGTGATCCGATGAAAGCCAAAGCACAATTTAAAGTCAGATGAGAAGAAATAATAATGGTTTGGCAGCTTAATAGGGAATTTCCCTTTCTTCCCTCCCGCCTATTGATTTTAAGTAGTTTAGACCAATGGTCCTTGTCAGTTCAACCAGTTTTACCACCAATGCCCCAGTGGTGACAACGCAATGTCCATCTTGGATGTGATCATCTATCTATCTACTGCAGGTGAAGTTGCAGCATTAAATTTCTGCAGCAGTCTTCCTAGCATGATGATTCTGTAGTCCTTTCTAATGCCTTCAACTGTTTTTTAGGGCCCTGACCTTCATTTTGCGTTAGGGATACAACTAAGTACTGCAAGGACCGTCTTGAAAACTTACCACAATTGCTTCCCGTTTGATTTTTTTGAATAGAGGTTAAATGGGATACCAAAATAAACCAAGATGGTGAGTACTGACATGGTTAAAACAACAGAACAACTTCAATTTTAAGCCAGCTCTTCCTATGTGTATGGCTTAATACTTTATTAGTATGAATAGTTACTAGAGTGTTCAAGGAATACAAAGTTCAAGGACAAAACAGAGCCACACTCCAAAAACCACACTATGGTAATTATAATGTGAACTCTGCAAATTAGAGCAAAAAAAAGTAGATATTTCTTATCTGAATACTATACTCTAACTGGAGCTGACCTAACTTCTGCCTGTCCCTATTCAATGACATTTCAATTCAGGAACTCCCTCACTGTCTGCTTCCTATGGACCCTAATGTATTTGCTTGACACAACTCCCAAGTTCAGATATTTTGATCTTTTTCTCTCCTTCTTTCACCCACTTAGCTCCATTTTAGTCAGAATTGGAGCAAGAAATGAATGACAAGGGAGGGAAGAAGGTACTTTCAAAAAAGTCAGGTTTACTCTTAGTTTTTCACAATTCCCCATTAAATAAATATTTACTTGGCTTCTAACCACTTGAGCAGAAACGCTGCCAGACGACGCCTGCACCAGCAGTCGAGGAGAGCTGAGGGTACGCGTTTTCTGTGGCTGTTGTACCGGGCCAAGTTCTGATGTGACTGTTTGGAGGGTGGAGAAGTAGGGTTGTGTAAGGGTGTATATGAGGGGAGATAGCATTTTATGGACATAGTAAATGCCAAGGTCTCCTCCCTGAAGAACCTACAATAACAGTCCAAACAGCTTTGCACATGGGACTTTGAAAAAAAGATAGGAGAATTGTCTGAATCCCGTTGTATTGGATGGTTTTGGTGTCGGGTGCTGAGGATTCTTTGRGGAAAAAGTCACACTCTTTCAGAAAAACTGGAAAAAAATGGAAGTTTCTGCTTTAATTTTTCTCTCCTGCCTAGTTAYAAATGTGGTCTGTAGTTACTTTTTTGAGTACGTGATTCATATAATCGCTGATGAGGAAACAGAATTATGTGAAATGAAACTATAAATTGTATCTGAACTGTAAATCAGGACATTTTTTTCCAGCTCTGACCCCCAGGTTACATATATGTTTTATTAGACAGGTTAGCTTATTTTTGAAAAATGCATATTTTGCTCACACTTTTGGCATGCGCTCTAGCTTGGATTTTGGTTATGAGCAGAAGCAAGCTACTGTCCAAGAATTTCAAAGGATAGCCCCATCCTCAGAGAGAGAGGGGAAGCAGACCCATCTGCAAACGATGACAAAACTGTCACCTTTGGGCCCCAGTTTCGTGTGCTGGCAAAACTCCCTCACTTCTTCCCGTTAAATGAGATTAGACCACAATGATTAATAAATGTCTCCATATTTGTAGGCTTCTTAAACCATTTGKGGAATAGAAGCCTTTTTTTTTCTTTCTTTCTTTTTTTCTTCTGTGTATGAAGGTCTTCAGTCTTTTGATGAATAGGATGCTTGCATGCTTGCAGYTATTTAGTTCCTTACTCGCATCTTTAAATTGATTATCAGTTGCATTTGCCAGTTTACTACTGRAAGAGGGTACCGGATCATGAACATGATCCTGCACTGCCACTCTAAGAAAGACTAGACATTTATCGGATGAAGCTTCATGTTTATGCTATTTCTTACTTTTTGAGGGATTATGAGGTACCTAAATAATGTAGTGAAAAAGAAAARAGTTTTAAAAAGCCTTTTGGGGCAGGCACAAAAATAATACCCCTTGCCATTAAACTGCTGCTACAGAAGAAGGTGGCTTCTACTTTGAGACGTAGCATGAGAAGTTCASAAGGCACAGATAGTTCACAGGAGTTTCTAAGCTGGAATAACTTAGTAATGCATTGTATATAGGTAGGGAAGTGTTGTTTTTTGCTGCTGTTTTGGAGCAATAAAGGAGATAAGCTTATAAAAGAAACCTCTGGGTCTTAAAATAAAATGCAATAAGCATTCACAGCGCTTGCCAAACAGCTGTACCAAAACACTACTTGAAATACAAGGAGCATTTTAATTCCAKCTCTCTGCTCCTCTATGTATTTTCAAGCCACTTCTATTCCAGAAAAGTATGAGACAAAATAGGAATGAAGGAAACTAGGAAAAAAAAAGGAGGATGAGAATAAAATTGCCCTTATCATATACCCTCATCGATCGCATTTAATAATATTTATCTTCAGGGATCCAGGTTCATTTTTTTTAGTTTTGCCTGTAAGTTCTGCCTTTCGAGACAGCTAATAATCTAAAGAAATGTAATATATCAGAGCAAAATGCATTAGGAGAGTACTGGGATATTCAAAAGCACTTATGTTAGCTTAATTCAGCTCCCAYGTAGGGAAACAGACTTGCACCATGGGAGGATGTTTTTGAGAATGTTATCCTGCATATAAAGATGWCTCTCTACCTACCACTGCCATAGCTCATATTGCTTCTATAACACTTTGCAACCATTGCAGGCAGTTGAGAGATGACAAATATTTCATCAGAGTTGTATTAAAAAGAGAATTTCAGGTAAGCGGAATAGARTTACTGTAAATTGGAAATAAGCCAGACCACTTCTTTTAACATCTGAATTTATTCAAAGCGGAAGGTAGAGTGGTTTTTCTGCCTACAGAGATGAACAATCTTTTAATAYGCTGGATTTTTTTTTCTCTCATTTTTTGATTGATCTCTATTGGAGTCATCTGCCAACACATTATCASAAAAATATCACTGAATAATAGGTAAACCTAACACAGCTAGTCCATTTGGGAAGAGATTAAGGATTTATTGCCCAATGTACAGTTTCGCCATTTCCTCATTTTAAAAGGACATTTATGGCAGCTTCTGAAAAAAGATTCTGCTGACTGAAAACTAACCCTTGATTTCCCCTTGAGGTTTCCATGCAGACTAGGCCTAAACCTGCCTAGCRAAAAGAAAAGATCAAGAAATGAGATAGCTGGGCTGTAGAAGCTGGATTTTATTTCCGGTATAAAACATTGAACTTTTGCCAAGTTTTACCTACATTAATGTCATTTACTCATTTCAGGCGTGGTTTTACAGTCATTGGGAGTTGCACGGAGAGAAACATTGCCCAAGATACGGAATAATAATTGGGAAATTAAAGGKTTTTTTTTCTCCTAATTATGCCATTCTGTTTCTACAGAGCTTGCGAGGGAAGGGAGGGCGCCAGGACCAACGTAGCCATTTGGAGAGCTTTGCCTAAGGCCTTGGGCACAGCAGTGTAAGTGATATAAATCACAAAAAAAGTCAATATTAACATTCATCCAGGCAAGAACATGGGCTAGGTGAGAGACCAGCCAGACAAGGACAGCACCATCTCTTGACTGGTTTTTGACTATGCAATAGGGTTTTTTTCATATCTTCTCTTTAGGGCCAAAACAACCTGTCTCTAGGTGTATTCAGACTCTGTCTTCCTAGGAAACAAGATAAGAATGAAGTTAATTGCGCTGCCAAAGTAAAGGTATGACCTTTGGCGCTAAATCAGTGTATATGCAAAAGATTCTTTTGCTACTTGCCAAAACTCTTAGTCAAGTATTTGCAGTTACTGAACAAACTTTGCTTCAAGTCATCACCAACAGCTGGGGCCCAAGCGGTGAGGCGCATCTGCATGGTCATGCTTGAAATCCTGCAACACAAGGGAGACCTCCTTGGCCAGGACATTAGTGACACAGCTCTAGATGACTTTGATGAGCATCATCTTCTTCCCTCAACCACTGTTTCCATTCCCAGCTTGATGTATGAATTGTGGAACTGTTCCTTATTCTGTACAAGTCTGKAAGGAAACAGCTAGATAAGTCAGTGATGCTTCTGCCATGCTGTTCTGCAATTGAATTTTGTTTCTAAGTTCACCTTTCGTGTGTATCTCTCTGTGGCTCTTGCCATGGCTACTGCTTTGTTGAATACATTTCCACTCAAGGCAAAACCTCTCTTGCAACCAAGCATAGCTTCCATCATGAGCCTCTATGTCCCAGTTATGTGGAATTATGTTTTCCCTGCAGGATCAAAAAGAAAAAAAGAAAAAAAAAATGAAGGATTAGATGCTCTGAATGAAGAGGTTTTAAAATATATGCTGCAAAAATGGAGCAATCTGACTGGATAACAAAGACTTCCAAGCAGAGAAATTAACACAGTGCAATTCCCTGCTTGGAACTAATTAGCCCCATCAGCTTCCTTCATGTTAATTTATCCTTGATAAAAGAGGACGGAAATAGCAGGAGAAAAAAATTACAGGAATTGTGCCGTATGCAGCTCCTGTGAGTAGGCAAACCCACAGAAGGGCAAACCCACAGGCTGCAGCGAGGGCTTGTGCGAGCGCAGCCGAAGCCCCACTCCCGTCATCGCTCCCCTTCGCACGGGTCCTCGCAAGCACGCGGCAGCGCTCCCGGCCCGCGGTGCCCGGTCAGCCCCGTGACGCCAGGCGTGTGCACGGGGCTGCTCGCGGGGGTATGGCTGCTGGAGCCACGGCTTCTTTCTGCTCCTTTTTTTTTCCCCGTTAATCTACAGGGTGATGACAGAAGCAAGCAAAGCCTCTCAGTGCAGGTAGTTTCTGCGGTCTAGGGCCCAGCTGAGCATCTGACAAAGACTTTTTGGCCAGTGACCAAGGCTGTGCTGTGCTACGGATGCGTTAGGGAAAGAGAGAGCATCTCTGCGACCGGGCATGGACAAAGGTTTGCGTGAAGCACCAGGGTGCAAAAATCTCTCTGCTCTCCTCCCCCTGCAGAAGAGGAGGGTCTGCAGTACGAGCTGGGGTATCACCCAGGTGCTGCATGAGCCCGGCACGGCTTAGCTCCCCGACGTAAGATCTGTTCAGCCTGATACAGTCTATGCTGTTTCTTTGCGTCTTTATTTGAGTGCACTGTAACTACTCTTCGAATAATTTGTTTTTATTCACATCATATATGTCATAAAAAAAAGAAAACTCGCTCAGTAATAACTAGTGCAAAACCAAGGAAAAATGTCCTGGAGAAGATACACAGAAGGCTGGATCAGACAGCAAACACCTTTTCAGCCTTAGTCTTACCACTTTTTTTTTTTTTTTTTTTTTTTTTTTTTTT
>NW_028185037.1:14682486-14692519 GCF_003343005.1 Rhea americana
ACCAGAAGCTAAATTAAACTGATGTGACAAAACATATTGCAAGCATTTTGCTATAACCGGCATTCCTTACACACATACATTTCAGAAAGAGACCAAAGCTGATCTGTTAGTTTTTGAGGAAACTGAAGGAAGACACTTCCACCTTGGACAAAGCTGGGTTTTCAGTAGTAACCAACATTGCTATATAACAGCTATGACTTAGCTTTCAAATATTAGATTTTTTTTTATATACTGTATAAATGTGATGGACAGGTATGTGAAAGGGTTATTTCTTTTTGCTCTTATCAACCAAGTATTTTTCATGGCCAGGGAATTTTTAAAAAATTCCTCAGAGTCTAATAATTCAGTATGTATTGGCTGTAGACATTGTAATTTGGAACGGAYTCAGAGAAGAAAAGGCATATTATTTTGATAAATTGTACTGTTTTATAATATTAATTTGATCTACAAAATTCCTCTCATCTAGGGTAAAGCAGATTTTTCTTTGGGCACAAGTAAAATCTTATTATATGTTCTCATTATCATTTATCATTATGGTAAAGGGTAAGATAATATTGTATTGTGCCTAGACTTGTACATTTGGGGGGAATGTAAAAGGCAATATGAATATCTTATGAAGTGATTGCAAAATAAAATTGACATCAAAGTGATTCAGCTATGTAACATATTATTCTCTCCCTGTAAAATTGAATTCTTACTGAAAAACACTTTCTTCCTTTTGCATTGGTGAGAGAAAAGAAGAATATCCCACCTTTCTGCAATAAAACAGCATTTTTTCCTTATTTTACAAGAGCAAATGTATTCATCAGCAGCCATACTTTTTTCAGAATTTAATTTTGGTCTTTGATGCCTGATGAAAAACAAGCCCACCTCCTCCCCGTACATTTTGGTGTGCTTTCCTAAAACCAAGATTTGTTGGTAACACCCAAAACCGGGAAGGCAAGCTGGGGAAGCATTAATGGTTTCCCAGGACCAGAAACAATCCCCATATATTTTTTAATGACTTGCTTAGCAGCTCATACAAGGTATCTAGACAAATCTGTGACTGTCGTGGAGGTTGGTGCAGCTGCAAAGACTGTGCCGTGTGTCCTTGCTGCCTGTGTGTCCCTCCATTCTCCTAACTCCTTTTCAAGCCCCTTTTTGCTTTTATTGAAATTAGTGGCCAAATTCCCCGCAATGTCAATGAACTACCATAAGACAGTAGACACTTTGTGCAGAAAGCTTTTCCCCRCCAGATGTTAGGGCTTATTGGTTATCGCCTGTCCTGTTACACTGGGCTGAAGTCCCTACAGACACTCTCTAGTGTGCTTGGGATAACTGCACCAGTCAGTTACGGGTTTGATCCAGCTTGTATTAATCCTGCTGGATGCTCCAGCCATACATGGCTCCAATTCTGTGCTTATGATGCCAGCGCAATTTTTTAATCCCCTAATTTRAATTGACCTGTGCAAAGTAGTCTTCAGTCTGCACCTTCCTTTGTCTTTGTAGCACCGGGAGCAAAATCTTGGCCTCTCCGCAGTCAGCTGCAAAACACTTATTGGCTGCAGCAGGGCAGGATTTCAGCCCTTAATTTTGTAATCTTTCTTTAATCTTCTTAATTAATTTAATTCTGATATCATTATCTAGATTGCCCCATTCATTTAGCATCACAGCAGCTATCTCTTCATTCTCACTGGAAGGCTCTGGTACCTGCAAATGTTCTGGCTCCATCTCCCATTCCTACCTTYTGATCTTTGCTCACAACCTTCCTTTAATGTCTGCTTGGCTCAGGCTTTTATCAGGGAAAGCACTCCACCCTCTCTGGTAGAGAGGACACTTCTGGGAAATGCAAGCATTTGGAACTGCTTTTGTACATCTGCCTTTCCTAGGTGATCCTCCCGGCTCGTTATGGCCCTATGGTCAGGATATATATATATATATATATCCAATATTCCAGCCAATTTTAAAACCAGTTCAACCAAATTAAATTTAAACCCAAACTATGGGCAAGTTTTCTGAAAGTTTAACCAGGCAGCCCATCCCAGTTTTTCCTAACTAACCTCAAGACCRTGAATCTACACCTAAATCTCAGCTGGGGATTTTCTTTTTATTACAGCCTCTGGTGAACAATACTTGTGCAAGCAGGAAATCTCTATAATCCTTGGCTTGCACTGGGCCAATTTAGGCTGAAAAGTAGCTTTTATCAATAGTTTGCTGTCCATGCATTGAGCTGCACTGATGCCTTAGCTTTTTGCCTAGCTGCATAAACATACTGTGCTTTTGTCCCACATAAATTGACCTTAACAGCACCACCAAAGTATAGGCAAGCTGTCCCCTCTGTTCCTTGTCCTGAGGATGACCATGGCTCAGAGGTGGGGTTGGAGGAGCCTGGATGCAAGCTTTAATGTCTCCTGCACCAGGACCTACAGTTCTTCCTACACTACCATAATTAAAATGCTCAGTCTGATATAATCTCTTCTCAGGTGGAATAAGCTGCACTTATTTATATACGTACTTTTATAGTAGTATGACAATGCCTATAACGCACTGCTGCAACCCACTTGGTTTTAAAAAAGTATAAATCTTGAGATAATGGGCAGACAAAAATACTAAAGCGAGTAAGGCTGTGAAGTTACACAGTGATTTCCACCCTGCTGTATACAGTCCAGCCATTTGGTCCCCTTAGTAAATGCCTGGACTCAATCTCTGCATTGAGCTGCCTTGTACTTACGAGTTGGCCACCATAAAATAACTGGGGCATACTTGATATTCTTGTGTGCATCCCTCTCAGTGACCTGCCCATGCCTTCATCTCAGGTATTGAGAGAGTTCCTGCTGCTGAACACGATTTTAAACAGGTTTTTAAACAGCCCTGAGAGGCGCACTAAACTTCTGCAGATCCCATTGCCTTCAACTCCCATTGTGGATGTTCAGCACTTCTGAAGATGAAGCCAAAAAACTATTATGGCTTTACTCTCCTGAAGCAATGATGATTTCTGGATGAAAAGCTACCAGAGAAAGGATAAATCTGGGGTAAGGCAGATGTGTGTGCACTGCCTGCCCTCTGCCATTTTTCTGGGTAACTTTAAACTTTGTGGTGTACTCTGACCCTAAGGGGAGGCACATTTTCAGAAACTCTCCAATGTTAGTGGATGACAAGCTCAGCTGACTCGTGACTGAAATGACTCAGCACAAATGGAAAATCCTGTCCTGTTGCTCCTTGCATTTCAGGATTAGCTTTTACCTCTTTAAAACTCACCTGCTCTGTTCTGATTTTCTCATTTCCATTAGTTTGTACTTACTGCGATCATTTGGCACCAAGACAAACTGGAGATCAGTGTGACTTCACCACTACAGGCCAGGAAAAAAAAAAAAAAAAAGAAAGAAAAAGAAAAAGAAAGAAAATTGCATGTTCCTAGATCTTGAGGACAAAGCCTGGATGCTGTCAGGAAGGCAAATAACAGTGTGTAGTATCTGTGCAGTGCCGRTTTGCTGGAATGATAATCTATTTATGTGATGCTCTTTATATGAAGCCCCACTTTTTATACCCATCTTCGCTGAGGTGAAGCTATGCAGTATGACAACAGCAACAAAGATTCTCTGCCAAAYGGTACAAAGGCCTTTTCCCAGCACATGCTACAGTTTGCTTAGATGGGTTGCTAAAACCAGTGTGTTAATACTAACAAAGACTGATGGTCAACAGGAACACACCGCCTGCCTCGTTTCTTGGCTGGGCACGCAATGAAGAGCCAAGGAACCTTAAACAACGGTGCTGTGTGTTGATTTTTGGATTAAAAGTGGTTGGTGGAAGAGCACCCTGACAAAATGTACTGAGGGGCCGATTCGTAGTCTAGTCAAGTAGCTTTGTAACCAAGTCTATCATGAAAATTTGTTATCAGCATACTGTGTGAATCACAGATCAGTGCACACTGATTCTGGCAAACCTAATTTGATTTGATGGGGAGGAACATGTTTGCATTTTTTAGATTCTGTAGTTCCCATCTCTTTATGTGTAATTTCATTTTTGATCTGTTTAACAGTGATTAAGGGCTATGAATCATGATACAGCTGAGATGTCAGCTATGGTTATCCCACTTATTTATCYCATCTGTCACCTAATGCTGAGGGTGAAGATGGGAAGGCAGGACTCCAGGTGCCTGCTTCCCAGYTGCATCATTTTGAAGTCAACGTGCTCTCCCTGTATAACCACAGGAAAGATGCTTTTGCTCTACCTCAGTTTACATATCTAGGAACTTAGATATCGTAATATACACATACACCTTAGGGGCATTGCAAGATTTCATTGATCTCTAATGATGTTAAAGTGTTTCCTTTTCTTCTGTTCCACAACAAAAAATTAATTATCGTTGTCTATGATGTGGAAGAGACACAACCTGATACTTTCTACCTATCATGAGTGCTGTGGTTATTCTGATTTTGATTTTTTACCTGTAACAAGCAATTGCCTAAATCTATTATTGGTACATCTAGGATGTCAACTACAGTTGTATCTATCCCTTTATGAGGCTCTGGGCTTAAATGGGACACTCGCTGGGACTAAGCGGGTTAGCTGATGAGCAGCTTATGAGAGACACCCATACCAGATCCCTCTTCCTCCCTCCTGAGCTCTTTTTTCTAGTACTTGTGTAGTTTATTTGGTGGGKTTTAACCACTTTACTTATATGCACACTCCCAAAGCAAGTCTGTCCTGGGGGATCCTGTGACTGGTGGTATGGGAGAAGCAACTCCATGGCAATGWTACAGGCTTCTTGGAGCACTATGTGTTGTTCTGATCCTCATCTTCACCTGCTATAGGGAAGATGGGGAGAAAGGGGCCGAGAGCCAAGCTTGCTTATCACAGCTGCAGCAAAGCCTCTCTCTAGGAGGGCTGAGGTACAAAGGAAGGTGTTGAACCACATCTCCTACTTCTTAGGCAGCTTCTGGGTTGCTCTATAAGAAGTWGGCAGCAGTGGTGTCATCACCACCTGCACTAAAAAGAGCAGAAGGCTGCTAACTACCTTTAAGATCTCGGTCCTGGGGCCTGACAGGACCCCAAGGGACCTTGCCTTAGCTCCTGCCCTGGTCAGGCTGACCAAAAAGGCTCTTCCAGGGCTCAGCTGTGAAGCAGATCTTGGGGCCCACTGCCAGCACTGTGGCCCCACTGCGTCAYTTGGCCAGCGGTGGCAGCTCAGAGCCTGACGGTGTCATGCTCCCTCARAAATCACTCACATGAATGTTGTATATTTGTTATAGATTGAGAGATTAGTTTGAAGGAAAGCAAGGCAAACAGAAAGGGAAAGACCCCGGGGATACTGCAGGGGTTTATGCCAGCTTGGCTGGTCCAACCTGTTTATAGTGTCTGACACGGTCACAGGTGCCAAGGAATAACCAACAAGCTCAACAGTTTCCGCTCTGCAATTTAGCAACAGGATCCTTGGCTGAACAGGGCAGGKCCCCAGCTGTTTTCCTGGGAGCTGGTTACTTTGGGAATAGGAAACTGGTCCAGAGGCTGTTCTYGAGAAGGCTGCTGGCGTTTTACCTCCTTCATCTGTCCTTTGCTAGCGTGGGGAYGTAAAATTCTGGCATGGTGCACAACACTCTTGTGCTGTCTCCTGCAGCCAGGCCTGCAATTCTCATCTTTCATCATTTTCTTCCCTATCTGGTTTTTCTGTCCCTGCTGACACCTCTGTTTTCCACTTCCTCTTTCAGGCYTGCACCTCCTGTTGTGATCTTCCGCCCTTCATGCAAAACAAACAAATTCCGTGCCTTCTCCCTAAGGGCTCAGCCAGTCCTTTTCTAGTGGTTTCCTTGGGAAATATGCCTGGGACCCAAACGGTGCTGCCTCACTGTCCTGAGTTTTCCCCATATATCCTCTTTCTCTGTTCTGAATAGTCGCTACTGAGAGATCCTGAATTRGGGCCTTCAGGAATCTCCCTGTCCTTGGAACATGCTCCCACTTCTTTGCTGAACATCCTCCTTACAGCCTTTTGCAGTAAGATTCATGATACATTTTAAGGGCCTGGCAAAACTGAGGAAGTTATGTTGCCAGAGTGAAGACAATTGACATGAAACAAGTCATCTCTTTCCTTTACCCACCATATTTCTCTGTACTCAATATAGCCACCAAGAGAGATGCYGGCCTAAATTTATGGATTACCTGTATGAGGAAAGAGACAGGYAGAATTCTAGTGACATAGTTATATCGGAACAAAATTACATATGTTTGGGGAAATGGAACTGGCAATGATGATGATGTAATCTACTGCTACACTTCTGGATGGGAATGTCTCTGTACAGACCTGAAGAGCCACTGCAGTACTCTGACGCCTTCCTCTTCTCTTTGTGTTACATCCAACACTGAGAACAYCCTGAAGACAGGGAAAGTCTTTGCTCTGGCTTCAAAAAGCTTCTAGTCTTTGYTTCTGCTTTATTATCATGCCAGGTCCTGGATCTTTGAGCTCTGCGCCCACCAAAATCAGAGGTGAGCCACTATTGCCTAGAAATGGATCACCGTTTGGAGACAGGAATGTATTTTCTTTAGATTAATATGAGTGCTTGAATTAAAAGACTGGGGAGTATAAATAAATAATGATGAGCTCCATTGCCTTGTACCATTATTTTGCAGCAGAGTGAACTCGATGTTGGTAAATACATCAGGGAAGTCTGCCTACAGTATAAGGGGAAGAGCTGTCTGAGTCGAATCATAACACCCAGAACAAATGGGTGTGCCCAGGGTTTGAATACGTTCAGGATGGAAATTAGGTGGTTTTTAACCTTCAGAGAAGCAGAGCTCCAAGATAACATCCAAGAAAGTGAAGTGAGGACAAGACACTGATGCTCAGCTTGATACATTTACASGGAGGTTATGTGGGACAATGGCTGCTAGTAGCACCAAAGCAGATGCAATGAGACAGCCCTTTCTTCTTCTGAAAGTTGGAGTTCACTTAGGTTTTTGGACAGCTCCAGAATTAACCTTGACCAAGATTAATCCCTGGCTGTGGGAAGGTATAAACTACTATGATGGCACATTCCCAGCTCTTTTTTCCACTGTCTCTCTCCAGGATCTGTGTTCAGAGGGGGCATGTGGTGCTTTGTATTGCAGCCTCCTCTGCTCCTACATACCCTGACCGAGGACCCCATGGTTTCTGGCAGTTTGGTCCCACTGGAGGCTGTCACCCTGGTGGCAGGGCTAACTGCAGCGAGCACGTCACAGCTCTCATCGCTCTCCTGGCACTTCACCCAGTCTGGCCAGCTTTGCTTGACAGGATTAAGAAGCGCTCATGTGATCGCTGCAGCTGGCCAAGTGAGCAGAGCAGGAGGCAGTGAAGTTACAGCAAGCAGCTGGAGGGCAGGCACCTTTCCAGCTGGCACAGCTTTTGGCAGTGTGACCCCTGATCTTTGCCTCCGATCTTCTTCTGGCCTTGTAAGAGCATGCTGTGTCATTTGGCCTTGCCTGTGGCTGCATTTAACTGCAGGAGTGAAATTGGAGYGATACAACCTCCCTGTGCAGGTGTGCTAAACTGTCATAAGGATGATTACGTGGAGGTTTCATCGACACAAACTGTGCATATTCAGGCCATAATACTAGAGAGTTTGTAGAGTGCAGCCTCTAGAAAGGCTGAGTGACACCAACACAAGGCAGATATTTCTACACGCACATGGAAAGATCATTTTYGCTTTAGGACCTACAACAAAAGTCACTATGTGCAATGACACAGCGGGTCCCCTGCGACTGCCAAAACTCCAGTTATTGTGGGGAAATACTTGGTGGTCATTTGCTATCCCACTTCCAGCCACCTTGTGAAGCATTCTATTGCTGGAGAAGACTGGGAGATTCCCCCAAAACACCTGTTCTTGTGAAAACTCATCAGGACCAGATAAGAACTTGAGGCCCCTGAAGGAAAGGATAAAAACAGCAGTGTATCCTCCAAGAAGGAGTAAGGCAGGGACCAGGAGAGCCCAAAAACTGTAAATATCTCAGGTCATTCCTTCTATGAGACGTGGCTTCACTCCTCTGCAGCTTCAAAGCAGGCTTGGAGAGGAGATGAGAACCGCCTTGAGTCACCTTGGCTCAGGAGAAGGAAAAAGCTGGCAAAACTCCTGGAGCTGCTCTCTGCATGGCTGCAGGAAGGACTGAAATGGGCTGGTGAGAAGGCGGCTGCCACCCCCAGGGGGCTGGGAATGGAGGAGGCCACAGAGCAGGAGCACGTGCTGCCGGACACAGTGACACTCATGGGAATGGGGCAGGGACTGGGGGCACAACTCCATGCGGGAGGCTGGGTACCTTGGATACTTAGAGAAATCACATAATTTCTTCCTGCTGGTCAAAAATGATGCTATGATGGATGGTTTGTGTATTTTTCAGAGATTTGAAGGATGATTTTCAGCCTTCAGGGCTGCTTAACCATGGACTGGAGCAGTATGTCCTTCTGCCACTGCTTCACAGGAAGCCACAGGATTTCAGAGATACCTCCAGGAATCAAGCYTGTCCCGTCATGGATAAACCTCAGTGATTGTGGTCTAACTGCACTGTATAAACAGGCAGGCAGATGCTTTCACTCTCCTCTTAATGAAATTTTCCTGGCTGCGTCATGCCAGGAATTCTGCTTGGAGATGTCTATCCCCTATCCTAGTGGGGAAAGCTGTGCTCACGGTCACACTGCTGGCACTGTGGTAACACACAGGCCAGTCTGTGGTGTTGGGAAAAGCAGCATTAATTTGAGCTGACRTTTAGCAGTAGATTCTGTGTGTGTGTTGCAGGGAAAGGAAGGGATTCCTAGGGAGAAAGGAATGAAAAATCAGTTTTCAGTGCTGCTTGATACATATTTCCCTCCTGCTCTAGCTGCTAGGAGCTACCAAGTGGCCAACAGACTGTCAGGGCCTCAATTAAGGGCAATACCTACGTGGAACCAGAGTTAATAGTTTCATGCCACAACTTCTCYCAGCCTCCAAAGTGTAAATGGTCTTTTAGAAGTGGTGTGTGCCTTTTTCAGCAGACAAAATGATCCTGCTGTGTCACAAGCAGCCATGTTCTTTGATCTTTCCCTCGATCTCACTCACTTTGGTAGATCATTTATTTAAGATCTGGTCTCTAGCCAGCCTCAGGAGTATGGACAAAGCTTTTTGTCACCATGCCCACCCCACGTCTGCCACAGCAGGTTGCTGGGAGGTGTTTCACGGAGGCCTTTAATCTACCTGATCTAGAGGGCTCTCACTCCTCTTCCTGGGAATATGCAGAGCCTCTTCATTGACTCCAGCAGTGTATGTCTTGCTTAAACTTCAGGACCGCAGAACTCACATTTTGAATAAAACCTCATTTTATACCATAGCTCTGTACCTTTTGCACTAGCAATCGCTTCTGTGATTACTGACTTATCCCAGCAAATCTGCTTTTTACTGCAATATTCAAAGCATTCCAGGGGAGCTGGTAACATACTTATTAATCAATTTAAATCCAAATGTTTTCCATATTTTCAAGACTACTTTGCAAATTTCAYGAGGCTGGATACAGACTTATTCTATGCAGAGGGTTGTTAGTTTTGTACTATAGAGGAAGTTCTTGGGCTTATTTTACCTGGGCACCACAACCGATGGTGGTATTAACAGGCAGTCCCAGGTTGTGCATGTGGCTGGAAAGACATACTAAACCCCTGTGTCTCTGCGAAAGTTTTGGCATCACAGAATTTTAGCATCCCTATTCAATGCAAAATATGCACAGGAAAAAAAATACTATCCTGTGGTGTTGGAGCCTCTACACGGATATAGTTCCACCTGTAACTGAAGCAGTTACATTTAATTTTTACTTAGTTTGTAAAATTCCTGGGCTTGGGAAAATAAAACTTGCTAGGTCCATATATTGGGCATCTGCTTCTGTTACAGTGTTTCACCAGTTTGCAACCTGTTCTGTATTTCTGGTGTTGCTTTTTGAGCTGTTGCAGGACTGCTAGGCTTCTGGTATGTGTGGGGGTGGCGTCCTTATTTCTTCTGATTATTTTGTGAGATCCGTGATATTTCAGTCCTTGAATTCTGGGGGAAAAGTGTATATATATATATAT
>NW_028185037.1:14693719-14722807 GCF_003343005.1 Rhea americana
CGGCCCGGCCCGGCCGGGGCCGCGGCGCATCCCATCCCGCGGGCCCCCTCGGGCCGCCTGGGACGGCAGCGGGCGCCTGAAGCTGAGCAGGGCAAAACGCAAGGCGAGGTTCCTAGCGGGCTCCCGGCACGCTCTTACAAAGGCTTCGCTCAGGCCTTTCTTTCCTTGTTTTATTTTTTCTCCTGAAAAGATGCGGATTTTTAAGCAACTTGTGTTTGAGAGGCTGCATTTCACGTTTATACCTGATCAACGCTAAAATGCTTTCCTAGGCCTCATCCTTTAAGACTTCACTCTTACACTACCGAACAGTTGGTTATTGCATCTTAAAATACGGTGCGGAAAAAGCCCGGCGGAGCTGACAGTCCTATCGGAAAGATGTGGAGCCCGTCGGTGAGATCTTTTTCATCGCCTTCACGCTGGCAAGTTGGGGCATGTTTGCCTGTCCATGCGTGTGGTCAGACACAGGCGGTCGTGAACCCAGTGCTAGTTCCTTTTTACTAATATGCAGCACGCTCAAAAAAAAAAATATATATATATATAACTTAAGTTGCTGCTGTAGAATGAAGTATTTGGCCTATATGCTTTTCTAGGGCTATATTAGAATATGTTAGACTTTACTAGATGTGTAGAGCACAGAATATTGTGTACATGTTACAGCTGTGTGCAATGAGGGTGTTTATCTGTCCATTGTCACTAACGTCAGCTTGTGCCAGCYAGTTTGGATTATCGTGAGAGCAGTCATACATACTACTTTTAAAAACACAGGTTAAAAAATTGGCTCTGAAGTGCTGAAATCACTGCAAGAAATAACGATACGATCAGTGTCTGATATCCAGGAAGGTCTTGTAAACATCATGTGCAGTTTCCTTTCCATTGTGATTTGAAAAAAATTATGTTATAAATATGTATATTTTTCAAGCACATGGACCAGGCAGATGGATGCTCTGTCATTCTGGGTGCTGCATATCTGTAGGAAATGCCACTTCACACCCCAGGGAGTTTAAAGTGATCTCGTACATAGTTTGCACCATTTCACCTGTATTTTTTTCCCCCTCTCTCTTCTTATCTCTTTCATAGTATTAAGCCTTAAACCGGGCTGACACCTAGGCTCGTGTCATTATGTTTCTGATAGATAAGACTGTGCCTTTGCGCGATTTAAGTTGCATTAACGTGGTTGTACAGGTGCAATTTGGCAGCCAATGGGAACCCCGTATGCCTGTCAGGAACAAGCTGTGCCGTGCTAGTGGCATCCCTGCTAGGGGGGCTGCGCCGGCCTCGCGAGGCCGGGACGGCTAAAGCAGCRTGAGCTCCCTGCTCCGGCAAGGCCTACGGATTTTCCGTAACCCTGCCTAGTGTGCGTGCTGATGTCCATGCAATGTCACGGGAATGCAGCAATAGCGAAAATAAGGAAGAGCTTAGGCCTGCCGCTGTTGAAAGGCCCATCTGTTGCTGAAATGAATTATGTATGTGAATTAGTTTTTTAAAACGAAAGATTGGCTTCCTGGATGAACTTGCACGCTTGGAATATGGCTTTCGTGGGAGCTGACTGTTTTCTGAAGTGATCGTGAGTTGTGTCTCCTGCTGGCACCGTTCGGTTGTGGAGCTTTGCAATYTTGCATTTTGTTTCCCATGCCCCAGCCTAACTGAAGCTTAGATTTCAGTATAATGAAGGGCTTTATCCATGCAACTTTCAGCTTGTGCTTCATTCTTTGCAGGATTAGAACTGTATCTTGCCGTTTTTAATCAGAATACTTCACAAAAAGGACTGGGGTATATTTCACTAACTTTTACATCGGGAATTCCTAGCAGGGGAAGCTACACATAATGCCAAAGCTGTAGCACAAAGCTAGAGGGAAAACATGGTGTAACTATGCATTTAATTTATTAGTATATTTTGGGCTTTTTTGTTGATTTGCAGATGAAGATGTTCAATGGGGTACTACAGTATCACTGTTTTTATACTGGCCTCTTCCGGCTTTCTCAGTATTTATGCTGGTGCAGCTCCACCAGCAATTGCAAGGTAGGGGTTTCAAATACAACATCTACTTATATATGTGTTTTTTAAACTGTTCTGTGCAGACCATAGCACCAGTAGGATATGGGAAGTGGAAAAGCTGATTTTCGTGAACTGAAAGGCGCTTTTGTGGCTTGCAGGAATTCTGAGGGTTCATCCTTTGCTCACCGCATGCAAGTTCAGCAGAGGATCATGTTTGATACCCACGGTGCAATGCGCCGCAGCTTGGAGCGGTGCCAGGAATTCGGAGCCATGCTCAGCGAAACTGCTGTCGCACAGCTGAACGCAGCACTGGTAGGCGTGTTGTATCTGCTGGACGTTGGATAGGATCAAACTGAATTGTATTTCTGTCGGTGGTGTAGCACAGGTTGTCTGTCCTGAGCTGTTTCCRCTGGAGCGGCTGCAACCGAGGGCGTGCCGCCACCGTGGTCCTCCCGGCTGGCTGAGCAGAAGGCCAGTGGGCCGTGGTCCCGCTTTTGGAGTCGAGAAGGATGCAAAGGTGCAAACTGAAGCTGCGGAGAGGAGAACGCATAGCTGATCCGGAAGCTTTGACTCTTTGCAGCCAGGTGATGCAGATCTTATTTTGAAGCAGAGGAKGGTGTGTTTGTGTTTGCCCCCTCACTGGCTGATGCTTTAGTATTAAACACCTGCTTCATTCCTGGGTAGATTTATGGAGAGAGTGAAGGGGGATAACGAAGTAATCCCTGTCGTGGACCCGCTAGCACTGTCTGTGGGGTATATTTTCCATTGTCACTGCTGCATCTGTTCCTAAGTCAGTCTGTTTTCTTACATAGCAAAGCGCTTAGTGCCCTGGCGACGAACACTGCTTTAAATGTGCAGCTACACTTGGTTTATTTATACGTGGAGATACCGTGCCTGCTGTCTGCTTGCTGTGTCCAGGCAGTTCAGTGGAGGACATCAGTTTTGTGAGTTACCAGTGCTGAGATGATTTCTTTGTGTTTCTTGAATTCTTTCTCTGGCAAGTGCTGGAGATCATTTAATGATGGACATTCGGCTTTCTCCTGTCGCTGTGAGTGTGACGGGTGACGTGCAGTGAGGTGTTATCTGGTGTGTTGGCTCCATCGTGCTGTGTCAGGAAGGCAGGATCATAAACCAGCACGAGGCCAGGCCAGCCACRTGGAGCCATCTGGATTATCTGCAAGCCAGATGGATGTGATCAAAATGCTTTTTAACGTATCCTGTGGTAGTGGCRTATTCTTTATGGGAATTCATGATGCAGATGTGATGATATTTGTGGAGTTGTATCCTGGAAATCAGTGATTTGAGTGTGGGCTGGGTTGAGTATCATGTGGGAGTTTCCAGGCCGTTTATCCTGCACACACTGAAGGCCACACATCACGTCTTCGCTGCTGTTAATATCTTATATTTGTTGGCAGATACTGTGATTGCACTCCCACCACCTTGAAGGAAAAGCGATATCTGGGCAAATTGCTGCCGGGGAAAATATATTGGGCAGTAAAGGGCTCTGAGGCTGTGATGAAAGGCATCGCTGGAACCAGTGGTTGGGATGTGAAGCAAGTCGGGAGGCTGTTTGGATGAGGAAGCATGGCACAGGCCTTTAATGGCAATGGTGATGATTGGCCCTGGAACAAGTTATCAGGAAAAGGGGTGGATTCTCCCTCTCAGTCATTTCTGCCTTGAAACCTGAGTGGGAGAAAGAATAAATAGAAAGGCTGTTGGGCAGGGAGGATTTTCTATTTCTGTAAGGTGGGCCATGCTGTGAGGAAAAGGGACAGGACAACATATCTGGGCTGTGGTTGTTTTGGCATACCTACCTCTGATAAATAAGTCTGCTCATAGCTGTGGGTGGTCCGTGTTGCGCCAGGCAGTGCCCCAGCAAAGCGTGGCCGAGCTCCCTGGTGCTGCTACCCGTTGCGTGATGGAATCTGTTTGTGTCTTGAAGCTGCCAGACACTGAGCATGTCCCTGAGGGGAGAGGACAGAGTCACCAGGGTCCTCAGCTTGTGGGATCGTCCATCCCCTCCTGGGCATAGCAAAGGGAGCTAATAAAGCCCCCAAGGTGCTCCTCAGTTCTGGGGAGAGGAATTTCCTGCGGTGAGAGTGGTGTGGAGAGTGGCATCGCGGGGAGAGGCAAGACCACATCCCGATGGGCAAGACCCGTTGCATTGTTCGTAGAGCGGCTTGGGGAGGCCCTTGGCATGGCCTGGCTTGTGCTGGGAACCTCGAGGCTCTGAAGTAGGCCAGTACACTGATTTTAAGCTGCAAATTTTAAAGGTGAAAAACTGGACCCAATTCCAGCTTTCATAACAACCCATGATTGTCTTCCCTCCATCCAGTCAATGCAGTCTGCTCCACCCTAGCTTCCTCTGAACGCCTTTTCTGTGCTGCTCAGCTTCCCTGGATAACTGCAGGKTTCATGCCTGGTCTGTACCTAAGTTTTACCACTGGTGTTTAGCTGATTAATAGGTACATTATGCCAGTAAAACCTTTAGTGTGAATGGGTTGTCCTGACTCCTTGTGCCGGTGGAAGCCGTGTGCATTAGATCCGCTCYGAGTTCTTCTGCACTAGAGGATTTTTGTGAGGCTAGCTGTGCTGTTGAAATTGGTTTGGCAGGACTCTTTGCAACAGATGAGACCTCAGTCTGAGAAGAGGACCTGGAAAATTCCATGTTCCARTTTGTTTCCATGGATCCTGTGCCGATCCACATGTTCCTGAGTTGGAATAGCTTCCATTCAGCATTTCATGACTTAGTGGCAAAATCTCTGCTCCCGGTAGCCGCGTATGGTGAGAGGGATTTTCTCTGGTGAACATTTTCAAAAGGTATGTTGGGTACRTGAACTGATGATGTGTTTCAGAGGTTCCCTACGGGTGCAAAATCATGTGGAAACAAGTACGGGCCAGCTGTAGTGCTGCCAGCTTGTGTACAGTTTGCCTTTGGTCTTGGGACATTTGGTGTCTTTCCTTGGCTCCCAACAGCTGAATTTTAAGAGATTGGTTTGCCTCCCTTTTATCCTTCATGCCTGCGAGGAAAAGCTTAAAAACAATACGTATACTTTTGAGTTGTGATCTTTTCACCAGTACTGCAGCTGCAGCRTCCTTTGCAATCCTGTATAAAGCCCCGCTGTGATTAGGCAACTCAGTAACTCAAAAACACCAAGCAGAAAATCCCAACTTAACAGCAGTTAAGAAACAATATGACTCCYGATAGACTTCATACTGTATATTTTGAGGCCGAGGCTTGATAATATTGTAGCCATCTCTTCTTGAAAAAAAGCAACTAAGCAAAAAACTCCAGCGGAAGTAAAATTTGTTGCATTGCCTTGCACCTTTTCCTCCCCAGGCAAAGCATGWGCCCCGTGGAGCAGTTCTCACAGTGCGTCATTAGAAGGGAGTTGCTTGCTCAGAGACAGAGGAGCGGATGGGACGTGCACGGCATGAGAGCAGCTGGAGCATTGCTGCCTGGCTGGCACTTGSGAGAGCTGCAGTGCCCACATGCAAACTCCTCCCTGCCTGTGCCTGCAGCTAAAGAGCATGTTACCTCCTTGGGATGCACTGCTTATTTGTGAAGGCATTCGACACAAGACAGTAAATCTAYTTTCAGGGAGCCTAGACCTGATAAGAAACGCAACTATATGACATAAAGTGTGGAAGGAGTGAAACTGCTATTTTGAGGCTGTGAAAGCTGATTAGAGAAGGTGGCTTTGCCCAGTGAGCTCTCTGCCGGCTGCTGTATCGTTGGAGCCTGCCGTTGGATGAGGTGTCACCTGTCGTCTGCTGGCCAGTCTTCCGCTGAYGTAAATGTGCTGCTTGTGCACTGGGTAGCATGGTGGAAGCTGCTGTGAGCTGCTACCTGGCCTGCGTCAGACTGTGCAGGATGTGGAGCAATGGCTCCAGAGCACATTCTGTGCTGGACCCCGTTACGTTATGGCTGCTGTGTATGGAAAAAGTTCTGGCATGGGTCCCTCTCTGATGATGTTGGAGTTCTCYGTTAATAAAAACGTGATTTTTAATGTTAGTTGTATTATAAACCTCATAAAGTTTATTATATATGAATATAATACAGCTACAGCAGACCCTGAATGGCATATATCAGCCCCTCCACTTTGTGTTTCAGTTGATGTGTGCGACTATTTAAAATATCAATAAAATAACTTGTCATTTAGCACACAGAACAAAAAACTGCTTTTTTACATTCTTCTGAAAATACTCAATGACATTTCCAGCCTCACTTAAAGGCCAGGAGCGTGGTGCTGTGGGRCGGACCACTTGAGACACTGCTCAGGGGCTTTTAGAGGAGGATGTTTGCTATATGCATTGCTTGATCATTTGATTATAGGTATCTCACATCTGACCTCTTGTTCTTATTGGATGGTTTTTGGGGGGTGGGCAAAGGCTCACTTTTTTTTTTTTTTTTTTTTTTTTTAAAAAGGGTTCTTTTTTTTTTTTTTTTTTTTTTTTTTTGTTGGGTTGTTTTTTTTTTTTTTTTTTTTTTTTTTTTTTAAGTGTTAAAAAGAGTGCTATTGGATTGTATAAAAACACTAGCACAAAAGTATGAGTGCTTGATGTTACAGAGGAAAACACTAAATATCTTTAAAAATCCAAGTGTTTTTTGCACTTGAATCAAGTATCTTTCAATACAAATGGAAATAAGTGTTGCTAGCTCATGTRATTTTATTTTGGATATAAAACAATATGATGTTCTTTTAAAAACCCTGGCTGTTGGATTTCAGTAGCTGTGGAAACATTTCTGTCTGGAGAGGCTTTGAMTCTCCAGCCTTGGAGGCTCTTAAGACTCATCTAGGCAAAGGCACGGGCGACCTGACCAAGTGTTGACAGTGGTCCCATTTCAGGTAGGGGGTTGGACTAGAGACTGCAGAGGGCTCCTCYTGCCATCAGGTCTCTATTTCTGTGGTTGATGAAAAAGTTGAAAAGGTGAGCTCAAAAATGGAAGAAAAAAGCAAAAGGAATAAAAATTATCAAATTTAAACTTTGTATTTTAAGCCTTCAAGTGGGACAAGATGGAAGAGGCCTGTATTTTTTGAATGTACAAGGTTAGCAAAATAAATATGATTAAAATTTCATAGTAGAAAGAAGGATCTTTGTTGCTCTGTCTCACTGAGGGGCTGAAGAGCTTTTCCCAGAGCCCAGCGTATGTCTTGATTTTGTCCTGATTCAATGTTGGGATGAAGCAGTGGTGCTTCTGCRTCATGGTTTCCATCAAAGGGAAACGTGGACTCATGGGCTGAAAGGGAAAGACTTGAGCTTGGATCTGTGTGAAAGAAGGACCAAGAATGAAGAAGGTTCTCCCAGCAGAAAACATACGTTGTATGACTGACGAATGGGACATTGTCTTTACTGGAGAAAGAGGTGCTTTTTTAAATATAGGCCTGGTAGCCTGGGTGAAGGCTAATCCGTTATATGAAACCGCGTTGTTGTTATCATGGATCAGCGGAACCACAAAATGTTTTCTGGCATGAGTATGAGTCAGGTCAGGATTTTAATGTATGAGGGCCTATGTTAAATCAGTTCCCTTGCTCTGCCCTTTTTACCAGGACCTGTAATGCACCGCCTGTCTTTACTGCTCTCTGTTAAGGAATGTAGTCGCTGGCTTCTCCCATGCTACGTGAAGGATCACCCTTGYGCTTGTATGGTACGTTTCAAACTGCATTGCAGATATGACTGAAGGAAGCTTCTCAGTGCTTCGATGAAATGGGGGGGGTTGGACTGGATGATCTCCAGAGGTCCCTTTCACCCTCCACYGTTCTGTGATTCAGTGAGTCTGTGAAATGAACAGTGATGTTATTCTTACTTCACAGTCCAAGAAGCTGAAGCAATGAGAAGTTAGTCTTGAAAATGTTTTCCATATCTTGGGTGATTAGTTTGGAGATGTGCCAGGCCTGGTGGTTAGAAATAACCTGGATGGATGATGGGGTCTCAGCTCTTGGCTGTGGATAGGATCTAGGTGACTGCCCTTGGCAAGCCATTTYGTAACTCTCCCCTTCCACTCTTCTGCTCGCCTCTGCAGCCCGCAAACATGGCAGGGCTGACACTGCCTTTCTGTGCCTTTCTTCATAGCAGGGGACAGTGAGAGCCCTGATACCAGCGGCGCTCTCCCGGTGCTACTGCCGTGCAGGCAGTAACGRCGTTGAGATCCAGTATTTCTGCTCTAGCTCTGCCCAAAATGGCATCGGCCGCTGTCTTTGCGGGGGTGGACTGGTGACTGGAACCGACACAATTAAGCAGGAAAAAAAAGCTTTAGAAGACTTTTCACCAGGTAACTACCTGGGGTCATGCAAGTGTTGAAGAACTGGAAAGAAACTTTCCTTATCTCCTAGCTTAGTGTGCGAGATAAAGCTAGTGCTTATTTTTTCTTCTTCCCTAAAGGGATCTACTAACGTTCCATGTATTGGGGGAAAAGAGGGAGGAAGAGGGGAAAGGAAAAGAATTTTTTCAATAATTTTGTAATTTCAATTTTAAAGATAAGTTGATCAAGTACAATGTAYGGGTTTCTACATGGTAACTTGAGTATAACCATCTTTCAGACAAGTCATAGTCTGCTCAGAGGCCAAAATGTTATTCATTAGCATAAGGCATAATATTACGTTGCCTGTTGTTGTAGGCTCTACTGCTGCGGGTACTCAGTGTCCTTGCGTTCCTTATAAATCTCAGTAGCGTAAGAGATTATCAAAGATTTTATTTTGCAGGATGTTCTCAGTCACTTTTGATTAATTTTTTTTGAATACTTCTGTATCAAATTCTAATATGTAGGACTTGAAACTACGGCACTCTTAATTAACTGCTAACATTGTCTCATGGAGCAAGGCAATATGGGAGGGGAAAATAAGGCAGAGGGATTAAACAGCCTGCAGTTATTTACGCTGATCCATTCTAACTTGGAGAGCTTACAGTTGCTCTTACTAATGCATTTCTCCTCCTTGTAACGTTAGGAGAGCTAATATTCCTAGGAACAAACACCTGTATCTTGTCTTGCTTAGACGGAAAATCTGGGTGCTGAGCAGATTAAAACGCTGTTGTTGCACTTTGGCAGCAGAAAGAGAACTGAAGCTCGCAAAGATACTGAGATAACATGGGGAATGGGGTTGGCCTGTGGGATCCCTGGCTCCCAGGCCTGTCATCTCTCTTATACCACACTCCCTTGAAAGTCTTGAAGTCTGGACTATGTCTATTTTAGGCCTCCCTGAGGCATGACAAAGCCTGTAAGTCCATGAAATAACATTAATATTTCATTTGARGATATTAAAGGACTTCTATGCCTGTTAGAAGTAGGCATGTATTAAGGCTGAGCTCATGCAAAGGCCATTTTATTGGAGGTTTGGCATACAGAGAGGTTCCCAGCCACCCTCTGCTGCTGCAGGGCATGTGAGTCCAGAATAAGGAGCTTGAAATGGTGTGCAAGTCCTTTTGGGAGGCTCATACTCAGGGAGCAGTGGCAAGACTGCATCATCCCCACAGTCTCCGTGCTTGAAATCTCTGCAGACCTTGCAGTARGTGAGCCAGCCATGCAATGCGGAGTCCAGTTCCTGCAGCACRAAGAGGAGCCTTAGCTTTATTTAACCTTTTTGCATACAGTTGCTGCTAAGGAGCCCAGCACTTGCATGCAGTGGGCTCACGGGTAAAGAATAGCTCTCTGAAGCTGAACTCTAGCTGCCCTGCTGTCACTATTGGCCAAAGACACAGATCCACAGTTGGTCAGTTGAGTTTGGGGGTAAAGAGCACTCTTGGATTTCTTCTGTCGGGAAGCTCTTCCACAGCAGCATCACTGTTTCTCTAATCTCCAGCTGATTAAGAGATGCTGCTCCATCTTTCTGGGCAGAGTCCTGRTGTTGGTTACGCTGATGTCCATCGTATCTTGGCTTGAGAATAGTAGTCACACCTGGATACGGAGCCTGCAGTGTAAAGGAAACTCCAACTAGCACAGAAAGCTGCAGCCTATCTCCTCTGCAGGAGTCTCCTCCTCTCTATTTTGTCTTCTATTAGAAATAAAGTTTGAGGTCATTATTCTCTTTTCAAGGTGCTTCCTATATGGACCTCAGGTATTAGAAAGGCTGCTTGAAGCTTTGTGCCAAAGACCATAGAAGCTTTCTGCAACAAAATGAACCTGTGCTTTCAGAGGGCCCAGTTTCACACTGTGCGACTGTTACGCCAGGAGCTAAGGACCACCAAAACTCATCATATTCTGCTGCAAGTGTAAGGTATGTTCTGTTGACTCTTATTTTTTCTARGTAGAGAGCAATATTATGTTTAAAGACAGTTGGAGAATATATGACCAAAACAAAACCCTCTGTTGCTGGACTGGAGCAAACAGGGGAAATAACACATACCAGATGGTAGTTCAACACTTAATACACTACCTGGAAATCAATCTGGTGATGAATGCAGTGTTTAAATTGATCATTGAAATATACTTAACTGAAATTCTAGTTAGCTGGGTTGATTTGTGCTTTTTCAGACTATATGAAAATTAGGAAATGGCAGGATTAAGACATGTGCCCAAACATCCTTAACTCTATACTCCGTCCCTCCCTTCRCCTCTTTGAAATTAGAGTTAATTGCCAGGGATTTTCTGCACAGACAAGATGGGGTTGTAACACCCTGTTTCATTAACTGGTCAAGGCAAGYCATTCTGTCTAGATTGTGTGTTAAGTATTAAATTAAAGATCTCTAAGATCTTTTAATTATCACCTTGTAGACAGACTCATAGATTCTAAGGTAATTCATATATGGSTCTTGGTCCCCATCAGTTTTGGATGCCCCAAAATGTGATACAGAATGCGATGCTCAAAAAYATTATACCCAAAAATGTATTTTAAACAAACCAGCATGCAAAAAAGGAATTGCGAAGTCAAGATCATGATGGACGTTGTGGTCATGTTCATTAGGGGTGGTTCTCTGTGTGGTTTGATAGATACGGTGATTCTTAKGTGGGTTACTGTGTGAAACTTGCTGTTTCAGGAATGAGGGATCTTTCTGCCGTTTACATTAGTGGTTTATAGTGGGCATTCTGAGAACAGGGAATGGGTGGGTCTTTTCTTGCTCTCTTTGTGGTTTAGTCCTTCTCAGCTTCTGTTCTGAAGCAAGATTTTTAGATGCGYGCATCCAGGATTACCATGTATGGTGAGATGGTGGTATATCCTTTGGCAACTCTTAAGCTAGTCCAGTCAGCCCACCTTAATTTGCTTTTACTTTCTATCTGTATCATGTCTTTACTTTAGGTTGTTGGCTCTGTGGGACAGAGAATGGCTTTTGTGTTCTGTTTTTATGTAATGGCCAGCAAGGACACATCTGGTGTGTCAAGCTCATGGTGGTGCTGTGTGTAATGCCAATAATAAATAATGCTGATATTTCTCTGGAGGGTCTGTGGCTGTCTCTGCAAACACGATAGAGATGTGACATCTGCTTGCCTCCTCATTCATGTGCCGCTCTGGGTGAATTTGCTTATGTGGTTGCTGCGTTGTTCTTGCTCTTAGGAGCAGTAAACAGGGGAGTCAACTTGGTACAAAAAGGGTGCAAAAAGCATCCCGATACAGGTGAAAAATGCCAACGCTGACCTGTAGGAGCCTGTATTTGCTTTTATTCACACAGATTAGATTGAGCATAGCACAGTGTCAATTCTTATAYGTGCGTGTGTATTTACATACATGTATATACACAAACATGTATGTGTGGAAGCATTATTGCCTGTTTAGCTTTAGCTTTTTCCTTGCTTCCTCCTCTCATTTTCCCTCCACTTCCCCTTTTCTGTTCCACTTCATGTTTAATTTTTATGCCCGTGGTGTTTCTCATATGTGTATTTCCCCTTTTTTTTTTCTTGCCTTCTTTTCTCTTCTTTCCTATTTCTTTCCTATTCTATCTCTTCATTCTTTACCTTCTCCTCTATGTGTTTCTGGCTCCTGCTCTGAGCTGTTTTACAGTTATCTTTTGCTTGCCTCCTCCTTTCTCTCATAGGTGCAAATCAAGCGATGCACCCGGTTAGCATCTCTGCAACCCCCTTCTGTGTTGGCTGTCGCCTCTGCTGCAGATTAGAGGAGCAGCCACAGCTGTGTCTCTCCTCCTCCTCCTGCTTGAAAAAGGAATAAGGGARTCTGAGCTGCTCCCATTTCCTCTTGCTGTAGATGGGTATCGTATTTTATTTTCTTGTATTTCCAGGACTGTGGCAGATCTCCCGCGAGCGCAAGTGGGCTGAGCCCAGCCCTTGCAGCGTGTGGCACGCCGCGCTTGGCGTGCGTCTGCGGGAGCCGACGTTCAGGCGCTGGGATCGGCTGAGCGGTTTGGTTTGCGTGTGCGTTAGTAACAGCTTCGTCGATCTGAGCAATCCCAATAAGCCACCAGAGAACGCTGCTTGGGGAAAGCAGATAGAAAGAGTACTGGCCTTGCAGTCCTGCACCGCTGGGGCTGGTGGGAATTGTAAATGCAAGCAAGGCCAGATCCCGCACAATACTTTCCGTTTCTGTGAAAGCAGTGAGAGCTGTAAAGCTCAGTGTCCTTTAGGGCTTGACTCGTAGACTATAAAGCTGGRTGTTTTGACTGTTTCTGATTGTAGAAACAGAGGGATCTGAAATAAGGAAACACTTCGATGTTGGCAATTTGAAGAACACGCTCAATATCGCTTCATGGCAGGCATCTTATTCTTGGCTGCATCAGCCTCGTGGGCTGAGGACAGCAAGTGCGTTAGTTGGATGGCTTCATTTGCACAGCTGTTTTTTTCCCAAGAAATTGCAGGACCCAKCGCGGCACTTTCTGTGCTGGGAAAGCAGGCTGTTTCCAGGCCCCCGTTTGCAGGATTGGCGGTTGTGCCCGGAGTGCTTGTTCGATGGGTGCCGATTGCAGAGGTGCCTCAGACCGTGGGCTTTGGAGGCCGGTTCAGTCTCTCTAATGAGCCTGRTTTATGCAAGCGTATCTGTAGGGGGGGCTGCCATTTGGATAGGAATTGCCTCTTGGAAGATGTAACGTGATCACAATTTTTCGGGGTATCATCAAGGTGAATAAACAGAAATAGGACTTCAGACCTTCCTGTTCATGTTGCTGATAATACGTGAGGCTTATCAAATGAAGTGTAAACATTCAGTGTCATGTTTCATTCAGGATGACTCTTCATTCTTTTTTTATTTATTTTTGTTTTTGTGCCTCTGCAATGCAGACTTCTTTCACAAGTTCTGGCTGTTCTCTAACCAGTGTCCTGGCATACCACCCCCCACAGCCTGCACTCTGCCATCCTGGGGTGAGGGGATATTTCAGGGYGTGTTCATAACTTGATCTTTCTGATGACTCTTGCACACAGGGCTCAGTTAGTGCCAATTGCTAGGGTAATTTTCTATTTTCAAGCCGCTTGGGCCTGTTCCTTTGTGCTCCCGAATGAGATTTTGCCCAGCGTACTTTGGAGCAGGGATGGGCTCTTTATCTACTATGAACCTTAGCAGCGCCATCAATCCACTCTGTAGTAGCAGGACTTGAACTCCCATAGCAGTTACAGCACTCAGGATAGGACATGCAGTGGAATTACACTATTGCAACTGGGAGGTGCAGAGGACCATACCTTGAAAGGGATATGGTGCAGGTCATGTCTGAAATAGCCAGATGCCTATCTAATGCAGAGTCATCATCAGCCTAAGTTGTTCCAGGTTAGCATTTCCTCCAGGTGCTACTCCTGCATTTTGGACTTAAATGCAACTGGCTTGCTGCATTGAAGCAGATGCTTGTTGTTTCCCAGTCTTTCATTGGGCAGTGGCCAAAGCCAGATGTTTTAGAGGAAAGTAGGTGAAAGTGGATGGCTAAAAAATAGCCAGGTCATATGATAGTTTCTTTCAAAACCATTTCAAGCTAAGGTTGGCTTGGGTCCAAGTCATATCTGCCCACTGAAGGGATTGCGTACGGGTTGTAGGTGGCAGATTTCAATTAGCTTAGAGCATCTAAAAAAAAAAAAAAAAACAACCCCCCTCCCCGCCCCCAGTATCTAAGTGTGTGGCCTTTGCTACTGGAGTGTCTCTTCTAGGCAACTCAGTAGTTTTTTTTAAGTGGAATGTGTTTCTGCATTGAAGTTGAGAGATAAATATAGCTCTAAGCTGGTGAATTGAAAGGAGGCTATAGCATGTGTTATGTTGCCTTACCCAGTATTCCTTTTTTTTCTTCTTTTTTTGTGGTGATTTTGTTCTAACTTAAAATGGAAAGCCTACCAAAAGATGTTATTTTTCCCGTTAAAAGAAATTGTGTGCCAGAATGCCATTCACTGACGTGTGCTGCAACCAGTGAAGGATTAAACCCCTCGCTCCTCTTTTCTAGCCTAGGACTGTGTGTTTGGAAGGCAAGCGCATTTGCAGCTGAGCCAACTATAATAACAATAATTCAGGATGAGAAGCTCAGAGCACCCTGTGATTAGCAAAATAATTATTGCATGGTGTATAAATTGAGAGATGTTTTTTGACATAGGAACAGAAACGTATGTTGCAGCTGCTTTAAGAGGCAATCAGCTCATGTCACCCTGTTGACGTTTTCAGTGCAGAATTTTATGCTGGAACTACACAGAGCAAAAACATGCTTTACAAATGATTGCCTTTGAGTTTTCCAGTAACTTCTGCTGACATAAGAGCAGCCAGAAAACTTGCAAACAAAAGTTTTACATGCTGTGCTCTTCTCCCCTTAGTACAGTTTTAAATTTGGACAAAGTTGTTGTGGATGTTCTCTCTGCTTGCCAGGAGGCCGCACTTTGGCTACCTGTCAGGATAAACAGGATAGGAAGTCTCCAGATYTTTTTCTTTATGGGTGCTATTTCAGATCTGGGTCACTACGGTTGTGACAAAAGTCTCTTTTACATGATGCCGCTTTGACGTTCCTGAAGCAAGTCCATAGGCTCGTAGCTGATAGCTTGTGGCCTTAAAATCTAATCTGCCCTTCTGCGTAAGGACGGACAAGGAATTTGATGCATCGCTTCCTTTGATGTTTGGTCAGCAGTGAGTGATAAGGTGGGCAGGGTTTCTCCCCGCGCGTGCTGAGGCTGTGTGCTCCTGCCCTGCCTTATCTCCCCGAACCGTTGGCATTGCAGCTCTGGGGCCCCCTCGGAGCCCTGACCCACTTTCCCCGGGCTTTGGGACCTTAGCGGCCTCGCGCTGCACGCCACCGCGCGTTTTCGGATGCCGAAGCCCCCTCTCGTCCCGAAACGGCTTAAACCCCCCGGTGCTTTGGGCTTCTGCACCCGCCGCTGGGGAGGGAGGCGGTGGCGGAGGGGCAGTTTCGCCGCGGGGCCGCGTCCGCTTGCAGCCCGTGCCGGGCGCGAGCGCGCCGCGTGGGCCTCCGCAGCGGGCAGCAGCGGCCTCCTCCGGGGCGGGCGCTGGGGCGGCGCTTCCCGCGGGTGCGCCCGGGCGGCCCGTGGGTGCTGCGCCGGCCCCAGCCTGCTGCAAGCCCGTCCAGGGAGCTGATCCGGCCGAAAAACCTGGCAAGTGGGCGAGGCGGGAATGTTAATGTGATTTAAAAAATGCTTTAGATAGGCTTGTTTTATTTGGGGCAAGCAGGTGGCATGTGTCCTTTGGTCCCTTCCAGTGTCRTTTCCTGTGATTTGGTGTTTTTCTTTCCTATTTATCTGTTGCTGAAGGTGATCAGAAGGGTGTACGCGTTTCTGCATGCRCGTCTAGGGGGGTGCGGGTCTGTGCATGTATGCGCGCACACCTGCCCGATTTATGTATTACAAAAGCTATACGTATATTTTTCCCCTGAATCAAATACAACCATTATTGCCTGTCTGCAACCAAACAAGCYGTTGAGTTAGTACCACCACGTAAAGTTCAGGAAAGACCAGTGAGCGTGTTTCTAATAAGAGGATATTCTGGTCCTCTTGATAATCAACCCCCCATTGTAAAGTCATTTTGAGTCACAGGTTTAAATCTTTGTTCCAGTGGAAAAGATTTTTATGGGCAGCCCGAACAAGCATTAAATCCTGTTTTTTAACAGAGCTGCTTAAAATAGTACCGATTCTGAATCGGAAGAGTGACTCCAAGGGAAAAGAGAAAAAAATGAAACAATACAAATCATAGTTTGGTGGCACAAACCTTTTGTCCTACCCCAAACCCTGATAGAAATTTGGCAGAGACAGAGGGCTGGATTTCCTCGCTGTGAGACACCGCATGCTTTAGATTTCTCTGTGGAATTAGATTTAGATCTTCCATACTGGTAGTTACCTTTTATTTATTTTTTTTTATTTTTTTTTAGGGATTCCGGTAAATTAGTTTAGAAGACCACTGGCAGATGATGCCAGTTTTATGCAGCTTGAATTCCCCTGCCTTCCTTCGCCCTTCTTGTTTATAGGGAAAACGCTTTCTGGAAAGTATGCTGGTCTTTTGGAAATTTGGGGAAATTTCTTCCTTTTCCTTCCCTTCCAAGTACTTCCTAGCGCTCACGTAGCAATCCTGTATCCCTTAGAAGTAATTCTGCTTCCTGAGCCCCGCTTTAGGGACCGTTGGCGAGCGATCCCCCTTGCCTGCGCGGTGYGGCGGGCCGCGAGCGCGCTGCCTCGCGTTGCTGCACCCTTGCTCGTCCTTAGCCCGGTGCCTTCCTGCATCGCCTGCTGATGCCGCTGGCCCGTCGCGAGCCTTTGATGTGCCCTCTCCGGAAACTTTAAGCGCCACTGCCTTGCGTCCGATGCGGTGCCTCCGCTTGTCCTTTTCCGCACCCTGCGCGGGAGGAGTGACCTGCAGCCGCCGCCGTCGGTCGGTCCTCCCCCGTCCCGGCTCTGCAGCTAGGAGACCTTCCTCGTTCAGGGCTGGCAGCAGTGGTATGAACTGCTTTTACACCCTACACGGCGTGAACACGCTCTAATTTCCGCYCCTTTATCTCGGGTATTTCCGTGGGTCTCGTGACTGTAATAGCGAAGCATCTCTGCAGGATTAAAAGGTGACAGTGTTCTTAGTCTTTTCTTGAAGGTGGTCCCTGAGCAGGGGAGAAGAGTGATGTTAGCTTAGGAGCTGACATATTTATTATTGATGATACCTTTAAATGATTAAACAATTTTTCATTGCATTATTTAGGGGAATTATGATATCCATCATTAATGGAAAGATGTCTGTCTAGAGAAATGTGTGGTTCATACTCATAAATACCTTCTCTCCTCCTTTCATTATTTCCTATCTCTCTTCTCCCAGCTCTTGTTTCTCCTTTTGGAGTCAGTATTCATCCTTCTGTAAATACCTGCTGCTGCCTTCCCCATTGATGTAGTTAACCTGTGGGCTGTAAAAGAGGAGAAGGGTTTTTTTTCCGGGCAGATAACTAGTTTCCAGTGTTACCAGCACCTCTATAAGAGACATGGTAATCCAGRCAAGGAAATAAGTTTCTCACTCACTACCACCCTCCCCCCCTCCACAGGGAAAAAAAAAAAAAAAGTTTGAGAGCCTTTTCTAGCTTTTTTGTGTTTTTATTTTGCAGTCAGTGATACTGGAAGCGTTAACAAACCTGGCCCTAGGTGTGAATGCATCTCCATGATGTGCTACGGTGTTGCAGCTGGTTTATATTGCAAAGTAAGACAATATTAACTGATAGTACAGTTAMGAGAGGCTGGACTTAMCAAGGTGGCACGAGTCGGGCTCCCTATGTTGCGGTGGTTGTCAGTGACCTAACGCGATTTAGATATTGGGCGTGGTTGGGGTCATATAGTGATGTAATCCTCAGGTTSCTAAAYATCTCTGAAAATACTTGACTTTAGCATAAGCAGTTCTCATCCTCACCTACCTGGCTATGGCTTGCCTGTCAGAAGAGAAGAACTAACTGCYCAGCTCTTGAAATTCTTTGGCTTTTCCTTCTGGAAATGAAAAAGACAGTCCCTCTGCACCAGCTGGTTCACTGGATCTTCAAGTAATTAAACCAATTTATATATATATATATGTATTTTTTTTCCATGCAGCAGAAACTGGGTTTCCAGGGCACAGTTCAGAGATGAAATGTGTCTGTTTGCTCAGCTACGGCAGTCCATGGCATCATAAATACGTTTATGGGACTGGGTTGACCTCCAGAGCTGTATTTCATGTGTTCTAAAAAGCARCACCTCTTAATTTATGGAAATTAGAGCAAAGCTCATTTATGCTTTGTGCTTTTAATGTCTTTAAATAGATTCTAATAGATCGTAGTAAATTCAGAGCTCGAAGTCAGTTGTCTTAAATCATTTATCTGAAAGCTATTTTTAAAATTATTATTTAGAAGTATTTAAGTGAAAACTTAATTGTTGATATTGATTAATTTTAGTCAAAACTGTAAAATGAATAGGTCTTTTTTTTTTTTGAAGTTAGATAGCAAGAACAGAGGAACAAAATCTTCCACTAAGATGCAGWCTTGCTTCCCTGACTTTTGTATTGTTTCAAGGGGAGGATGCTTCTCTGTAGCCTGCAGTGRAAGGTCTCTCTCTTTCCTTGCTGTCTTGTGTACCATCAGCTCAGTGTCTTGCCTTGGGAGATGTGAGGGGGGCAGTAGGTGCCTCCATGCTAGGCAGAGTGATACGAGCCTGCACTTCAAAGGAGTCTGTGGAGAGGATGAAAACGGCATTTGAAATCACTGGTTGTCTCTAAAGCATGCAGAGCAGAAATGACTAGTAAGTCATAAAAAAAAATAATAATAAAAAAAAGAAAAAAAATAGATAGGTCTCCTCTGCTTCTTTTTCCTTCCTGCCCATGCCTGCCTTTACTTGTTTGCTTGTTTCTGACTTTTCAGACTCAAAATCCCTCTGGTAGGAGCCTGGAAAAGGGTTAATGCTTTTCTATCTCCTTTCTGTGTGCCTCTACCAGGAGAAACAATTTCTTTGTTACCTTCCTCTTCCCCTTATTTTATTCATGCTCTGCTTGCCCAGCGTCTTGTGCTGGCGAAGATCTGGTGTGTATTTTACCTGGCCTCTCAAGCTTGCTTACGTGTCCTTTGCATGGTCTGTCGGGGGACAGTGGTGCAGCAAGAGGGCGGACCCCACAGATGCCTTTGAGCGAGAGAACACAATGATCTTTCCGAGCAAACTCCAGAGAAGGTACTGCAGGTCTTTCTGTGAGCCATCTTCTGCAGCCCTTTGGGCAAACTGTTAACCTCTAGTGCACTGAATTATGTACTGCACCGTGGTGTTAGGGAAAAGAGGCCGCGTTCCCTGGCTATTGCTGCCAATCAGTTCATGGACAAGAACATAAGGAGTTGCAATTTTTTTCCTTTTTTTTTCTTTTTTATTCTACCTAATCGCTCTACAGAGGCTCTGTTTAATGTCTTAGCCTTGTTTGAAATGTGGAATTTATCTGCTGCTGTTGTTATCCAAATGCAGAGAGGCTGCTTGCCTTTTTGTCATGTTAAATCCAGCAGGGATCATCACTTTTTGTTCTGTGTTTGTGCAGCGCCTAGCATGGTTGGGTCCAGCATGGGGACTCTTCAGGCAACGTAACACACAACATCTTTTCTCCCTTTCTGCTCTCCAGTAGCCTGTCCTGCAGCTGCAATTCCTTTTCCTTTAAAAATTGCAAGTGGCATGGCAGGCTGAGCAAGACACTTCTGAACGTCTCATTCCCTGAGGTGAAGTTTCTTTCAGCATCGCAGRTGAGGAAAGGTTAGTGGAGTCAGAATGTGATCTCTCTAGGTAGAAAACGTACTGAGCYCTCTCTCCTACTTCTGGACTCCTTCCGAGCTAATTTGAACTCATCATGGAAATGAAACTGTCCCTTCCCAAGGGATGAAGAAATTTCACCTATGGAAGTGATAGAGTCTCACAGAAGTCTGTTAGATGAAGACCAACGTACCAAGCAAGTGCTTTCCACAGTTGTGTCTTAGCAAGGCGGCCAATGATTTGTTTGACTTAAATACCTTGCTGAACTGGGGCAGTGCTCAGCGCGGCAAGGATGGCCCTCCTGGGCTGCCAGACCATGCTGTTTGCTGAGGGACATGGTTAGCTTTCCAGCTAGGAGAGGGAAGCAGAGAAGCCACCGTTGCTTGTGGGATATGTCAAAAGTGTGCTGGTGGAACAAATGCAGTTATGGGGCACCCGTGGGGCAAGGTGAGGGACCCCGTGACCACGGTAGGGCTGTCTCATGGTGCAGACAGCCCATGGAGCTGCTTCTGGTCATCCCCTGCTGGCTTTTATCTGCTAGTTAAGTATTGTTTTGACCTGGTGGTATCCTCCCTGCCACAGGGGCTGGTGTTGCTGCACGCTGGAGCARCATCACTAGGAACTGCTGCAGGCGTCTCTGATGCCTGACCCCAGGGTTGGGGGGAAGCGTGGAGAGGATGACTGTGCGCTTTGCATTCATGGGTGAGTCACACTGCTCTGCCCCCGAGCTGCCGGATTTGACATTTCTTGTCCCTGACAGATGATTGCTGCTGCCTCCGAAGCTGCGCCCCCGTCTCGCTGTCGTCCTTGGTTGGTTCCTTGCCACCTACCAAAGAGTTTGCAGCCAGCCGTTACGTTGCCGTTAATAACCTCGATTTATCTCACGTTTGATGCAGTCTTGCTTGCCGGAGGGCCAGGACTCAATGCGTTTTTAGGTTCAGATTGAATGGTGATTCCTACCCCGAGAAACACCCTGTTTAATTAGTTTTGATTAGACTTCCTCCCCCAAAGATTGTACAAAATCAGTAGTCACTATATATATTAAAAAAAAGCATGACTTTAGACCTTTGCTTCAATTTAAATAGGGTCAAAAATAGACTACTAAACTGAGTCCCTGGGACCGGCACAGAGCCCAGGGGCTGTGGGGGAAGACGCAGCAGGTGGTCCCGAAAATCTTRCCGAGAGCCCCCGTCCGTGGTAGTAGGGGGTTAAACTGTGCCGTGGTGTGTGGCAAAGCAGATCTGCTCAGAAAGGGCAGCTTCTCCCTTTGGAGCCAAGTTTTGACTGTCTTGTTATTTTAGCTGATTAGATTAATTTCCTGGATGATGTAACCAAGTGACATTAATTATGTTATATTACCAATAAGAGCTGCTGTTTTAGGCTCTGCATGCATTTAAAAATATTTCAGGGTATTTCTTTTGCTTGAAGGTTACTGTATAGAATTGGAAACTTTTATCACACCGATGCACACTTGCCCTTGTGCCCACGTGCACACAAGAGGTGCAGGTGAGCTAGATTTCAGCAGGCAAAGTGTTACAGTGTGGTATTGGGCTGTTCTTTTTGCCTTATGGTGTTTTTAATCTTTTGTCACTACAGGTTTTTGTGATAGAATTAACATTTTTCCCATCAAAAAGCTGGTAGRATCTGGGTCCAAGAGTGGAAGCTAGGGATTCCTGATGTCTGGTCCAARTTTCACTGCTCCTTATGATTCCTACTTAAAACCAATCTGAAAGACTGACTGTCGCTACTATGAAGCTTAGCGTTTTGGGTTTTTTTCCCTCCTTTTGTCAGATTATTTTTCAGCTAGATCGTTTCTCCAATCCAGTTTTCTGTCTACCTATAGGTAAGGCTCTGAAGACGATCAGAGGGCTGGAGCAYCTGCCCTATGAGGAACGGCTGCGAGAGCTGGGCCTCTTCAGCCTGGGGAAGAGAAGCCTGAGGGGGGGATCTGATCAATGTGTACAAGTACCTGAAGGGAGGGTGTCAAGGGGACGGGGACAAACTCTTTTCAGTTGTCCCATGTGACAGGACAAGAGGCAATGGGCAGAAATTGAAGCACAGGCAGTTCCGCCTGAGCGTGAGGGGGAATTTCTTCCCTGTGAGAGTGAYGGAGCCCTGGCACAGGTTGCCCAGAGAGGTTGTGGAGTCTCCTTCTCTGGAGATCTTCAAGRCCCGCCTGGATGCAACCCTGTCTAMCATGCTCTAGGTGACCCTGCTGAGCAGGGGGGTTGGACTGGATGATCTCCAGAGGTCCCTTCCAACCTTACTGATTCGATGATTCGATGATTCTATTAAAATAAGAGGCAGCATTTCTAGGGGGAAGTTGGTTATGAAGCAACGTCTGTGGTGAGCTAGTAAGTGTAAATACTGGCAAGCAGAGGTTGCTTACCTCTGATCTGGGCGATACAGGTTTCACCTAGAGCTCTGCGGTCTGACATACCCAGCAGGTGAGGTTACACGGCTCCTCTGCGGCTGCGTTCAGCTCTTCTGCTGGTGTAGGCAAAACCGGTTCCCAGAACGAAATGAGCTTCTTCAGCAAAAATCCTCTTTCTCTGTTTCCTTCCTATCTCCCTCYGCAGCCTCCATAGAGCTGTTTCTGAATCAATTGCATTTTCTCAGCATAAACATACTGGTTGTGGCTGTGGATGGTGTTTTTGATATCTCTCCCTGCCCCTCCCCATAATTTTACAATTTTTAAATATTTCACAGATTTTAAGCTAATCTTAAGTATAGCTCAACCAAGGCAGATGTAATATCGTAGTTCCTTGCCTGTAGAAAGGAGCTAATGTGCCTTTGCATGTGAGGATAGGGAATTTGTAAGTCCTGGAGATGGATTTCTTTCTCCCCTGTGTATGAGATTTAAGGGAGAGAGAAAGTCTTTGGTAGTGAAGTAGATTATTTTTTAAGACACTAAAGCATTTGCCTGTATGAAAAATCTTTACTGATCTGWTTTTTTTTTAATCCACATTACCTATACCAATGCAGGTCTTGGTACAAGTGCTCTGACTTTGTTTTACTGACTTGGAATGAGGGCAGCAGACATTTCCTGAGTCAGCTAGAGCACCTTTAAAATAAGATTGCTCCCTGATCCCCCAAAGGCAAAAATCAGGCAGGTTATCTCAGACAACCTCTTTAGACTGTTCAGGCCAACCTCGCTTTTTGAAGCGGATTAGGGAGTTCATATTTGAAGTGATCTGACCTACAAAGAGAGTCCTCTCTAGCATTTGAGTGGTCAGGGACAGTGGTAATGTGTTAAATCCACCCAGTGGTATCAGTTTGAGCCTGGCCAGAGATCTGAAATGAGAAGTGGATTCCCTCTGCAAGAATTTTTTTTTCCTTCTTTTCCCCATACCTCTTACAGTAAATTTAAATGAAATGTAGATACTAATTTACTTCATGCACTCTTGACGTGTACGAAAGGCTAAATACTAGTGCATTAAAGGAGGTGAAACTACTCCAGCAGCTTTACTGGAGAAATACATTATTACTGTGAGGCTTTGATAGAATGAGGGCAAACTTTTATAAGATGCCAGCGCTTCATGTTCTCCTTGTATTTGCATAATTCTTAACGCTTTCATAATGCTCCTCACTTTCAAATGTTTGTCCAAACATTAAGTAATCCCCAGCGGCTTGGGACTATAGGTGGCTGCAGTTTCCTGCCTTGAAGGGTGAGGAGGCCTTCGGCAGAGATTGACTAGATGAGATTTTGCTGATGGTAGAGCCTTTCCAAGGGATTTTTCATTATATCGTTCAGCGRTGTGATTGACACCCAGCTGTCAGCACCAGGGACAACCTGCCCTGGCTCTACATGTTGCACAGCAAGACCTATATAAGCTCAGGCTGGTTGTGTTTGAAGTGAAACTCAGATGCTGCCTAATCTGAATTAAAAGTAGAACTACCACCTATTGCTAAGTAGTGGCAGCTGGAGTGCTTTTGGGGCTGTACCTGTGGTTTTTGTGGCTGGGATGTGCTAGGATTTGTTCCCAGCTGATTTTGCCTATTCTTTCTGAGAGCAGGATGATTGTCTGGGCTTGTGCTATTATTTTTTTTCCTGCGTCCTCACTACCAATTAGATGAATTTCAGCCTGAACAAAGACCATGATCCAGCCTGTGTCTGTCTGCAGGCATGGAAAGCCTTCGGTGCACATGCCAGAGGTGCTCTTGCATGCTTAGTTGTGAGTTTGAAGGTAAGCCCAGAGGTCCAAGTGGACAGCGTGCTGCAGATCCCACATGACTGCTCAGCAAACGCACAAGTACAGGTGTTGACTTCCCAGTGTTGCAGAAAAATGAGGGTTGACTGTCTTATATGAAACCTGTTGATCTAATGAAAAGCCTCACAACTCCCAGATCAAGCATTTGGCTTCAGAAGACGATAGAATCCAAGAAATGCAACAATTCACATATCCTGGTAGTTGTATGTAAGCTACTGGGGATGTCCAGGAGGAAATGGTGTCACACATTGACAAGGCTGTGTTTACTGGCTTAACTAAGATTTAGTCACTGAAAATTTGCAGCTGGAAGGCCAAACTATGAAGGTTGGACTTGAAAGTTGTTTTCATCTAAACATACAGCTCCAAAAGCTGGAAATCTGTTAAAGGTACAGGCAAAATGTCTGAATGCCTTTGGATACAAATGGCCTAGATGATCACTGAGCAGTAATCTCCAAAGCCATCCCCCAAAGGAGATAAAAGTACTTGGGGGATAAGAAACCAGAACGTCTGCTGTAGCAGGAGTACCAGTGGGATAGAGACACATTGGGAGGTGATAGGGACAGTCCCACTCTTAAAATATACTTGGATGGAAAAGATTATTTGAGATTTATCATAGCATGCACATGAAGAGCATTCAGTGGTCAATAGGGGTGGTGGAGACTTGCTTGTTGTTTAAGTGATGGGGAAGGGTGACAAAAAGGTAGAGCAAGATCTGTTGTGAAAGCTTTGGGCGTTCGTGTCTTGGGGGCTGTGCTTAGAGGAGAGGGGTAATTCATGCCAGATACGGTGCTGTCCTTCTGGTCAGTGTGAGTTTTTGTTCCTGCTGGTATCTTGGGCTCGGTGTGTTGTTCACATCAATCATAAGTAGTACAATGCTGAGAAGTGATTTTCCGTGCTATGGAAGCAGACTTCAGCTAGCCTGATTTCAGCACCTGTAAAATTAGGTAAATAATATTTCTTTTTTCTACAGTAGCCTTTTAAATCTCAAGATTTCCAGAATTTCCTATTACATGTCTAGGCAATGTGTCTCACAGTGGTTAATTGTAAAAATTGTGGGGTACAGGTGATACAGGATGACAAGAAACTAATTAAGAGATGCTGCTAATGAGAGAAGAGGAAGAACGCAAGAGCGCATAACACTGCTGGGATCATGAAGGCGCCTTCCTTACCCTTATGAGCAACCAAAGGGTATAATCTCATTCATAAATGTATTAAGCTGCATCTTAAAACTGATTGGGCTGCTGGCCCCACTACTCCTGTTGGAARGCATCCAGAAGTGGGCATGGTTCGGGACCATCTTGCTCCAGTCTAAACTTATTTGTAGTCAGCTTATACTGATTTGTTCTTGTGCCAATGTTGTCCTTTAGCTTAAGTCACTCTTCCTGTGATGTAGACTTATCCCCTCAAAGCCTTGCGTCTGCTAGGTGGACAAAGCCAGCTCTGTTGGCTATTGTAAGAGGAGCTCTTCCTTCCCTGTATGGTCTAGCAGCTCTCTCCTGTAACAGGGTCTGTTAAAACTCATCTTTCTTGAATGTAAGGTGCCAGATGGTATGTGAAATCCTAGAGGAAGGATGTTGTCATTAGTGGTATAGCCTTACGTCTTCCTTAAATCTACCAGAAATACTTTGCCCTCCAACAGTCGCCAGCGTTGCTGGCCACCCTTCAAGCCCCGTCATATTGGTGGCTTGCCCTTGTGCTGCACTGACCTACCCATCTCTCTCCTGCCCTGCAGCAATGGCTGTGGCAGTCAAGGGTGCAGCGGTGGCTTGTCTTGCTGCTGAATTTATGCATAGAGAAACACGAGATTTGATCCTAGTCCACCTGCAGATAATGAAAATTTTTAGTGGGACCAGCTTGAACTAAAGCTGACCTATGCCTAGAATCTTTGTAGAAAAATATACAGCATTTAGAAAGACCAAACACTTTTACAAGGACCACAAAAGAAACTGTTTATTTTTCATAATTGGGTTTTATTCACTGAGATTGTTTGGCAATGTAGAAGTGTATTTATTTTCAGTAGTGACTTATTGATGGTGGGAAGATACGTATTGTAATTTTGTAACATCATTGTTCATAAGAGGCTTTCTACTGCTAAACTGAAATTTGTACTTCCGATTTGCTGCAGATTGACAGATGCTTTACTTCTTTGTTTAAACTATTCACATCTTTTTAGTGGGGATTGCAGAAGCTGAAGTGAAACATTGAAGCTTTTAGGCAGTACCACGGTTCACCAGGCTTTCAAGAGGACCTCCTCTGCTCTGTGGATTTATTGCAACTCATGTAATGAAGTCGGTACAGCCCTACTATAGATAGACAAAGATGCTTTTTGCAGTAGTGCAGTTTGAAATAGGGGTGATCTCTGCTATAAATAAGGGCTTTATCTCTGGGAAAAGTGTATCAGTTCAGCTGTGCTGGTGGTAGTTATAATTGAGGTCTATCTTCCTGGCAAGCCCTTAGAAGTGAGGCATCCGAACAAAATAGACACTGACAGGGACCTTGCTTTCCATGCTTGTTTTCATTTGTGTGAGAGGRCGGGGGAAAAAAAAGAGAAGAGCCAGCAAAAACAAAAGCAGAATTTCTGCTACAGCTATTTGAAATAATAAATGAACTGCAATGTGGTGTTGTGGGTGTTCTGTTTTCGTCTTGTGTTTTTTTTTCTTTTGTTTCATTCCTCATTTCCTCTTCCAACTTTTATTATTTCTCAGTCTTGGCAGTGAGAAGGATCATTCTGAAGACCTGGTATTTTGCCTTGGTAACTCACTGAAGCCGAGTGTACTTCCATTTACTAGAATGCAGAACCTGTTAGCAGCTCGCTGCTTCCCAGGTCACCGGATGGCTCTGTCTTTATGAAGGRTTGTCAGCACAAGATGTTCACAGGAATTAATATCTATAGAGTTAACACCTGAGCTACTAAATAATGGAGTCTACAGTGCAATTGAGGTCAGCATGCTAAGTAACTAGAGTGACACAACACACAAGGTTTTGACTAGCAGGAGGTTCAGCTGGGGTAGCCAAAACACTTGCAGATGCAGCCACCCGCACAGCCATTCCCTTGAGCTTTGTTCTGAGAGYGGGAATGGAGAACCTCACATGAAGCAGCTAATGAATTGTCACGCCTTATAACCAGCTATATCAAAGTCACCTGAAATGAGTTACTGTTAGGGTTCTGTGGTGCCGTCAGGGAAGAGGGATGAAGTAGAGAGCAGTGGTAGCAAATGCCTGGGTTGTCTTGCTTGAATTAGCCTGTGCTTGGAGGTCAGCACTCTCACTTGCTGCCAGACATGAAGCTGTGCCCTGGTGAGATTCAGAATAGGTTATATGGGGCAAAAACATAGTAAGAAAACGTTATATGGGATAAAATAAAACTGCATTAAAAAGAAAAAAACCCACATAACTGGTGTAAGCAGTGGCCCTGTGGTTGGATGGATGTGCCGGGGTTCTGGCAGGTGCTCTCCCTGCAAAGTGACTGCAGTAGTTTGTGTTGTTATCTCTGTCAGCTGTCTGCTCTGCTTCCTGGAAGCTGCTGTGCTTGAGAGGGGTGACAAAAGGGGAACTGTGTCAGCTCTTCAGCTGCTGTACGGTCCAGCTGATGTATTAGTTTAAACTGATGATTTAAGCTAGAGAATGCAGCAAGTCATTTGTGTCTGCGAGGATCCTAGGGTGATGGCTGGAGGATTGTCTCTTTCTTGCCTGCTGTGTGGATCTGTTCCCCAGAGCATCTGAGCTTGGGGACCGGATGCTGAGCAAGAATGGTGGTTAGTTTTGATCCGGTCTGGTGATTCCTATGTTATTATATTTAAAAAACCCCATCCCTTTCACTGGAAGGCTTATCGCATGTTCTCTGGATAGTTTAGATTCTTTAGAGTTATTCCTGGTTCCTTTAGATATGCAGAGCTGTAATGTTTAGGTATTCCTGCTTAAGATACCTCAGGGCATCCAGATAAATAGGATTTCATTAATGCAACCAAAGTACTTACATTAACATGCAGCAAACTATTGCAGGCTTCCAGGTTGTGTGTTGTCATGGGGATACTTGTGGGTTTGGATTTAGAAGGCAATTTCATGGTTTTAGTAGAGGTCTGTTTCTACGTGGACGTAATGAGAAAGAGGGTTGCAGGAAGTGATGATTTTAAGACAGTTGAGGATCACAAGGTCTCTAATCCCCTGGTTCCCCACCAGTGGCGGTGTGTTATGTATACTGCTCCGTTCCACTGCATGAGGGGTCGGAGGAGAATGGACTCCTGCGATTTCCTCCGAGTCCCACAGAGTCTGTTCTGTATTAGCACTGTCTTCCGTGCCAGGGCGTTATGCCATCATGGACACTAATGAAAAGAAAGGAAAAGAGAATGCAGTCATATTGGCTTTGTTACACTCGTGCAGATCTGTACCAATATAACTCTTTTGGTTAAAAGAAAACCAGCAATTACCTGTTTTCCAGTTCTGACTAATGATAGTGCAGGTACAAGAATCRTGGAAGTGCACAGTAGCAGTGTTACGTTCCCCAAACCTGGCTGAGAACAGTTAGAACTCCACAAGTAAAATAAGCGTGTGCTCAAAGTTACTGGAAGTACCTTTTTCTTGCCCACAACAAGCCACGAGCGTCAAGTGGACACTTAGCTCTGAGAAAATGTAGCCCTTAGATTTGTGTAACAACAAAATATACTGACTCCTRTCCATTTCAGTGAGAACAACAGTTACTAGCTAAATCGGGCTTTGTCAACCCAAGGCCAAAAATTTAGTGTAGCTGTGGAAAAATTCAGGCTGGCTTTGGCATGTATGGATATTGATATGATGCATGTCTTGGTTGTCGGTGTTGGGAAACCTGCATCTGCTATAAAATGAACACCTCTTTCTTTGGAAAGTACTTACTGAGATATCAGTGATGGACAAGTCTCTCTTAATAAATGTGACTTCACAGAGCTTATTTTCAGCCTAGTGGAAAAACTGGAAAAGGTATCTAATGTGTCAAACATAATTTAAAGGATAGGTCTAAAGGTTTGAAGGTAATGCATCCTAAAAGTAAACAGCAAAAATAAATGATTCTTGAGCTTGGGCCAGGTTATTTTAGGATCAACATCAAGGCCAAGGCACTCTAATTCCCAATATGTATTTCCAGGTAATTTTCATTGGCTTAGTTCATCTGTACTGCTTTTGAAGTAGGAAATAATACCTACCTAATCTAATATCTACTAATCCTAATATCTACCAGGATTTTTCTGCAAGGTTCCTGAAGGTATATTTGTAAAGAGTCTTGACTCTTTTGCCAGGATTATAATTGCAGATCTGTTGCTGTATTTTGTGGTGCTCTTCTTCCTCCT
>NW_028185037.1:14722827-14853881 GCF_003343005.1 Rhea americana
TTTTTTTTTTTTTTTTTATTTTTTTTTATTTGGTTTATCAGCTTATCCGTCTGGAAAGAAAATAGTTGCGGTGTTTTTTGTATTATCAAATTGATTTTAATTTTTTTTTGCTGTGATGATGGATATATAATGATAATGCATGGATGATTTTAAAGGGGTGTAGAAGGACTTGTAAATGGCAAAGAAAATTCTGTTAGAATAAACTCAGGTAGAACAGACCCAGACCAAAAGTTCAGCAAATAAATAGCTAGTATAACTTTTTTCTTTTTCTAAGATCTCGCTGGCTGGCTCCAACATTTAGAATACCTCAGAAGTCCATCCTGTTGGATGGCAGAGCTAAAAATGGGCTTCWTGTAAAAGAGAAGGACTTGTTTGTGTGGCTGGAGTTGGGCTCTTGCAACACATGGATGTTGTTGCACATCACACTCTTGCCCAGAATGCTGCACATCAGGGCTGGAGGAGCTGCCTGGGCACTGGAGAGAATGCAACGGAGAGCTAAGCTGGGTTTTGTGGTTTTCATGAAAAGCTTGGTTCAGCATGGAAGGCAGTGAGAATATTTTGACTGAATCAACTTCTTCTCCAGACATCCTTCCTGATGGTAGTTTTGAGCACGTTCCTCAGGAGTTGGTGCGTTTCCAAGCTGCGGATTACCCATGTCAGATTTTCCAGATTGTCAGGTCCCCAGTGCCCCACGCGCCACAGCCGGGCCTCGGAGGGCGGCGTTGACTGGAGCTAAGGRCTAATCCCCTGTCAGGAGAAAGCCAGGAGGAGAGAAGCTCCATTGCTCAAGGCAGCCATGGTGAAGAGMGATTGCTGCCTTGGAGCTCCCTTTCTCCCTGGGGTCTCCATGGGGCTGCAGGTCAGGTTTGGGCCTGGGGTGTCCACTCGTCATGTGGCTCGCTATGTGCTGGGAAGAGGCAGGCCGGCAGGTGCTGGGATCTCTCGGGGCCAGCAGCCATGGCACGGCTCATTTTCCAAGATAATCTTTTATGGGGAAAGTRTTTGGGCAGATGCAGGGTAGAGCTGAGGCCGGCGTGCCACTCRCTGCCTGCGCCACCTCTCCATTTCTGGAGTGTACGTGGGATTTCAGGGGGAAAATTGGGATCCTGGCAACCAGCCAGTGACTCGGTTCTGGAAACGTTGGTGCGACAGTGCTGTTGAGCTGAGGCTCTTCTGGGATCACTGGGCAAGTTTTTGGAAAGCCATGTGCTGTATGGTCAGCAGGAGCACAGGCTGGTACCTCGGAGTGTAGGGAGAGATTTGCTGTGTTGGTTCAGCCATGAAGATGTTTGGTCTGGTGGTCTCCTCTCCACGAAAAAGCAGCAGTAGATGGGTCAGGGGAGGGTAGAGGGTGTCATGTTCTTAAGAGTTGCTGTAGATTTCCTTTGCTATATTCAAGGTTATTTTTATTTTCTCCTGATAGTAAGCCCTCAGTTGTGAAGCTCAACTATTACAAAGCTGTTTATTACAATATTCTTGATAGGCATATAAATCTCCACTCTTTCTTTCTCTTTCTTTAACCTCAGGAACTTCTCTTGTCAGATATTTCCCACGGTCTGGTTATGGAAAAATATTGCCTTTTATCAGTTTTGTATTTGCTATCTTGTATAAACTGGGAGGGCTGTCTAGAAAGGCGGCTGACTTTGCTCTGGCATAGCCCCTGAGAGGATTGCCTTCCAGCTAGTTGGCAAGGAGGGTTTCTTGAGCTGAGTGGCCTGTAGAAGGAAGCAATGTCAGATATTTCAGCCAGATAGCCTTCAAATCTCGAGTCGAATCACAGGCTTATGGATTGGATGGACCTGCCACTGCTTCGCTTTAGGAAAGATTGTATCTACCTGCGATAATCTCTTCCCATTCTAGGTGATAAAAGAAGGGCATCTCCATGAAAACAAATCTCTTGTTTACCTACTGTGTCCCTGGAGAACATTACGACCATGAGAGTGAAATYCTGTCTCCATTGAAATCAATAGCAAAGCTTAAATGGGGCTAGGATTTGCTCCTAGCAAGGGTGAGCAACAAGAATAAGCCTGATGCTTAAGAAAGACTGATCTTGTTCTTATGCAGATCTTGGGAAAGAGGGTAGAGAAACTCAGGCTCTCAGTGTCCTCAGGCAGCCAGCTTTCCAGAGTGCTCCTCCAGTTGCTAGGTGGTGTTTGAAAGCAACCCATATGCCTGGGGGCAGTTGAGAGTGGGTTGATTAAGGTATCTCCACAGGATGGTGATAGGTGGGTCTGCCCTTGATGTTAAGGTATTTGCGTAGTAGGTAAGACACAACATGTGACTCTACACTTGTATGTTTTGGTAGGCACAAGCCCCTTTCCCCCAGGCGTCAGTAAACCTGCATGCATGTGCTTCAGAGCGAAGCAGAGAAGCCACTGACATGGTGAACCATCAGTGCTGCAGAAGTGTGGCAGGAGTTATACAGCTCCAGGCATTCAGCCTCCGTGCCCATTTGGTCCGATTGCCTCCATAAAGAGCTTCCTATGACCTACTGACTTTCCCTCATCTGAAGCAAATCAAAGAGCACTTGGGTGAATCACCCTTTGGACAAGGCTGTAGAGGCCATGCTTCCARTAAAGGGGCAGTTACAAATAACAAGAGGGGCAGCCATGCCTGACCATGAGAAGAGTTGACAGAGTGAACTCTGCACCTTGCAGAGCATCTGGTTAAAGACTTTAGATTGCAAGTTGTGTGACATTCATGGAGCTGGTCTTATAAATACAGTTAAATACCGTATTTATGTGTAAAYGGCAAATGGTATTATATGTCCTTTCCACTTTTTATTTGTTTCTCTCTTCGTTCTAGTCTTAACACCAACACATGGAGTTCATTTAAGAAGCAGAATGCAAAATCTTAAAAAAATGTGGATGTTAAGCTTTTAAGAGCACAGGGTGTGTGACACTGCAAAAATAAAATGCTAATAACCCGCAGACAAATGGGTCAGAAGAGGCTTAGTACATCATCGGTCTTGGAAGAAATTTTGAAAATTTTGGGTTTCAGGAAAATTAGTTGATTTTGTTTGCACATTCAAAACACAGTATGTCAAAATGACTGAAACTCCAACAAAAATAACATATCCGTTCAGCTAAACTGGAGCTTCGCTGTTGCCCTGTTTATATGTAGTGCGGGACTAATGGGAGCCAGCTCTGGGGGTGAGGAGCAGACAGCTGGTACCCTGGAGCGCCGTGCTAGTATTAGACTGTATATTTATTTGGCAAACACAGGGAGGGTTACACAGGAGTCAGACGTGTTTAYAGGAGTCTTGTTTTTTGTGTTTTTGGTTTTTCCTCCTCTTGATACAGCTGTAGAAATCCTGGCAGAAGACAGATGTGATATAGGAGAAAGAGAGAAGGGGACTATTAGTTTTGGTGAGGAGGATTAAAATCTTGCTACATGGAAGGGAGCGATTGCGCTCTGCTGTAGTCTGTGTTTGAGGAGAGGGTGGCTTCATAGGTGCAAAGCAGTGAGCGAAACCTCGTGCATGGGGTAGGGCAAGTAGAGATGTAGTTCAGTTCTCGGTGGGAATGTTTGCATCCCTTTTCCCAAGCAGAAGAGGGATTCTCGTTTGAGTATTAGCAAGAAAAATAAGTACTGTTATGGGGCTATAGTAATGTACTGGTGCAGTAAGCAAAACTTTTCCGTGCTGAATTTAGTTAAACCAATGCAACATCTATCTTTGGACAGAGCCTAATCCTTCACTGTTATGAAATCTTTCCTAATAATAATATTTTCTTTCACCTCAAGAAGGTTCTGATCTAGTGCCCATTGCCTTCACTGAGCTGCACATTAAAGACACATGTAAAAGTGGGTAGGCTTTTATTTGGATTTGCCAGCAATTGCTGAAATGAGTCAAATTATTCCATGGGCTTTGGTTTAAGGGAAAACACTTTCTGTTATTATTTATGAAATCTTGAACATGTGCCCTTAATAAATGGGAGTTTAAAAAAGTAACAGAAAGATAGAGCCTGATCTGCCAGAATGTCCCTGCATTGCTGTTCCCAGAGATGTGTTGAAATCTTCACCTTGGTTGCCTTTGTTGAATCATGTGCCAATTTGAAGCATGTAGGGCTCCTCTTGYGTGCAGCAGGAGGTGTGGGTGCACGTCGAGGTTAGAGCTTAGACGTCAAGCCAAGTGTGACAGTACACAGAGAAGTAATTATCGCTGAATTCCTATCCAGTTTTTGGAGGAAGCAGCCACCAAGAATGAAGCTTTAAAAGGAGCCAAGTATTAAGTCTGAAATTCACCATCCATGCAAGTGGTGATTTAAACTGATTAAAACCGGCTTTTTCCTTCTTGTCCCCCACCTCCTCGTTTCTTCTCGCCTAGCTTTGGGTTGGTATGCATTACTCGTGCACCCATGAAAAGTACTTCCTGTATAGTGTTTTCCTACCCTCTGAATACATTTCATCAAGGCACTTCAGTATGGGAATAACTTCAGGAGAGGTGAGTAGAGCCACTGATTCCAGTGGGGAGATTCACGAGGCTGGAGTTAAACRTGCATAGATTGTAGGTCTGGAGTCTTCTCATCTGAGAACACTGGACCTGTCCATGCTGCCTGATGTCAGAGGAAGGCAGTCAGCCCCCCATAATTCTTTATTTTCTTCCTCTTAGGCCGTGATTTATGAAACACGGTAAGCCACTTGACAGCTCACCACGTCAGCTTGATGCAGCTACTGCAGGGACCAAGTTGTGCCAACACTGGGGTCTCTCACAGAGCCTTTCCCTGTTGGGCTGCATCAGTATATTCTGTAGGACCAAATCTGCCATCTGGGCTCCAGTAAGAGAGACACATTTGTGGGTTCTGATAGTTACGTTTGTGCTGTTTAAAACCGTCAGCGTGGATAGTTCAACAGAGTGAGCTGCAAATCCAGTTTAATAAAGGAATTTCAGGAGTCTGTGGCAGTAGGGGGTTGATGAAAACAAGCATTAACTGCAAAAGAAATACTTAGAATTGGTTGTTTTTACCGTTGATGAAAAGTAAGGATGAAAAGCTAGTCTCTTCTGTTTTTTTTTAATAGATCTAATTAATCTCACTATTAGCAACTCTTAAAATTTTAGCACAACTCTTTAGTTCCTGGAGTGATGTAGTCCTGTGAGAATTTCAGCTTTTGTTTAACAACAAAGCATGTGTTTAGGCTTTTCTGTGATAGAATAGATCCTGAAATTGTGAACACAGAAGGCTTACAGAATAGATCTAACATAAAGAACCAAAGAGGCTGAGAGAGATGGGACTGTTCAGCCTGGAGAGGAGAAGGCTCAAGGGGGACCTTATCAATGTGTATAAATATCAGATGAGAAGATGTCAAGAACATAGGGCCAGAGTCTTCTCAGTGGTTTCCAGTGACAGGATGAGAGACAGTGAGTACAAACTTAAATACAGGAAATTGTTTGAACAGAAAATAAAATGCTTCTTCACTGTGAGGTTGGTTGAGCACTGGAACAGGTTGTCCAAAGAGGTTATGGAGTCTCCATCCTTGGAGGTATTCAAAATCCACGGTCCTGGGCAACCTGCTGTAGCTACCCTGGCTTGAGCAAAGGGAGTAGATTATTTCCAGGGATCCCTTCAAACCCCAGTTATTCTCTGATGCTGTGAAAAATATAATAAACAGAAGGATTTGTGATTATTTTTGTGGCCAGCTTTGTGGTGGTGTGTTGTTGTTGTTGTAAAGTGGTGACTAAGCTGTAAACTGAAATTCATAAATACATGGTAGCAAAAARCAACTACAAGCTTCAGATTGACCAAAGTTCTGGAAAGCCTGGATAGTTCATAATAATTGAGCTAAGTGTAGGAAATTGCAGTTGATTGCATCAAAAACACAGAAGTATGTTTGCATGAGAYTTCCTGGGAATCCAGAGCAGTGCCCAGCAAGGGACTTCACACTCTTGAGACCAGGCTGTGCTTGGGGASAGAGCTGAGTGTGTGAGCAGCCTTGGAGATGGACTGGCAACTGCATCTGGGAAAGCTCTTTGAGGCCTTTTGTGTTAGAAATGGACTCAAGAGCTAATCTAATGGTTTGCTCATTGCCACATGCTTCTGTACAAGACCCAAAGAATGAAAGAGGCTCTTTTTTGAGCCCACCAGCAATGCAAAAGATTAAATATTGCCCACTTGGGTGTGAACCAGTGGCATAGGAGTGGAAAACTCAGATGAGTTCCAGTTTCCAGTGGATGGATAAATACCAAATGTCTATTCTGTTGTAAAGAATAATAATAAAAAAAGCCTGTGTATTAATTAGGCTCCCACTCAGCTTATTTGTAACTCCTCCTCTCCTGTGGACTGGACRCTGTAGAGTTCTTATACCATTATAACTGTTATACACTCCAATGAGCATAAGTGAAAGTCCAAAGTAATTGCATCTGTACTAGATATAAAGTGCCTTTTGTTCTTTTGCAAGTAGAGAAATCAGCTGTTATGGAGGTCTGTCCACTAGCAGTGTTAAGGTAAAATGGCTTTTCTGTGTGGCTGAACGCTTCGTCATATCTGATCTCTGATTTAGATTTTTATATCATGGCTGTTGATTGATTCCTGCCTGCTTGTAACATGTGCAGAGCTGTAGAGTCATGGAGACCTTTTTAGAAATAGTGGTGGGTTCTTCTGTGAATTACCGCCAATTTGCTTTTGTATTTGTAGCAGGTGATGTGACAGTTTGCTCAGACTGTTGAATTTGCAGGCCCGTACAGCCTTGTCCCTGAGGGGATTGCTGCTGCAGSTGTGGAGGTAGATATCTAAGTGCTTCAGTGGCCAGAAACCTCTCATGTGGCTAAACTACTTTTAAGTGATTTTTTTTTTAACATTTGATCTGAGAAAGTATAGAAGTACCAGTAACACTTTGTAAACAATCTTTGCAAACATGAATCCCCTAAATTCCTTTCAGTGGGAGAGGAACCACTATTGTATTATCCTCACATATTAACGATYAGTTAGACAGCCTTGGTCTGTCTTATCTTCTGTGAGCATCTCCTGGAGCCTCTGGCTCTGCTGTTGTGAGATTACCAAGACAGRCATGAATTCAGTGATTTTACAGCCATCATGTAATCCTCCTTTATAGCACTGTAAACCATGGGAGATTTCCTTCCTGTAACACAGGGAGTTGAAGTCCCCAAGACCAGGCGTAGATCAAAGAGCAAGAGTAGTAGTAGCAGAGAGGTCCTGCTCCCAGGACCTCCCYCAGACCAGGGTCTCATCAGAAGGACTTTACTTGCAGAGCTGTGCAGACAGATTTCTGGAGATTTGGCTTGCACTGGGGAAGTGAGTGCTTTTGCCCATTAAGCTTGTAAGAATTTCCTGAATAGAAGAGTAGGCCAACAAAAGCCCCAGTTTTACTGTCATGAAAGTGCTTTTGCCAGTGTTGTGTGTTTATTTTTTAAACATCTTCTCTGTGAAGAAGATGGGAATGTGTGTTTGTATGTGGGGCAGTCCTAACGCAGTTTAGGTCTTGTTACCAAGAAAGTGGAACTGAATTCTGCTTTCAACTTCAGCCATGGATTTTGTGACTGGGTATTTCTGATGACCTTCAGAGGCCACAGTCAGCCTAGGTTTCATCTAGAGCTGCTATTCTCCCTAGGTATTTCCCAGTGCATGCTTGGATGGGTAGCTGCTTTCAGATGGCATCAGAGCCAAGATTAAGCATGACATGGAAATGTGCATAGAAAAACTCACTCTCAGATTGTATTCCTGCTCTGGACATTAAGAAGGGGCAGGAAATACAGATAATAATCTCTGTCTGAAGCTGTTGTGCCTACATAGTAGCAGGCAGACAACTAAGAGAATTTAGACTTCTGTCAGGTGTGAGATGCTCAGTGGGATGAGTTTATAGCATCTTCATCGCCTTTTCAGCTGGTAAAAGCCCTAGTGAGGTCCAGCCATGTCATTAATTAGAGCTGGGTTGAGATGTAGACCTGACCTTCAAGTGCAGTTGCCCTAAGATGTGGTTTCCKGTTTGTGTAGATATTAGAACAAAGAATCTGAAGAGTGGAAGAAAGTCTAGACATGAAGTATGAGGTTTTACAGGCTGGATTGGGGGAGGATAGGGAATTACGTCCTTTTCAATACTGTACTCCTTGTCCCTGCTCAGGCTGCAACTGGCAGTGCTCTCCCTGACGTGTTTTCAGAGGGGTGTTACAAAAAGCATTTGCTGACTCTCACTTGTCCTAAGATAAACAATGTGATGGATTGAACTCTGTGAGGCACAGACAACAAGCAGAAGGCACCCGGGCATTGGCTTGCATATTTATGTCATCCCGTAGCACTGTGGAACCTGGAACAGCTTAGCTGGGCTCTTGCTTCTCTTTTAAGGCCCACGTAAAATGCAGAGAAGATTCAGATGTAGCTGGGAGATGTGTGGCTTTGCTGTTGTGTGCGTGGGCAGAACGGTCTGTTCCAGGTATTGGTTTCCTCTGCAAGCTATATAGCAGAATCCACGCAAGGACATGGAGAGTAACTGAGAGTACACCAGGGCCATCAGGTTATGGCATCGCCACTGGAGAAACTCCGGGTATGGAGCTGGAGAGGCCTTACCTGTTTCCCATACACTGGGATTTTATACTTTGTAAATTCCAAGTCTCCTGTRCTGCTTAAGGAGATTGCCAGGAGTTGGGCTTTCTTCCTCAGAGGCTCTGCAGAGGAACCTTCTGCTGCTCCTGCAGGATCTGGATCAGCCATTCTTCCAGCCAGGGCACAGAGGTGTGATTCATGTCTAGCTGGCTGCTCCCTGGGCTGCTGGCAAAACTCTCATGGGTTTCAGCAAGGGTTTCGGCAAGGTCTGGGTTTGTTCCTCCTTGCTTGCCAGTGGAGAGAAGCAGAAGACCCTGGGGTGAGGGAAGAACAGAATTGTAAAATACCTCTTGTGCTAAAGACAAAGCTGAAAAATTTGCAATTACTTCTGCACCATGCCTGAGTACCACGTGTTGGGGTGGGGTGGGGGGGAGTGCCACAAGGCATTTTGCCTGTATTGATGTATTTTATTTAACAAAACTGTCGGAAAAAGGCCCTTCCTTCTCCCAGCTGCAGGAACCTGCTATTCATTTTGATGTACAATCTTGACTTTTCTTTTAGTAATTGAAGTTGATAGGTAGAGATTATTGATTTGAATGAGAGACTATTTAAAAAAGAAAGCAAACAAGGAAAAAAAATCCATTTCCTCCCCCACTTAAAGGGGCACAGCTTATCTCTCCAAGCTCAGCCTGGGGATCAACATCTCTGTAAAACAGCTTTAAAGCTAGACTCCACAGTCTCACCTGAGAGGCAGGAGGTGTGAATTGCTGTCCCCTGCTTTATATCTCTCTGCGTCAGATCTGCAAGTCTGATTTTCCCCTCTTGCATGTCCAGTATGAGCAGCATTGTCTGTTTGGAGCATTTGGGAGCTGAAATCACCAGTGCGTTCTGCAGCACGCCGCAAAATGGCCTTTGCTTCTGCGTAGAGGCAATGGGCAGCAGAGGAGAGAGCTAGTGAGTTACAGATCCCCATTCTTACACATACCCAGCTGAGGATAATTGGAAGAGAGGGGCAGCTTTGTGCTGGGGCCTTGTGTGTGCAAGGTGTGCACACACCTTCTGAAACAAAAGTGTGCCAGACTTGTACTGGATCTCCTTGTTTGTATGTTGGGAATCACCTGTGCTCTTTGAGCTTCACTGAGCAGTCAGGTGTGCATTCCTACCCARGGAGCACATGGTCTAATTGAATCTCAGTCTGAGCTGGAAGCGGTTCAGGGCTGAAGTGGTCATTTTTGAAAGGCTTATTTTTTGTGAACTTTAGTTTTTCCAGACCAAGCAGCTCAGTGTCTCTAGAGAAAGATATTATTTAATTCACTGTAAGGCATGCTTTGCAAAGAGAAGGACAGCATATGGAATGCTGTTTTTCATATTAGACATGATTTYAAGAACACCAAATAAAATGATTTTTCGTAGTACTGGTGCAGAAGCACTCTTTAAATACTATAAAAATAATTAATATTAATCTTACAACTTGTTCCTATGGTCTCTTCTGTGCAATGGTCTCTCTTCTATTAGGGGAGTCTCTCCCTTCTCTCCCCATTAGGAAAYATTTTAAAGATATTTCTCTTGATAGAAATGTCAGCTGGTTCAGATGGAGCAAAACTTTATTAAATCTTACATTAAAAGTGGTGCAGGATGACATTAGATGCKTAGAATATCAGATTGTGGGTCATTTACATAAATTTTGCTTTCTGTGTTCAAAACCCTTCAGGGTTAGAAGAGCCCTTGTAATCAACAGTGTTTTAAATAATGTTTTTTCTTGTTACTCATTTGGAATCATCTTATGAAGGCACAAATAWTTTTAGAAAGAGAACCTGCTTTTCAATTTTGTGTGGTCATGACCTGCATTTTGTGTGAGAGTTTGGGCTGTAAAAATAGACTATTTTTGGTCTCCCATTCTCCTGGGTGTTAGCTTTCAGGTTGGTTAGCTGATCCATATTCAGTGTGGATGAACAGTTCTGAATGGGAAGAAGAATGGGAGAGGGATGGGATATTTAGGCTTGTATTTTTAAAAGTGCACTTTCTTATGGAACTAATGTAACAAGCAGTAGWTCTAGGAGATGTTTTTCTCTTGCTCGTTATGTTTCACCAAACAACTTGGCTTTGGGCAGAGTGTAGACATAGACATATAGACATGTAGACATATGTTGGGCATAGTTCAATCTATGGATGATCTTTTGTGCTTGTCTTTCTCCTTCAAGCCTTTTCTGGTTGGAATTGAAAGAAAGTAAGTGACTTCTTAGAACAAAAAAGATAAGGTGGGATGTCATTGCCTCTGTGTTCTCTGTAATGCCCTACAAGTCRAGGGCAGAAGTGGAGGGAGAAAAGCATGCAGTGTTAGCAGAATGTCCAGCACTTAGTTTCCAGAGCCAGATCTGCACTTTCTCTCCAAAGCCATCTTTTATTTGCAAGCAAGAGTGGGAAGCTGTMATACAGACTGTGGTTTTGGCAGTCCATATGAGGGTAAGGCAGAGGCAGGTTTAAAGGCTAATGGGGGTTAATGAATAGACTCTTAATTGTCTCCTGATTGGCACTGGTGTAGTCTGGTGTGCATGTGCCCATCACTATGCCTGGTCACTGGATGGTTAAACATCTACTCATTAATCTTTCTCCTGATCATAGSGGCTTTTTTTGACCAATGGGCTGAAGCCCTAGTTGTAGAAACAACCTAGGATGTGGTTGATGGCCAAGCTTCAGTGAAGTTACTCAAGAATTAGTGTTGCTGAATGAGGAGGTAAAGGARCAGAAGCCTTTAAATTTGAGGGAAAAAAATGGAATATTTGAAGTTTTAAAAAATGTTTTATTGATTTCTCTTCTATTAAACCAGAAATACGATGGTCAGGTGAGCAGAATACCAGAAAAGATTGTTATCGAYGTCCTTCTCTGACTTCATAAAGTAAACAGTTGTGCTTCCTCACTCAGAAAAAGCACAAACCTTTTGACCTGAAAACTGGTGGTTTTATAACACTCATTGTTACACCAAAGTCCAATCTACAGCTCTCTTAAAATTGTGTGTTTAAGAACAGGGTGGTAACACCTGAGGTGAGGTTTCAGTGATGGCTTGAGCTGATTCACCGGCTGGATGCTGTTAAGAGGCACAGTCTGAGCTTTGATCTTGCTCTCTCCTTCCAGTGCTAGTGCTGATCCAACTTTGGTTCAGTAAACAAGGAGAAACCTATATATATATATGTGTGTGTGTGTGTATATATGTGTGTGTGTGTGTATATATAATTTTTTTTTTGCCTGGTTACCCAGAACAGTGAACTGAGTTGGTTCATTGAAGGATCAGGCCAATGCTTGAGCCAGTCTCAGCGAGGGTAGGAAAGATAAAGGAGGAAGAGGGGGCAGGACTGGGTGCTTTGGTGACAGCTCTTAGATCAGCTCAACAGCCTGGTGAAATCTCATCCCCAAGCTTTGCTGCCTTTTCAGGAAATATACCTGTAGCCATTCATGTAAAACATACTGGCAAATCTATAGCGAAGGAGAAAAGTTTGGGGGTTTTGTTTTTTATTTTTTATTTCCTCTGCTGAGTAAATTGAGTCTGAGTCTGCTGAGTACTGAGTTTGATAAGCAGTCTTTGCAACTGGAAATGTGTTTCTGCCTGGTGATGTAACGAAACCATTTTTGGGAATTGCATTCTGTTTTTAGGAAGGGAGTTTAAAGTCGATGAGTTCAGTACACATTGTCCGAGTGGCCTGGTGTATGGAGAGTAAGAGAGACAAACACCCTGATTTGCATTCTCTTCCATAATAAAATTGCTTCTGTAGATTACTACAGTGGATGGTGAAGTTTAACAGGTCCCTTACTGCACTTAACTCACATGGTTGAGCTGTAATGAACATGCTGAAATGGAAAAACAGCCCTTCCCTTAAAACAAAATAACACAGGCACAAAAAACACCCTCTGTTTTTTAAAACAAGCCATTGCACTTGGGACTCTTTAACTGTAAATATTTAACAGGTGGAACTCCTTATTCCTTTCTGTTTTCCCGTGTATTTCTTAACTAATTAGCGATGAATCCCTTTAACTTTTTTCATGTGGCTGTTAATCATCTCAGCCTGTCCTAGCCGCTCTCCGTAGTGGGGCACGCTGAACTTGCTGCTATTTTCCTTCGGTTCATGTGACTTGTTCCTGCTGCCCTTGGAAAAGCGCTGTGGGCTCTCAGTGCAGCTCTCTGTTTTGAGGATGATAGCTTTCTTATTTGGAGTTGAATGCACATTCAGTGCTGCACCATCCCTCCTGTGGGTGATTGAACTGTACCCTCGCTGAGCACAAGGAATTGAGTTTCCCTTCGTTGTGGGGTGAGAGGGACRAACTGGGATACTGGAGTAGGAGGTAGGATCTTCAGAGCGTGCAGTGTTTAGCCCTGAACATCCACAGCAGTTTAAGGCCAACTTCTAAGGAGCTGAAAAGTTTACTTTTTGGATTTCTTCCCTGAGAGAAAAGTTTAAACTTTTATCTGTATCCCAAACTAGGGCAAAACTGAGACAATCGGAATCTTGTCCTTGCAGCCTAGGATAGAAGGTGATGAGTATAACGCAGTATCCTCAGTACCATGAAAGAAGATGCTTAAGAGGAACATTAATTATCTGCCATAGGTTTATCAGTGTACCAACCCTCAAAACCTACCTAGAAAGGCCTGTATGTCTATGTAAAAGCATACAGCATCAAGTATCTCTGATCTCTTCCATAGCCTTCAGCTCCTGCTGTCATGCAGGATTTTAGAGGTAGGCAGGTAATGGAAGTGATCTGCACAGAGGTTGTTTGGGTGGGAAGAGAGAGGATTAAAAGGAAGAAAATGACATTTTTGTTCATTTGACAGTGAGAACTGTTAAAGCTTGTCTCCCAGGAGAAGTGGACAAAGTACATATTGACATATCCGTAGTGGAGCTAGGAAAAAGCCCTAGTACTCAAGGTACAGGGCCCTGTTGGAAATAGATAGGGAGCAGATGTGTAATGCTGCAAGTCCCCTATTTTTTTTCCTTCTTCCTCTCCAGCCTAATTTCTCTCGTGGCAAAGATTTATGTCTATTTGCTTGCTCGTATTTTACAGGTAATTGGTTTATAGAGAAAACCGTTAGCTCAAGGATTTCARACAGGTGTTCTTTCAGTTGAGAAATATGTTTTACAGGCATTTTGAGTGTCATCTAGTCATCCAGGTTGTTGAGGGTCACTGTGTAATTGATGGGAAGGGAGTTATTTTGGGAGATTGAAGCCCTTCTCCAGAATTTTTTTCATCAGTTTAGTGTTTTTGATCAGACCTTCTCAAACTTTCTTTCACACAACTGGGAAGAGGTCAGGGAATATTTGATTTCCTAACTCTATCTATTACCAGAAGAAACATAAGCAAGGACGAGCCACTTCAGGTGGTTCTTCCACAAATTAGCAGACCGAGTTAGGCTGTGGGTCTGAAGTTCAACTTGATCTGCTCATGTCTGTGAAGACTCTGAATCGCCTTCTACTGACTAGTGTTTTATGTTTTGTAGTTCACAACCTAAACATGTTACAGATTCATCAGAGAGTTACAGCCATCCAGTCTCATTCACAGGCAGTTGCAACACAGGTTAGCTGGGACCTCTTTCGTTGTGTTACACCTGCATCTTCACTTGAGAGAAGACACTTCTTGTTGTTTTCCCTAGTGAGGATTAGGTTTTAACTCAAGGCAGGTTCCGTACTTGAGATGATCTAGACGTGATCAAAGTTAAAATTCAACTTTTACGTTAAATAAACATATATTTTCCCAAATGAAGGCTTTAAATAGGGTTTCTGGGGGAAAAAATGTGGATTTGGGTTTTTTTTTTTTGGTACATTTAATTGTTCACTTATGTTTTTTTATATTTTTCATATCTGATGACGTTTCAGCTGTTTGAGGACAGATAGGACTTTATTGACACAATTAACAAAGCAAATGATTATCACACCTTTTATTTAACCCTGTGCTATTTAATCTATTTGCTTGCACTTTCATTACTCACTTGCTTGGTTACGTTACACAATGATATCACCTTCCTGTGCTGCGGGAGCTAAAACAAAGCAAAAAAAAATCTTTTGGCTCTTAAGTGCTCACTGCAGTTTTTATTACAGACAAACTAGAAAGCAGCACCGGGCAGAGAGTTATTTGAGTTTCCTTTCACTGCTTGCTAGGCTTTATTTCCGGGCCTGGCAGTTGGCTAGGTTTGTGCAATAGTTCCCCTATCTTAAAATAACAAACAAAAAACCCCAGCAACTTTATTCCCAGCACAATTAGTAAGATCAGATTGAAAAAAAGAACAAAAAAAAAAAAAAGACCGATTCTGATGGCTTTGTACAGATTAAATAATTGGAATCTCCATGACTAATCCCCTGAGTATTTTCTAGACACTGTCCCAGGAGGTTTTTGTTTGATTTGGACGGGGCTGTAGGAACCATAGCTGGAAAGAACTACAAATATGGTTGCTCAAGAACTGAGGGTTTCTGAGATGTCAGCGTAGTGCCGAGCTGATGTTCGGGGATGCTTTCCCCAGCCTGGCCCAAGCCGCGCTGCCACGAGCCGTGGGCGGCCGTTTTCCTCTGGACTTAGGAAGGCAGGTAGCCGCACCCACCTGTGTCCTGACCAGCCGGTCCATCCTTCGCTTCCTTGTCACTTCCTTTGGGAGCAAACACCCAATATAGTTTTAAAAAAGGAGATGAGAACAAAACTATATCTCCTTTCTTCCCTCTGATTTTTTTTTAAAAAGGAGCTTTTTGGAAGRAACCAGCAGTTAGGTGGGAAATTGGCTGCAATTGTTCTGTGCAGTGCTTCTCCATCCACCTCACCTGTGCTCTGCGAGGCACCTCAGAGTTACCTCCCCGCTGTCCATTTCTGGTGGCCTCACAGAGCTTTAAGTCTGCATGTGCTCAAGATATGATATTTGTTTAAATAAACCAGACAAATTAAAGGGGGACATGGAAAGAAACTTCCTACTGTGCAAAATTAAGAATCTTGCTTGGGAAGAAGTCTTACCTGGTGTGGGAAGAGCCCTTGCTGTCGACTCTTGCCAGCGCTGCTGTGTGACACCTGTCCTTTTCCTCTCTCCGAAGGTCCCGGTCCTGCGCTTTTCGCCAATCTGGAGCAACATTTGGAGGAGCTCAGCAGCCTAGTCCTTTCCATAGCTTCCAAGGATTTTTAGGAATGCAGGATTTACAGACCCGCAAAAACCTCTGGAGGAGACGAGCTGTGGATAAAAGCCTCTGGAAATTTCTGTCTTCCTTACATCTTGTTTCTTCTTGGATGGCTTGCATGTCGTTTGGGAAGGGAGCCTCTCYGTTCTTGGAGGATTACATCTAACCAGACACTTGCCATCCTCACTGGAATACTTCTGCTAAGTTTTCCYAGGATGGAGAAATTATGGCACTCAGCAGAAAGATATTTTCTCTTCTCCCAGGACTCTCCCAGAGCGCAGCAGCGCTCTTGTCCAGCAGGTACGTAGATGGTTTTCTCATTCGTTGCCTAATGGGATTTCCTTATGTTTAGGAAGTAAACGATTTTGTTTCCTTACTAGCCTCTGCTAAAGGTAAGACCTTTCTAGCTGTTTGGCACCTTGCTCTGAAGATCGCTTTTCCTCATTAAAAGGAGACAGAGTGTATTTTGAAAGGAGGCTTTGGGCGATGCTGTCATTCTGGTTTCTCGCAGCAGAGCTGTCTGGGTTGATAACTGCATTTCAGGGCAGCTCTGCAAGCCTTGCTGCAGCGGCGCAGTGCCTGCGCCTTGGGGTCCTGCGGGGCAGCGTGCAGAAATTAGAGCCTGGAGATTTCCTCTGACATCTTAGTATCCTCCTGTTTTACGCAGAATTTCATTTAGGGCTCTTTCAGTTAAAAAGAGCATCGGATTGCCTGCGTTATCTTGCAAGACTCTTTTCCGCCGTCGTGGGCGCAGGGTTACGTACCGTGCGGCTTCTCTCTTGGCCTCCCTTCGGTGATAACCTTGAGCTCGAAGGCACGGGAACTAAGGACACGCAACAAACCCTGTGTCTTCCCCTCCTCCCCACACAGGTGACACCTGCTCGTATGTCGAGTCCCGGGAGTCCTCCGTAAACTTAGTCTTTGTAAGTCTAGAAATGAGTGAACCTCCGGCCGCGCGGAGGTAAGTCACGGAGGCGTCACCTCTGGGGTGCGAAGGGCGTTCGCCCACGAGCCGCGGGCTTGGATGGACGCGCGTGAGCTGGTCGATGTGATTGCCTCGGAGGGGGTTTCGCCGGGGAGTTCTGAACGTTTCGCTGCCTGACTTGACCCTTGCATGCGAGGAGGAGGAGGAGGCCGCCCGTATCTGTCGCGCGTTGCTCTTCCTCCTGGATCGCCCCTTGACAGTCATCCAGTTACCCAGTATATTTATAACATGAAGCAGACGTCAGCTGGGTATGAACCTGCTTATCGGACTTTGTCGTGTAATTTCAAAGGAGGTGGTAGGAGGATTTAATCAATTTTTTCTCATTTTAATTTAACAGAATTTCTGCTGAAGAATGGTGTCATTTAGAGGATGATTTATCCTGTAAAAGAAAAAGGGGGTGGCTTTAAATTTTAAAATGAAAATGATTCCTGTTCAATATAGGCACAGATAACTCAGCAGTGGTAGTGATAATTACTGAATTTGCATTTTTATAGTCATTTACAATGAATTAGATGCTCTTATGAAGGTGACAAGTGCTTTTTTTTTCCTTCTCTAATATCAGAACTGGGTGGTTCTGTTCATTTCTGTGGGTGCCAGTTTGCTGAGAAATTCATAATTTCGACAATTTCACTAGTAATATTTTGTGATTAATTTGTTCATGTGCTCTGATGAATGCATTTGATTTGATTTATTTATTTTTATTTTTTTTACAGGATGGGGGGAGTTAGTTCTTTGAGTCTAGCTACCAGTTTTATTCTTTTTTTTTTTTACTATACAAAGAAGAGGTATTAAAGGGAAAGTGCTGGAAATGCATTGCTATACATTTATTCTGCATTCCCATTGGCATTTGTGAGGCATTAAAAGTTTAATTTTCTTGCTTTGTAAGCGAAATTGCATTAAAGGAAGGAAATGTGTGAGGGTTAGAGTGTGTGTGGGGAAAACAAAATCAGTCAACTTATTCCTGAATTTGAATGGGATCTGTATACAGGCCAAATCGACAATGATAGACGAGGACTGAAAATAAAGTACTTTAATTAGTGGCTCTCTAAAGATGTGGAGGAAGAGCATTTTGAGGAGGGTAGCATCTGTAAGATTTGATTTCTTGGAGAGAAATTTGGTCCTGGAGCTGAGACTCTTGGTGCTCTTTGTTTATGCTATGTAACTTTATGAAGAGGTCTACGTTGGTAGGCAGCAGTGTTTATGGCATGCTGTGGTATGGCATATTCAGTGTTTATGCTGAATTATATTCCTGTTTTACCCATTGGACATGTTACAGTCCGGCTCAAATGAGTGGGAACACAGATATTTTTCAGTAGTTCTTCTTTCTGCATTGTGCTTTGCATCTTCGGTACGTTTGAAGGCAACTTTCTCTGATGGTTGAGAGAGGGAAGAAATAGGTTTAGGAAACCTGTATCATGTAATGAATCCTCCAGAGATTATCTCTCTGCCTTTGGTGAAGTTGCAAAGTAATTTTTTTGTTGTTTCAGTCTGCCCGTCAGGAGCAATAACTTTGTGTTGTATATTAGTAGGTAGGTTTTCTTTTCTCCTAGCTTTTTGCCATTCAGCTCACACATGCAATTTAGTAAAATCACATGACAGCTGCTGAGATTCACCTGGTTTCACTAAGCAAAACTCCACTTTTGTTTAGATCTGATGCAAAATGCTGATTTGTGACTCTCGTTTGGTATGTTCCTGTGTGCTGGGCTGTAGAGCAGAGATCATCTGCTCCCATGCTCCTCACTGGGGTTTCCTATATCTTGGAAATCCTGGTGATTCTGGGACCTCAACTGTCTTCTCCATACTCCTGGGTGCCAGACATAACTCAGAGGTAAGACCAGACTCTGCTGGTTTTGTCTCCCGATGACCAGACTGCTTGGAGCCAGTTTGGAGCAGCCCTGACTTCTCTGTGCCCTCAGGATCAGGGAGCTGTGGCTGAATTCTCAGTTAGCGCTTTGCTCAGAGAGTCTTGATTCCTTATCCTATGCATGGAATTGATAAACCACTAAAAATCCAAGGTTTGCTTCTGTTAGAAGTGTTCTGATTTGACTTGGGTCTCAGCTTCTCTTTCAGAGTTTAGGAGGAATATGGAGGGCCTACCCCCAATCAGGGGTAACTGTTTTCTTGCCTTAACCTAAATTAACTTTCAAGGATTAACTTTCAAGTCCGAGCTTTCAAACTACAGTTTAAACAAACATGGCCGATATCTGAAGTCTTTCTTTTTTTGTGGTGAGCTCTTTGATAAAGACATTCCAAGCCAGCTCTGCACTTGTTCCTGTAAGTGTCTGAAAAGGGCCTTTGTCAGCAGTGTATTGCAGCAAAATGAGCTTTATCTTTTGTATTTAAGTAGGAGCTTGGTCCTTCCGCCTTGCAACCAAAGAAAAACCTAAGAGCCCTAAACACCTCCAGAAGATGCAGCACGTATGTGCAAAATTTGTTTGTTGGCCATACCTCAGCTGCCCTTGCCTAGCCTTTCGGGAAYAGCGTCTTTATAATTTGGCATAAGGTTGTTCCCTGAGCTTCCTCTTTTGTTTAGAGAGCCAAAGTAAGCATAATTATTGTTTGCATATGAGTTTGTCTGTGAATCTTCAGTATAAGATAGGGTGTTATCTTCAGTTCTGGAGTTCAGGTGGTGCTCAGGTTTGCCCCATAAAACAGRTGAATTGCAGTTGCTCTGCCCTATTGGTGTGGTTGCTTTGGTGCCTCTCAACTGGCATGTTTGGAGACTGATCAAAACCCATCTTGTCACCAAGGTAATTTTGAGCATCCTCAATGGTGCTAAGGATCTATGTTGGGTTGTTCTCCACTGGCTCTCGGGGAAAGAAGAGGAAAGCTGCAACAYGGTGCTCTCTCCAAGTGAGCTGGGTGCTTGCACATCGCAGCCTTGGTCCAGCTATTGGAGAGGTTATCAGCGTGGTCAGCGCTGGCCTGGGCAGCGCCGCCCTGTCCTGCACCCCTGCATGAGCGGATGAGCCCCTAGATCTTGTATTCTGCATTGCTGTTTGCAAAGATGCTCATTTCTGCCTTTTAAACTCTGGAACTGTACGCAGGGGCTTTCCTACTGCTGAGAATCTGCCTTTATCTGCAGGTAACACAAGCAACAGAGCTTGACAAAGAGTGATGTTTTTGCTGAAAATTTACATCTCTGTTTTTATAGGAGAAGAAAAAGAATTAGTTCAGCTGATGAACCTGTGCTAGGTGTCCTTGCACAGGCACGGACCAGGTTCAAAGAGGGTGTACTGTAAGGGCTTGCATCTTGGTCCGGCTGGGGAACCTGCCAAGTGTGTCTGCACGGTGCTGGTTAGAAGACTAACTCTATCAGCACTTAAAATGCTTGCTGGTAAAATAGCAAAGCCTGTTAGTCAGGATGCAGTGTATGTGGTAAAAATGTCCTTTAGGTGGTAAGGCATATACCACTTCTGTGAAAAAAAGCATCTACACCATCAAAACAGTGATTTTTCTGGCTGGACAGCATTATCACCTGGCGTTTTTGTTTACTGTTCCCTGTCAGCAAACAAAAAAAAGTCTCTGGCAGTGAARTTGTTGTTGGTTTGCTTTGGTTGACAGAGACAACAATCTTGTCCTCTTTGGGCTGGGAACATTTGCAGCAGGGCAAATCCATGGATTTACCGCTTATGTTGTAAACAGATCATGTTTACTCGGGTCCCACGCTATGTTTAGGTATTTTGACTGATGCATGTTACTAATAAAAAAAGAGCTTCAGTCTGGCTGTCCATGGGGGTGAGGTATATGGGTGTGCAAGTGTGTGCATTTCAAAAACACCTAACTGATTTGGGGATTGCGGCAGCCAYATACAAGTYGCAGATGTGCTAAGTCAGTGTTAAYGATGATTACATGAGGGTGAAAAGCAGCATTGGCACATTGCAGAGATGTTCATGGCATGACTAACTGCTTTCGCTCTCACTGCAGAGGAATTTTTTAGTGCCCAGCACCGGCAAACACTAAAATTGCAGGTTTGCAGAAGTTTTCAAATCTATCCCCAGCTGGCAGCAAATAAAGGAATTGCAAGCATTTATTGGTTTAAGGGGGGAAAAACCTCAAAGCTATAAAGTAAATTTGACAATGCAGTTTTGTATGGAGCTTTACTTTCTTTGCAGTTTTGTGAGTGGACTGTATTGATGCTTGACAAAAGAAGAGARTTGAATCTACAGACCCTGGCTCTTGCTTGATAATTTCTGCTTCTAAAATTGCAAGTAATTCTCTGGAATTGGGGCTGAAACTTGTTAAAAATAGATTTGGGTCGTTCTGTCTGTGGGTACTTACCATACCACCTCAGCAGGCCAGGTTTTCGAGGATTGGGGGACAATAGCAAGTGCTTTTAAAGTTTCTTGTCTTGGGTGTCAAAAGTCCRTTTGTCACTTTTAAATTATTTACAGCTGAATCTTGGTATTCACTTTATTCTTCAGGATGCTAGACAGGAAAAGTAGTGATGTCATTTGCTCTTCAGCTTGGCTTTGGTCTTTCTCCTCGYGTCCTTACTGGTTTGGTTGGTGGAGGAGAGCCTGTCTGGAGTGGTGAGTGCAGACGGGCTCATCCCGCCTGCGGTAACGGCAGGACTGCAGTCTGGGGTGCTGATGGGGCTGGGTGGCTTTCAGGCACGAGCTGCTCCTTTCCTCGGTGCTGTGAGTCCTGGGGTTGCCTCTCTGTCCTGCTGGGACTGGGTTGTGTCTCCCGCAGGCTCATGATTGCCTTTGGGTGCTCTGTTTTGTGATGTAGCTGTGCATCTCTTGTGCATGTGGCTAACTTCTGCCAGCAAAGAGCTTGCTTCTGCGCGTTTTCYACCTCCAGTCGCGCCCACCGGGCAGCAGCAAGAGCCAGCCCAAGCAAGGCAAAGCAATTGCAACTCTCTCTGAGCGTTACCCCTCTGGGTGGCAGGCAYTGCCCCACCGCTTGGCGTTTGCAGTCCGTTGCGGGGCTGTGGTCTTCCCCCAGCGCTGCCCACTGCTGCCTCGGCTGCTGCCTGCTGATAAGGAAGGTGGCTCAGGCTTTGCCCTCTCCCTGCCTGGCTTCCAGGAACACTACGGGAAGCGCAAGCTGGAAAGGCGGCTAGCTGGCCCCAGCTGATATCTGCAGCAGTGCTGAGACCCTCAGAGAGATTTCTTTTCACAGCTAGTGCATGTGGGATGGGTGCTTYGTGCTGTCTTGTGCGCACATCTGTAGGAGTGGTGACATTGGGGCTTGCTCCAGCTGGATCTTGGTTAGGATATTCTCCGACTTTGTGCCCTTTTGCAGTATGTGTTTGCACTCTTTGCACTTYCCACTTCTCTAGGATACTTGCTGGCAGCACCTCAGCGTTTAGGACCAGATTTTGTATGCTATTGGGTGGGGTTTGAAGGTCAACAGTGTRTCCTAATCTTCTTGGGGATATGGAAGACCATGTTTCTGGCCTACCAGTAGTGCCCCTTCCTGTGCTGATCATGCTAGTGTGTGTTGAATGGTTCTCTATTGCTTCTGATTGCTGCTAGTACTTTATGTTGATTAAAACATCATAGTAGTTACTTTCAAAGTACAGTTCTTCCTTTTCTTAATAGATGATCTTTGCTTTTGCTATGAGCAAGTGTATCTGTAGTTGCTGAGAGCTGGTGAATTACTATGTTACTCAAAATTTCCTTTTTAAGGAAATAGTGAAGTATCACAAGATACAGTATTGCTAAAAAYCAGCAACCCCAAAGTATCTGGTAAATATTGAATCCCTGACATTAATTTGAGGGGCTCTGCAGAGTAATAGGTATGAACAGACTGTTTTCTTGTGCTCCCATCTGCTGGGCAACATCATGTGAATTGATATTTAGGAACTTACAGTGAAATTTGTCTTATGCCACTGAAATGTAGAAACTCTGAAATTGGCTGGCATCCCAAGGCTGCAAGAGGCCCATGGAGGGGCCTTCCCGTAAAGGTGTCAGCATTTGCACTGTACAAAAGCCCCCTGTACATGAACTAGGCACAATTTGAAGGGTTTATAATTAAAGTCAAATCATCTCCAAACCAGCGTGGTTGTGGATTTCAGGCAGCAAACAAAAGCTGCCACACAGGAACACCTGCCCCATGATCCAGCTGCTGCGTAGGGAGGGCACCGTTGCTGTTGCCAGCAGAAATGTCGAGTTGCATGAGAGATGAGAGACTTCTGGAAATGTTTTCTGAAACTTGCAGCACTGATGACACTCTGATGCATTAGGAAGGAGCACCCACGCAGCGTGGGAGTTCGGGGCTGGATGGAAACCATGGTTGTCTCGTGTTTATTGCAGAAGTGCAAGTGTAACCTCTTGGCATCCGGTGCCAAGTGGGAAGGAGGATGGCTAGATTCACAACGCTGTCGTTGCTCGTGGGCCCTGTGCAGAGCTCCGAGGAAGAATTCTTCATACCCTGCCATTTCACATGGCTGTTTAGGAGGATGCTAACCGGGGTTTGACGGAGGTCGGGAGGAGTCAGACTGGCCAGACGCTGGGATGCGTGGAGCGATTTGCCCTGTGTGTTGCCCCCGGAGCTGGTGGCGTGGTGCTTCGAGGAGCCATGACTCGGACCTGAGGCTGTGGGACTGCCCTCGACTGACACCCTGACGGCCCTGGCGTGCTGACAGTGGGGTGCGAGCCTGCCGCGTCCTGGCAGCAGCTGGGTCTGCCAAATCCTGAGGTGGGGGATGTTTTGGAATCCCTGTTTTTGCTGGCTCTGCTTTTGCAGGAAACGATTGTTGTGCTGTCTCCTTCCCCTTTTACCTTTGCATGGTGAAATCAGTAGGTCGAATTAGAGGCCTGAGGCTCCAGCAGCAAAAAGGAGACCTTATTGTGCGCTCTGCTGGTGCACAGTAAAAATCCCAGCTCTAGAGAGCGTGTTTTTATAGAGGTTGTCTAAGATAAGTCAGGGAAGGAGGCACAGATGCATGCCAGCTCTGCTGTCGCCAGGCAGTGGATCCCGGCACCCCAGGCTCTGCCTTCACTGGGGTGTTTTGCGAGTACAGAATCACTCGTGCAACTGGAATCTGTTTGACTTGCTGATACTCAAAAATGACAACCCCTTGGCAGAGCAGAAAACGCAGCTCTTCTGAGCCCTAATCTGGGGTCTTAATGACAAGCGCATCCTGGGGTGCTGCTGCTCGTCTTCCACCGGCGCTTGCTTCTCCGGGGCTAGCAGCAGGGATGCCAGCAGCTTCCTTAGTGCCCTTCGTCAGTCTGGCATCTGTAACGGGCCCTGTTTATCTCCCGGTTTACTAGGGCCCAGCAAAATGCCRTGTCGGTGAGGTGAGCGAGCGTGTCCCAGAGCGCGTTCAACCGCACTGTGCGCGGTGCTAGCCCAGCTCCCGCCCGCTCCCAAAGCGCCCGCCGCGCGTGGCGGAGGAGCAGAGCTGGGCGCGCGCGCGGGTGCCCTGGGAGCCGTGAGCTCGTCCTCGCCCGCCGGGCCGGGCGCCCCGTGCAGACCGCGTTGGGGCGGGGGTCGTGCTGGCGGGTGCTTGCGTGGGTGCTGCAGGAGGGCGAGACGCAGGGCGAGRTGCAGAATTGCAATTATTTGTCCTTCATACTCGCACGATAGCTTACTTTTCATTAGGATTTTTGCAAGGACAAATTTTCTGATTCGATTGCTGGGCTGTTTTATCAGCTACTAAGCAGTTTTCCATTTATATCAGTATCAGGTGGGTTTTGTTTCACCTTTGGTCTGCTTAAAAATTAAATGACAAGGTACTGGGAAGAGAAGTAATCTCACAGATAAGCATTTTGTTCCTACTCTTCTGTAATTCATGTGGGAGTTAGCTTACTCTGCTTTTGGATGACTAAGGAGGAAATTCTTTTTTGGTTAGGATAATGCTGAGAATTCACTGGAATTCTTTTTATCATAGGTTTATCATTTCCTCTCCTTAGAATTCGTAACTTTCACAGTTACTAAACAGAAAAAAAATAATGGTGACTGTATGTTATGGAATTTGTCTCCCGTGGAAAAGATGCAGAATATTTAAATGACTCTTTTAGATTTACCATGTTTTGCATGGGGAATTAATTCCGTATCTGGGTATTTTTAATAACTAAGCAAGCTGGGAAAGAATCATGAATATTCGAGTAGTTGCCATCTTTCAGATTTTTTTTTTTCAAATTTAATTAATGCTCTTATCATCTCTTCAGTATAGGTGAGAGTAAGTCTGCTCATCTTACCGATAGGGAGGAGGTTTTGATTTATCACAGGTCTCCAAGAGATGGCAGGGTCAAAGTCAAGTTTATGTCTAAGGAGTTTCTGGTTCATCTTGTTAATCTCCGTGCCTCCTCTTTTTGTGGAGAGGATCTGGATGTGTGTGTCTCGAGAATGTAAATGGAGTTTGGACATACCAGCACCTCTGAGACACCCGGCCTTTTGGCTAAACATCTTTATTCTAACAGTATTTGCCTCCCAGTGGTGCTTCTGTGATTCCGATATTAGTACTTCTGCAGAGGTTTGACAGTGCTTCTCAAAAAGCTTGATGCTGAAAAGCGCTGTTTACTTGTGAAAATGGTATCATATTTTGGACATTTATTATTCATCTCTTGTGCTAAATCTGACATTATATCATAAAAGTCCTTTTAGATTTCAGAGCTTTGAGCAAAAGCTGTGTCTTTCCCTGGCTTCCTGTGGCAGTACTGGGAAGTGTCTTTCCTTTTGTATCTCTGCAGTTCCCTTTTATGAATTGTGAGTGATTATATGAAAGTATAAAAGAGTGCAGAGAAGCTGGTTTGATGTTTGTTAAAGGCTTTGATAAAAGATGCAACACAGACTTGGTATCTTGTCCTATTTTTAACATCTTAAGAGCACAAAGCACTCAGATCCAATATTTATGTAAAGGGGAAAAGTAGTAACTGTCCTTTATTATTATTATTATTATTATTACTATTACCAGGGGAAGTAAAGTAGAAGAGTCTCTCCCTTTGGTATCCCAGTAGAATGTCGCTTTCTACCCTGAAAGTGTCTGGGTATGGTAAAGCTGGCCCTGCGGAGTTAACTAGGTGGATCACGTTGGCAGAGACCAGTTGTGGTTTTGGAAGCTTGTTGGTCATCGGCTTGTGCGCCCGAACTTCTGGTTGAGGCTGTCTTTTGGCAGCGCCGTGCTCCAGACGGCGGCCGACGCGAAAAGCAGGAGTCAGCTAAGTGGGGCAGCGGAGAATTCTCCGTGTATCCTATTACTCAGCATTCTCCGGCAGATGGTCACTGCGCTCAATTATGTGTGTGTTTTTTCAGTACGGCGAGGCATGTGTTTCCGACAATTGATCTATCCCCAGAGAACCAGAAAAATAAAACATTTGAAAGMGTTGGAAGCTTCTCTCGTTTCTGTAAAAGTCAGATTACAGTAAAGGCAGCTCTGTAATAAGTAGCTTTGCTTGCTCTGTAGGAGATGAGAGGCTGTGTGCAGACTGGGTAATTTGGGATTTACTGATGAAAGCTCTTGTCATTATTTCCAACCTCCTCCATGTTTCAGCGTTCCCTTTAATCTCCTCTATCAGTGTTGCATGCTTGTGGTGTGCCTGTACACTCATGCATATTCATGCACTGAGCTGTGATTCAGGAATGGACATATGTGATTCAGGAATGGACATACGAGCACGTGCATAAAAATAAGGTGCTCACCTGTGTGCGTGCGTCCGTGCGCATACACGGATAGAAATACGTACGAGGAGAAGGGGGTAAGGCATGCACACGTTAGAGTGGCACGGTTATTTGGATGACTGGATTATTCATCTGTCCAAGGGCCTTCACTTTGGATATTGAGGATCCTGATGGCGACAGCACTCAACTCGAGTTTGATACCCACTTGKGGTGCTTGATCACGGCAAGTCATCCTATTGCCTGACACAGAATAGGAAGGCATCGTAGCTTTGGCCACGTCATCTATTTTGGCGGGACAAAAGGTCTCAAAACACCCCGTGTCCTGTTTTTCCCCCTGAGAGCCCCAGCACAGAGCAATGTTGCTGGGACTCCCACCTCATGGTGATGGCAGTGCTGGAAGACCTCCTCTTCGTCTGAGGAGCAGAGCTGAGTAGCTGTTGGTGTTCTTGACTTGTTTGGCAGCAGCATTCATCAGAAGGGTTAGTAACAAATCAGGTGCCAATTTGAAGTAGCTACACATCGGCAGGGATGTCTCAGTCTTTCACCCATCTGAGACAAGTAAGCCAAATTCCACTCAGTTCCTCATGAGGGAATTTTTGTGTGAAACCATAAAAATGCAGGGAATTATCAGCCTCAGGAGACACTGAGAACTGCATTCGCTTGGGTGTTCCTGGCAAAGCAGACTCCTCAAAGCCGAATGCCAAGCATCTGCAGGATAAAAAGCTCTGTCTAGGTGTGAAAGCATTCACAGCAAACCTGGGCGGTGGTACTCTGTCCTCATGTTGTGTTTGCAGTTAAATCCYGAGTATGTGGCAGCAGTGGTTGAGTCCCCAGTTACAGCACAAATGCAGGGCTTGACTGTTTAACTGTACTCACGCATAACTGTATAGGATGAATAAATAGTTGAAATCACCGTATCTAAAGTGCAGTATAACTTTTTTTTGGTAAGATGGTGTACACCATATGTGCAAAGGTGCTGTAATGCTGTGCAGTGTAACTTGTTAAACTTGACTAACTTTAAGTAGGTATGTGACAGCAAATGGAAACRTCTTTTCAACTTCTGGCAAGTTATCCAGTTAGCCCCAAAAGTCTGGGCATCCTTGGTTACTCTGTTAGATATTTGAAGACTTGGTTCTACCAATGGAATGGACACTGCTAAATTGAAAACACCGTTACTAAATCCAAGAAAAAAGGGATAGTTCAGGCCAGTACTTGTGTAAGTTGAATTTAAATCTGTGCTACAGGTGATGTCTCATGGGTTAACTGTACAAGCTTGGACTTTTGGAGACRTTCACGCCTTTGTTTGCTGTAAAGCAGTTCAGGTGCATACAYTGCATTTTCAGAAGCAGTTTAGGCGTTTCACTGGGAGCTGAAGAGGAGTGATCTCCGAAGGACTTGAGGGTTTCTGAAAACATGGCTGGAGCCACTTATGCCCAGTAGGATTGAGCAGAGCTGTGCCAAAGCATCTGATGAAACATGGGCCGTGGCGTGCAGGTGCTGTGGTTCCTCATCTTTGCAAGGGAGCAAGTGTGTTGCTGCACTTCATGGACACGTTGTATGGACAGAACAGAACCAGGTGGTCGGGATCAGCAGGCTGTGAGAGGGGAGGGAAGAGGAGAGCCTCTTGAGAGTGCTGGCTCCTGCAGGGGGAGAGAGCCGTTAAAGGCAAATATAATACTAGAGTGAGGCATTTTTCTGCCTTTTTTTTTTTTTTTTCCTCACCTCTTGCAGCACAGCCTGTTTCTTCAGACGAAACTGTGATCCACCGAAACCCAGCACTTTCCCTCCACCCCACGGTCACAAGTGTTGCTTAGGAGCTGCTTTCTTCAAAATGAATTTGGAGACTCGCACGTTTTTTGGGTAGACAGGCACTACTGTGTCGCCGCACTAAAGCGAGGCGTGGAAGGCTACGGCCAGAGGCGCTCCCCAGCAGGAGTAACGTTGACAAAGACGAAAGGCAACCCAAAACAACAGCAGACGAAAGGTCTGTTAAGCGTCAGGGTCTCCTCTCCCTCGTTTTCAGGCTGTTCTGTAATCAGCTGTCATTTCGGGATCTTGGCATATTGGACTTCAGCAAGTACAGATTGAAAATTAAACAAACAGTCCCTGTTGTATAAATATTTAGTTCACACTGTTTAGGAACTGCTCAGAGCAGGAGACAAAATAAATTTCAAGTTCATGACTGCCTGAAAAAGCTGTGGGAGGATGGCACTGGTCAGCTGGCATGATCAGCACATAGGTTCTGGATATCTCTTCCTCTGTGAAGTCCCTCCTTCTTTCGCCCCCCCCCCCCCGGGAAAGGATATATTTAAATATCATTTGGAGAAAAATAAGATTGCACTCTGATTTAGTATTTACATATGTTGCTTGTCCAAAACCGTACCAGTGGAAAGAACAAGAATAATTCTGATTTTTTCTACCGCTGTTGCAAGTCATGGGCTAATTAAACCAGCCCTGAGAGTCACTGACAGCAGGACTTGCCTCAGGACGGTTATAATTTCTTTAGTGGGTAACTGCATTTCCTTTATTTTCATAGTAATGGGCAGACGAGGCTGAAGCAACCTCAAGGACTGYGTCCTGGCTTTTGGAAGCGGCGTTTCTCCGGTTGTCTGAGTGTCCAGACGTGCAAGCCGGCGCCTGGGAGGAAGCGGCGTGCYGGCGGCATTGCTGCCTCGCCACGCTGCCCTGCGTTCGCGCGGGATCCGAGGCCGCCGGGTTCCTGCCGTGGGGCTTTCAGCCCTTTGGTTGTTGGGCTCGGTGGTTTGGATGTGCAGGGAAACTGGCAGAAGTACCAGCGAGGTTAATGGGGCTTTGCTGTCTGATTGTGCAGCACCGAGGAGTCAGATCGGGGCTCAGATCTCCTTCGGCTCAGCTGGTCGAGCTCCGTGTCCCAGAGGACCAGCGGCACGTTACAGTACTCGTCTTGGGTGTAGAGGAAAATAATTATTCTTGGTYTCTGCATTTTTTCTTTGCAAATTTGGACTAGTCATCCCTGCACACCTGCATGGAAGTCACAGATGTGGTTGTGGCGCATTRGGACGTATCTAAGTGTGCTTTTATCTAGCTCTGTTGATACCAGGACAGGGACTTGTGCACAGGCTGGCTGCTGACTTCATGGCTGGGGTCCCCGGCAGGGTTCGTGGAGGCTGCACTAGATCTTGGGCTGCCACATTGTTACTGCTCTTGCAAAAACCTTGATAATGACATGGACCTATCCCAGTCAGCCCTTCTTTGCCTCTTAAATATGAAGATAATATCCTTTTTTTTACCTTGCAAGGCTCTTGCGAGAGTGGAAAAGAATGAAACATGGTGATAAGAAACCATATCGGTAGCTGAGACGGGCAGATACACACACATGCTTCAAATGAGTAGGGAACTTCATCATGCTCAAGTCTGGGATTGTTGATTAAAAAGAAATAGGTTGATCGCTGATTATTTTCTTTTACTCCTCCCTTTTTTTTCTAAAACAATAGTTTTTTTTTCCTTTGTTTTTTCTTTCTCCTTTTTTGCTCGATGTCTGCAGAGCTGCTTCATTCCAGAGAACCTTTGCCAACATGTTGCCCCCATCAATCACGCCTGCGTGCTAGCCAGCTCGAGGTCCTGCGCTCTGGGCCTGAAAAGACTTTTCTCAATGATGAAGAACACTATCATGTCGCTAGGGGGGAAATAAGTAAATAATTAAATGAAGATTCTGAGTGTGTGGGGGCACAGGAGTTGCTTTGGGGAGCAAAGCACTTGGCTGTCAAGCCAAGCTACTCCACCAGCTAATACCTGACCTTTAAAGGAAGGTGAGAAGTCCTTAAATATACTCGCACGGTTGTACCGTATGTTGAGAGAACCGAATTATTAATCGAACCTTTTTGCTATCAGCGTTTAGCCTGAAGCATTTGATTAATCTTAACTTTCAAAATTAAAAAAACAAAAACAAAAAAACAAAAAAGCCTTGATAATTTGAGAGRGGAGGAGAATGAGTATAACCAAATATTTTGCGTGCCCTATGAGACATTTCGTGGTTGCTTGCACCATCCCTACCCCTAGCTCTGGCAACCTGTGGCTTTCTGGACTATTGAACATTGGGGTACTATTCAGCTGAACAGTGAACTGTGCCCGGTTGCTCAGCATGCAGTGTGTGTCCTGATGTTCAATTGCTTTGAGTGGAAGATTAATGGATAGTGGCAGCAGAGCAAATGTGGTGGAAGGGCTAGTGAGAAAAAGCTGAATTCCTTGGTTGCCAGCTCRTTGAAACCACTTTTTGGGTCTGAGAGAAAATATTCATGTTTAAGTTGGATGCAGAGGCAGGCTTGATGGTTTTTCTCTTTCAATAACTTCTTTTAAAGCTCTTCCTAATTTAAAAGGGGGGAGAGGTTAAATTGTTAATGTTTTAYCTCCTAAGCTAAAGAATTTCAAAACCTTTTGCAAATCTTTGCTGAAGCATTAAATGTAGAAAATAGCCAGACATTTTTTCTCATCTCTGAGAAACTTCATCTTTGATAGACAGCACCTCTGTTCATGAGAAGTGCTAAAACTGCAGAAGTGGAGAAAGAGGTTGATTTATAAAGATGATAATATTCTCAAATGATGTCTGGCCAGAAAGCTTTTATTTATTTATTTATTTAWTTATTTATTATATTCTTTGGCAAAGCCTTTTCAGATTTCTGCATTTCTTTTTGCTGCTGAAGCAACAATATCTGCTGAGGGTGAATGCCGACACTTAGCTGTGAGATGCTTGAGCGCTGGCTGCAAGGCTGGAAGGCCAAGGACCTGATTGCTGGGACCACAATTCCTGCAGCATTCTGGAAGCGGGAGACATGACCGGAGACGAAGTTTCAGATGTTTCTCTTTGCAAAAGCTGTAGTTAAGACTAAAGCCTCCCATTAGTTTTATGACACAGTTGCGCGCTGAACCTCTCCATTCACTTTGGGTATTTGTCCTGATTTTGTACCAAATCTCCTTCTAGCTACTTGAACTGATCTGCAGACAACCAGAAAGAATAAAGTATTATAACTTTGGCTTAAGGCAGCTGTCCAAGGGATATATTGGGATACACTTGGCCTTTGAAAAGAGGGACTTCAGTCTCCAGTCCTGTCAGTCCCTCTGGCTCCTGGAAGTTTTCCTTCCAAATGGTTACTTTAAACCTCAGAGAAGAAGTTTGTGTTTTTCTCAGCTATGATTAATACCGTTTTTACGCTTCATTGCAAAATGCCACACAATAAATGAGACCAGCAGGGCGGTGTTTTACAGAGGAAAAAAAAGCATCAAACAAATGCTTTCTGTCACTGTTTTAGAACAGTAAAATGTGTGTGTGTGTGTGTGTGTGTGCTACAAAATCTCTTAAACTGTGGGGTTTTAGAAGAAGGGAAGGAAGAGGCTTGAACCTCATCTATGGAAAGAATGTCAGAAATAATTGAACAATTGAATAATTATAGTGTTTTTGCATCAGGGTCAGTGAAAACTAAGTTAAGATGCGGAAYTGCAATGTAATGCATCCTTGAAATTAAGAATAATACAATATATTTCATTTTTGGTAGTTTAAGCTGGATGTTTTGCCCAGATCAGCGTGCCATTCATACTTTCCTACCAGTTACGGATACAGCTTAGAAAACTAGTGGGTGCATGTGTGTTTTTGTGTGATTATGTGTGTGAGAGATGTGTGATATGCAGATGAGCACAGCCTTTGGTCAGTGTTGGCAGGCTCCTCCGAGCTCCTGGAGGAGCCCGGGTCTGCAGCTGCACTTTGTGGCCTGGGCTTCTCCCTATTGGGGGAAAAAAAAATAATAAAAAAAAAGGAGAGCGAGTGATCCCCGCGATTCCTGTGTGCAGGAAGCTTTGCCGTGTGAAGGCAGCGCGTCCGACAGCTTGTGTTCACTCTGGTGCTTCTCAATCACGGAAAAAACAGCAGCAAATTGACTTACGCAAACGTCGACGATTACCTCCCGTTGGCTTGTCCCTCCCAGGCATCGTCCTTCTGATCAGAAAGTCCCTGGAGGCACAGAGYGTGTTTTGTGCAACGTTTGTATCCTGTATTCCCGTACGTGGAGGCCGAGAGGCATGCAGAGATTATCTGCAGCGCCCTGCCCTTCCCCGTCCATCCCAGGAATGCTGCTGGGACAGGGTTGTCCTTCGCTGCGTTCGTTCAGCACTGCTGGACTGATCTACGTAGCCAAATCGCTCTCAAGCGGGCACGATGTTGAGAGCCCAAATGTTTTCAGTGCAAGAAGCAGATTCCTTCTTTTAACTGGAAATGATTTGAGGTTGCGCCTGCAGCTTGAGCCTCCAGCTAACTCAGCTGACTGTTGCTTTCCTTCCCTGGCACGGCCCCTTGGCACCCGTGTACCTACCTACCAGGCAGCTTGCAGGCTTGAGTCACTTTGCCACAGGAATCTGAGGCTCATTATCAAAATAAAATGAGGCTAATTACAGCTTTGAAATACTCTGTTTCAGACTCAGTGGAGCTGCAGCATAAGGTGCCGGTACCATAATACCCATGAGCTTCCTTGGAAAACTCTGTCTTTGCAACAGGCCCCGGGGAAAAGAAGCTGGGAGGCTGCGTTCGCTGCTGCATGTGTGATGTCCACAGCTTGGTGACACCTCGGAGGATGCGCGTGCGTGTGGGAGACGCTTCCCTAAATCCCACTGGAGGTCACGGAGGTTGTCACGGGGGCAGTCTTCCTGGGGAGAGGTGACGGTGACAAGCGTTGGCTGGCAAACTGCACTGTGGCTTTGGACGTGTTCCTTGCACGTGGAAAATAAAAGTAAACTAGCCCTAGGACAACACGTGACTTGGTTCCCTCTCATGATCTCTAGCATTTAAATAGTAGCCTTTGTTTGCTGTCCTGGATGCATTTTTGAGGGTTTTTTTTCCTTCTCCAAGGCACATGTTTTTCTTACCATTTTGGGTATCTGATAAGTGGTGGGGATGACAGGAATGAAATCATAGTTACTAGTGAACGCTACCACTGTCCACAAAGTCGACCCATCAGCATGTTCAGCCCTCATGCTAGTGACATGGGTGTTTTTGCATTAAAAATAGACCACAGACAATGCCACTTCCCGAGGCCTGTGATTTATCATTTAATAACAAGTGGTTACTCATTTCCTTTGGAAAACTTTCTGGAAGTGTTATTTTGCTTTCTCCTCTTGCTTCCTTTATTTTAGTTTAATATCCTTAAAGTACAACATTCCCTTCACAGCCATTGCTCTTTAAATGAAGTGTTCCATTTTCAGGTGGAAATTGTATTTATGATTTAAAAATCGTGGAAGAGCATCATTAACCCTTTTTGGATCTGAGCTTTTGTTTTTAAGCTCCTGGAGCACTTTGTAAGCTCCTTCAGCCAAGCGAAATCTCAATGAAGAGACAACAGATCGGTGAAAAGGAATGTAAGAGAGGGCAAAACTTGAAGAAAAACTGTGGTTTTAGTCATTAATGTAGATTTGATTATCTGCATGATCTGTCCAGGATTTTTAAGAAGACTTCAAATAACAGTTTTTCCTCATATCCTTTGAGTTACTAGCTCTTAACCATGATATCTCCTGGTGCAGTGTGTTCTCCTGAGGGTTGGAGGGCTCGCAGAGCTGCCAGGAAAATTCATACCAATTTTGATATAGGTTGTGACTTTACCTTAAAAAAAAAAAAAAAGTGCTGAAAGCTGTTGAGTAGTTCTTGAGGAAATCTTGGCAGCCTGATAAGTAAACTAGGGAGATATACTGAAAATAAAACCATCACAGAGTGGGTACTTWAAAAGCTTTATGTTTAAAAAAAAAGTCCAACCCCCCAATACTTTACTGTCAGACCAGGAAGGCCTTTTCGGGGTTGGATATAGTTTCCTTAGTGAATTGGATGGTAGACTGCAACAAAAGATACAGAAGATAGACTATGACCAGAGACACTCTAGGTGCTTTAGGTGACAGTATTCTCTTTTAAGATCGTCTTAATGAGCTGCCGAGGTGCTTTGAAGACAAGATTCAATAAAGACAAGTGTAAAATAGAGCACTTAGAAATCAGATGTACGTATCCAAAGTGAAGAATAACTAGTTAACTGCAGAAAAGGGGTATGGGAGCTACAGTGAATCAAAAATGATCATGAATCAATAGGTTATGCTGCTACAAGGAAGGCAGAGCTTGAATAGCCCCCAGGAACAGAGAAGAAAATAGTTCAATCTCAGTTGTCTTATGAAGTCTCGATCGGATACAGCATCTGGTGTTAGCGTCTGCACTCTTAACGTGAAAGCAGGCAGCTCAGGAAGAAGCTGTCTGCATTTGGGAAACTTCACTTATGGGAGATAGCCGGAAGATTTGCGTATGCTAGACCTAGAAAAAAGGCAAGTGTTAGGCCATGGTTTGATAAGATGACGTCCTCAGCAGTAATTCTGGAGCCAAATATTTCTACTCTCCTTAGGTTCCTTGTGCTGCAGTTCATCATTGGGTCTATTCGTATGTCCACCTTGTGTGTTGGGACAAAGAACCGATATTATTATAGGAAAATAAACCTAAAAACATACCAAAAATTATTTCATACTGAGCTACACAGTTTTGCCTGACAGCTGATGGCATGCAGGAGGAAAGAAAGAGGGCAGGGAAAGAAGAGATGGTTGAACCTTTTTCTGAATTGAAGCTTGAAGGGAGTATAGTAGATTTGAGATGTGCAGGAAGGTAGTATAAAGATTGCAACCCTTAGATTCTCTCCATTTCTGTTGGAGGACAGAACTATAAGAAAATCACATATTAGGAAGTTATTTTTGAGACAGTCTTTCCCACTACATCGTCTTGGTTGGGCCTCATAGCAGTGGGATAGGCTGATATTTCTCAAAGTATAGGTTCCAGCTTCTGGAAGTGGTGGTGGGGGAAGTGAATGCTTCTGGAGCATGCCCAAAAAGTATTAGAAAATGTTTTGTTAGCAGCACAGCAGTTCTTCCTGGATGGTAGGACGAATGGTCTTGTAGTTGTGAATTGCAGCTGAGTCTTACTTCCTTCTTGGCAGGAACTGAGCTGCTGTTGCCTTGGAGAATGGCGTGAAGACAAATAAGCCAAAAGGGGGTCCAGGCTAGATAACTGTTGGAAGTCCCTTCTGGCCCAGAGTTTCTGCAGCCCTTGCGCCCAGATTCTGGTATGCTCCTGGCTTCTGCCCGTGTGGGTCTTGCTGAAGCTGGGTGTCTGAACACGCAGGGTTGTCTAGTCATTCTGAGTCTGGATTTCCAACATACTGCGTTGCACTTGCTTTTTTGACTGTTGGGAGTAGTTTAGTTGGCCACAAATTGGTCAGTCTGTACTGTGGTGCAAGCTTATGATTTTCCTCCTCCATGAATCTTAAACCAAAAACCGCTCCAACTGCCCTCTGCAGTGAGATTATTTGGCTAGTGCTTGCTCTCTGCTGCGGCTGGTGGGAATGCTCTCAAGCCATGCAAGCCTAGAGGATTCAAGTTGCTGCTTACATCTTATGCTTATGATTAAATGCCTAGTTTATTCTGCTTTACCAGCTGTATCCCTGAGGGGAAAGAAGAAAAGATACTCTGATACAGGTTGGTTGGTAATATAAAAACATAGCATCAAAGCTAAAACAGTGTGTGCTGAGTTTTAAAATCACAAGAGGATATAAAACTACCTTGATGAGGAAGGTTACAGCTAGGCAGACCTACTGGATATGCTTGATCTTTTTGGTAGGCTGCAGATCTTTCCCCATGGTTTGTTAAGGTTCCCTTGCTTTGCAGTGCTCCTGTGTGGAGTTGAGCACAGCGTCTGTGCCAGATGTCTGCGAGGATACGGATGTGATCCTTGCTATCAACTTCTGGGTTTCAGTACTAGCTTTAGTTGATACTAATATTCCTTTTTTTGAAAAAAGAGCTTGATTGTGCCACGCTGGCAAGGAAGCACTCAATCTGATTTATGTTGTTCTAGGTTGCTTTAAAAATAAAAGAAGGTAATTTATCTTAAAAAGGTTATAGTAAAGATGAAGAAGAAGAACATAAACTTGCTATTCATAGCCTCTTCAGTGTTAACAGTCTGGGGCTTAAAATGCAAATGCAGTCGTAAAGCCATACTGTAGAGTAGTAGGCAACTGGAAAAGACTTTGGACAGATCGCAGGAAACACGCTGTGTAAAGAAAACCAGAGAAGTTTGAGTGTGAAGCTTGAAGCAATGAGTTACCATATGGGAGGTGGACAGGGTTACAGCGTGTGCAAGTTTTGTCATATGTGAATGTGATCTAAGGAGGAAAGACTTTGGCCATCAGAACAACTGAAGGCTCCTCAGGCAGTTCCTACATGCTGCCTCATATTAAAGGAAATCACCATCAAATGCATTTTGCCTGGAAAATGAGCTTGTGACAGCGCTAAGATGGCATGATTTTTAGCTCACAGAGTTTGAGAGCTCTATAGATGTGGTCAGTCAAGTTGAGGCTGTGTGAGTAAGAGGAGTGGCATCATAGGAACTTCCCTTTGGGCAGAAGACCCAGCTTGTACAAAGTCTAGAAGGTTATTCGAGCAATGCTGAAAGTCTTTATTTCTCAAATGCTTGCTAAGGGCATGGAGAATCTCAAGAATTTGAGGGGGTTTTTGTTGGTCTTTTTTTTTTTAAGAGTTACAGAATTTCAACAGGGTTTGTCCTTTGCTTCCTTTAATGCTTTTGAAGAATCCAAATCTCCGTGTAACATAAGCCAATTGATGTGTACGTARGGAAAGTGTAACTTCTCTGAAGTTCTGATTAGCTCTGTGCAGCTTGTACTCTGCAGCCTGGAAGGCGGGAATGCGGCCACTTGTCCTGGCATCTGTTGTTCTTGTAAGGGATGGATTCCCGATGGCTTGGTCTTGGTATTTACAACTGTATGCACTCTGGGAACATTTACTATGGTTACTTAAAAGTTTGTGCTTTTAAAACGTGCAGAAGAATGTGTTTGGATTTGCTGTGTCTGTTCCTAAGTTCAGCTCCATTTGCTTCCTCTTGACCRCTTGCTTCTCCAGGCCCCCTATGAATTTCGGGTTAGGATTATCTTTGGCTCATTTTTTTCCATGTTTTACCTTCCTCATTCTGTCACTTCCAAAAATTGTTAGTGATAGCTAAGGAAAATAAGCTYTCTTTTTAAAGTAGACATCAGAAACCTGTGCTTATTTCTGCAGAAACCCTGAGTTTACATCAGTGACTGAAAAGCGCCTGTCCCCGGTGAAGTAGTGGCTTGCTGCTTGGGTGCAGGAGAGTGCGCTTGCCTTGCTGTGAGTTTGCAGCACTGCTGCGGGCAGTGTATATCCCATYGGTCGCTCCTTCTTGCACAGGCATGACGTCTGTTAGCCTCACGCTTGCCCTGCATTTTCAAGGTGTTTCTCTGCACAGCAGCGTGTGTCATGCATAAAAATGGGACTGACAGGAGCTTCCAGGTTGGGTTAGGTCGACGTCTCTGCGCAACTTTTCCATCTAGCACGGGAAGAAGAAACTCCTTTTGCAGCGAGACGGCGACAGAGTCCGTATGCTAGCAGTGCTTGCYGCTTTCAGGCAGCGAGGAAGTCCCCGCCAGGCCCTCGAGGCAGGGTTGCTCAGCAGCACAGGCAATGGTGAACTTTCTACCCTGTGGGTGRGGACTGTGCAGCTCTAAGGGTCAGGAAATTTGGTCAAGGTTAAGGCTTTGATGCCTCCCCAGCCCGAAGTGTGCAGGGCAGGCTCGGCGCTCCAGTGCCCGTCCTGCTGGGCCGGCAGCTCGGGCGCCGGGGAAGGTTGCGTGTACGATGGCCTGCTTGCTCTGTGCCTGATCTTTCTCTGCCTATAGCAGTGTTTTGGCGGATGGTCCTCCGTCAGCTACTCACACTGAGATCTTACTTGGGAACCTCTCTGGAGGATGGGGTCGTTATGTCCTTGGCACACCTATATGTTTGCATTAATTAGTTTATTGGGGTTGTCCGAGAGGTTGTGGCCAGTTAAATCTCTGGCTGCATACTGCCCTTTTACCTGGCTCTTACAGGTGTCAGGGTTACAGCTAGCTGCTGGTGCATCTTGCCTTATCTCTGATACTCCCCATGTTTTGGCTCCCTTCTGCTGTGGATTTTCATCTCATAATCATTTTTAAAATGTTGATCTCAAGACCTACATGCTTCAGCGAGGTTCTCACCTATGTGTGTGCTCTTCCACTCTCTGTTTGGGCTTGATCAAAAGCCACTTGAACCCATGTGGAAAGGTTGGCTCATGCTTGGTTCAGATAAAGCCCCAGGTCTACATCATTCTTTCCAACCATGTTCACCAGAAATTCTCCATTCCTTTTAACATACACCCCCCCCCCAGATATTAGATGGAGTAACTTTTACAGGGAAAGAAGTCATGCAGGCTGCAGGAGCAGCGCTGGAAATTTAGGTTTGTGATCACCTGAGGAGGTATCTGGGGGACTAGTCACTAATGAGGGTTTTCTTCTCTTAATCTCCCTGTGCTTATGTTGCAGAAGGAGAAGATCTAACATTTGCTGCCTCTGAGCCCCASACTGACAGCAAATTTTGTAATCGGCATGTGAGTGTTGAGAAACCACATCTGCTTGGAGTAGCAGGTAGCCATGACCTAAGAGCCCCTGGAGCTTAATGACTCCTTTGCAGCAAGAGTTCGTAGCCCTGGCTCAGCCTTGTTCTCATAGGCCCAAGTCCAAAGAAATTGGAGACTCCCATTGACTTCAATGGGCTCTGAATCAGACCTTTATTAAGCAACTAGTAAGAACTGTCTCTTTATACTTGCAAATAAGTGTTGCTCAACACCAGAAGCCAGCTGTCCTACTGTGGCTTGTAGGCTGCAGACCAGACAGTGGAGAAAGTTGCTAGTGAAAGCAGGCTTTTATGTTTTGATATGGGCAAAAGAGGGGATCTTGTGTTAAGTGATAAAAGGTTTACTTTGCTAGCGTGGAAGTGAAATGAGTTGGTTATTGTCCGAGCCAAGTTTTTTAAACCTATATCAACAGGTAGCAGGTATGATTCCAGCRCTGTCATTTGTAGCTTTAGCAATGTGCAGTATTGCTAGCTATATCAGCCAAGCTGGTGAGGCCTGGCACTTGATTTTATAGCGTTTTGTTAGTTTCTAGCATTTGAACACTGTTTCATCTGTTCCAAGCCTGAGGGGCTGTTCTAGCCTTCGTGGGAAGGAAACCTGCTTACCTGGACAAGGGAAGGGGGGAACAGGACATACCAGAGCAGTGTTTTCTGCRCAGAACAGCCACTGCAGCTGCGCCTCCTTGACCCTCTCTGCCTCGGAAGGCCGGTCGCTGTGTGTCTGGAGTGACTTCCCCTTAGCCACTACCTGTCTCACCTCATCTCGCCTCTATCGATCTTAAAGGAGTTAAGAGAGAGAGAGATTTGGAGAAATAACAGTGGCAATAGGAGTGTGAATGAGCACAGGACCCTTAATAATCAGGAAACGCCAATATAAGGGCACACGGAGGTGCCGATGGAAGGAGGAGGTGGAAAATTGAGGGGTGCCCCTGACCCAGAATCAGCCCTGATGGCTGTACCTTCAGAGCAATCGAGTTTGAGAGAGAGGCAAAATGGAAAGATTGCATTTCTTAACCAATTTGTGCCCTCAGACTTCTTGTTTTGGTGCTCAGTTCGTCAGCCAGCTCCCTGAGCATCCCATTCTGTTTTGCAGTTACTGCAGTCCGAGCTGTCCAAATGGGTTTATCCAGACTCAGGCTTTGGTACACAAAAGGCACCTTTCCTTTAGAAAATGCGTATTTCTGCTTCTCTCTCCCACTGCAGCCAACTGGGGCTTCTTTTTCTTCTGCCAGGCTTTAAGAAAGTCAGTGCTGTAACGCTGCAGAAGACATCTTTTTCCTCTACCTTTCTGTGCTGGATCTCTGCCACTTCACTGCCTCCTAGTCAATAAGGGSCTTCTGATGTTGTCCTGTGCTTTGTATCATCTCATCTGAGCAGAGGAGGAAGCATGGTAGGTACTCATGGGGTGAACAGTCACCTCCAAATTAGGGGAGTGACATCCACCCCAGCATGGGGTGGTAAAGCTGYGGACCCAAAGGCCAGACAAAGTGCCAGACATCCAGGAAAAGTCATATCATGCACTAGTTAGTACAGGGGACAGCGGTTTGTGCAGGACTTCCAGGTACCTGCCTGGTACCCACCAAATAATGTTTAATTTTTTTGTTCTTCTGTCACTATGTTTGTATGAGGGCCACTGCTCCTGCACTGCAGGTGGAGCAGGTGAATACCCAATTGGGTTTGTTCCAAAGTGGATAATCAATCTTCTGGTCAGTTCTCCTTTAAAAGTTTCTCTCTGGTGGATTCAGAGCCTTGCCTGCGCAGTATCTGCTGTGGGAAAGTCCAGTTGTTTCTTCCCTCAAGGTCCTTAATTCTGCTCCAAGCTTGTATCAGCCAGGCACTCAGTGTTGTTTTAAAGTGCTTCTTGGGAGGAGTGTGATCTGGATGCACCAAGGCTTAGGTGGGATCCAGAGAAGCTACCTTTTTATCTGGAGTGGGGGAGAAAAGCAGTGCTGCGAATAAGTGGATAAATTTCCAGGAGATTTGTCCTGGCTTGCCTGGCTTCGAGCGAGGAGGAGGAACGCTGCCAACGAGATGCCTCACTGCACTCGAGGTGGAGAGAACATGCTGGCAGGTGAGGCTGAAGAAGGCGGGAGGGGATGTTGATTTACAAACATTGCTACCTGGCGTCATTTTGAAAGGTTCACAGGAGCACCTGACGCAAGTGCGGATGAGTAACAGGATGTCACCCAAAATCAAAGAGCCGGACAGATGGTTGCGCTGAGGGAGCTTATGAGTTTATGGCTACTGCTGCTTTGTTTTCCACCTGCTTATCTCCTTTGCGAGAGAAGGCGGGCRTTGGCGAGGGGCTCTGCTCGCTCAGAGCGAGGTAAGAGCGCCGCAAAAGCAGCGGGTGCGAAGCTGCATCAGTCTTTGTAGCCACCCCGACTCCTCCGGCTCTGGTGCAACCACCCAGCCTACGATAGCAGGAGAGGGAAGTCCTCTCTGCATGCCTCTTCCCCGCCTCATCCACATTTTTCACTCGCCTCCTTTCAACTCTGCCGCTCGGAGCTGCCAGTTACCCTTCCGTTTTGATTTTGGAGACCTCACACTGTCCCCGCACTGGGGATCGTTGCCCGCTTGCCTTTCTTTTCTCTTCCTCTTTGCTTTTCCCTCCCTCTCCTGATTCCAAGTTGCTTTAATTGACTTTGGCTCRCATCCCAGAAACAGCCTCTGAACACACACAAACCTGGAAGGCTAAAATAACACTTTAAAATTGTTAAATAAATAGTGATCGGTCTCTRTTAAATGGGAAACACAACTTAATTTATTATATTTTGTTGTCCTCCCTTGGACATGAGGTTCAGGCGTGTGTGTGTGTGTGAAACATTCCTGGTAGTTTGTAACTTGTGTGTCATGGCCCCAAGTGGGCAGAGAAGGGTTATGTGACTCGGAGTTACTAAACACTTACAGTAAAAGTGTAGTCATCCTGAATCTCATCCAAAGAGCTTTGCTTTTTTTTCCCTCTCTATTTTTTTTTTTTTTTATATCCTCTCTTCTCCCCGCCAGGACGCTGCTGCGTCACTTGCATTCTTCACCCCTACCACCGCGTTGGGAAAGCAGAAATCCTGTTAGCCTCCGAGTAACTCTTTCCAGGCTCCGAAGAGCAGCGCCGAGGGCTGTTTCTCGTTCGACCTGGGCGAAAAGGGAGCGCGTCCCTGCTCCGTACGCGGGGCAGCCGAGGAGAGAGGCGCTCTCCCGGCGCGGGRGCGAGCGCCGGCGCTGCCCGTCCGTAGCCCCGTGGCTCGGGGAGCAGCCCCGCCGCGGGCTTCCTGGGGGCAGAGCCGCCCTCTCGTCTCGGTGCCTGGAGGCAGACGCTGTTGGGGCGCCGTGGCGGCAGGCTCTCCGTACGGGCTGCTCTTGGCGAGGTCGTCGGCGCTGCGAAATCGCCCTTTGATTCGCTGCTGTTTGTTCAGCGGTGTGGAAGAAGGTGCCTGTCCKCCCGGCTCGCCTCGCCAAATCACCGCCGGCAGCTACCCAAAAAGGACTTGTTCCTCCCTGGCGTGTTTTCAGATCCCAAACAAAAATAGAATAACAATTATTGTAGTGTGAGAGAATGGGGATCACTGTGGGAAGCTCTGAATAAGCATTTGGAAAATGTCCTCTGAAAGACTGCTGCCAGTAAAGCCTCTGCTGACCAGGGGTGGAGATCGACTTAGATACTGAAACGCATGTGTCAGYGCGAGAAATGGGAATGCCACGGAGAACCTGTCATTCCTGGGTCTCAGCCTCTTCCTAGAAAACACATCCCTCCCTGAGCTTTCACGGAAGGATCCCTCTGGGACGCAGCACAGGACCGAAGGGGAGGAGGATGTGCTGGGGCTGGTTATCTCCTGGTTTGCCTTGGCGTTGAATGGCCCTTCCTTGCCAGTTGCTGTTTTTTATTATTTCCCTGTCATCTCTCAAAAGATGCTTCCCTGCCAACATGCATATTCAGCTGGGTTTTATGCACGCGTCTTTGCTGTCCGCATGTAGAATACGTTAGCGTATCTTTCCCCAGCAGCTCTGAAGGTATCTCGAGCCTTCGTTTAGTGGAGAACAGCATATTCTCAGGATTGTGCTGGCAATCAACTCGCCTAAGCATCGAAAAGCACCTGCTACGTTTTTCTAGCAGCAGAGGAATACAGAAGTTGCTGTTCTGGCTGGGATTAGTGTTTCTTTTTCTGCTAGGAGTGGTGGCTTGCACCAGGTGCCCCAGGGAAGGTCCAGCAGCATTTTTCAGTGGTGGAGAAACCGAGATACGAACTTTTCCCCAGGCAGGCAGGTAGCTGTGCAGTGCGAATAGGGTTCCGCTGCTGACACTTTTGCAAGTCAGAAAAGAGTAACAATAAGTGGATTTCTTTATAGGTCATTAAGTGTCCAGGCCCTGGTTTTGAAAGCTGTTTCCACACAGGCTACGTGGAAATGCCGGAGCTCAGGAGCAACCTCTGGCTATGCTGGGCACCGAGCTGCCCAGAGCCAGAAGCTGTACCAGGACCTCCTCTGCCTGCTGCTGTTCCAGGCCTCCCTCCTTTTTATTTTATACACTGATTGTGCTGAGCCACTGTTATTTCGAGTAATTTGTCTATGCAATAGCCAGATGGGAGACTACTGTTTCTTACCAACTAGCTGAGTAGGGAAAAAATTATCCTTGTTCCYGACGGTGGGAATTGCCTATGTCAAAATTTTTACGTTTCATTCTTCAGCTCCCCAGACCTGTTTGTGTGAGGGCAGGTCGTGAGCCCTAGAGGGGACTTTGCACTCCTGCCATGCTAGCTGAAGGAGCTGAGGGGCCCAAGGGCTGTCAGATATGTGCATCTGAATGCGTGATGAGAGCRGAGTGTAACTGCAGTTTGGCCTGAGCAGGAATACCCTAAATTAACTTCAAAAGGAAAGGAAGTAGTTGTCTGAACACAACCTACACATCTTTAATTCTTTATGRCACTAACACCACCAAGCCTGTTTATCATGGGCATCAACGTCCCTGTTGTGATGGAAACAGCTGATTCTAGATAAGAAGAGGACGGTTTGATAGAAGACATAATGATGTCTTTAGATGTTTTTATTTCTCCCTTTTCATCTCAAAGTGTAAGTGCAGAAGTTCTTCCACTTTGAATGGGTCTTGTTATATTGGCCTTACTTGGGTAGAATTAATGTATTTTCAGTGTATAAAATGAATCTGGCAGCCTGATGTTGTACTTAAGCCTCCCAAAGAGACATGCAAGAATAAAGCAGGAAGATTCACTGCCTGCTAAAATGCTCAGCATACTTTCAAACTCACCCCCCCCTCAAAAAAAAGGAAAAAGAAACCCACACAAGCACACAAGTTCTATGTGAATGTCCTGTATGTCCTGTCTTAACTTTGCAGTAAAACTCACTGGTCAGTAAATGGTGGATCTCCTGTTCCCATGGAGAAAGGCAAGTACAGACTTAAGAGCTTGCTGTGGGAAAGAAAAAAAAATAAATCAAAAAGATCCACTCTTGGTCTTACAAACAAAGGTTGCCTTGGATTGTGGTCACATGTYACAGTTCAGCTGATCTAGCTCATGCCAAAAGGGGAAAGATTTCTAGTACTTGTTTGAACCCCACTGAACTGGTTTAGGGAATTAATTAGAAGAAAACTATTCGCTCCCCCTCCCGGCTAGTTTTCTCTTAGAAGTGATTTCTCTGAATTGACTCACCAGGTTGGCTGAGCCCTACAAGCAGTGCAAAGGAGGCAGTGGAGCTGGGGGACAGGTGACAGAACCATCTATTTGATGACTTACAGCCATTATGTGAACTCAACTGTAATTTGAAATTGCACCATCAGCAAATGTGTTTTGACTTTTGCCTGTTGAGGATGAAGGTGTTTGTCAGGTAGCCAAATCTGAGATGTTGTAAAGCTTTGTAAATCATACTCAGTGACTTACAGTGACCTGCTGGCCTATCGTAACGCGGTCGTCCTTTCTCCAGACGCATTTCCCCGACCATGCTGGRGTGGGGGGGATATTCAGCACAACCTCATAAGGCCTTTTGTATAGTCGTAGTCTGTGTGAAATTAGACAAAATCTGCTGATTTTGGTTTTATAGCTTTGGGATATAGGTAAGTATATGTGTGTGTAGGCATTATATACAGCTTTGGGGAGCAAACTTGGYCCAGCAGATGTAGTTCTCATCCCAGAATGTTTTCTCAGAGCTTATGTCTTCCTTCTGATCTTTATACAGCTTATCAGATCCTTAAGTGCCAGAGTACTGCCCCCAGGGGTACAGTCTCAGCAGAGCCAGCTGCTTCAATGCTTCCCAAGATTTTGTCACCTCATCATGTTATGGCACCAGTGACTTTTGAGGGCAGTGGAGAGAGGAAAGAGACATTATGACTATGACTCCAGCAAGGTCCATCATCATGAAACTTGTCTCCTTGTCCTTTGTGCRGCTGATGACTTCACTCTGCTAGTCTCAGACCTCAGCTACTCATGGAGGCCTGGGATAGCTGCCCAGTTTGCAATCTCTAGAAATGCCACAGTCCCTCTTAAGCTGTGGCGGTRCTTCTGCGGTAGCTAATGGTGCTATCTGACACCCCACATATATTTAATTACTTGCACAAACAGTAGACTACTTGTCAGCCCCCCAGACCTGTTAGTTTTGAATGGCTTGGTGGTTATTTTCCTCTTTCCTGCACAAGATGTTACGGATTAGGGCTGCTGAAGGAAAAATGAGGAACAAAAATCAMTTTGGTTGTTTGTGCCTGCCTACTTTTAAATCTTGTGCCCAGCAAAGTGCTCAGTGTGCTACAGGTGATACTGAAAGCCTTAGTTACAAGATTAAGGTTTTTTAAATTATTATTTTACAGTGAAAAGGCCTATTGCTGTTTCTTGAGTGAGATGGAATTAAAAACTTGCCACTTGCCTTCTGAAGTTTATTGTGCCTCCTTATGGCRTTGCACACTTTGTTCATAGCATCCTGTGTCAGAGATTAAAAGTTCTGTGCATACTGCCTTCGGGGCAATGTGGAATTCTCCTCAAAAAATGTAGGTTCTAGYGACTGGTTTTAAATGCCTAAAAAATGAGGCTTTGTACCTTATCTCTTGGGAGATCAATGATGGATCCATTTCTCAGAAAGATATTTTATTCATCTGAACCATTCAGTTCTTTAATTCAATGCCACTCCCTTCATTCAGATGCCTGGAGTCTTTTATCATGTCTCTTCTTACTCATTGCTTAGCCAAGTTAGACATATTTAGTTCTTTTAATCTTTCCTCATAACTCAGTGTCTTTAATCATCATTCTTGATGTCAGAGTGTTTGATGCCCATTTTTACTGAGAATAAGCCTAGCTCTGTTGTATGTGAATTGTTTGGGAAATGTTCCACGGGAGCAGTAATAGTTCAACTGCTACGGCTGCAGCTGGTTGTTCAGTCTCACTCCTTGATTCCTCAAAAGCTGCTTTTAATGTCTTGATGTGCGTGCCAGGGAAGATGTCTGGCTCACCTTGTACACCGTCAGACTTGGCACACTCTGAGTTGAACTAACAAATTTATTTTTTTGGAAATGGGCAACAAACAAGCTAAGACATTTCGTGGCTTGGCTTTTCAGAGACAGAGTCCTTTGGACTTCCACAGGAGCTAATTGAAGATGCAAGTGCTGATACTGTTTGTAGAAAAAGATTGCCCAGAAAGATTGCACTAACCTGTGTTTCCTTYCCTCACCCATTAGCAATAAGAGCTAGATACAGTTTTACTTCGGTGATTTTGAAAGTGAAGCGTGGTCATGGGTTATTTTTAGGTATCTGTGTTACAGATCAGGATGATTTTAGTATGTGATATTAGTGCTAGTACCCCATTTCTGCTGGAGGTATTTGCTATCTTTCCTGGGGAGTTCATGTGATCTTGCACTCTAAAATTGTCATTCACAACTTTTCAAATCAATTTGAATGCTAAGGATTGTTACCAGCTGTTAGCAGGCAAAGCAGTATATCACTTTAGGACAGTGTTTTAAAAGTTGGTTACCTAAAGTAAAGCAGCTCATTTCCTGCTTTGAAGTAGATGTCCTGAGTTCACCCCCCCCACCCCCCCACACACACCTCCTGGAAATCTTCATTTCAGGGAAAGCTGTAGCTATTTCACTGTTTCAGAAAGCCTGAGTTAGATCACTAGCTTAAAATAACTGAGCTCAAATGTTGGCTTGAATAGGTTAACACACTAGATCTTCAGGTTCGTTAGCATCTGGTTCATTACAGTTTTGAGCAGCATCCTGGATTTGAAGGTGGACTGGAGACTTTGAATTATGGAGTGCTTGGCAGGGAATTAAATGAGGCCAAAAGACCATAAGAAAGTGATGTCTCTCCCCTAGGTCCTATTATTCAGGAATGCTTCTCATACTCTCCCAAATTTGGTTGTACAAACCAGGAGGCTATTTTGATGTTAATGAAGGTGCCATTACCCTTCTCTGTTTCAAACTAATGCTACCAAAGAGGCTGTGTGATATATGGCAGCCCTAAAAAAGGGTCCTATGGCCTCGGAGAAAAAGAGGAGGAAGCGCTGCAGTTTGTGGGAGAAAACAGACTGTCAGATCTGCTGCCCAGGATGGGGACGGGCCCCATGAGCAGCAGCTCGACATCTGTCCGTGTGCGTCTCACACTCACATGAGATACAGCTGTACTGTGGGGTGGGAATGTTCAGTGAGAACTTGGTCACCACTAGGAAGAGCCGTGGCTCGAGGATCCTGTGGGGACTGATTTGAGTCACAGTTCTGGGTTCCTCTGTCCCTCCCGGCTCCGCAGCCCGCCCCAGCGGAGCGTCCTGGGCGGCCGTGCGACAGCTGGAGGTCTGTGCACCGCCGCCGCTCTCCCGTACCCCAGGCTCACCTACCCAGAGGCCATTTCCTCGTTCAGAGAAGCAGATCTTTGATCTCCGTTAGCTATCTCTATTTTCACTAAGCTTTTATTTTTTACCCCTTTCATTTTTCTTCCTTTTTGGGGGGTGGGAGGGGAATCTCTGCAGCCTGGCGCTTCAGACCATGTCAGCAGCGTAGCACCGGTGTGGCAAAAGGCATCTCTTCACCCCAACAGGCTCCCTGCTGTTCTTGGACGGCTCGTGCACGCTGCTTCCATTTATAAAGGCCCATTCAAACATGGGAATGTTTGATGAATTCCTCTATAGCTGACACTAAACATTTTAGGGAGGACCTCAGCAGCTGAGTGAGGTGTCACGCTCRTTTTGGTGCCCTGTTGCTTGGTTATTAAAGGTATGTGCTGTTGGATGGCCTGTAGCACTTTGGACTCTGTCGCTGATGTTGGTCCATTCAGAGCTGCTGAGGAGCGTGCTGCCTCTTTGGGTGCTAGCCAACATGCTCCCCTTTTTTTCCCCATGAGTGGCAGGTAAAGCCATGGCACAATTAAATTCATTTATCTGGGAGATTTTCAGTGCTTATTAGCACAGCATTATTTTGAAGAATTGAAGAAATGCAGCTTTTTGGTTGGAGGGAGGGAGCAAGGTTTGGCTTACTGACACTTCTTTTATTGTAACGTTGTTTAGGTCTTGGTTGACTGCAGAAAGGAGAGAGGAGGAGCGTCTGGAAGGGAGCTCAGATCCCACCAGGGTTTCCAAGGAAATGAGGTGAGTGGTGACAGCTTTCAGCACTAGTAGGTTCAGAGATACAAGCCCTCCTGGGCTTTTCTGTGCCCTGTAGGTTAGATCGTTGAACCTTCAGACTTTTTTCTTTTTGTTGTGGGGTTCTGTGCCTTTTGCCTTTTCAGGGACAGGCATGATGGAGGATTTCAGATTGATGGCATGCTTGGGGTCTCACAAGGGCTGAAGACTAGCTTGAGCATGCTGATGCCTGTGGTTCACCCAGACCTTGCTGGTGGTTGTTGCCTGGCTGTATTTTCAATTTATAGCATGGAATTTCGCTCCTCTAGATAGAGACCTGTTTTATAATTATCTACAACTGAACCTTTCTCCCCAGTCTTCTTTTACAGTCTGTGAAGGGAAATATTTTTTTTCAGGGACCTCATATGAACCAGGGCAGGAGCTGTTCTGTACTCTGGCTTTTTGGATAAGGTGGCTTGCAGCTTTCTGGCTGCAGGTAGGTTTGGAGTGAATCTTATACTGACCCCACTGAGGACTGACACCTGTAGTGGAAACGTAGCACTGAGCTGCAGGACATCTGAGTAATTAGGCTAAGGTGTAACAGCCCACAGCTACAAAAAATGAGAAGAAATGAGTCCTACATGTAAGGGCTTTGCTGATTAGCATCTCCTTTGAGAGTTTTTGTGCATTTCACTGCATCTTCCTTGCACAGGAAATTCCCTCCAGATATCCATCTGCCTTTGTTGGGCTGCCTCCTCCACTTCACCTCCTCAGTGTAAGCTGTTTTGGGAAAGAAACTTTTTTTCTGCAGCATTTGCAGAATGCTTAGCATGTGCTGGCTAGTCCATAATGCAGTGTGGGTAAACATTGAGTAGAAAAGATTAAAATGTGGAAGTGTAAGTTGTTGCACCTAAATAGCTGGGACTAGGGAAGGTTTTTTTTATGCTTCTGTTCCTGGTGATGGCCTGGATGCTCTCAGATGCAGCCCATTGCTCTGTGTTGAGAAGGGTTTTTATGTTGGTGATTCATCCTTAAGATTGTCACTTAAGTTGAGGACCTTGCCCTATCTGATGTGCTGCACTACCTCACTGTTGTTTGGTTTCAAGTGGGCAAAGAGAGCTAGAGAGAGAGAGAGCATGAGTAGTTTCTTTTGCAATTTACTTTGTTAGTTTTTCTTTGTCACTAGTCATAGCAGAATTTCTACTGCAGCCATGTGAATGGAAAGATGGTGCAGGTACCCCCTGGGTTTGATGCTTGTTCTGTCCCTGGTCTCTCTACTCTCAAGTCATGCCTTGATTCTGCATCCAGAGAATAGGGATAAACTGAGTCTTTGGATTTGTAGTGATAGTTATGTTAAAAAAGAGCAAGATCGGCACAAGATTAGGATCTGTTGTTAAGCAGAATCAACGCATTCTGTTCCTGGCAAATAGCTTCATTTTTATTTGGCTGCTCTCAGTCTGGCTGGTGCTTTTGAGACTGAGTTCACCCAACGCTACAGGTAGCTTTCCTTCTTCCCTCCGTCTTTGGAAGTGYGCTTGTGCTGGGTTGACACCTAAAACATCAATGAGAATGTTTTTGAGGGTCAAAGCTTGGAGRGAGGGGGTTAGAAATTGGACCTTTGGGCTTCTGTTTGCCATGGGGCCAGCAAACCAATGATCTTGTGCAAGGCCCTCTGCTTTTGTTGGTTTCCATTTACTGAGGTGGGAGGTAACAGGAGACGCAATGTGATCTGAGATTCTGAAATGCAGCCTGTGTTGTTTAAACAGGAGGATTGGCTTGTCAGCCTCTGTGACATCTCCAATACCCCCAGCACTGCTGCATGCTGAAGTCCAGCTTGATGTTCCTTCTGAACTTTTTTCTGCGACAGCTTACAAGCCAGGCTGCAGGATCCGGTTGCCTGCACTTCTTTTCTTAAGAAAGATAAAATGAGTGGCCTGTTTGAAATTGTCGAGTGGGTAGGATTTTGCAAGTCTCTGGGACACAAGCTAAACATTATGAAGGAGTGTGAACTGGGGTGGGTGGAGGGTTTTTTATCTGTTTTGCAGCAGATAAAGTGTGACCTGCTGGGAATTGCCCTAAAGGCAGAGAATAAGGATGCAAATGACCTGCAGAACATGAAAGAAACCATCTGAATACCCTTGCTACCACTGAATAAGTTTACCTCCACCCCAAGTAATTTGCATGATGTAAATTGATCATCCCTGCAGCCCTGAGAAAAGACAGTTGAGTCTAACATGACAAGAAGACTCTTTCAAACCTAAGGATCTTGCAAAGAGGCAAAAAGTGGTGCTAAGCCCAGAGGCCAGACCATTTGCAGATAGGCCAGGTGATATGTGTGAGGCCTTTGCTGAAGAAAAGGGAGATCTGTTTTATGGGCAGTGGCAGTGGGTTGGGTCTCTGTGGAAACTGGGTGCTCAGGCTTGGGCTGGGCACCGTTTTCTAGCAATGACTAGCAATAAAGCAAAGAAGCTCCCTTCAGGTTTTGAGCTAGTTAAGCTGAATCAATGCTGATCCTTAGCATAGGAGTGTGCATAGCAGCTTAAAGCCTCCTTTTATAAATGCAGGCTAAGGACTCAAAGGCATACTTTTGGATTACCAGAACTTAATGAGCTGCTATGTGTTAGCTGAGGGATGCTGTTGCAAATATGACATGCGACCAGTTTGTTTAAACCTAACTGAAAGAGATTTTCGGCGCTATTCTGCCTCATTTTTGATGCAGTAACACTGCACGAAGCTAACCGGTTACTACAGCTCAGCTAAGTGGTAATTCACTGAACTGTGATAACCCACTGGTCTCCCGTTGCTCTAAACCGATATGTGCCTTAGACCCTTCTTGGTCAACACAGTGGCAGGGATGTGAGTGACATTATGGGGAGCAATGGGAAGGGGATTGGGGCAAGCCGAGCCAACACGACTCACGTGCTGCCTGATTCTGCTGCAGCCAAGCATTACTGCCAGCCGCTGTCTCCAAGCTTTTAACAAGGTTATTTATGGGGTTTTTTTTGTTTTGTTTTGTTTTTTGGTCTGCATATGTGCCCCTTCCAGCAAGCTTATTCAGCAAACACTTGGACCGCAAATGATAATCCTTTCCCTCTCTTACTCTCCCTGCTGTATTTTTATTGCATTGCACTCTGTCATTGTGGTTGTGCGTCCTGTCCTGTGGCATGGCGTGTCCTCCCTCAGTTCATTGATAGTTTTATTGTGCAGCAGTCTGATTTTCCTGGGTTTTGTGAACGCTTCCGCAGTCCTCGCCGTAAGCCAAATGTCTGACCAATGTTTGTTTTATTTATTTTGTAGGTTACTCCTCGCCCTCTGTGATTTCATTTGATGCGTGCAGGATGTAATGATAAAAAGCCGTTTGAACCGTCTCCTGCTTCATGTGCTGCAACTTTTTTTAAAGTAACCGTGTGGGGTTATAAAYGCGCGTGTGTGTCTAGATCGGAAGGTGGCAAAGGACTAGCGGGTTCTGTTCTGCTCGGGCTGTGCCGTTTTGTCCATGTGCGAGCATGTACTCCTATAAAGGGAGACCTTTGATCAAAGGTTTCAGGGCATTACMTCCTCTCAAACAGTTGCTATAAAGCTGGAAAAAATAAATGGTGGTGATGTTCAGTCTCATATTCCCTCAGCTCATTGAATTTTCCTCYTCAAATTCAGCTGCTCCTCGTCAGGGGCTCCCACCATCACCTGAGGCAGCCAGCGAGTTGCCACATTCATTGATTGCAAATGTCCGTGTTATAAAGAACACRGCATTGGTACAAATTGGTACAGTCTCATTTGTCAATTGTGTGGCTTGTATGCCCATATGGGTCTTGYGTATTAGTGTGTGGGGTCCAGTAGCAGGTTGCAAGGATGGCAGATGTAGATTTTTTTTCTGACTGGTGAATTAGTTGAATTGATATATTTAGTTGACAGCATTTTTTTATTATTAWTATTTAGAAGGTGAAGTAGTGAAGTGTATGCATTGTGTACTATTTATGGGCAGAGCTAGATGCACATTGCTTRTGTAGAAAAAGCTTAGAAATGCCAGTTGTGTATGTTATGGTCATTCGAGCTTTCTGACTATGTCTTCTGACTGGACGTGACAGTTGAAAATTACAGTACTGTTATCTTAAACCTGATCCACTTAATGACTATAGCCTACTTATTTATTGTGTCGATATCCAGGGGAAAGCAAACCTATGGATCATGCRTATGCACAAGGAAAACGGAAGGCAGGTGACTGATTGTAAGGTGGAATCTACTTCTGGAGGTGGCAAGAAACTGGATGTGAAGGAGCCAGGTATTTTCTGGCCTTTCATTTAGATTTTTCATCARTGGATTGTTCAGTCTTACTGCTTCCTATAAAAGTTAACTTTGTGTAGGGATGWTTAAATCATGTGTTTGAAAAGCTCTTCTCAGAGGAGTTCATATCATCAGCTGTATGTCTTCTCTAAGTGTCCTCTTGTACAYGTGTCTTTGCCTTTCTGACCATACGTAGACCTGACTGCAATATTTATGTGTCCCTGGGCAATGCAGATCTACTTGTACCTGGATTGTCCCAGTGCTCCTGTCAGCTCTCCAGTATTACTCACCACCAGTGGGTTTATTAGCAAAAACTTGAGCATGTAATGGGGAAGGAGTCATCAGGGAGTTGATGACTGTACGGCCAGACATTAMCCCCACTGAGGAGTGGGGGGTGAAGAGCTTTGGGGGGAATGGCAGTGGGTAAGGAACTGGGATGGGAGGCAAGGGAGGCCATGGGGGAACAGCAGGAGTGTAGGGGCTTTGTATGGCACAACAGGGCCACTGGAAGAACCAYGGGAACGTTGGCTGGGAGAGACCTTGGGAGTCCCACCTCCCACAGGGCTGTCACTAGCACTAGATGATATCAGCTGGGGCCCGAGTCTTGAAAACCTGCAGTAGTGGAGATGCCACCATCTTGTTGGGTGACCCCTTTCAGTGCTGCACCACCCTGCTAATAGAAAAGTTGCTCCCAGTGTCCCATGTGATCCTCCCAAACCACATTTTGTGGATATTTCCTTCTGTTATCTTGCCTGCTCTCTCTACTGCAATGGGAATTTTAAAGAAGTCAAAGGGTTTTAGTAGGAGGCTGGGGTGAGACAGGGAGAGGTCTTCTCTGAGGGGCCATTTGTGGGGCAACGAGTGCTAGATCTGGTGGGCAGAGAATGGTCTTCAGGTATCCCACAGAGGTATCTCATTTGGGCTGGGCAACCCTGTGCAGGGGGCTCCATTAATCCCTTTTGGGAATTGTATCACTTAACAAGTTCGACCCTTCTGCAGAGAACCAGGTTTGTTTTCTGAATTACTAAGTTGTATATTGAAAACTGATATGCAGATAAGAAAAGAGGGAGAAAAGTCAAGAAAAAGCTACGTAAAACCAGGGCATATTCTGCTTGCATGAATGCTCAAGGAGTAATATTTCTTAACCTTAACCCTGAGTTGTAAGTGCTCGTGCTATTGCAATCTGCAGTCAGATCAGCATCAGCTTCAGGAAAGTGGCGTGCTCATGTGAAGCATGAGACTTGAGGAGTTCACATGAAGTGGCTAGAAGGCAAGAATATAATGTCAAAGCCACTCGGATTCATTATACGTTTTTGGAAGTGGGGATCGAAGGTGACGAAACAGAGACCAGCAACACTGCCAAATAGCTGTATGTATTTTTTTTTTCTTTTTTTTTTATTCAAGCATATTTGCTTCCCTGCCTGAATTTGTCTGTTAGAGTCCCAAAACAAGAAGACTTGAGATTTTTGAAAGTAATAGATGGAGCTAAGGTGTGGAGGAAAGGGTTACACTTTTGTGAGTGATGTTTATTGCTGCAAGTAGGCACAGCAGGAGCTGTTGAATTGGAAGTAAATGAATGGTTATTTTCTGTCTTGTCATTCCCTGGGATCACGACAGGGAGAGCTGATGTTCCTGCAGATTGGCCAGGTGTAGTAACATACCAAGAATACCTGTTCACTGGGTTGTGCCCTTCTGTGGGAAGGCACCAGGTATACATTGTGATGGGGATTAACTAATTAAGTCTTACTGAATATGTAACACTTTGTAAATGGTCTTTTCCTGGAAAGATTTCCTTTCCAGACATAGTTTCAAAGAGTGGGCAGGCTGGTGATTCCAGTTATTTTGTGTTATTCCCAAACACCTGGGCATGTGTTTGGCATTTTGAATAAGCAGCTAACGCTGTACCTCCTTTCCCCAAGAGCCTACCTTTGGAGAAAGCTGCTGCTGTTGACCCTAGTTCTCCAGCCACGTGACTGAACAGAACAAGGTGGAAACCATGGTAGAAAAGGAAAATTTCAGATCGTTTTGCTGGGAAACTGCTTACCTTATGGGTTATTCTGGGTTGATCTGTCAAAGCAATGGGGAGAGAAAGGACTRTCTTACCAAACTGAACTTTCATATTTCTGTAACAGTTGTGCTAAAATATTGATATATATTGGGATTCATTTCTGTGTGTTTTTTGAAAACACAAGATGATTTAAGACACATCTTCTCCCCTTCAAAAAGGGGGCAAGAGCCCTAGCGTGAGAGAAGTGGRCCTCGCTTCCGATGTTGCCACAAAACTTCATGCGTGACCTCAGGCAGGTCACACAGCCTAATGTTTTCAGAAGTGGACTTGGGCAGCATGAGTGCTGATCTGCTTGAAAACTCTTCCTTAGCATAATTGTGCCAGTTAAACATGGCATTTGGTGGTCCTAAACAACTGCTCCTAAATGACTGTGGACAAAGTTCAAGTGAAGTTAGGTGATAAATCTAAAAGACTTTTTTTTTTTTTTTTTAAGCTAAGCTTCACTTACATTCACTGAAAAGAACAAATTACACTTTCTAGCAGCCTGTTTCTCCATTGACCAGAGAAGGTTTCTAGACAGCTGGGCTAAGTTAAACACCTAACTTTTAGACAGCTAAGGTTAGGAAGAGACCTTTTATTTCTTCATGTCTCAGTTGCTTGTATGTAAAATGAGAATTAACAATTCCCTGTTTTCCTGGAACAGAGGATAAATATTGCAGATTTCTGCGACGTTGCTTGGCTGCCGCCATGGGTGAGTGACTGCCCTTGGGATTGCCGGCAGCGCCGATCATTGCGGCGGGCAGCCTCTTCRAAACACCAGCCTGCCAAGGATTAATGAAGGCACTTGAGTTTCTCCTGATGAACTGATGAGTTAAGGCTTTGAAAGCAATTTTACTGCAGCATACCACCACAAACCTTTTTACTCAATAGGTTCCTTTCATGAAGCTTCAAATAGCACCCAAGTCGGATTGAAACTGAAGTCTCCAGGAGAGATTAGGACAATTTCACTTGAGGTTTTTGTCGTAGTTTCTTATGGGAGAGGGAAAAAAAGAGGGTAAGATAACCAAGGTCAGCACCTCGCTTCAAGCTGCCAGTTGAGCTCTGCTGGAGGAGTGAGGGATTGAATTACTGTGTATGTGTAATTTATCCTTTGTGCCAGCAACTGAATAAGCCAGGAAAATGGCAGCAAAAAGGATGGGAAAGTTATGAAAACRTACTGCTGTAAAGTGAACTGGCAAAATTACACTCGGGGCTGTGTTTGTATATCAGGCATATCGTTCTCTTCCGAAAATGCTGGGAGAATTTTAACCTGAAGTTTTACAATAAAAGTCCTGATGGTTGTGAAGCATGGGCAGTGCCTGCCTCTTCAAATGTGCCTGTTTGGTCCTTTCCTTGTTTGTATGTGTTAAAAGTTTTTGGGTGTGGTGGTTCTGACTTTAAGGTGTTTTGCATTTATTATTGCTTAATATAATTATTGCAATTTATATTTGATTAATTATTGTTTAATAYGTTATTATCATGAATATAATCTGTTTTGATGTTTTATTAGTGATTAGCACTAGCTCATATTTATTAGCATCACCTTTCTAGAAGAGTTCTTAAATGCTTTCCAGTGCCGGGACACGTGTACACGTGTGTGTCCTTGAGCACATTATCAAAGCTGCAGATTGCAAGTGTTGAAAACCCTCAAACCCATTTTCTTTTGGTTGCAACTTCATCTTGCACCTTAAGTTGATTTTTATGAAGTAACTGAGCTAACTAAAGTATTATTTTAGCCTAGTTTATATGCCTTTGACATTATTGACATTTTTGCTTTATCTGGGTTAAGTCTCAGGGATGAAATCCTGACATTCCCTGCCAACATTGCTTTTTATCTAGTTAAAGTTAGAATTAGTGATAAAAGAATGGATTCTGAAAATCCATTCTGAAGAGCCCTAAAGGGAGTTTTACTGATTTTTGCCATGTCAGGGCCATGTGATTTTAAGAAAATAGTTCTTCAGCAGAACACTGTTTTTGACACCGTGCTAGTACATAGTGCAATGTAAAGATAATCGTTTGTTGCAGAACCCTAATACATCAAATCCTTGTTTTTTCCTGGGATATCTCCCATGGACATTCTGCCTGATTGTTCTCTCGTGAGATCTGACTTGATCATAGTCTGTAGCAGTATGTGGGGCTCCAAGCCAAGAATAGCCACTATTTTTGAAACATGATCATTACAGTTCAAAATAGTTTTTTTTTCCATGATCTTATAAGATTTTGCCACTTCTCTAATAAGCTAATTTTATCCCTACTTTGGCATCCATATTCCTTGGTGTTATTTTGATGTGCATTTTTTTATATACATACATATATATATATATATATTTATATATAGCTCAGTGTGCACTTATGCATTGCTGTATGTGATTTATATACAGCCTAGCACTGCTTGTGCTGTCACGGGGGAATCATTCTCACTTCTTTGGTAAGAGTCTAGGATTAGATGTGCAGAWCTAATCAGTCTCTTGCTGGACCTGGCCACGTTTGCTTCCCGTCATCCCCAGCTGAGATTACTGCTCCTCCCTGGCAAGAGAAGACGTTGACCATCCATTAATTGTCTGCGGGCAAAGGGTGCGTGGGCTTTTTTGCTGCTGTGTGGAAGCCCCTGACTCTAAGAGTTAAGGCTGCTCCCCAGCTACATGTGTGTAAACAGGCATTGGTTCTCAAATGTCTTTCTACTGCATCCTGTGGTCAAAGTGGAAATGGGGAAAAGATGATTTTAAAAACTGGGGTAAAACCCTCCTGAAAGAGGAGAGGAATTTTCTGGRTTGTGCCTGGGGTGCCTCCAGCCACATGAGTATGGCGAAGGCTGGAGCAGTGGCTGGGGCAGAGATGGGTGAAGGAGAGACCAGCGGGGAGGAACTTTGCGCAGGATGTGAAACTCAGGAGGGAAACAYTGATTTGGATATGATGATCAGTACTAGGAAATTACTTCCTCTTGCACACCTCGGTTTGCCACGTTCTCATTAATTCCTGTTGCAGATAAAACTTGGATCCTGTGGTGGTTAGAGCTCTGCATTTAGGGCTGAACGTGGTTCTGAGCTCTGCTGAAGTTGAAACGCAGTGATTAGCCTTTAAGTCCTGTAATTTCTGCAGCTCTGTCAGCTCTTGCCAGAATGATAGCCCCTCTCTATCACTGGAGATTGCTTCAGWAAGTTGCAAGACGCTAGATCTAGGAGAGGGAAGAAGACATACATGTTTTGTGTGTGTCGTTCTTATTTATTGGGGGGGGGGGGAGAAAAAGAAGACCAAGCTGTGTACAGTGTGTTGGCTTGACTGACAGATGAAAGTAGGGTAGGGAAGTTTCCTGGAGTGAAGCTGAGTTGAACAGTTGCAGCTGAACTGGAGAAGTATAGCATGTAACCAAACAGCAGTAGAGGAAGAGTAGCTGGAGTTTTAACCAAAGATACCACCACGGGATGCAGCCGTCATAATAAYGCCTAGGAAATCCCCGTCGCTGAGTGCTTGTTCTTGCCAGCTGAGTCTTCATTTTGCCCTTCCTGGTTTACCCTTTTGTCTCACCAACTGGCAGAAGGTTTGAGGAGACAGAGTGCACAAGTCTGCAACCGAACACAACAATCTCACCTTTGCTCTTGTCTTCCATCCCTAAAGGTTTTAGAACAGGGGGATTTTGAGTGAGACTGCACAGAAAAGGCATTTTGCCTCATTTTGGATAGGAAGCAGTTCAGGGTCAAGGAAAAAATTCCTCCTGAGAGCGGGATGGATTTTGACTGTGTGCCTGCTAGGATCACGTGCACAAATGTAGTAACAGGGGAGAAGGAACCTGACAGTGCCAACGTGCTTTAAGAGCAGAAAAGGAGCCTGAGTTAAGAACTGGGGGGTCAAGTCATGGAGGAGAARCAGACCTCAGAGGGCATCTCCAACCTGAAGGAACCACTGAAGCAAGATTTTCCAGTCTTTTTTGACTGGAAAAGAAGGGTGTCAAGAGAGGAAGTGGAAAGCAGTTGCAACTTTGTCAGTTTTACATGTTTTCTTAATGGAAAATCGCATTCTAGCTGAATCATGGCAGACTGCTTTCTTATAGATGAATAAAAGCCTATCTGGAGTTTCTAGACTGATGAGCTGAAAATGGGCAACTTCAAGTGAAAAATGTGTGTGGTATGGAGTGGGGAGGATGGTTTGTTTCTCTGAGATAGTTGAGTTTTGGCTAGGAAGAAGATACACAGATGACATTGCTATGGGTGAATTTGCTGCTGCTTTTTTGAGATTCTCAGCTGAAGCAGGTGTTATGCGAAGCAGGGTATCACTATGTTGTACAAGGGTGTCAGTGGGTCTGGTGTATCAGAGCAGACTGTGAAGTAGATTTCAGCTCGACTTTGACATCAGATTGGCAGACTGAAAGAAGATGAAGCTCTTGCTTTAAGTAGCACCATAGCTTGCCACCAGCAGGKCCATGACTCCAATTAGAATTGTGGGTCCTCCATCCTTGGTGGTGGGGTCATTACTGTTGATTATATCAAAAATGCCATTTCCCCTTCCTCCCTCCAAGAGGAGAACTTACTGTTTGATATAGGGCACAAGGATGTTAAAACATTGAACCTAAATATTCTCTCTCTTGTGCCACCTTAAACTGGAGAGATCTCTGCTGAAGGAGGAGAGGTTTCAGCAGCATGTAATTGCTGTAAGAGAAAAAAAAAAGTCAAAATCATTAGCTTAATATTCACTTAAGCTATAGCTGGTTTAGGAGAGGTTAGTGAGCAGGCTGACAGGGGTAAACACTCTGAAGTAAGCATGGGTTATATCAGCAAAAGGGAGATTTTCCAAGGTTAGACCTTAAGTACTCCAAGGGAGATTATGTCCTGCCACCTGRAAAACCATTGTAATGCCTCTACAGTAAGGCTTTGGCTAATACTGTGTTGCAACAACAGACAAAAACATATATTATTCCCTTGATAGACAAAATTATAGCCGAAAAAAGTCTTGTGTCAACCTGGCCTTTGAAACACAAACGAGCAAGACCAGCTTCACTTTTAAATGTCATCATGTGCTTTGTGTGCTCTGTTCATAATTTAGTTTCTTTTTCTTCTGTCTGGTTAATGCATTTTCAGGCTTTTGCTGCACTTGATGCTTCAACAAAGGGAGAAATAAAGGAAAAGGAAGTTTCTGTGTTGTGTGTGCATTCCCACCGGGACGTTTCCCAAGTGGGGACCTGCACTGATGCTGGACTGACTTTAAGACACTGAGACAGATATTTTGCTCCTGTGAAAGTTCAGTAAGAGGGGAAATGTGTGTAGCCTTATTTTCTTATGTCACGACATTTAGGGAAAAGGTGTGTGAAGGGGCATTGTACAACTTTTGTGCTTTTCAGCCGTGACTTTTTCTATACTTCTTGTCATAAGGCTGAAAAGTCTCCACTAGTGGAAACATATTTATTGTTTGAGTTGCGTCCTCGATATTAGCCAGCTGTAGTGCTTCAGCTATGCTGGAGTGTTAAAGCAGGGCAGGCTGCCTGCGCGGCCAGAACACTTTGTTTGCCAAATTTCCTTTGAGATTGGCTCTCACTTGCTTATTGCCTTTTGCATGATGCAGTTTTTAGGTTTGCAGTAACTCATACAGCTTCTTTGTGGACTCGTTCCCCTGTAAATTGAGTCACAATGCTATGAAGATACATACGCAGAGCCAGGACTGGAGTCTGATGTGGTGCTTCTGCAGAGAGGCCAATCATGGAAACAAATAGTGGTGTTATTCTGAGTATGCCACAGTGGTCTGACTGGTTTTGGTGATATTTCTGTTCTGCCTGTGATTAACCTGATGGTGACAATAAATCAAAACAAATAAAAGAAAAAACATCATAAAAGCAAAGAACCTCCCCCCCACCCCGCCCTGGTTGGGTATTTCAGATGCCAGAAGATGCTAATCCGCAAAGGATAATTGTTTTAAATTGATTAAGTGATTAACTCAAGTCAACTTTACAGATTCCTGTCTGAGCAATGGGCGTTTCTGTGGAATTAATCAAAAAAAACTGCATTTTCTTTTACCATGGGCAAAAATAGCCTTCAGCCTGAGGACAGAGTGTAATAGCAATGACTGATTGTTGACTTAGCCGTAAATATGTAGCCAGTAAAAAAAATATATATATATTCTCTGGAAATATCTCATGGGCCTCTCAAATCTGTACTGAAAACCACTCTGGAGCTTTATTGCAATTGKTGAATAAAGCAGCTGAAAAGAGTAGCAGGAGTTTTGGTCAGTTTGGCTGTCAGGATGAGGTACTGTGGCTGGTTATTCCTCGTCGCAGTGGGCAGTCTCATCCAGGAGAACCACAGGACTCCCGGAGCGGCCTTCGAGCAGTGGTTGGCTCAGATGGGCTTGTTGCTTGACCAGTGAGGGATATAATCAATATCAGTTTAATTTGGCAGGGTGTAAAATCTGTTGTGAAAACAATGGGAGCTTTGTTTATTGTTTTTCATTTTTCCTCCCTCTTCCAATGTTGTAATGCTTCATGCAATATCCTGTGTTTTAGGAGAATTAAATATATTCCAAAAGAGTTGATTTTATGGAGTATTTTTTAGTGTGCATTTGTCCATCTGGGGTTCAGGGGGAACACTATGCCTGCTTACCAGGCTGCTGAGCATAAACTAACCTCCTTACTTTTTGCTTCGCACTGAGAGAGGAGAAAAGCCTCCTTGCAGAGAAGTAGAGTCCTGRACCATATTCCTTAGCTGAGGCACCCATGTGCAGTGAGCTCTCTCTGACTCACTTATGGACATGTTGTGCCAGGGTGCAGGGACCACATGTGAGATAGGGTCTGGGTGGAAGAAGCTGAGGTGCTACCTGGCTTGTCCTGTGCTGGTCCAAGCCAGCAACCAGCCATGTCTCAGCAGCACAGAGCCTTAACTGTTGTATTTTGTGAGACCAGACCTGGGGATTTTTTGAGCATGATGCAGCCTGGAGAGGTCCCAGCTTGGAAGCTGCAGGGTTGCAATTCAAATACAAGCAGCCAGCACTGCATCGTGGTTAAATGAAGCAAAATCCAGCTGGACATGGGACAGCTGGATGCAGAAGTGCCTGAGTGCCCTATCAACGACTTGTTAGTATGTCCCATAATACTGCTCTGTCCATCATTTGAGGGGTCCTGTTCCCCAGTGGTCCTGCAGACAGACTGTGCCTTTTCTTGAATCCATGTGCATCTAACCACAGGGGAAAGGTAGAAGCTGGGATCTGGTTCCTGCTTTGAACCTTGCGGTTCCCATCTGCCTCTACAACGTTGAACCAGCGCACTGAGTCCAAACTCCACCCACGTCCTGGGAACGGTCCAGCCTGGGTCCTAAATCAAGATGATTTCTCCGAGGACGTAATGCTAATCCAAAACATGTGGGTTTGACAGGATATTGGGGGGTATTGTTCGGTGCGGATGGGGCAGACTTGTCATATGCCTCCCTTCTGACTGCTCCCTAGGAGTTTATGGCAGGGCACAGCCAGCGTGAAATGCAACAGCCGGGAACCACACAATGGTGTTCACACTATCAAGGGGGAGGATTTGTCTTGTCGGTTATCTAGGAAGGGTTGAGGTTAGYAGGATCGTGTTACCACCTTGTCTTAATACCCACTGCCTTGCAAACCCAGTATTTCGACACTTTCTGAATTACTAGCRTGCAGTAAACTCTGTGCTTTCTCAGATTTTGCTTCCAGTTACTATAATACTAGTTTTCAATGAATTCCCCTCTCTGTTTTCAGCATATTAGTTAAAAATGTAAATAGCCTGATATTGTGTAATCTGCCGCTGAGTGCTATAGCTTGTCCCTGTGGTGCCTAACCACAGAGGACAAGCACTAGATAGCGTGGAGGTTCGTGCTCCTAGCGGTGCGCCTGTAGTTGGTCCCGGAGCGTGACTGTGCTTTAAAAATGTGCAGCAGATGCAGTATGGACGGTCTCAGACCGAAGCGGGTATCGTTCTCTCGGGTTGATGAGCTCAACTTCTTGCAGCCCTCTGCTAATAGGCACTGAAGTCTTTCCAAGAGATGGTAGTTGGGATAGAGACCTACTGGCCAGGAGTCCATTGGCCAAAGCTTTGTGGCAGAARGCTGTCTGAGGATCTTTTCCGGGTACTGTGTGAAGTCCCAACCCTAGTGCTCCCCGACAKGCTCTTCCCCCAAGGAGCCTGTGATGCAGTTTAAGCACAACAGCCAGTATTTAGTGTTTGGTAAAATGTGGCTTTGTAGAAAGGCTTAGAGATTGGAAGTCCTTGTGAATTCGCTTTGTTGTGCTAGTAAAATAAGCATTACTGGGTATTTTTCCCCTTCGCCTTTTGAAGGGAAGTCTATGAATGTTCGACATAGCCTGTCACAAACAGCCAGTGTGTTCTGTAAAGATTTACCTTCTSCTTTCTCCATGTCCTTTTCCATTTCTGCTTACATTTCCCTTTCTATTTCTTTTTCTATTTCTGTTGATATTTTTAAGTCCTTCTGCTTCATATTGCCGTAATTTTTTTTCTCATGTAGAAAGTTTCAAGGTGTGCTCTTAACTTTTTTCAGTTTAAATGCTTTGCCTTCAATTTTGTTGAAAAGTGCATGTCAGTTGAATAGTTGCTATTACCTCAAGTTTCTCAGTGTCTACCTGGTTTTGATTTAACAGATATATTCCAGAAAAAGGGAAGATTTCCACAAAAACTCCCACCTGCCTCTGACTCTTTCAGCATGGGGCTCCTGTTGAACAGGTATGCAGTTTTATCAAGAGGTTGGAGTTAAAGGGTCAGAACAGGCATCCTGATTTCCTTTACTGATGTTGCATATGCATGAATTCGTGTGCATGGTGCTTTTGCTGTTTGAGGCTGAGCAAACCAGGTAGCGGAGGTCTCCGTTGCGGTGTGGCCGGCACCTCTGTCGGGCACGGGTGCAAGCTGGGCTGTTGCCACGCCGRCGGGTGTGCGGAAGCAGCAGTTGGGTGCATGTCCCGTGCTTTGGTTTGGTGTTCAGTCAGACGAGTTGCGTTACGATGCTTTTCTGGGAGATCATGGGAGAACCCGTACGGCCTCTTGCATGAGCAGGGGGAGAGCAGCGAGGACCGTCGGCACCCACAGAGCTCACCTGTGCCCTTCCCATGGAGGTGCTGTGACCTGCTTGGTGTTAGCCATCCTGCAGGGCTTTCCCCACAATTTCTCCTAAGCCCAGGGGAGACTAGCTAGTTCATACCTTTGCAGCCACTGGTAATCCATTGGACTTCGTTCCTGCTTTCATGCTTTCTATCTCCGTTCCTTTCTTGTACTGAAGCGGCTTATCTTTCCCTTTAAGGCTCTACAGAGGTCCTCTCTGGAGGCAGCAGGGATATGCATGGGAGGATACAGTGGGTACAACCAAACTTTGCACAGGATGGAGAACTGCTCAAAGCAAATGCTCCTTAGCCCTCCTCTCCATCTTCCCCACTGCCTCTGCAGCTTTTCTCCCATCGTACTCTCTCCTTTGTGTTCTTCTCTCAGCCTTCGTTGTTTCCTCAGCCCTCCATCCAAAATGGCTAGGTGCAGTGTTGGCACAACCGCAGCCATGAAGGATGTCAGCCACTTTAGCATGGATCTGAGCTACACCCATAGCCCCCTCTCAGCCTAACCTTCATGTGTTGTGATGCCTGAGTTATGCAGAGGTGGCAGGGAGACATCTTCAAAGGCTGAACATCACCTCTTCCATGTGGTGGCCTGAGAACTTCTTTTGGATGTGAATTTGCAAAAGAAGGTTGGTTCTGGTTGGATCCAAAGCTTTTCCAAACTGTCATGTTTCAAAACATATCTGTTTTGTCGAAGTTGCAGGGAATGAGGAATGCTAGATGAAAGCTTACTTTTGTAGGCAAGGTACAAAAGTATTTGACTGGGGATCTGCAAGCTGACTAGGAGGAGCAGGACAGCCGTGACCCCGCTGGAGCTGTCACAGTCTGTGCACAGCTCTGCCTCTGACTTCTAGCCTTGTTCATTCATTATACRGCTTGAAGAAATTAGAGCAAATAACCTCCCCTCTCTTTACTTGCTTCCTTTGTAAAATTAAAATAGTGGAAGGTATTGACACCAGCCAGTTTTAGACACCAAGCTGTGCCTGCAAAGTCAACTCAGTGGTATGTCTAGGCTGCCTCTGTGGTCTGTGGAGGGTGACTCAGCCTCTCTGCAGGGGTTACAGAGAGAGATTGCCCCATTGACTTTACTGGCTGAGTTACCACCGAAACGACGAGTGGAGCGCATAACCTCCGGTGTCTCTTCTAGACACATGGATTTGGTGGGTCTTTAAGTGCTGTTGCATAAAAAGGTCTGGGGTTCTGCAGAGATACGTAATGTGCAAGGTTTCATTTAGAGATAAGAGACCCGTGGAGAAGGTGGGAGACCTAGTATTTATGGGCGTTTTAGGCACTTCCACTCTGCCCCTTGCAGGAGTGGCTGTCATTATGGTCTTTGCAGTGTCCCATGATGAGCAGGAACCAAGCCAGCCGCACGCAGCTAGTAGATGGGAATTAGGGCTGCAAGTGAGCAAGTGGGTGTGTGTGAGKGAAAGCGTGTCGCTTGAATTCCTTGGTGGAAACTAAGATGCTGGTCACCTAAATGCCTTGGCAAGGAGTCTTACTGCTGGGTTATAGTTACCTGCAAATASATCAGGTACAGAGCACTTCAGGGGTGCCTGGGAATGAGATAACCTCCGTAGCCTTCTKGAATACCCTCTAGGTTGGGCAAAGCAGTGAATAGCAGTGACCCACTGAAAGAATTTTTAGAAAAAAAGTTCTATTTAAAGAAAATAAAATCAAATATTGTAGTGTTTTGAGATCTTCCAGCTGTTGCTGTGCTGTACTCAGCTCCTGCTTGGGGACAAGCCTCAGGCAATTTSCAGGCTCTGTGGGAAAGGGAGCTGGCGAGAGAGGGAGTTAGGGTGGGTTGAAGTCCAAAGATGGATGCTGAGATAGGAAAAGTCAATCTTGGGAAAGATGGACCTAAAACCTGAAAGAGCAAAACCAGGGAGAGAATTAGATAGACGTGTTGGTTCTTGAGGATGATTTATTTCTTAGATTGAAGATACTTAATAGTATTAACATGTAAATGTCTCCAGCTGGTCTTTGAAGTCAGTGTGTCATTGAAAAATAAAGAGCAAAAAAGGTGTGGAGGATAAAGCACTTATTTTTTTGTTGGTGAAARTATTTCTCTCCAAGGTTAGGTTAGCAGCGAAACAATGTGCTGCTTATTTTGGGAGCATTGTTTCTTTGAAACATAAGGCATTTATCTTTTTTTTTGCTGTTTTTTTTTCTTTTCCTTTTTCATACTCTAAGTTGGTTTATGCAGAAAACAGCTAAAAGCCACAAAACTGTAGCCTCTGTGATTTCTTTACACCCACCATTTCCCAATATTCTGGATTGTAAACTAACCGCAGCAGCTACTGTACTTCTTGCTCCTCCATTGTGTGAACTCGCTTTCAGGGACCAAAACTGGACGTTACGATATTTTTCCGCTTCCACGTCCTGTGCAGACCCTGTTTCATGACCATTAAAACCAGTTCTTGGCACCGCTGGATGAGTCCAGCAGTAYGACTTTGATCCAGATCAGACATGGGCATTCAATTGCTTCTCAATAGGATTAGCCAGAACTCTCTATACAAAGGTTATGTTGGCTCTGTGTGTTTAGTCTGGCTTTACGCCAGCTGGGGGAGGACAGGTGATACCAGATCAAGCATGGAATTAGAGTTGTGGGAATGGGTGATGTCTGATGTGGCAGAAAGCCTGCCCGTGCAAATCTTACCCACCACCCTTTCTGAACAAATCTGAACCAGCTTCTTGCTGCATCTCACTGCCTTGCAAAGGTCCTGAAGTGACAACAGATGTTGGAAAGCCCATTTCAGCATCTTGCTGGGTGGCAGCCTCAGATTTTGTGTCGACTCTGTTGTGCAACAACAGATGACGTTATGATACACAAATTGTGCAACACCTTTTTTTTTTTTTTWAAGTAGTCTTGAAAAGCAAGTGAATGAGAGGATTTTCATGTGTCATTTGCTTAGGGATTTTCATCTCAGCTCACAGCACTAATCCAACCAACCTTGGCTGCAAGCAGCCTGATTTGTCCCTCTAGTACTCACCTTATCTGCCTTCCTCTGTATCTGATATTTCCCCCCTCTTCAATGAGATGCCTTCATACCCAKCACATTTACCCTGCCATGCTAGGAGGTGAGGTCCTGGCTGCAGCAGGGACCATGGTTGTCTCCCACGTTCAGGCTGGGATTGCACTCTCGGATTGAGCATGTCTTGTGGCATTACTCTCCCTGGCGTGCCATCTGCCTCTGCATCCCTGGCGGTGTCCTGAACATAGCACAGGCAGCTCCTCCTTGGGCAGGAGAAGACTTGCTTGAACCCTCCTGCTTCTTCTGGGCTGCTCTACTTGTAGTGAACCTCCTGTCCATCTCCTCCTTACTTTTGGCTCATGGCCTTCCTTGTCCCAGAAGAGAGCTATATAATGCAGCCTGTGCCCTGACTCATCCCTGCTGAAAGAGCTCTCCGCCCTTGCCTGTGGCTGTTAATTCCTACATGCTTGTCCAGGGCCTGTTACAAAGCCTGTTGAAGTCTTTCCATCAGACTCATGGCCTTCAACTGATCCCTCCGCTTTCTCCACCGCAGTAACGTGGCATGCAGTGCTGTCTACTCACTGCTTTAGCTAGCAGAGGTCAAGGTGGAGCAGGATGTGGAGATGTGGATCAGTGCTCGGTCTGTATGCTGTCCCTTTGGCCACTCAACAGCCCTGGGAGCTGGTTTGGGTCTGACTGTGGGATTAGGGGTTAGATTTAGCTCAGTTAGAGCATGGTGCTAATAATGCCATGGTCGCAGGTTTGATCCCTGTTATGGGCCACTCGTTTGGGAGTTGGACTAGATGATCTCCAGGAGTCCCATCCATTCTTACTAATTCTATGATTCTGTGATCACGCTTCACCTAAACTGGCCATGTTGTGGGGGGTGACATACGTGGCACGYTTATACCAGCTTTGTGGGAAGACAGACAACCACCCGTCTGGAATAAAGTCTGCTAATGCAAAGCTAACCTGTTAAAAGATCTTCGAGGAAATTCAGACAGCAGAGCAGAATATATATATAATGGATCAACAATATGCAATCGTGCCAATTTTTATGCAGTTAAAAATATGCTATTGATGAACCATGGCTGACTGACAAACTGTGAATTTAGTTCAGGTAAAAGCCATCTCCCCCCAGACTACATATATATATATGTGTATGTGTGTGTGTGTGTGTGTATGTATATATATAAAAGAAAAAAAGACATTATCTCTCAGACATCTCAGCTGACTTGCGACCTTTGCTGCCCAGGGGTGACAGTGCTGGTGCAAGGAAGCAGATGGAGATGCGTGGMTGGAGATGGGAAGTCCCAGAGCAGCATCTCTAATTCAAATTGACTAGAGGCTGTGGTGCCACACCTTGAATCTGTCAGGGCCCTTGTTGGCAAACCACTTCAAAGGGTCTTTCAGCATGCTTTAAAGAGTAAAAGAGAAAATGCAGCGTATACTACGAACAGACTGTAAAGCAGGAATTACTGAACTGTATATAGCTGCAGGAGTGATCAGACCTTCATGTTTCCCAGTACCCAATAGCTGTGGCATGAGAAAAACTAGTAAAGAGAGCAAGCTTTTTGTCTATATTTGCTTACTTTTCTTTCCCACTTCCGTATTTTGTGCTATTTTTAAAGCATCATGCATATATTCAATTTTTGTTTTCTCCTATCTTGGCTAAGCAATCTTTTTTTTGTAGCTGGTTTGTTCACACAGCAATAGGGAATAGCAAAATACGTTTCCCTTAAGGAAGATAAAGTAAATGTATTTGCAAAAGAAGAAGCTCTTGGCCAGGGAATCTGGGAATGGGTGATACCAGAGAATAGTTTTTGTTCTTTGAAGCAATTTGAAATTCTTAGGAAAATCAGAAGTATTTACATTAGGATGAGCTATTAACAAGTGTCTGCCAAATAGGCAAAGAAACCCCAAACAAAAACAAAATAGAGCTCAGAATCATTCTCTTCAAGTGCAAAATATGCATCTGTTTTGGAGTTTTAAGTGTAAAGCCTTTTCCTAAAAACAGAATGAGCTTATTATGCATATACGTGTGCCCTCCCTTCCTCTGCCTGCTGGTGCTTGTCCTGCCCCACTCTGCTTCTCAGTGGCTTTGGGATGCTGGTGAGAGCAAGGAGATGCTTAGCTGTAGCCCTTGCCTACTCTAAAGGAGATGGCATCACCCGTTCACCAGCCCTGCTTTTCCACATGCTGCTTCTGGGGCTGATCGGTCCAGAGCTCACTGCCCTGCTAGAAAATGATCATTCCTTTTCTTTTGACTGTGTGTGGAGGGTAGCTTTCTGCCAGTTCAGTGAGGTAAATCAGCTTCTGGAGAGGTTAGGTAAGCACTGGGGCCAGTAGTGGCTCTGGGGAGATGGGGAAAGCATATCTGTTTTTTGACAGTGTTGGGGCTGTTAGATGCCCTTGGCATTGTGGAACTAAACCATGAGTTTCACTGATTTCCATCTCACTTTTTGATTGCATCTATGTGATTCGTAATATGAAGAAGTGATTTTTTTCCCCCGCTTTTTCCCCTCCAAAAAGGTCAACTGCATCAAAAGGCCTGGAACTGCATAGGTGTAGAAGGTCACTGATTCTTCTTTTAAATTACCTGAAACTAGTCAAAGCCCTCCATAGCTAAGCATAGCATAGGATACAGTTTTAGTAAAAGAAGGGAAAAGTCTAACATCAACTCCTTTTATTTCAGTATACAGTTGTGTCACCACAGAAGTACATATAGAAATATGCTTTCTTTTTACCTATTTACTGAACCATTCAAGCTAAACTTGACTGAGCCTGCTAGTTACTTGGATGGTTCATGAGGCATTTCCAGGGGCCATCTGTACACAAGGACATTGGTGATGCTGCAAATTATTTCTTCCTCCAGTTTAAGGAACACAAATTGTTGATGTTGCCTTTTGATGATCGCTCAGGATCTTAAAGCTTTTCTTTCTGCATTCACATATATCTTCATATTGGCTGAATTTCAACTCACTTTCTTCTCTCTGAACAATTTCCTTTTTGTTGGATAAACTATTCCTGACCAACCATAGCAATTAGGTCATCGTTGTTGCGAGAGTTTTGTTTTGTTGCAATTTTTAGCAGTTATTTCCACCCAAAGGTGGATTTCCCTTCATTATGCACCTTCYAACTGGTTTTCAACCTTTCTCACCTTGTGGGTTCCTATATTTTATTTATTTATTTTTTGGTGAAAGTGTGGGATGCTCTAGAGGAAATTTAAGTCTCTGGATAGTAGGCTTGCATTTCTTGTTTATTTTCAGTAGACTCATATGGGATAGTACACAGTTCTCTGAGGAGTTCCCAAACTAATTGGCTTGAAAGCCACCATTTGAACAAGGCAGAGCACTGCTCTTGTTTCCCTGAAACTGTTGTATTCTAATACTTACTAGTTATGGTTATGAGGAAATTTTCAGAGTTATTGTTGGTTTATAACTCTTAYATTCTCATGTAGCTATTAGAGAAGACGAAATGAAACGTCTGCTTGGTGTTTGTCCAGGGCACACATTTTGGGCATATTCACTCGGGCAAAGTGCTCTATTAATGTGGCTCTGACTTTTCTTGTGGGCTGGATCGAGGCCAGTCAGTTCTGGGCACTAGCTGAGCAAGCCCAGGTCTGTCTGCACATGTCTATGTAGACATGTCCCACTCGTGCCCTGTGAGATCCCTACTTCATCTTCTAATTACAGCTTTAAAGGGACCTTCTTGCCTTTGGCTGTACCTGTGGACTSTATAGTGCTGGGTGTACAAAATCTGCATGGCTATAATCAAAGTGATCCTGAAAATGCCTATATAGTAGAATTGTTGCTTTAATAAACCAAAGGGAGTTGTTTGTGTTACACCAAGCAGAGTTTTGCTGTTTCTTAGAGGATAACATTTTAAGTTTTGTTCTCTTTGGAGAAGCTCTGATCMAAAGCACTGGTAGATGACCTGAAGGACAGGTGATTACGTGGAGATAAGTGCAAGTTCCTGCTCAAGAAATATTTTCATGTGCATGTTTGTAAAATATCTGATATTGCTTCTCACTAGGGACTGCTGTCAATTCTAATATACCTTCTGGGAAGGGACGAGTATGCCTCCTGGAGTGAAACGGCAGTAGAGTCCCTCCCTGCATGGGGCAAATCGATACTGAATCTGCAAAGATGTAGGTCAGCCGCAGGAAGGAGCACTAAAATAGCTAGAAGAGCTCTCACTTTATTTCTAAGGTCTAGTGTGTTGTCTGTGGCACAAGTCTGGCTTCTCTCRTTACGGTGTCAGTTCAGGCCAAGTTCAAATAAAGGATGAGTGACAAAGAGAAAAAGGGGGAAAAAAAATCCACCCAACCCTGCTGCGTGTGCATCTCGATTTTGTGCTGAAGTGCGCTGGTCTCATGTGGCTATTGGATTCTCATCAGTCAGTGAGACAGGCGCGACATGCTGAGCTGAGCCAGGTGCAGCACGCGGGGCTGCTTTTAGCTGGGGAGAGAAGCGAGGCAGGCGGCACTCCTGCCTGCGGCAGCCCTAGCCCTCTTAGCCGCTTGGAAGAACTGGCCTTGAGGTGTCAGTGCACCTCAGACATCTTCCAGACATCCACCGCTGAGGGAAAGTCACTTTCACGTGGTCTTTTTAATGCTTGAGCAGCTGCTGAGTAGCATCTGTGCAGCCTTGCCAAGCCAGTTCCCTGTGCATCTCAATGTCAAAGCCGGCCAGGGCASGAGCCCTGATACAGGCTCGTTTTCCTGGCCTGTTCTGTATCTGCAGGTCTCTCTGCTCTCAGCCAGTCCCCTCCAGCCACACCTCGCTCTGCAGGTTTAGCAGATGTCTGGTGAGTGGTGTCACTTGCTGGTCATGGCTCCTGACAAAGCTAGTCCGAGGCATTTTGACTTTCCTGTCCTGTGAATCCCAGAGAGCAGCAGTGGAGACGTCAGGGGCTGCCTGAAGATCCATCTCTGGTCTGGTCCTAGCAACACTGAGGAATTGCTGATTGGGTTTGATTTATAGTCTGGTGTAGCTAAAWGAAGTGTAGCTCTCCCAAGTAGGACCTGTATTGTGGAGAGAACCATGGTGTAAGGACGCGCAGTCCCTCACAAAACGCTGAGGGGTTTCTCGACACTGGGACTCAGCATACTCGTGTTTCCTCTCTCCATTGCTGTATGCACGTTCTCTGTTTACTTGTTTTTCTATGTTCTACATAGTGGGTGAATTCCTGACTTTTCAAGACTAGCTAGCAAAGCCTCCACTGTGCTTCATGAGAGCCAGAACTGCAGGCAGAGTTTATGCTGGAGTGCCCAGGACTTGCTGTGTGCTCCGTCTGCCCCGGGGCTGTGCGGGAGCAGGGGGTGATTGGCCAAGGTTGCTTTTGGATGACAAAAGTAGAGGGATGACAAAAATCCAGTGATCCAGACCACCCAATCTGGTCACGCAGGAGCGCAGTTACATTGATTTCCAGTCCAGCAGAGATAACATTATTAAAGTGCAGTCATGGTCCAACAGTCAGTTTAGAGCTTGTGCTTGCAAGCATGGCTAAAATTTTGTTCCTCCGTCCTTCCTAAAAATCTTCATGGAATACATTCTGTGCTGCCAAAAGTGCTCTGTCAAGAGATCCTACTAATACGAGCTAAAAATGGTTTGTTCTGGGATTTGATTTAGAACAAATAAGACTTTGTAACTAGATCCTACAGCAGACCAGCTATCTGACTGGTTGTTGGTGCACTGTGAAATGCCCTCACAGCTTGTGGTTTGCTGGCAATGTTACATCAGTCGACTTCTTGGCCATGTTTTGCGTACTATAACCTTGAAGATTGAAGGCTACCTAGTGCAGGTGGGTATCACTACCTGAATGGCTGTTTAAATGTATTATTTATACCGCTGCAACACTAGGAGCACTAACCATGGACCAAGATCCTGTTGTTCTTTGTACAAATGTTGAATCAAAGACTATCCATCCCCCCAAGCGCTTACACTCTGAATCAATGGCAGAGGATTATGGTTGGATACATGCAGATGGTGGAGTAAAATGAAAATGCTAGGGCAGTATTGATCTTTTTGACAGGCATGTCTCAGGACACCAGCAGCCTCACATTTATTGAGTTTTCTTGTAAATGTCAGAGCAAAAGAGAGTTTTGATGAAGTTGCTGAGGTTGCTTGGCAGATATTAAAGTCGCATTCCAACCAGGCAAGAAAAAGGCAGGCAGGGAGAAAACGTTAAGACTCTTACTTCATATCTAAGAGGCTTTTCCAGTGAGTGACCCAGGAGAGTCAAAGTAGAATTCGACACTGTAAGAGTGAACAGTGGAGAGTAGCTACTGTGAGACATGAGCTGTGCTTTGGAAGTTCGGGTGCTCTTGAGTGATGAGGTGGGGAAAGAAGGGAGCCTTGTGAACAGCGAAGTTGGATAGGAAAAAAAAAAGACCTTTGTGACAGCACGCTCTTTGATCAGGATCAGAGAAGTCACCTTTCTCAAGACCAGGAGGGTAGTTGTGTTGGCTGTGATAAGGGAAGATGAGAGCTTTAACTAAGTCAAGGGAAGGAGCAGATTGTATTTTAGAGGCTCTGCACAATAAAAATCTGTAAGATTTATGCACAGCCTGGAGGTGGGAATTAGCAAAGGGTCCAAGCCAAGGATGATGGTTTGTGTTTGGGTGTTAGTGAAAGATAGGATTGTAGTGAAGTCTCCTGCAGTGCAGGAAGAAAACAAAGGAAAATGATTAGGGTGAAGAACATTGATGGCAATGGGAAATTTGGATGCTGGATGAGAGCACCAAAAGATGACCTGTGGTTTTATTTTGAACATACAGAGATCAGTCTAATGTAGGGAGGAAAATCTGTGAGTTGTGTGAGGAGAACTGAATTTGTATTTCTAATGATGATCCCAAGAGGGGAAGTGGCTGAGGAGGCAGAAAAGAACAGGACCATGATACTGAGCAGTAGGGGCAAGCCTGAGGGACATCCACAAAAGAAGGTGCTGAAGGATGCTGCAGTGGTAGCAAGGAGGCACGACCAGGAAGGAGAACTTCTGAAGTTTCTGAAGAAACTAGAGTTGATAATGTCAACGGCAGGTTTGATGTGCCAAGGCCAAGCCAGGGCATCTATGGATTCTGAGCTTCAGCTAAGAAATAATGTTACTTATTTGATCGAACTTCTACTGAAAAGTAGAAGTTCAAACAAATGAATAACGTTATTTCTTCCAGATTCAGGAAAGATCCTTGGCAGATAAGCTGGAGCAGGTAGTGAAGAGGTTAGTGCATAACATTATTACAGTTGTCTTTTTGTGTTTGTGCTGGTGTGGGCACATACTTTGGGTAGGTCCAAAGCTTTGGTCGGGAACTTGTGCTGCACCCATGTCCAGTGCAGTGTCTAGTTGACTCTCTATGCTTTCTATCCCATCTCTGCGCACTTGTGGTGGGGATACTATTCCCATAAAATAGGCATGTGCTGACGTCCCTGTGCCTGGTTACATGAGCCTGGCTCTGGAAAACCTCAGCTCCTAGATTGCAAACATAGCAGGGTTCTGTCTGCAAAGGTGTAAGATTACAAAACACACACACACACACATTCACGCACACACAGAGCTTAACCAAAACCGCCTCGTTTTTAGCAGTTGTAAGGGTTTATTCACTACATGGCAGCACAGGAATGTAGGAATGTGAGTAGYGTTAAACCTATTCATTTCATTGGGAGGCATCTCCTCTCCCTTGCTCAAGCCTGCTTGGCTTTAATGATAATTACACCTCTTGACTTGTTCAGCTGGATCGCTGCCACTCCTGCCCTCCCTATGCAGATGCGGGTGGCACAGCGCTGGGAAGAAATGCTGGAGCCAGGAAGGCAGCAAAAGAGCTTAGGTTGTCGATTAGGTGCGGAGCCGTCCTCCCCCTGGAAAGCGCCCCAGCTCACCCCACCCTGCTCACACCCCGTTCCCAGGCTTTATCTGCCCCGGGGAGCAGGGGCTGTGCTGCCTGCCTCCAAAAAACCTTTCGTTGCTCTTCCTGGTATTAACTCTTCTAGGGAACGAAAATCTGACGGCACCTCCTCCCCTACGGCTCTGAGCTCTGCTAAAGTCCTCGACTCAGGTTTGAATATATCYGTCCGATATATTCAGAGCTCCTGTCCTCTCCTCCTGGAGGAGCCTGRCTTCCTCAAGAGCCAAGACCTGTGTACCACCCCTGCTTTTAAAATGCTGCCATATAGGCATGGGCAGAAAAGAGGAGCGTATGCTCTTTTGCTGCTAAGTCCAGGCAGAGAGGAGGATAGTCATTCTCTTGCTTTTGTGTACTCTGCTGCAGAATTTATTCTGCCTTTTTGTTATTTCTTGGATGTCTCCGATTAACCATGCCCGAATGTATCTAACAATATTCCTGTATTTAAAAATTAAATATTGATTTTTAAAAGCCTTGTCACTTTAAAAGTGAAAAAAAAGCAATATTTTTTGTTGGCTTGTTAAGAATTTGAAAGATGCAATAAAATCGGCTTTGGGGTTTATTCGTGCTGTACATTCCCAGGAGAGGAATGCGGTGTTCTACGCAACCCGCCTGCTTGCAGCAGCCGCTGCCATGGCTACTTTCAGCTGCGCTGCTGAAGTTTCGCATGAAGTGAAAGGGCCTGGGAAGTTAGGGAAACCGGTAACGCTGGATCTGTAATGTGAAGATGAATGTTATGTGTTAGCTGCGTATGCACAGACTGGTTGGCTGGAGATTTTACTGGTGAAAATGAGCCAGGTACAATAGCAACTGTCAACGTAATAGAGGAAGCTGGTATAGTTGAATTTGAGTCATACAGACATTTGTAGGTTTTTATTTAAGACAATGTTAAGCCTCCATTTAAAGGACACTGTTCTGTAGGGTCTGTAATGAGAATGGAAGCACCCTAATTCAGTCAGTCTAGTGACCAGCCATTAGCTGGAGACACCAAGGTCTGTAGTGCTACACAACACTGAAAAGGAGACAGTCTGTGCTTGAAAGACGTTAAGTAAAATCGGTTGGACCTTAATAGCTGAGATGCATTCAGACAGTATATATCAATTTCACTTTTTCACTGAAACCGAGACAGTGACTTTTTAATTAAAAACTCTTTTCCCAGCAGGACTTGATGGTGGTAAATCAAGTGAGGAAGAGGTTTGTGTAGCAGCCTTGGATGTTGGATGGTCATGTACAGTGTTTCTGTACCTAACTCCTGGATTTTAGGGTGAGACATAAAGCTTCTGTGTTCCAATGCTCCGTGTCGGTGCAGTGAGAGCAATAGCAGAGGTGTTCCTTTGTGCACCATATCAAACACTGTTTGWTTTGTTTTTAGTCATGGGTATCACTGGCAGATAGCTCCTGTCCAGTTTCTTCTTGATGAGGTTGCTGGACTTATCTGAAGAGATGACCTTTGGATGTGTCATCCGTAGTCACTACAATGATACTCACTTGATTGTTCATTTGCATGCTAATTTAAGAGGTTAAGAGAAGGACAAACAAATTAATATGAGGAAGATTAGAGGATTGGGTGGATGAGATGGGGTCACTAGGGCAACTAGATGGATTAAAGAAGAACAAATGAGAAACGCTTGCTTCTGTGGCAAAGTGAAAAACTTCTCCAGTTTCTCTCTCCACCTGATACATTTAATGTCCTGGATTGAAAAGAAGCAGTTACTTGGAGAAGTGCAATGAAGAAGACAGGCAGCAAACAGGAATACTTTATTTTGTCCTTGCCGTGTTTCACGAAGCTGCTCCTTCAGTCGCAGTGGGTCTCCTCCGTGTGGCATATTCTCCATGGTCGTCTGCAACAGTGGCTCAGATAGAGCATCCATCACGCTGCAGCCTCGCATGGGGCATGGCTTGGGAGGAGCATGCTTTGAGCTGCATGGAGCTAAAGGAGTCTTTGAGTTTTTCTTAGGACATTGTAGCCAAATAGGCAAGGTTGTTAAGGTGCAGGTGAGTGCAGTGTCTGGGTTGTGGGTCCTCCAGCACTGACACCTTATTTATTATTAGTGAAAGTCTACAGCTGCAGAGACCTCAGCAAGACTTTAGCAAATTTCTTGCTGTTGAAGCTAAAAATTCCCCTTCTACTTCCATACATTTTTTATCAGTCCAGGTCCTCCATCTCTGTTTTTTCATCCCTTCCCCTCATGATTCTTGTCATCTTCATAGGAAAACAGAGTTGATCTCTAGTTCTGCAGCTTTCAGTGCTGCTGTCATCCTCCTGCTGTTTTGCCAGGTTCTCCTGTTTTTCTTTTGTTCAGAAAGGGTCCAGAATCTGAGCACCTTCAGCACTTAAGTTTTTTGAGAAGATTAAAAACAGAAGTTAAATCCCTGCGAGCCGTGCGGTGGGCAGGCAGCCTCCCTGTCTCACGACCCAGAGCGCTCTCCACAGCAGGCAGCAAATCTGCCCCCAGTCCCAAAGTGCTTGGCCTGGGCCTGGGTTTTATTTTCCATATCCGTGTAGTGATACTCTGTTTGTCGTCTTTTTTCCTTCCTTCCAGAGAGCGGGTTCAGGTCTCCTCCTCGCTTCCCTTCCTTCTCCATGTGGGAGAGGAGTGGGTGTATTTGTGCAGGGAGCTGTGCAGTGGAAGGGAACAGGAAGCCCGTTCGTCACGCTGGGACCACGAGCGGACCAGCTGCGTTGCGTACTGTTCTCGTCTCTCCGATGGCCATAACAAAGCAGTGTCTGGCTGGCAGACTGGGGAAAAGATGGGCTTCAGGAGCTGGATGTGGTGGGCCAGACCTGCAGCTGCGATCACTGCCACCAGCTGAGTTGCACAGGTGGACCTCACTGGAGCAGTTCGGATGGACTCTAGCTGAGGGTTTGGACGCAAGCTGCAAAACACAGCGCTGCTGATTGCTTGCTAAGTTACTGAAGCACGGCTGCTTTGGGGTCAGCTGCTGCTTAAAGGATCTGACTTTGCAACCTTTGGGCAACTGTAAGTCCTGTCTGCTTTGACAGGAACTCTACAGACAGTAAGATCCAATCTGCACTGTATAACTCCTGTTTCTCTGAAATATCCTCTGTCAGTCATCCTGTTGCATGTTGGACAGGTCCCTTTGGACTCAGAAGGTTTAAAACTGGATAGTGGTAAGTGGATGTCGTTGGGAAGCTGATGGCAAKCAGAATACTTGGAGAATAGGAGCCAGGGAAACTAACCTTCCTCATCAAGTGATGAATCCCTCTAGCTTGGCATTTTTCTCTCACTGTCAGTCCCTGCCATTTCGGGAGCAGATGTTCTCTTCTTCACTAATTCGCCTTGTCACATCAGTGACGTCGCGCACATTGCCGGGAAGGGAACTGTTTTTGCCTCATCACAGGAGGAATTAGCAGACRTCCCAAAGCCTGGGAATTGATTTGATTAATCTCGTGCCTTTGTGTTGCTGGCAGTATGTAAGCCGTGATCTGTAAGGCTGAGTGAGCAGTGGGAGATCTGCCCTGGAGGGAGCATTACAGAAGCAAAAATGCTCAGCAGCTCAGATAGTGCTTTCTGCTTGCAGACACCTGTAAAGATTGATTTTTATTTCACGGATGGGGAAACTGAGGCATCCTGTTTTCCTTTTAAAGAGTCTGTGCTCTCTCCAGGAAGTCATCATTCCTCTAACTTCAAAAACTGAGCTCCTCTCTGGAAAAAAAAGTAACACCTTTCAGACATCGTCTTAGATAGTGGCCACAGTTTTCTACCGTAGATATGAGGCACACCCTGCTCTGAGAAGTAACAGCGCTCCAACGTAACCGCCTTGGATCACCGCTTGGTAACTTGTACCCTCAAGGAAGACAGTCTGGTCGAGTGGTTTTAGGACTCACGCAAAACCAGTCCTGTCTTCTGTTCTCCCAGCTGCTTGTTGGGCAATGTTGCATAGGTTGCCCAACCTTTTCATCTTGCAATTTCTCCATAGGGAAAAGGATGGCAGCAAAAAATAGTCTTTAACATTCTTTGAGATCTGTAGAGGAGAATTAAAAGAGATATGAGAGGGGCTGGGGGAAGGTAAAGGATGCAAGTGTCAAGAATTGAATTGGGAAATCTTTTCCATCTTGTCACCACTATGTTTATTCTGTTCCCATTGCCCCTGTGAGCTTTGTAGAGCTAGATCAAAACTGTGCTTAATGCAAGGCCCTGAACCTTGCTGTTGCTACTGGGTGATAGCAGCCATAGCAATACTAATGAAAATATTAGTATCTTCTGGAACATAAGCTCTTCAGGATTAAAAAAGGTTGCTTTTATATCCTGACACTGCAGTCTGCCCAGATTTAGCTGCAGATAATGATTTTTAGTTTCCTGTGCAATGATTTTTAGTCTCTTATTTTCTTTTGTGTTAATTCCTGCACCCAAGTAACCCTTCAGAACAGCTTCCCTCTATGCAATGCCTCAGTTCAAGGAGGAGCTTGCAGAGGGAAAAAAAAAAGAAAAGAAAAAACAATTTGAGATCATTTGCCTGGGGAAATGTTCTTTTCTCCAGATCGTGAATTCGCCATTGTGGCAGCTGAGGTACAGATTCTATTGACTGAAAAAATAAACAAACTCAAACGTGCTCCTTTTGTCATAACAATGTTTTAGGGCAACGCATCGTCATATGACACAGTCCTTTAATAGCAGCGCTATTGTGCTGGCCGTCCTCCGCTGCGTTTATCATCCGGCAGCGGGTGGTCAGCTGCCGGCCCCGAGCTTTGTACCAAAAGCCGTATCTGTGCCCGTCGCGCGTGACCCGAACGGGGCTGCTGCGAGTGGAGAGAAAAGCCCGGTTACACAAGGTGCCAGCGATCTTGCAGCTCGAGCTGGTGAAATGACTCTGCACTTGCTCAGCAGTTACGCTACAGGTGTGTGCTTCTCTCCCGTGATCTTCATCGAGGTGAGCTCAGCCCCGCGTGCACGCACATGCCCCGGCTGTGTTGAAGGAAAAGGGTAAATGCTGGCCAGCCTTTCCGATCAGTGTTCCTCCTCCTCCTCGGCGCTGGTGGAGCTGGGGAGTGGAGGAAGGTTAAATTCGCTGGCATGCCGAGAGCGATGGGAGCTGCAAAGGGAGAGCCGGCATCAAAGCGAAAATACCAATTTGCTTCTATTTTCTCCTAGGCTCCCTGGCTCCTGCATTTGTTCTCCATAGTATTAAAGCCCTGCCTGGGAATGGGTGTGATGCCCGGCAGTACCTGCATAGCTCATGGGTCCACTTTAATTTAGCAGGGCGTATGCTTAAAAGAGGCCGCCTTCTGACTCGGGTTTTATTTTGCTGTGTAGCAGACCGGCTGCAAACCCAGGTAGCAAGAACTGGGTTTCTTCCCCCAGGCTTGTTCTCACCGGGTCTAACCCTGGCTGGCTGGCAGCCCCAGCTGGCGCTCAACGATGATTAACCCGTTATAGTTGATGCATGTTYTGACACAACAGCGTAGCCCTGGATGGTGAAACCCTTCTTTCGTCCATCGAGTTATTCAGCTGAACTCTTTGGGCTAGTACTTTGTTGACGCATTTATGTGATTTGGGATTGAGATTATGCCCTTCYCGCTGAGTTTCTTGTTAGTAGTCCCAAGGTTGTGGTTTTAAAGCTTGCTGGCTCAAAACACCATCTCCCAGCTTGGCACAGTCGCGTTTTGCTTCTTGGGCCTTTGAGGTTACACAGCAAGGCTTACCCAGATGTTCCTGAATATTCCTGCARTTCCCTCTTTTGATTTCTTGTTGATAAATTTTTAATCTAGTACGCTGTTCTGATTCTGAAGATTACAGGGCAGAAGTTAAGACTCCCCTTTCTGGTGCTGCTTTATTTTCAGACCCGTGAAAATCTGGTTGAGGTAGCTCCAAAACCCAAATTGGGAAAAGAGGGGCGGTTATAAGTGTCRTAGTAGATGGTGTCAAGGAGTAAGTTGTTCAGTCCTTGAAGTAAAGAAAGCAAGGARTCAGGCTTCTAGGAGCTGGTTCCCAGCTCCTGTGGAGGGAACTGCTGCAGCACTGGAGCTCTGGAGGGAGAAGGTGCCCACTTGCCCTCAGCCCGTGCTGGAGCAGCCTGTCTTTGCCTTGCGGGGGAGACGAGCAGAGATCGTGGCTCTGGGCAGCCCATGCCCCGTGGGAAAGGTGAGGTCCACCACTTGCAGCTATGGGATTGTGGGTGCCTCTTGCCTGCAGGAGCCAGCTGTGCTCTGCCCTGCCCTGGGATGAAGGAAACCTCCCATGCCAGATACCTACCAGCAGAGATACTTGTCTGGCAGGGTAGTGTCATCCCAGTTGTTTAATCTTAGTGAACGGAAATGCCAGCGGGGTTCATGTGATCCTTCTTTTTATCCCTGCAATGTATTTAGCTGCTGAAAGCAACTTGGTGGTCAGCTGCGTGGGCAGCAAAGGGATCTTTGTGTATGTGGAGGGGAGAGTGAGAGCTAACGTATCTCAATTAGAGGTTAATTGCTCCCAAATTGGRTGTCCCTGGGACCCTTCTTGAAAGGCCAGTGCTGGTTAATGCTGACCTGTGCCTGTATGCACCTTCTTTGCTAATGAAATGCATGGTTTGCAAAGCCTAGTTCAGATGGGAAGCACATTTTTTTTCAGCTTTCCACAGGAAGTTCCTTTCTAGACATTGAAGGACATCTTTGCATTTTTAGGACAGAGCATAAATACTTTCAGCAAATAATAAAATAAATACACGTATCTGTTCTACTTGAGCATATTCAAGGCCATAAGAGATAACGTCACTGGAAGAGAGCAGTGTCCTATTCCTCTTCTCCTGCCTGTAGGTCAGGGAAATTAGTACAGCAGTTATGTCCTTCGATATTTTAGCTTGTGAAGGCATCGTCCCTATCACGTACTARGCTTTAGCCATTTGTTTCACTCTTTAGCGTCTAGTCAGAAATAACTTGCCTGAGATTGCTGCCTATATTTATACTTGGTTTCTCCAGTGCTATGCGATAGTACAGTAAGCCAGTCAGTTGAAAAATGAGATTGCTTGGTCATGGAGCTGAACTCAGTAYGGTTTTGGGTAGCACAAATAAATACCATTGGTCACTAAAAGGCAAGTGGTCAAGTTCTGTCATTTGTACCTAGCAACATTAAAGGGTAACACCAGAAATCTGTGCAACTTTCTTAGCTTTTACCTGAAATATCTTCAGACTGCTGACTGCAGAGGATGTCATTTAATCTACTTAGTGCAGCCTAGGAGGAGGATTACCAGGCAGGGGGCTGCCCTGGCTCCCACTGGCGCATGGTGCTGCTTCACTGACTGCTTTTACCGGCCGTCAGGTTGCACCGCACTGTTGTGAAAGAGCGACTGTGAACTGGAACGAGGAGCTGATCCAGCTGACATGACTGTTACTCTTTCTCTCCCCCGGGTTGTTATTCTGTAGAATCGGTTCCCCGATCCATTCCGTGGGTTTGCATCACAAATTGGCATGTGCGGGCATGGCTGAAAGGGAGAAACAGAATGGAAACAGAATATCATAAACTGGTACTAGTGCCAAAAATCTTGTGAGGGAGAGTCACGGGTGTAATCGCATTGAAAGCTCAGGAGTTCCAGCTCACCCATGAACTTCCTTGGACTTCTTGCCTCTCTGCTCTGCCCCCTTCCCCATAGCTGTTTTGTTTATGATGATAAATGGAAAAGGCTTTGCACCATGCACRAAACATGCAGTTTGTACCTTGGGGTTGAAAGTCAACAGCACCAAGAGCATGATGTAGTGGAGGCTGGAAGAGTTTCCCATGTTACTTCTTTTCACATCCTCATGTTTTTGCTTAATTGCATCCTRTCCTGATGTTCTTCTATAACAGCATCAGTCCAAAGCAAGGTAAGAAAGACCAAGCAAGAAAGAGATAGGGAGCAACTCAGCTGAATGCCAGGGTCAAGGCTAGATGCCCACACTGACCTTTTGACCTTCTGGTCCCACATTAGCCACAATACCTTTCTCAGCAGCCTCATTTCTCTTCAGCTTGCATTGCAGGTCTGTGCTCACCCACCATGGTACGCATGTACAGCACCAAGCATCATACTGTTGAAGAACTATGTATTAAGCATTTTGCTGGTGGTCACTTTGTGTTTTCTCAGAAGCGGGTTGCTTGTCAGCACCTGTTGCTGCAGCTTGGAGATGGATCAACTCATCACCTGCCCCTGGCAGGTGTTTATTTCCTAACTAGTCTGAAAGAGCCTGCTTTGGAAAATGGGAGAGGTGGGAGAGCATGTCCTTTCCTTGAGCATGTTATTTCTGGGGTGTACCTTTCCCCAGGCGCAGTGTGTAGGAACACTCAACCTTCTCTTTGCTTTGATCCAGGGCTTTTAACTGAACATCATGGTGCTCCTGCACCCACCAAATGGCTTTGATTCAGGCTTGCAATATGGTGTGCACGTGTCCAAGTTGACAGAGGTTATAAACACCCATTTCCTTGTTAAGTTTCCCTGATCTGGTATCGCAGAAGTTGAGAGTGAATTACAGTAAAGCTTGCTGTCACAGTCGGTAAAGTACTGATTTTTTGGGGGGTTGTTTYTTGTTTTTTTTCCTAACAGCACTTGTATTTTTAGCCGTTATTATCAGATGCAAAGGGATCCTTTATCACTGTGTACCTACTATATCCCCCACTAGTTCACAGTTCTGATCTGAGGTTCCAGACAGGGCAGTAACAACAGATAGACCCTGAAAAAGTGTTTTCCTGTGTGCCCTGGAGAAGAATCACTCTAATGTGAGGTGACTTGCTGCAAACTTGTGGCCAGAGAAAGACTGATGGTTCTAAGCAGGAATTTTGTGACCCGAAACTTAAGGCTGTGGCCGGGTCATTGRCCTTCTTTCAAGTTGTTTTCATTCAGCTGGAAGCTTTCTTGTTATGGATTGAGTTGCATCCAGGGAGCATCTGAAAGGTCGCTTAACCCTTTGCAAGGCAGCAAAAACAGAAAGGAATGATAACACATTAAATCCAGAACAAGCAAACAACCTCCCAAAACACTAGCAATTGAAAAAGCCCGAAAGGGAGGGTGCTGGTTTGTATTGCAAAAGCAGGATGRTGGACAAGTGGCGCTTGGGATGCAGCAAAGGTTTATATGGAAGCTCAGTGCTTCTTTGGATGTAATGTGGGTAGCAGCACTTTTCCCCTCTCCTCTCCTCTTCCTTCWTCTTTATTCTAATGTGTTTTACTAAATTACAGTGCATGATTGTAAAATACTAAGAGGGGGAAAAAATAAATCAACAAAACCCACAGGTGTTGTTTAGGTGACTCTTTGATGTAGTTCACCCATAAATAAAAATTCTGCGAGCCTCATGGGATGGTTTTGGCTAAAGGTCTGAACASGGACTTGAGACTGGCTTGTTGGGTGCCTTATAAAAACACCTCACTGAAGTTTCCTTTCCCATCCTTCGTGTCTTAATTTATATGCATACAGGCCTTTCACACAAGGCGCTCGGGTCCTAGATTGACTCCACTGTTATGGTCCCAATACTGCTTTGGATCTGCAAATTGTGCATAAAGTGAGTGTTGCCAGCAGGTCGAGGCCTCTTCTCGAGTACTGTGTCCAGTTCTGGGCTCCCCAGTACAAGAGAGACCTGGAGCTACTGGAAGGAGTCCAACGTAGGGCTATGAAGATGATCAGAGGGCTGGAGCACCTGCCCTGTGAGGAACGGCTGCGAGAGCTGGGCCTCTTCAGCCTGGGGAAGAGAAGACTGAGGGGGGGATCTGATCAATGTGTACAAGTACCTGAAGGGAGGGTGTCAAGGGGACAGGGACAAACTCTTTTCAGTTGTCCCATGTGACAGGACAAGAGGCAATGGGCAGAAATTGAAGCACAGGAAGTTCTGCCTGAGCGTGAGGGGGAATTTCTTCCCTGTGAGAGTGACAGAGCCCTGGCACAGGTTGCCCAGAGAGGTTGTGGAGTCTCCTTCTCTGGAGATCTTCAAGGCCTGCCTGGATGCCACCCTGTCTACTATGCTGTAGGTGACCCTGCTTGAGCAAGGGGGTTTGGACTAGCTGATCTCCAKAGGTCCCTTCCAACCTTACTGATTCTATGAACACCTCAACATGAGCTGTTTACACAGAGCCAGAGCTGAGTCCAGGTTCAGGCGAAGGGCAGAGCATCTTCTGCGCCACCCTTCTTGCTTTCGCCGGGTGCGTTGGGAAGGACGGGCCGTCGCAGTCCCTCCCCTGAGCCGAAGCTTGTGGCCCGTCCCGAAGTTAGAGGCACGACCACGTTGATAGCGTTGGACCTGCGGCAAGGAAGGAAACAGCAGGGCGATTGGGCAGCGGTTGTTGGGCTTAGCGTGAGCAGCGAGTACTCCTCTGTGATACTCGGTAATAAATTTGGCCTGATACTTAAGTACCAGCTCCCAGGAAATTGACAGCGGAGTAATTAGCGTGCGCTGACTTATTTGTACAGTGATAACAGCAGGAAAGTATTGAAGCAGGGAAAACAAACACATTATTCATCCGAGCCTTCAATCCGAAGCCTTTACCTGACAGTTTGCTGTTTACAATACGCCYGTCTATTTTTAGGCTTCTGAGTCACGCAGGCTCTTTTTTTTTCTGTGTTTGTTTTGTGTTTTCAGTTTGCTTACAGAAATTGGAAATTAATCTGTGCTTAGAGATAAACACATGCATTTTTAAAATAAACCTTTTGAATTCGAGAGGTTTATTTTTTTATTTCTTTACGGACATGCTAAAGCGTTGGCACAACAGGTCCAAAATGCTSGTCCTTACAAGTGGAATAAAGAGACTGTGAGCAGAAAGCAAACGTAGCGAGAGGGGTTAGCCATGTGGCCCCAGACTTTGACTTGGGATTTTTGAACGAGATTCCCCTTTCTACTGGGATTATTTTGTGTGACTTTGAGGACCTTTTTTCCTTTTTTTTTTTTTTTTTTTTTGGCACAAGTTTCTCTGTTCAGTGTAGAGCTTAACTAGCCAGTTTTGAGTTCCCCACCAAGATGTGAGCACAGGGCAGAAGACTTAGTAACGTGGGTAATTATTATTAATGAGAGGCCGTGGGAGACTGGCAGTGGGGTTTCGGGAGTTTGTGGTTATGAGGCACCTGAAGAGGATGTTTGGGGAAGGGCACCTTAAAATGTGTAAGTATATGAAAGAGCTGCTACAGAGCAGGAGATGTTTGGAAACCCGAGAAAGAAAGGTGGCRTGGGAAAACACATGCCTTCCCCTTGAGATGGGAAAAGTGTGGATGGATGCGTTTGCTTTGCCCTTCTTTTCCGTGCCTTCTCTCTCCTTTTTATGGCAGTGTCATCCCCAGGCGCCCATCAGCCTTGAAGCTGCAATTCCCTACCCGACATTGCCAGACACTTGCGCTAAATCCTTTGAAAACTCTGCCTCTCTCACTGCAATGAGAAATAAATAACAAGGGTGGGGGCAGAAGACAGGCTGTCTCCACTGGAGGGGAGCTGAAAGGGCCCCCACTGTTTTTTCCTAGAGATATATTTTGTTAACAGCTAAGGAAATCACCAGGCAAAGCACCTCCCACAGCCAGCAGCTATATCACAGGAACCCATATCTGCAAATGAAACACCAGATAAATCAGATTTAAAGTACCTTTTTTAAATACTAAAGGCTTTTAAGTATTTGAGCCAGCCATCAAAAAGGTGTGTTACCTTCTCCATATCTTGAAATCTTTGTGTGGAGCCTACATGCCTGCCTGGAAGGTGGGGCTTAGACAAACACTGACTGTAAAGCTCAAATCAAAGGGAAATGAGTGAAATTTCTGACCTCTGATATGCAAGARTGAGATTGGATGATCAAATGATCCTTCAAGTCTTATGAACTAATTCCCATGCCTTACAGCCTCAAATGTTCAGCTGTTATCATCTTTATCCCTAGTTCCCCCGTGCTTTCAAGCCGTCATTACACGTGCTGTTCTGGAGGGTGCCTCATTTTGACTGCAGCTTCTGAGTCTCTTAGGTGGCAATAGCAGTTCATTGATTTTTATCCTACAGGATAGTTCAATCTCTTGATCTTATTCCTGTCAGAATTGAGGCCACGCACTTAAAGCTCCCAAGCCAAAAGAGATCGGGGTAAGGAAGAGTATTGCAGATGAAGGTGCAGATTGAAGATGGTGAATGGGACAGGCTTGTCCTGAAGTATGCATCCAGGCAGGGAGGGTGGAGAGCATTCAGAGAAGAATCCAGACCAGGCTGAAGGAAGGTGCTAGTTGTTTCTGCACAGCTGTGAGAAGGACCTGAGCAGGACATTTACATCCCTAAACATTTTCAACTCTGTGTCTAAGTGAGAAGATCCACTGAGGAGCCCAAAGTCTGGAATGGTCTTTTGAGGCTTAGTTAAATCAGGCAGATGTGAAAGACAACAGATTAAAAAAAAAGACCCATATGCATGTTTACATAATGCTATATATGAAGTCTTATATATCTATGACTTTTTTGTGGTTTTTAAACATTGTCTATCTATAGGATTTAGATAGTTCTTCTCCCATTTAGAAAGAAAGGTAAAACTTTGTTTACATTTTCACATGACTCCAGAAGCTACAGCTTTTGAGAAATGCACCAATTATCAAGCAATTGAGTGTATATGAGAGTGCCAGTCTGGATGAAATTGTATGATCTAGATCTTCTTTATCATTTGGTGATGCTCATGTTGAAAGGAAAGAAGAACAGAGATTTTTTTTCCCCCAAGATAATGTACACACACACAGCTGTGTAGCAGATGGCTCCTTTCAGATGTAGTAGGGATGCTGGACAATGTTATTGCTTCCAAATGCTTTCTGTCCTATTGATTTTTGCCTCTCCTCACTAGCAGAGCAGGTAAAGCTCTATGCGTTATAGGTTGTGCTAGCAACCACTTTTAAATACAGCAACATGCTTGTTTCAGAGGGAAAGTGGGTACTTTTGCTCCCTAAAAACAAACACAGGGGAAGTAGGCCACGTGATCATCTGCATCATTCAAATCCCAAATTGGCCTCCTGCCAGCCTTACCATAACATTGACAGGGATTATGATGATTTGTCTTTGATGATGATGTTTCAAAATTGCTACTGCTACTGGAGAAAGTTTTGGCAGGCCTCCATTTCTTGTATAAGATAATTAGCCCTCCTACTTCCACCTTTTCTTCCCCACCCTCTTCAAAGCCTTTAAGACCAAGYGTGGTCAGAAGAAATCCTCCTTATTAACATATTCAGAGCCTTTCTAATGCCAGGTACCAGAGAGACAGTTCTGTAATCCTACRGACTTCACATTTTTTGAGCTTAGTGACTTCAGAACATCAACATTAATTTAATGTAAAACTAGCTTTGGGGAACATGCATCAGCAGGAATTAGTAGGGTTTCTCTAACASCTACTGTTGCAGATGCATGCAGCCCTGATTCGTATTGCAGTTATCACTGGCACTCTGACTCACTGCTCTGGCCCTTGATTTACATCTGTGCAACTGAGAGTCTCCAGGCATCGTTCAGGTTGTCTGGTTGGGCCTCTGGAGTGACACAGATCCTGGGATTTGCCTTAGCCATTCCTGGATTGTCATTAGCCATAAAACTGCTGGGAAGATGCATGGTTCTGATAACCAGATTTTGCGTGATGGACATGTTGCCGTGTTGGCTGTGCTGTTCTGTGCGATTGCCCTAAACACTGCGTCTGACTAGCCCAGAGGCGTTCTTTGAGATTTGTCCTTGTGTCCGTTGTACGAGAGAGCAAACCATTAGCAGATGGAGTATCGAGGCTCAGGCTAATTGAATTGCTACTGCCATAAGCCACACCACAGGGAAGGCAAGARAAGGGCTCCTGGTCCGGTTTATTATATACTAAATTGCACTGCCTGTCTGCAGTCATCACAGCTCCAGCTTAAATTAGCACTATGTCTGTGAAAATACGTAAGCTCTGGTCAAAGTGGAGGCTCCTAACAGCCCTYGGGTAGCTTGTCCTGAAAAACTAACAATAACCAGTGAAATCTCAAAGGGAGGAATTAAGTAGCAATGTCAAAACACAGTTGGTCTCCACTGACTTTAACTGCTGTCTAACAAGCACAGAAAGTCACCCTGCTCCAGTAAATGACTGGGCTTCTGCGCCCTGTGGCATAAAACCTGCAGAGGCTTCTCTGGTTTGCTCCTGCCACCCTCTTGGTCTCAGCACAGCRGCAGGATTGTGCTCTGTGATGAGATTTTCTAGTGTAGGCATCTGGGGGAAAGCGATTTCTTATTAAATTTTATTTATATTTCTGCATCCACTGATAAATCTGGCTGCCAAGCATCTTAACTCAGCTCTGCCTGAAAGCTAATTGAAGGGACATCCCTCCAAAGGACAGCTAGCGTTGGAGAGAAGCAATTGTCCCATCACCTCAGCTCCTGGGGAGTTGAAGGGAATTCACATGCTGGGAAACACTTGAGAAGAAATCTTTCTGACTGAGAAAGAGAATCTCTTCCTAATAGTCACCTCTAAATGCCCTTCTGTGAGATTAAAAAAAAAAAAAGAAAAAAGAAAAGAAAAATACCATGTTTGTTTTGTTTGCCTTTCACCATGCATTGTTTTTGCCCAGTCAGTGTGTTTTTTTACTTGTTTCTGTTTTTGTCTGACAGTGATTTTTCTAATTCCTTAGCTGGAAGAAATCAGTGTAGATTTCTTAGTTTAAYAGCATCTCACTTTGTCACTGGTGTTGAGGATCTGTCACTTTTGCTGCTGGACAACAAGGGAAATCCACGTTTTGGTGCTGAAGGGGTACAAAGGACTTGCAAATCCAGTAGGAATTCATGTATGCTGGAGGGGTCAAAACCTCCGATAATTGGGCCTCTGTTCTCTGTACCTAATCGACTTCTAGGTTTTAAGGTCATTGTGCTTGTCTAGTCTGACCTCCTATATAACAGAGATCATAGGACTTCCTTGAATTAATTTTCACTCTGGGTTCAGCAGTTGTGAATGGACTCAGACATGCATCTCTGAGGGGAGAAAGACTGCAGGAGATGGAATCCCATCTTAATCTAAAAATTGCCAGTGATGGAGAATTGACCACACCAATTGGAGGTGTCCCCCCCCACACACCCTCTGTTATTTAATTGCAGCATTGAAAAGTGGTGTCCTGTTTCTGGGCTGTTTTCTATCTAACTTCAACTTTCAACCTTTGGTCTTGTTATCCCTTTATCTGGTGGAGTGAAGAGCTTCTTGCTGACAGGTACTTACAGGCTGTGAGGTACCTTTTAACTTTCTCTTTGATTGACTTCCTTGAGCTCCTTGGTACAAGCCTGGTTTTGTTCTTACAGCTTTTCTCTGAACTCTTTCCAGTTTTCCAGCATTCTTCAAGTGTAGGCACAAGTATTAAACCTCGTACTCTGTCTGCTGTGCCAACACCATGGCCCAAAGATAACAGGGCCTCTCTGCTGGTATGTGACATCCCTCATTTGTGCATTCAAGCACTRCATTAGCTTGTGGACCTGCCTGGTGAGCTCATGTTGGGCTAATTATGTCTCTTACCTCAGCCAGTCCTGTAGGTCTCATACATTTGAAAAGTTTCCATATAGTTGTTTCTTTAATACATCAAGCATCTCATTAATCTTTTTGATTTTTTTTTTTTGAACCACCAGGAAGGTGGTTCAAAGGGGAGGGAGATAAAACTGAGTTATCACTAAGAGATCCCACTAATGCAGTGCAGGACAGGGCAGACTGTGCATATGAATGAGCCCCAGAGTCCAGCAGTTGTTTTGACCTCATCAGCTCCTGATGAATCGCTTTCTCCCCCAGAGACCCGTTTAACCTGGAAGCCCTATCCCAGCACAACTTACTGTTGCTGGTTGATAGCATAACATGAACCCCCCTGCTTGGGAGTCATGGGTTGACTGTCCCCATTGGGCATTTGGGGTCARTGCTAGCATATTTCTAGACATTAGRCACAAGACAGTTGAGTGTGTTTCTATTCGAAGTTGTTTTATTGTCAGTTTTATGTTAATTTTATGTGTAATGAATCAGGGGAAATTAGGGTGTTGATCTAATGGAGAACCTAGAAAGCCTTTTGGTAGTAACATATGGAGATTTTTCCAGCACATCTGCTTAGGCCATTGTCAAAGCTGGGACATTCAGCAGCCCTGCTGGTGCCTTTTACTACACGCTGCTATGTGTAATGCTAATTTATTAGCAATTCAGGATTGTAGGAGGGGTTAATTAAAACTGAAGTAGAGGTGGGAACAAYCAGTTGGTGAGGAAGGGAATCCAGATCTTAACTCAAATTGTTCCTATTTTTGTCATTCAGGTAGAATGTTTGGAAGTAGTTGTGCATTTAATCCTCCTCTGTTGTAAGTACTGTGCCCCGACGGGTTTGCTTGGTGGCAGGTAGCTGTGAGCCTGTGCTATTGCAGCTCTGTGATGCAGGCAAGTCATTTGTCTATTTAGACTGACAGTCTGTATCTGAATTCAACTGAGAACACGGCAAGTTCCACTTACGCAGCAGTGGATCTGTGAAAAGATATTCCAGTCTTTCCTCTTACTTGTGGAAAGCTGTTTTTGCTCTGTGGTTGTATCAGTGTTTCACACTTTAACATTGCATCATTAATCCCCTTGCCGGGGTTGTCAGCATGCACTGTGCCTTCTGGGGAGTGTCAGGTTCGGGACAACTCGGCTCCCTCRTAGTGGGGGTTCACACGGCCAGGATTTTGAAAGCTGTTCTTTTAATGCCACTGGGTCAGCGTCATGCCATGCTGAGGGGARTGTTTCTGGCAGCCTGAGGACAGCACTCTGCAATTCCAGACGCTGTGAGCCGTGCAGCCTCCTTACAGGCACTCATTACAAGCCCTCAATTTATGTGCACAGCTCCTCTGATACCCATTCTACTGTAGTGTGAGGTGAAGCTCCTCACAGTGCCCTGCTCTTCCCCCCTTTTTCTTTTTCAATGACTTCTACCAGTAGCCGTTTGCAGCATGACAGACAGCCCATCTTCCAAGCAGTCCAATCTGTGGAGCTTGCTGCTAAGTACTACCATGGACAYCCAATCTTGAAAGGTGCTCAGCAGCCACAAGTTCTTTCAATAAAAAAAGAAYTCAAAAATTCATTCATTTTTCGGCTAGTGTGTCACCTCTTTTCAGAGATGATGAGGTGACTTTGGAGGTTGTCCAGGTTAATATGAGGAAGAGAGTGGAAGCACGTGCTTGAGGTATGGCAGAACACTTTGGTGGGAGGAGATGTTGATGTGGTAGGTGCMTGTGAGATGGATGGGCTGAAGGTGTAGATCTCTTCCTGTTCGTGATTCTTCCTCTCTAATGCAGGACACGATGTCATGACCTGGCCTAGAAAATCATGTATTTGTCTAGTTTCAAATCCATATAAAATTGAGTATTCACAATACACTATGGAAAGGAGTTTCACCACTGCATGAAGAACCACCTCATTTTGCTTCTTTCAAGCCTTTCTCCTGCTTTATTAGAAACATCCTTGTTCTTCTATTAGAATGAAGAGTGAACAGTCAAATTGTTACCTAACTTTTCTATATCATTTCTGAATATGCAGAGAAGTCATATTGCCCACCTCCCTTAAGTCATGTCTTTTCCTGACTGGAAAGTCCTGTAAGCACTAATCAGAATTACAGCTAGAGAAATACCCTTCCTTGGCTTAGATTTTGGAGGTTTTGTGGCATGGTGTTTTCCTCAGTAGCTTCATGAAGACAGTGGGTGGGCATGTGCATATATTGCTGTGTGCGTGTCAGTGCRTGGAGGGGGTTACCAGCACCATGTCTGTTCCCTGTGTAATGTGACAGCAGAGACTTGTGTTCTCTGGATATCACATCTCAATTCTGAAAAATTATGCAAGGGTCAGAGCTCTTAAACCTCATCAAGGTGATAAAATTTCACAGCTGACTCCATGGAGGAGGAAGATTCTTAAACAAGCAAAAGAAGGAGAGAAACCAGCTGCCAAGAGAAATCAGTTCTTAAGGGGCTCTATGCTGCAAATACATGGACTGACAGTTGACCCCAAACCTGTGACTGTGTAGCTACTTGCAAGACGAAGGTCATCTCCACACTGGAAGCTTCTCCTTTGAGTTAAGGAARGAAAGAGCATAGGAATGTTCCTCTTCTTGGGGGTTCCCTGTAATGACTGACAGCACTGGGCAAGGCAGGCTTGCTGACACCTTTCGGCTTTCTTACTTGGTTTGGTTTCTGCTGTGCTGGTACCAACTCTGTTGGATCTGTGTGGCAAGGGGAGTGGTTTCAAGTTGTGGTCCATCACTCCGTTAAGATCTCCTGTGTGCAGACCYGAGCTGTGCAGTACTGCTCTTCACTCACTACCATTGAAAGAGAAGATCTCTTCTTACGTGAGATCTGTTTATGAGTTATTCCCATCTATCTTCTAGACCTGATCTCTTTCTCTCTTGCCCTGGCAGTTCTCCATGGTTGTTGGGTAGGAGTTTGCTGTCTATCCCCAGTGAGAATGGACTGCCTGTTGCTTCTTCTCTGTTGCTCTTGCTCTGCTGTTGCTTGCTTGAAGCAGCCTTTTAGCCCTCTCTGTTGTGTTGATCTGCCAACTCTTTGAAACGTCCTACAGAAGCAATCGAAGGCTTCTTGTTTCTTTTTCAGGACCGTTATGCTACCACTATTTACATTTGGCCATGGTCAGCTGGAGGAACTCCTGGAGATTAAAACCTTTAATTCGCATTAACCTACCTAGACGCTGTGATTCTGTTCCTGCCTGGCCAATACTCTATATACAAACAACTCCTATTTTTGACAAAACTTAGAGCTTAATCTGGATCTGATTTTTGGAGTTGTTTTTAGCTCCTCCTTGGACCAGTATTCTATACCCASTGGAGCAATATCTGCATTGGTATTAATCAACACAAAATGTAGTCATTTTGCTGTTCTTTGAGCTGTATTTATGTACTATGTATCTATAGTCTAAGTTAAAAATTTATTTAGGATAGAATTTATGTGTAAAACTGATATTATTTCATTGTATATTAAAAGTTACTCAATTTGATCAAAGGAGCTAGATGTTTCCTTTCTCARCATTGGTGCTGATTGGGAATTTTTCAATAATAAGCTAACGTTGAAATTGAATGCACCCTCAAGAGAGAGTTGATGTCAAAAAATACCCCTTTTTGAGAAAAGCACAGTAATCTTCTAAACTTTGGGAAAAGGATGTCTATTGATAYTACCTCTGTTTTCTAGACTATATTTATATTTAATTTTAATTTGAAATGACTTTATTTCTAATGCACTTTACTGGTAAAAAAATTAAAGCTTATGACACCTAAGGGAATATTTCCAACTGTTGAAACAAAGTGTTTCAAGTCAAAATGGGTTTGAATTTTAGGACCGTTAAAGTTTTAAGGTTGACCATTTTTTGCAGTCATTTAGATCAGAAAAAAAAAAAAAATCTTTAAACCCTCCAAGGATGGTAGAATTATTTTTTCCTAGATTTATTTAACATCTCTTGTTAATCTCTGTGTTCGAGCATAACTTTCTGTTGGCTGAATTTGTGGACAGGAGCAAGATGTTCTTCCTTAGTACTGTAAGGTCAGAGTATCCCTTGAAGAGAGAACTAGACATTGTTCTCTTATGGGACTAAACTTTCAAGCTCTTTAATGCAGTGAAAGTTTGTTCACCTTTCCAAATTCAGATCCTAAAATTGTGCTTTCTTTATAGGCACATCCACAGTTTGAATGATGAAGTTTGACGAGTTCTGATTTTGGCTTGAATTACCGCCTTTCAAAAGATACTCTGAACTGTCCCAAAGGTATTTTGAACTATCCTGGCCTTTYGGAACAGGATTATTTTTAAGTTTTTATCTACAACCTCACACAAGGAGAAAGAACAGAGTTAGCTGCTTGGCATAAATAAATGTCGTGTTGCYGTTGGGAGACCTCAGAAGGAGAAGAGCCTGGAATATAGCTCTCACTTTAGAAATATGGATTTTGCAAAAGAGAAGAAGAGTCCATGAGGGAAGATACAGGAGGAAGGAGAGGTGAAGTGATGCTGCAAACGAGTTTCCTGACTTCCAAAATGAGAGTGATGCTTCTCAACGAGGTAAAAAAGAAAAAAGTAAAACCAACCCAATAAAACCTTTTCCCTCCATCCAGACTCACTCCAGTATCCATCAGGCAAGAAGTAGGATGGAGATGAGTTTAGGCATTATTTTTCGGTTGAGTGGTTTCTCCTGCTGCCTCTGACCTCCCTTGTATATCCTTGCCCGTTTCCTATACTTCGTGTCACCTGCACCAGCCTCTGCAGAGCAGATTGGGAAGGCCAGCAGACATGTAAGCAGGCTTTATGTAAAAATAGTCCATATATATCAGACTTAATTTTTTCAAGAATCTCTGCCCCCGCCAGAGTAAGATATACCACTACCAAAGAAGACTTTATACCTTTTTTTTTTTAATTCCAGAGGAACTAACTTCTTTATTTTTTAAAGCAAGAATGGCAAATTGTTCTCACTCATCTACATTGTTTGCAGCTCCAAATCTGGAGCGTGGCAGTGCTCTATTTTCCAAACTGATGAAATTCAATGGAAGCTGAAATAACTGGGCTTCTTGCATTAACTCATCCAAAGAGATGACGGGAAAAATTCAAGAGCAGGAAAAAAGAGAGCAAAGTTGCATGGTTTACATTTTTTTTGAAAAAATGTTGGTTGCAGAAAGAAAAGTTGAAGCTTGATTTATTTTTTAACTTCCCTCCTGCTGCGAGCACTCATTCTCATTTCCTAATGAACATGCTTGTCCTCTCTTGTTCTCTGATGGGCTCTGGAACATCGTTGTCAGTGTTGCCCTGAGAGGAAGTCTGGTTTGGACTGTAGAAGGGTGTCCTGGTTTTGTCCTGTTTAGCAATAGTGCTGCACAGGCATGAGAGACACTTGGCTTTCTTATGAAGTGCATTGCACAGTCCAGCTGGTTCCTGTTAAGATTGCATAGTAGCAGAGGAAAAAAGACAGTAAGACCAAAGGGACAAGGAAACCCCCAAAATAGCAAAACAAAGAACAGTGCATCATGCTTTTAATCACACTCTTCCTTCCTCTAAGGTTGTTCTGTATCAAGTTGCTGTAATAGTTGTGCCAGCATGTGATAGACCCTTATTGTCACTTTAGGGTTGCCTAATAAATTTGACAGTGATGAAAACAACTGAACTGAACCCCCCACAGATGAAAATCCCCTCTTTCAGAGATTGCCCTGCTCTACCTTACCCCTGTGTGTTAGACCTGACCTGGAAGGACCATCTCTAATGAGATTTTAATCTCCTCAGTTTATTCAGTCTTTGGTTTAACTGCTGATATTTCTAGTGAGAGTGCTGATGGCACCAGTAGATCTGGTGATAAGAAGATACTRCTGACCAGGAAACAGCATTGATTTCACACTGATGAATAAAATATCTATGAAAAAGTATATAGCTACTGCTGTTCTGAAGTGGGTTTGAATCAGAGGGAGGAAGAACACTTTCAAAGTTTGGGTCTGACCAGTTCCGTGTAAGCACTAAATTCAAATATAATTTACTGTTTAGGTATAAGTTTCTATTTCAGAATGGAATTTCGTATGTTGATCTTCAGTCTAGGAGTGAAATTCCCCCATCTAAAGGTAGTGGTAGGRAAGTATTCAATACTCTTTTAATAATAGGTGTGCTGATGAAGATGAGAGGAAATAGAAGTGGTTGTACCGAGTGAGACCATCTAGTTCGATACCTCCCTTGATAACCAGGAGAGCATGTATGAGAAAGAGTATAAGAAACAGGGCTCCCTAAGGGTGAGCCTTCCCAATATATCCTGCCAGCAATCGGTGGTTAAATATGCTGAGTGGGCAGGTTTAGTTCAGTTGGTTAGAGCGTGGTGCTGCTAATGCCAAGGTGGTGGGTTCAGTCCCCATATGGGCTATGCTGAGGGTTGGACTGGATGATCTCCTGAGGTCCCTTCCAACCTTACCATCCTGTGATTCTTAGGAGTATCCTTGCATAGCTCCTATGTATCAGATGTTCCAGCTGTAACTCAAGTTAAGTAATTCCTTTACTCTCTGAGTAGCCCAGCGGATTTCAAAGCCTGGCAATGCCTGGCCAAATGTTATGTTTTTATAGATTAGCCTAAGTCACCTAAATCATAGGTGCTAAGTTATACTTGGCACTGGACTATCAAAGCATCAAGTGCCCTGGTGGTGCTGTAGCCCATTAATTTTAAACTGTGCTCTAATGACTAGGGCTTATCTCAGGAGACTTGAGTTCAATTCATGGCTCTGCCAGTGCTATGTAATTCTGTTCCTTAACCCCTCAGTTTGCTCTCCTGGACAGTATTTACTGACGCTTCATGCAGAGTACCTCGCAAACTTGTGGGTGGGAAGTGTGTGTGTGTTCCTGGGAAATGAGTGGGATTTAATRAGAGGAACAGGCCTTAGAAAACCCTATGCAGCCCTCTATTCATTAGTCATATAGTGCTGTTGTCTCTTTGGTAGCTTGATGCTCAAAAGAGAAGAGGCAGAGAGAAGGAGATGCTGTTTGGCTGGGTAGACAAGCCCCTTGTATTTATCAGGAGCCTCTTCTGAATCTCCAAATAAGAATGGAGGGTAATTTGGCACTTCTTATTTCATTGCATCAGCTTCTCTGAGTCTGGGAGTGCTCTTAGCACAAGCAAATAAATTACCCGTCTCRTTTTGCTGCGTGCTTTGCAGCCAGCCATATGTTTGAGCCTGATAGAGATTCTTATCTGACGGGCTAAAATTACTCAATGGAGGATGACATTTCTTATCAAAGGCTTTGCTGAATCAGAGAGCGGCCCTGGCACCCAGCTCAGAGGCACCGCTCTTCTTTGTCCAGCGTCCCAGCCCTGGCGATAAATGGATTTGTGTCTGTAGGTCAAAGCAGCTTGCGTCAAGGTTTTGTTGCAAATTGATGCTCCGAGGATTTTCTGTGTGCCTGAGAGGATGTGAAACTGAGGAAGGAAAGCAAGGCTGTTAGTTTAACCAAAACTGAGAGGCCTGCAGCTACACAAATACATCTTCAGTTAAAACTTCCTTGTACATGTGTCTGGTAACCTAGATGTTTGTGGCTTCTAGGAGCAAAGGGACTCTCCTCTCCCACTGGGATGCTAAGGCTGTGTTTAAAATTAGGTGAAGTGAATAACCTTCCCCTTCTACATCTGCAGCAGGAACTTTTCTCAAAACTCACACACTGCTTGYTTACAGCTACTAAGATAATAATACGTTGTTATTTTTCTTCCTCTCTTTCTCTCACTCTGTTGCATTCTTTGGAGTTCATCCTATAGCTACTGATGATTCAAAGTTTTCTCTAGGTTTTAGGGAATGGGAAGAGCAAAGGAGAAATGACTGTTCTCCCTTATAGCTTCTCCCTTTATAGCATCCTCCTCCGTTTCTTTGCCTCTGCCCCAAGGAAGGTGTTGCTGTGCAGGGCTGATGGTGTGGGGAGGTTGCCTTCACCAGGCAAAGCTTCTGATGGAGACCAGAGGGACCTGTTGATTAAYTGTCCTTTCCTCTAGCTATTTGGTTTCGATGAAGGCAGGATTTATCCCTAAGAGGCTTCCATGGGAAAAGATAGAAAATGAAACCAGCAAACCARTTACAGTCAAACCCTCTGTAGCGCATTCCTGGAAAAGGTAGCTCATCATCTGCATCTCTATTTTCTTCTCTCAGGAGAGTTTCTTCACCAGATAAATTATTCTCTTACAGAATTGTGCTAARGCCCGAGCAGAGTCACTTTCTTAGCTCAGGATAAATCTAGTAAAATGTTCTCTTCCACCTATATACACAGAAAACATCTGAGTGTCCACAGTGGACTTCTTCAGTTAAAGGGTCTCATATTTTTTTTCGTATTTTCTGCGTGACTATTTGAAGAAAGTTATTTTACCCACTATTGAATTACAACTATCTTTATGCTGGCTGATGGCAACCATTTATCCATGCGCAACAGGAAGTCAAGTCCCTGAATCCAACAAAAGGAACTTTTTAGGTGGRCAGAAGGTTAATACACACTCAGGATATGGTCAGGACATTACGGCTGAAGGTCCTGCTGTGAGTGCCCAAGATCATTCAACATTCACAGGGGCTCAGGAGCGTAAGGTGGCTCTTCAAAAGGCAGAACAGCTGCCTGGCACGGCGAGAGGACTGCTTCATTTTGAAGAGAGTCAAACCACCAACACCACTTTCTGCAGCACCCCACGAGATGGGAGGAGATAAAATCCCTCGGCGGTGTGGCTCCAGGCCAAAACTGCACCGTAGCAGRCTCTAAAAATAGGCTCTCTTGCCATTTGCAACACCTTTCCTCTTCTTCAGCAAGAAATTCTTTGCTTTGGCTCTCGAATGAAACGTCTCTGTGTGATGGGGGCAGGATGGCGTGGGGCAGGCTCGGTGTCTTGGCAGCTGCAGGTGATCAGAAGCTGTGACGAGCCCGGAAGTCCCCTTTCGCTGTGACGCCTGGGTAGCCGGGTCGCCGGCCGGGATGAGACGGTACGGACCTGTCGGATTGCGTGTGTCCTGGGAATTTGTAACCCGCTGCTATTTGTCATGTTCATATAGATTGCACAGCTTTGCTAGCGTCAGCAGGTTGATTTTGAAGCTTTTCCRTTTCCTGCGCCCTCTGTCCGGCAGCCAAAGACCGGGTGCATTTGCAGCAGACAGCACTGCCCTCCCGGGTGCCTTTCTGTCCCACCACTTGCGGGCCGGAGCTCCCGCAGTGCCGGCTGCACAGCCCTCGTCATGGTGGGACGGAGGTCTCGAGCAGGCGGCGGTGCGGGGCTGGTGGCCAGCCGGCGTCCTTGGACGTGGCTCCAGAGCCCGGGCGCGAGCGCTGCGGCAGAAAAAGCCACTCCGCCTCCTGGATATCAGCGGCCGCCTCGGGGAAGCGCTGCGCTCTCGCGGTCCGTGACCGTGAAACGCGCCGCTTGGGACGCGCTGCCCAGCTGGTACGGATGCGTGGCACGGCCAGGTTCCCCTCAGCTGAATCATTCTGGTTCGTCCTGCTGGGAACCTGCTCTTCAGCGTGTTTTCAGGATCAAACTGGGCTTGTTAAAACGAAGAAAGATGAGAGGAGTTTCCCGCTAACTGCCAACCATGTGCACTGTCCATCCTTCATCTYGGAAGTCATCTAGAGCCTCTCTGCGGCTTCTGAATCATTGCTGATAACCCTCCACTGAGTCATACACAGTCAGTATATCCGTGGCCCTTCTCTCTTAAGTACTTACAGTTCAGAGTAAATTTCTGGTAGCGATATTTGAGGTGATGAGGAAAGCTCACCTCTTCAGTTTCGGTTCCCAGATTGAGTTTGCAGGTCAGGCAGTTGCAAAAAAAAAAAAAAAAAAAAAGGAAGAGAAGAGAAAAGAAAAGAAAAATAAAAAACAACCCAAACTCTATCAATTTATTTATCAGCTGAGATGATTTTTCTCTAGAAGTTCGCCAAGGCATAGTCGGTGTGGAACCCATAATGCCCTTGTTAGAAACAATTTTCTGGGCTAGACCGCACATTTATAAAGGGAAACACTTGCAGCAGTTCCGGCTCGTGGCTAGGATGCCCTGTCCCACAGGGAAGACCTTGCAGCGGAGACTCACCAGACAAGCTCTTGTGGACATGGTCATCTGCGGCCAGCAGCCTTCTCCTCCCTCGCTCACGCGTAGCTGCCTGGGAGCTCAGGAAGGTGCGATGGAGAGGGCTGACTCACCAAATACCTGACTCACAGAGCCGCTCTACACGGGCACTGGCAAACAGGTAGGAGTCATTTCGTCCAGAATAGTCCCCAGAACAGCCGTTCTGTGCTCAGGGCTTCCCAATGCCATCTTAAGATCTTGCATAAATAGGAGGATGAGCTAGGAGAAGCCTAGTACACCACAGGGAAGAAGGGGGTGTGCTCCAATCCCTTTCATTTTTAGCAGGTCARAAAACCTTTGTCTGAATGGCATCTGGTAAAAAAAGAACTGTGAACCTCCCCTCTTTAGCTTTAGTGTCTGTTGAAAATGTAGAGCCCATTTCAAAGAAACTGTTCACCAGTGTTTTATTCTATATTTCCTATTTGCCTTGGATAAACTTTCTCAGTGCAGGGTTTTCCCTGGAGGTTAATGGCCAATTTCTGTTCTCATGTCAAGACAGCACTTGATCATCTTCCTACCTTATTTTTTTTTTACAGATCAGGTGCATAGTGATGAACGGCTAATTTAGGTAATTGCCATTTATTTTTAATTGAGATTTTTGAGGTATTTTTATCCTAAAAAAAAAAAAAGATTTTCATCTTGATTCTTCAGGAATATGCTGGACTCCAAGCATGCAGTCATGAATCACTGACTTCAGTAGTGATTTAAGCACATGTGTGTTTTCCTAATCTGAACCAAAATTACAGTAAATCTCAAAAAGCTCTTGGCAGTAGTTTTTCATCTCCATGAAGCTTTGTGTAACTGAGGRAAGTATTGACAACTCTTTGAGCCAACAAAAAGAGTATGTAAATTATAGCAAGAAGGTGAAATACTGTGGAGTTCAAAGCCTGACACACTCTTTGTATACTGTATCCTAGCTGCCAGGAGGGAGTTAGCTTTTAAAATAYGATGCTAAGGATAGGTTTTCTGTTTCAAGCCTTCTGAACTTTGCTGAATGGTCAGGAGGTTCAGTGCTATCCAGTCCCATGAATTCCAGCTGTCTGAGCATCTCAGGATACAGGGTGAAGCTTTGCTGAAGTCACTTGTTTCCTTTGGTGCTACAGGAGTAACTTATAATGCAACTGGTCTGTAGTGCCGGAAATATTTTTGTGCTGAACACATCACTAGCTAGACCTCTGGGAAGGGAAGGCAGGAAGACCAAAGTTTTAGTTAAAGGGCCTAAGTATTCAAAATCAGTCAATAATTTTTTGTATTTTTTGAATACRTGATGTTTGGATTTTTCAAACCTTTTTCTTTATGGTGTCTTCTAACAGGGTTTCCAGAACTATTAATTTCTTCTGGAAAACTTAGACTGGAATTATTGAAGAAACCAGTGTCCCAGTGCTGCTGTACGATTCCAGAGGACTGCATGGGATGCAGGTGGAAAGCAGCAATACCAGGAAGAAGGGCTTAAAGGTTAAAACAAAAACAACTTTTGCAAAGTTATCTTAAAGAGATTCTGCACTGAGCAGGATGATAAGGGCGTTGAGCAGCAAAACAGCTTCCAAGGAGAGGCAGAGCATCAATGCCTTGCTCACGTGATGCAGGGAAGGATCCAGCTCTCTTCCCCAGGGGATGGGCTAGAGCATCTTTTCCATCTCTAATGTCTCCGATTCCTCATATCTGATGTCAATAATTTATGAGGACTGAAACGCGATCACAGGCCGTCTGTGCAGAATGAAGGCTAAAACCATGGGCCTGGTGAGAGGGGGCGACTGGTGGTGTGCGCGGTGGGACCAGGTACCTAATGCGATACCTGTTCTGCAGTGGGCAGTGTGCCAGCCAAAGAAGTGCATCGTGCTGCATTGGTGCCTGTGCCTTCCTGATATTCCCCTCGATTTTTTTGTTCTTTCCATCCTTTGTCAATGTCTCCCTTTCCCCCTCCTTTTTCTTCCTTCCTTCTCTCACCTTTTATCCTTCTCCTTCCCCTTTTTTTCCTCCCTCCTCTGTTTTTTTTTTTCCTTCTTTCCCTCACCCCCGTGCTTTTCCCCCTTTTCTCTAGTGCCTGCCACTAAGTTCTGTATGAAAGATTTGCAGCGCTTTTCGCTGGACAGGATGAATTTTCAGCTGTAATGTGAGCTGCAGGTTTTTTGGCCCTGTAAGAACTACAGAACAATAGAGGCTGTCACTTCTGTACAGAGCTGTCTGAACTTGGGCATGAAAAATCACCTGCAGATGCAGAATAGGAGTCTGCAGAAAACCTCACTGGCAGAGTAGGCAGAGATGGCTTAAGGTGTCAGACTAGGAAGCTGTTACTCCCATCTTTAAATTCAGTGTATATTAGTAGCCAATGATTAAAAARTGCATCTGGAGGAAATGTGTCATCGTCTAGAGCAAATAGCTTCAGTACAATTGCCTGCAGGTTGCCGAAGAATRTAAGTGTCCGGTCCCCAGGCAGTTTCACCGGTGCTTTCAGCTTCCCAGAAAGCAGCATGAAGCAGAGCAGAGCCTTGTTAGCGCTGCYGCTCCACAGCTTAGCAAGCTTCTCACCTGGAGCAGGAGCTCTGGAGCTGCCCGAGGATTTGGGAAGGACAATACAGAGAYGTTTTCCCATGTGGGAAAGGTAGGTTAGCAAGCACAGCAGCCAGAATCATCCTCCTTCAAACAGATAAAATAAATAAACAGAGCGTAAGCTCCATGGGTGGGTTCTCTTCCAGGAAAGCTGCCTTTATCTATCTTGGTGATTTTTTTTTTAAACCATGCAAATCACGACCAGCTATTGCAATTGATTCATTTGCCTTAAACGAGGAGAAGTAACTCAGTATTTCCAGCCCATTCAATAGTGGAGAAGTGCTCACRGCGAGAAACTGCCGTGTCAGTTGGCAGTTTCTGCAGCTCTTAGATGGCAGTGCAGCAGAAAGATCAAGGAGCAAAGGCGACCAGAGTCTGAACGTCTTTTCTTCGTCTGTGCAGATAAYTCACTGGGACTGGATTGAAGTATATCGGTAAAGCAGACGGTATCTTGGCTCTGAGCTGTGGCTGTTCTCGCACAAAAACATCCTTCTCACCCTGGTGACCATTAAAAAAAAAAATGTATATAGGATAATTCTAAGGTATATGCAAATGTCCGTGAACCTACAGAAATATTCCCTTGGAATATCCCCTGCTCTACAGGTCTCCAGGGAAACAGATCTGCCTGCCAAATGAGATGGGAGTCAAGCGTAATTACGTAGAAAAGTGGCATTTGCTGGCTTATCTCTTCTTGTGTTTTCCCTTGGCGTCTGTTGCTCTGTTTGTTCAGAGCTCATTTAAATAGGCGATTGGTCGTCTTTGTGCCCCGTGGTTGTTCTTTTTGGAGTCTTCCCAGTGCCACCGAGAGAAAAAAAATTGTAATACGCATATACGTTTTTAAAATCAGGACTTTGATCATGTTAGATGTAGTCGCTTGGGCTCTTTTTTGTGCTATCTCTATATTGCCCTTTACTTAAAGTAAACATGCATAATCCTCCGGTGCTTTTTTCAACATACTGTAACGATACTGTTACAAACTGGAGTGTTGTTGCTATTTATAAGAGTAGGATGCTTACATTTTCCTGGGACTCTACAGTACTTTTTTGGCTTCTCTGTGAGAGTCACGTAAACCACTCTTTATTTTCAGCAAGGCGTCTCTTTGAGAAAGCGAGTGGAGCTGTAGCCTTTCCTTCCTTTGCCGGTCCTTGGAGCCAGAGGTGCTTCAGGAGCACTTTGTCCTTTAGACTGAAAGGGGCCTCAGAGCGTTTTAGCCTCCTACTTCCACTCCCTTGCAATCTCTTCCAGCGTTTGTCAGGCTTATTCCCAATATGAATGAGGGGGTGGAGGTGAAAGAAAGGGGGAGAGATTCACTTCCGATGAAATCAGTTGAACTCTGTTCTGCAACGCATGAGCCGGGAAAGACCCATCGGATCAGCCGGCCGCGCTGTTCCAGGCTCCTGCCAATGCCGGATTAGGCAATGCAGTACGACTTCCTAGTGTTTTGTCAGCCCGGCTTTGAAAGATCCTAGTAACAGAGCTTCCCCCTCCCTCGCCTCCGATGTTCCCTTGGGAAACTTTTCCTGACAGGAAGATGCATGAGGTTGTTAAATGCTTCCTGACATCTAGCTGAAGTTTCCCTTTTCTTAATTTAATTTCACTTTGCTTATGAGTTAGGTGATTATTTTTTAAGAATCKCTTTAAAAAGGCATTTTCTTACAGTTTGCATTTTTTTCCACAAACAGTTTACTCTGAAGGGCTTCGTTCTACCTTGAAATAGATAAAATTTCTTTGTTCCATCAGAGATGCAGTGGACATTGGCCTCAGTGAGTGGTTGCATCCCGGAGTGTTTCTTTCTCCTGTCAAAAAGAAACTTGAGGATATTTTAGAAAAATGTATGTCACAGGATTTAAAATGTTCCAACTGATTGAAAAAGAAGGGAAAAAAAAGCAACTAGGTGTGTCCTTTCTTTCCAAGGTCAGAACTTGTTGCAGCTTTCTCTTTCATGGTCTTGTTTCTGTGTTGCAGAATACTGCCCAAGCAACAGCAAAGACCCTCTTGGATCTGCATTCMCTATGCTTCTGTCAAGATCCTGGGTTGCAGAGGTCCTACAGCTGGACAACTGTGATGGGTGAAGTGCAGAAGAGAGGCATTATCCTTCTTGCCACTGTAGAGTYCCAAGAGATTACATAATTCACTTAAAATCAAGCAGGATGACTGCATGGTAAAGTGAGGGATTGAATCCCTTCTCCTGGAGGACATCCTAGCGCCCTGGGCTTGCACCAGATCTTATCCTGAGGCTGCTGGTGCTCAGCTGGGAGCTCAGGCTGCCCTGACCATCCTTGATTTTCTTAAGTCCTTTGGGTTTATTTGAGGGCTTGCTCCAAAGGTTGATAAAGGACRTACTGTTCTTTTCCAGTAGGGTGTGGATGGCCTTGGAGCCTCATTAATGAGCTCTCCTCTCCCCCCTTCCATTGTGATAGTGTCTCTTTTGTCTTTTTTTTTTTGATCTGTGGGATAAGGCATAACCTCTGTGTTGGTTATTATAAAGGCCTTGCTCTGCAAGCACCAGCCTCTCTTAAGGCACTAAACACRTAACTTGAAGTTCACGGGTAGTCCTGCTCTTTTTTTAGAGTATAAATGGTTTAAGACCTTGAATGGATTGGGCCAAAGTGTTCCCACTTAGCAGGAACAAGCTGAAATGACCTGGACCTCACTTACACCCCTGCATGTTTCTGTAGTGCTTTTTAGAGCCCTATATAATCAGGACCTCAGTAAAGTACTGCAATAAAAATCTTTACTGATACTAATTTTTTCTCTGTAAATTTTAACATTCCTCTATATTCCTGAAATCTAAGGATTTTAAGGTTAACTTTCACAAACATTTAATATGATGCCCATATCCCAGTAGAGAAAGTGAGTGTTATGCTGATTTCACAGGTGAATGAGATCTACAGAAGTCCATTTAAGTTGATGTGAGAGATAGTGGAGACTTGCGTTGACCCAGACCTCTCGAGCCCTTCACTGCAAGTCTCTGTGGCTAATAGCAAGCTAGTTAAAAGCATGACAGAAGGAAGAACGTATAAATACATAGCACTTCTCATGCATTGGGAAGCTTGCAGCTACAGCTACCGAGATCTGCTTGTCACATCGCTTTGTGAACTTCGAGCATTAAGTGCTGTTTCCAGGCTCTTGATCATGTGTCCATGGTTATATCAGTGCCACCAAGAGGAATTCAGATGTTCATCATGCTGTGTGGCAAAGCCACCTTTCCAAAATCCCACCTGCTCGCTGTCATCCTGAGACATTATGAAACTGGTGCTGTTCTTGGAGGTTTAATTCCTCTACTAGAAAATACTGTGGGCAGCAGAAGGATTGAGTAGTTCTGTACTATGAGAGRGGCAAGGAAAGGAAGTGTGGGGAAAAGGAAGGTTGTGTTTCTTCGGTGTCTGTTCCTTGTGCCTGCTCCTTCCGTTACCCATTCAGGGCTCTGCCTTCAGGACCCAGGTCTGGTCCAGGAGAGCATCCTACCAGCTGTTTTGGTTAGAAGGCCAATTGCATGACCAATGTATGTTGACTTTTTAAAGGTCTTTTTGTTTGCTAAGGTGTTTTTGTTTGCTTCTCTTGGAGATAAAACGTGGGAACAGTTGCAGCTTGAGATGATGGTAGSTGACAGTTAGGTCTGACAAATATTTCACATTTCTGTTATCTTCCTGCAGCTATTTTCACAATACTCATATGAATGGTCCACTTATCTCACTCCTGCCAAAGTAAAAATGGCTAAAGAAAACACCCCTGTTTGTTTGTATTGAAACTGGTATGGCTTGTGGCTTTTATGTTTTTTTGCTGATTTTTTTTTCTCATCTTGAACTCTTGAGCAGAAGGTTACAAAACACTCAAGGGCAGATTCTTATCTCCTTTATATCAATGCAAACATCGGATACATTCTGTCAGTTTACTGTGGGTTTGCATCATCTCTTTTTCAGACACAGGCTCTTTCTTTTTTAAATAAATAAATAAAGCACACTGCGAAGGATGGTCCACATTGCTTTTCCGTTTCCGTTCTCTCGGTAAGGTGTGTTAGGAGGCAGGTTTCCTAGAACAGCCATTGCAGAAATAAAATATTGAAATGAAATGAAATAAATGAAATAAAAATGTTTAAATGCTGTTGCATGGTGGTCAAACAACTGTATCAGAGAGAYAGGAGATAGGGGCCTTATTTTGAATCCGAAGGCAATGCCAGTATTGCATCCATGCATCTGCAGCTTGCATGGGTGGACCGGAGGTCGCTTCCAAGGAGCTTGAGATGGCTGCGTGTAGCCATCAAYGATACGGTGCTTCAGCATTAGCCTGGAAAGCCAGACATGAGAGCAGGAGAGCCGCTCAGAGCTGTGATGTGCAATGTTCATAGGCCCCCCACGAGGCCAGTGAGTGTTCAGGRGTTGGAGCTGCTCTGAGACATGGGAACGCAGGAGAGGGGCTGTGGGCACTCATGCTCTTTTCCTCTCGGCATGGCCTCTGTGGCCTGTTGCTGCTTGGCCTGCATTCAGGAGATGTCCTCCAGCAGGGCGGTATCATTTGTCCAACGTGGAAGTRTAGTCAAGGGCTTGTTTGCTTTTACTCTTACAGCTTAACTGAGAGGTTATAAACAGGGGGAAGGGAGAGCTTGATTTCTTGTACCTGCTTTAAGGAGGTAGACTGAAAATCTCCATGCTTCACTGGTAAGGAGGCAGAGGGTTTTACCATGTCTTTAAAAGTCCTCTTGTCTCTGGTCATTAACTAGATGCAAATCATAAGATTTTTAAATGAGCTGAAGTTTGCATGGAGTAAATGAATCAGACATTTCCCCCTTAGTAATGGTCTTCCTGCCTCCAGAATGGTGCTATTTAAAGAGTTGTTACACTGAAAGCTTTGCTTGTTACTCTGCTTAGGCAAAAGCTGGTGAACTGGAAACTGGTTCTAAAGACCTTGTTTCTTTGATCACTGATTAGTGAACTCAGCTATTTAAGGTAAATGTTAYGGCTTTCTGGGAATTGTCACCTGAGCTGCCATGTAAGTGGCATGAAATTATTATCAAGGAGCCAGTCCARCCGATATGATAATATTTTACACTTGTGTAGAGATACAACAAAGGATCTTTCAGTGTTTCAGGATGTGAAGGAATTCAGTATCTTGCAGCCCGATAACTGATTTTTTCTGACTGCTTTGTAAACAGTGAAAATGAAACACACAGAGGAAGAGATTCACCCAAGATCATGTAGGATGTTGCAGCATTTGAGCTTAGAAACATCTTCAGTGTCCCAGTTTTGTGCTTCATCTATTAATACACCAACGCTGTTTTTAACCCTCTTAAGTAGCCRCATTATTTGTAATTTACTTTACTAATAACTGATTTTCCAGTTGCTTCCATTTCTACCTTCGAAACAAAACTTAAAGTTGCTGTGTAACTTCATTCTCTTCCCCAGGCTTGCTAATAAAAGACCTCTGTATTTTGCATTTGTTATTGTTGAACATATGTGTCCTTGTAGCTCTTGTGATTAAGCAGCTGCGTAAATATAGCTCGCTGGTACTGTACCTTGGTTAAGAACTAGGTGTTACAACACAGGGTTTCCGGGGCATTACCTTGCTGACCTTTGAAGAAAGTGAACAAGCACGGTCTCTCCCTCTCCACTAGATGCTGAGTCAAGGCTTCTGCTTTCTAATCGAGATAGCATCTCTCATTACCTAAAGCCGGAAATTTAATTAATGGCTGCAAGCATCTGGGTGATGGCTATATTTACATCCTGGTGTACATGAGAGTAAGTAGCTATTGTGGAGATTGGGAGGTATGTTGGGAGCAGCTGTGTGAAGCTGGGCAACCCAACCGGTTGAATATCCAAAAGTAGCTTAACTGTAGAGAAAATGATGCTAAAGTGCAAGTCTCATATCCCAAAGGTGGCTGTGATTTCCCTCCGTAAAGAATGTAAGTGCTTTACCAATTCCAGGGTAAAGGTACTATCTAAACAAATGGTYGTATTAGTGGTTAAGAGGAATGGACTTTTTTCATACTTTTTTCTTAATCCAGTGTTCGAACTTAAAAGCCTAAAATTAGGGGCCCAGAAATGTGCTTAGGCATGTAGAAAATGAGGAGCTAAATGACCACAGTGCTGTGTCACTTCATTGAGTGCTTRGTAATTGACTTTTGCACCGATGGTGTATGAAGCAGAAGGGGCAGGGGCAGCCAAATGTGTTCATCTTTTAAAAAATGCCAGCGTCAGAAAGGTTAKCAACTCTAGAGCTGTGACCTCTTGCGAGGACACCACTCATTTTKCTCTAGATCTTCAAGATCTGTGCAAACGTCACCACATTTTGTATGCAAGATTTTGTTTCCCTCTCTCTTTGATATAAGTGTGCATAGATAGTTATCTTTAACTGTGCACACACGCATGCAAGCCAAGCTGGTTCGCTGAACACCAGCACAAACCATATGTGCATAAACCTGCAGTCTTTATTCAGGCAAAACTCCTGTTGATTTTTCCTTGCCTCTGTAAATTCCAGAGCCTCAGTCAGAATCTGGCAGTGTGCATTTGTTTGCCTTTATATCGTAATACAGATGGGCAATCCTTGTAATATGACTACATTTGTTTACCGATAGAAATGTGCAGAGCTGTGATAGGTTGCTACATAGGTAATTATTGATTCCTTTTTTTCTGCAACACTGGCTATGCTAAATACTCTGTTAGACCCATTTTTCAATTAGTCTCGTTCTGAACAACCTCTTTTCCTCTTTTTTATCCTGAAAATCTGTTGATAGCTGACAAAATGATGGTCTTTTATTTTGTAGGACTGTCTTAATCTGTGTCTAATTATGTATCTCACGTGTTGCAAAAGCAGTACTAGGGCTGGATTGCAGCTGCAGCCAGTTCAATTCCCACCTAGCCCTTTATTTGCATCTTGACAGTAGGATGGAGCTGGTTTTCCCCTCTTCCCCTATATACCGATTTCCTGTGAAATGTATATTTAGAAATTAAAACATGTATTCAATTTCGATCATAGAACTCAAAAAAAAAAAGATTAAGAAAAGAAACCCAAAATACAGAAGGAAAGACTTTACTAGAAAGTTCTGAGAGCAGATGTGCTCCTGGAAAGGACTAGGAGGTTTCCTGGCAGGACAGAGGGACTCAGGTCACCCTGCTGAGCCCTGGTGAGACCAGAGATTATCTGTGGCTGGTTCTTGCCTCTTGCAGATAAATTCGAGCGGGAAGAGGCTGGAGAGAAGGGCCAGGAGGGGAGAGCCTATCTCACGTGGAGCAGCATGCCTTATTTAGGTTCACAGAGAGAAGGCTGGCAGGGAATATAGCTTCTTTTCAAGTATATCAGGGGTGGAGGAGAAATGTTTAAGCTGAAAGACATTGTTGGCCAGCTAAAAAATGGATGTTGCCTGGTATGATTTACGTTTAGGCTGGAAATAAGAAGAAAGTTTCTGAGATGGGAGTTTTTGGAGAAGCTTTTCAGTAAGAGTGGTGGGAGCAGGATGATATTTGGTTGGTTTCTGGGCCAGATTGTATGTTTGCCTGAGATAAATGCAGATGAAATTCATGCTCCTGGGAGGCCCTACTAACCGTATGTAAGGGATGAGGGGGAGAGAGAAGAAAATGTATATAATGAAAATGAGTTTTGGGATTCAAGAGAGAATAAACTGGCCTAGTTTTTTCTAAATGACTGTCCCTGTACAGAGCTCGTGCTCGAATAAAGGAATAAGTTTATTTCAAGGCTGATGGTTAAGTGGCAAGAATGACTGTCCGAGGCCAAGGATACAGGGATACTTCCATCTGACATGAGTCTGTGCCAGTGCCAAAAGGGCTGATCCCATTTACTCTCCTTTCTCAAATTTGTTGCCAAGCCATTCCTCGTGTGGGTGTAAGTGTTCMTGTGGCCCTGCAGTGACCGGGATCAAAAGACTGACTTGAAGAAAGTTTGAACGCTCAAGGGGTGCTCCTTTTCCTGTGCACAGGCTGCAACTCCTCTTGCAGCTCCCTGGTGTTGGGCTGAGCTTGCCAATGCTCTGACCATGTTCCCACTGTTGGATAAGGAGCCCACCCAACATAAGGAATCATCTTTGGCTGGACTGAGGAGCTGATCTGACCTCTTCCGCAAGGACATGGTCATGGGGTCAGGTCAGGACTAGGGTGGAAGTCCTCAGTGGTGTTAGTGGGCGCAATGGGAAACTGTCTCCTCAGAGAAAGGGCTGCCTTAGGAGGTAGCTTCTCCAAACGTGTGGTATCACCTCCCTGCTCAAACTCAAAGCTGCCAGTACAAGTACATGTGCGTCGCTGGTGACCTGCTTCTAGCTGACTGATCTGGATTTGTCTAGACCCTGTGAACAGTGGAGTCTTCTTGGCTCTGGTCATTTGGACAGAAATGAATTAATCACAAGAGACCTAAAGGGCTGTAAGCTCCAGGCAGAGAACACCATGTCATAGTGCCAAGCAGTTGKGGATTGGAGGAGACAAGAACCATTTAGACTGTCTTTTCCAGCAAGAGAAAAATCAAATGTGGAATCAAAGCCTGAACCCCTTGTCTGAATCAGGTATATAAATTAAAATCCCTCATTGGAGAAGGCTGCAAAAGGCAGGTTTATCTTGGTTACAGTCATGTGGCAAGACAGAGGTCCTTCTGCACCCAAGCCTAGGCTGATGTTAAGGGCAGTGATGGTATAAAACCAAGTCATAGCAGTGGGCCTTCTTTGCCTTTGAGCTTGTGCAGGTCTTACTGGAAAAAAGGCCCTCAAACCCAAGAGGGGGAAGTTCATCCCAACAGAAGGATTATCTCCTATTCTGACCAATCTTAAATTCCCTCGACTTTGCTGCACATTCAGTTTGATTACCTGGGAAGCAATACCAGTGCTTCTGATTTCCAAACGTGGGCAGGCAGCAGTGGAAGGAGAAGGAGGTGGCCATCRCGGAGGTCAGCAGCAACAGCTGCTRCATCCAGACATTGCTTGGGATTTGGGATGGGAGGAGGCCYGGGGCTYGGTTCGTTTTGCAGTGGATGCTGGGGGCAGTAGTTGAGGGAGTTGAGGGCAGTTTTCCCAGGGTGAGAGGAGGGCAGGATACCCTGGGCTTGACAAGTTTGATGGTGTGGTCTGGATGTGTCCTTGGTGGTGAGGCCATTGGGAGGTCCACAGCCTGCTGCCCTGTGGTATGTGCAGGAGTGGGGTGTTGTGGCACGGGCTGGTCACCAGTGKTGGTCATGGGGAAATGGGGGAAGAAATGCCCTAATTGGGTATTGCCTCCTTCTACTCCGCTCTGGGAAACCATAGCCATGGCGGCGTGTCTGCTTCCCGCTTGCCTGGGCGTCTGGTCACTTCTCCCTGCTTCAAGAAATCAGACCACAGCATGGAGATGTGATTAAGGGTATTTCTCTGTGTTATTTTTAACATGAATGGTCATTTCTGGGTTTGAAAGATGTCTGTCTTTGGGGTTTTTTAGGTGGAATATTTMTGCCTATATATGAACGTAGACATATCTGTTTCATATAGAAGCCTTTTTTGCCCTCTTTTGTAGCTTATTGCCTTACAAAGTCATCTTGAGAGAGTGGGCTGTAAGGAAACCGACCCGGACGCGTTTTGTTCTTGGGAGTTTTTGTGGCAGCTCATGTGAAATGGTTCAGCGGCTCGTAGCGAGAGGTGTCGGGGCCGGGTGAGAAGGGAGCTCAGCACAAGTGATTCATAGCTGGGGTTTTCTCTYCCTTTTTGTTGTGTGAAGTTGCGGAGGTGTTTGGAGTTTTCTCCCCTTTCCCCCCCACCGCCTCCCCAATGACCCCTCCGAAATCTCTGTGAGAGGCCCCGTGCTGTGACTCAGCCCCGCTGGGAGACCCTTGGGGTATTTCCCCACCTCCCCCTGAGCTATTTCTCGGGTGAGAAAGTCCTCTGAGGCTTCGCCGCTCCGTTCCTGTAGCTCAGAAGACTTGGGCAAAGTGCAGTCAGTCAGCAAACGCAAAGGTCACGCGTGAAAAGGGTGTGAAAGAGTAAGCGTGATCTTTTAGGATTGTCTAGATTAAACAGATTTTGAAACAAGATGACTGTCTTTTCCTTTTATTAATTGTACAGTGAAAATGTTTGCAATTTAGTTGCTATCTGAGCTTTGTCAAAGCACGTTTAGGTAGGGAGCCTGCTCTGTCCTACAGGATCTCTTTACATCATACACACGGGCTGGTTGTGCTTCCTGCGCCTAGTGATTTTATGGACACCAACCCCAAACACCTCTTCTCCAAGCTCAAGAGTCCTGGGCTGTTTACCCGGTTTGCTGCCTGTGTTTTGACACGTGCTTCAATACCTATTGCTGAGCACTGCTTGTGACAGTGAAGTGATAAAACACAAACCCCAGAGCTACAATATTTTTTGTAAATCTGTAAAGTTCCAAAACAAAATCTGTGTCCTACAGTGCAGACTCTGCTGTAGTTGTTTGCTGTAGCATATACCGACGGGAAGAAGCATATATGGTTTRTTTAGTATAACATCACTGATATACCATGGTGATTCTCTTACAGTTGTCTTAATCCTTCTGATGTGTGTGTTGTTTTTTTTAATAACTCTTTAAGTTCAGTTTCTCGCTGCGGCTTTGAGTGCTGTCTTCCTGCATAGGTACTCTCACAGATGTGCTCTCTGTGCCTCCTTCATTTTACTCCTTATTAGCATGTTCTAATATTTTTTTCCTCCTCTTTTTTTTTTTTTCACAGATCTATCTGGAAAGTATGAACCGTGAGAACAGCTTACTCACTATTAGATAAGTATTATGGATGACTCATGCTAGAACGCTGATAGACATGCAGCTGACACGAATATACTGTTTTATAATAGCTGTAACACTACGCTGAGAGCCAGGAGTCTTAAACTCAACCCCCCCTCCCACATGCCCCCCTGGGTGCTTTTCCACTAACTTGCTTTGGTTCTCTGGCATCTTTTACTCCTCAGTTCAGCCATCTAAACATCTCATAGAAGAGCTTGTGCCACGCCTCTTGAGGGGGTACAGGGTATGGGGCAGCTCATCAACATTAGTAGATGGCATCTTCAAAGGGAAGATAGTGTTGAAAGGCTGCAGTATTGTAACTATTCTCCAGGTCAACATGCAATTTTTCTAGTTTTTAATGTATGCAGTTAGTGGCTTTCGTTGTTTCTTTTTTTTTTCTTTTTTTTTTCCAGAGCTATTACACTGCTCTTCCAGCTTGACAACCCAAAAGGTCCAGAAACAGGTAAGACAACTACTGTTTAAGCTGTTAAATTTGATACACTAAAGGCAAAATGCTGGCTGCAGCAAAGTCAGTGTAAAAAAACCCCATTGACTCAACTACAGTGAGAATTGTACCCAACGTGCTTGGACCCATTAAGCTGTCTGGAATAAATATGTTGGAGGCAGAAYGCGCAGACTCTCTGGAACCATACGTCTGAATGTGCCTCCGCTTCCAAAAACACCAGCGTTCTTTGAAGCTTCGCTCCAAATGAAACCAAATTAGGCCTACGTTATTTAAAGTCCATGTTTCGTTTATGAAAACACCAGTGAAATATTGAGTTTTATTTTCCCTGCTTTTCTGAAATAGAAGTATTCATTCATGCAAGCATGGTGCTGTGATATGCACAAGGCAGGAAACCTCAGTGCGGACAAGAGTGAGTGAAGTCAGTGTCACCCTTCAGCAGGAATTGTGGCCTGTCTTCCGTATGCCGCCTGTACAGTAGCTGGTTGTTCATGCCAAGAGCTCTTACACTTCTGTCTAATCCATTTTGTGCAGCGTTTGGTACAACGAGGCCTCCTGGAATGGCATTATCACTGCACAGACAGAGGTGATGAGACTGAAGAAGCAAAGGACAAGAGGGGAAAATGCATCCCGGGGTGATATTCACATGGAGGTATGGACTGCAGGAACCTCCTGGGGCAGTTAACTTGGCCATGTTGCAAGGAGACTGTCGGGGCAGGCAGACAGCATTTGAGGCATGCAAAGCTCTGTAAAGGAATTAAGGAAAATTGAGTCCAGAAGAGACATTTTAATGGGGAATACTGACGCAATTGATGTGCCAGGGATGACAGAGCATGCCTGGCTCTGATGGCCCCATACGAGGTGATACTGGGGCCAGCTGAGCTGCCCCTGCAGGACCACACACTTGCATATCAGGTCCTTCACTTCACACTGCTACTAAGCTGCTAAAGAAATTTGGTTTCCATTAAGATGCTGGACTGTGAACGTGAGCAGCTGTGACACAAACCTCACATGGCCTTTCACCAGCTCTGCTGTGGGTCAGGAGCTTCCAGTGGGCAGTGCTGCCATCATTTCCTCAGTGAACATAAAGCAAAGCCCCAGTGCCTATTCTGACTGGAGTATCCGTGCTTGTATCCTGACTGCATGATTTGGATCTCTGCATTTTAATACTTTCCTATCCTCACTTCGGGTATGTCCTTCAGGAAAAAAAAAAAAAAGGCTTTGAAGAGCTAATGAGTGCTCTTTACTATTGCTCAGTGGAAATACTTCTGGGGCTAGAGAAATGAAAGCCCCGGTCCCTTCTCTTTGCCCCTGTGTGTGCTCAGGTGTCAGGACTCCAGCTCAGCAGGCAGGTTCTGGTGCTTCCCCCTGAGCTGCCTTAACCATACGTATTCAAATAGACTGCTCAGGCGTGTCGCCTTGCTGTGGCATGTAGCAGGGGCTTTCCAGCCTTGCAGGCCATTATTAGTAAGTCACTTTTTACATGTGCCTTTTGGTTAGAGCTGTGAACTGCCAAGGAGTTCTAAAAACTGCTGCTCAGCCTTGTAAATAATAAACTTGCAAAAAATTTCCGAGAAGCGTAATGACTCCCCTAAATATATTTATTTTACATCTTTAGATACTCAGATATACTGAAAATTTCCTAAGCCCCGTAGAGGATATGCAGTTTTGCTGTCGTTTGGGAAGCTCGAGCAGGTAGCAGATAAAGATAAGGAGACAGCTGTTGGGGTTTTGCCTCTCTCTGTTTGAAAAAGGTAGATTTCGGGGAGTGTATTTCCGCGGTTTTGGTGACTAGGTAGAAGGGACGATCAGAATAGTTTGAATGACTTGCATAGTAAACTTCAAGATCGTGCCAGCTGTGTGACGAGATCTGGGATTACGTATCTCAGGGCRCCCAAAGTCCAAATAGGTTTTTAAATCACGCGGGTCATTTCACAAAAGATAATTACATTCCTGAGTTACTCAGTAATGCCTACAAATGTTACTCCAAATGGCTTATGAAGCACTTGAAGTCTCTAACTTCTGCCAGAGGTAAATGCACTACTGGGAACAAATTAGCTGTCCGTGCAGCATTTTCTTTCTTGGAATCTCATGGTGTGTTACCAAGATATACTCATACACACATTGTGAATGTACCACTCAAATCTGTGTGCGCTGACAACTATCCTTAGATGCATCTTGATGGAGCGGTTTAAGCCTTCGCTGCTCCCAGTTCCTACCTGCCCCACTGCCAGAAGGTAGCCCCCTGCTCAGGCTTGGTTGTAGGACAGGCTACGTATGTGTTTGGACCTTAACCACCACCCTTGGGACAGCTCTACGTGTCAGCACAAAGCCATCTCTGGTCACAGGGAGAGCTGGACCGTGAAGCTGGGAAGTCAAAATGTGAGCATATCCTGTTCTGCCTCCACTTGCTATAGAGATGAGGAATCAACCTCTGCCAACCTGCCAGCATGGGGATGATGACCTTGCAAAGGATAGTGGATGCAGGGATGTTGGTCCAGGTGCTGGACTGAAATCCTGGATTTGAGAGTGGAGTCCGGTTGTGGGTCAGGGCTGGCAGCTCCCTGAGCAGCACAATGCTCCTGCATGCTCCTGRTGTTGCTCACAGCACTCACTTCATGCTCCTGTGTATTGTGGTGGTAGAGATGGCGGTCTAGACAGCAGTGCAGGGGGAAGTATGCTCTTGGATATCTGCAGGGAGGGGCAGGTGCTGTCTGGGAGCTGCCGAGGAACTCTGGCATCAGGCAAGCATTTTACCAAAGCTGGTTGTGTGAGTTCTTCCCAGTTGCTTTTTGCTTCACTGCGTGGTGGAGAGGCACCAGTGGAACAACAGCTGGTATTTCTGCTTTGCCCAGAGATGCTGAAGTTAGTCTTTGTGAGCAGTTTTGCCTTCTGAAGGTGTCTGTTCCCATCTGACTAGTCAGTAAGCCTAGGTAGCATTCGCCTCACTGTATCCCCAGTGTAGGTGTCTGCACAGGTGCTAGCTATTTGGCTGCCCTCACAGTCAGTGGAGATCTAGCCAGTGTTGTCAGTGGGTTTAAGGTGAGACTGAGCTGATGAATGATGAGAAAAATTACACCTTCAGCTTCACAGACTGTGTTGGTAAACTCTTCACCAGTTACCAAAGGAGCCTAAGCCGACTTGTTCAGACGCAGACGCCAATGCTGCAAACACCTTCCTTTAATCAGATGTGTCATACCCTAGCCATCTAAGTTAGACAAGATACAAGATGCATACATTTTAGGTGGCTATAAGGAAGGTGAGATGAATTCTATGCCTGCTATAACAATGCTCATGCCCCGAGTTGTGGTAGTTTCTTCCACGAGTATTTTTCAAGCAGGTTCTGTGAGCCTCTCTTGCAGCAGGACTTAATTTCCATGCATTTCTGGAGAAGAAGAAAATCAGACCAAGCCCAGCTCAGGGAAGGGAAAATAAAAGTCCTATAAGGCAGCAGTAATTCAGAGGTAACTGTGTCAGTCACAGGCTCTGCACCCGCTGCAGCTGTGATACGGGAGGTGAGGAGGGAGCAAGGGTAGATATTCCGCCAAGTCTTCAGGGCGTATCATGAGGATCATCTAGTCAGGGAAGAGGCTTCTAATGCGGAATATTACTTGAAGTATTTGTGAGGGAGGGAGGCTAAAGGTAAATACTTTCCTCTTTCCCCAAGATTTAATTAGTTTTATGGTAAAGGTTGCTTTGGGTCTTGGCTCAAGTGTTCCATAATTTAAGATTTGTCATTTTGGTCTGGTTTAATGACTCTTAGTACCTAAGTCATACAGAATAGGTCCCCAGGTGTTGTATCATGTCTGGGCAAATTGTGCTGTGCAAGCGTCACAGAATGCTTGGATGAAATCACAGTGGTCTATGGCAAACAGGCTAATCGGTGGACATCTAAGTTGCAAAGCAGACCTCAGTAAATTTGAAGTGTATTTTAAACAATGCCAATTTTATATGATGGCTTCAGGGGGAAATCATGCAATGGATGGGAAGTCAGCAGATGAATAGTCAGCACTTACTGTGATGAAAGAAAAGTGACAGGCTCAAAGTRCGCTCTGAACTCTCACCCCCGCACACATCATCGTCCAAGTATTAGACCATCTATTAAAACACCATACATAGTCATTTCTGCTCCTTCTCCTGGTTGGTCACACAGTTTTGCTCTGCAGCCATCAGTGTGGCACAGAAATGCCTGTTGCCTAAATTAAATCACCGTAGCAAGAGCCTTAGTGGACTTCAGGAGACTCACCACGATGAAGGAATACATTCAGGAGTGCTGTGAAGTATCTCCTTGACTGATTGATTCAGCATGTTTTCACCTTGGGCAAGATCACAACCACCTCAGTGCCTGTTGCCTAGACCAGAGCAGGGTCTCGGGAGATGAATCACCATCCTCCTTGGCAGTTAGGAGGTGGGAGGAACTCAAGGCCTCTCGTAAGTTGGTAATGAAATTCCCATCACCTTCTGGTGGAGCTGGTGTTTGCCCAGTGAGATGTCTTGGCTTTGGCTCTGAGGAAACGTGTGCGTGCAAAAGTGCAAGGAAAGTATAAATCTGTGTGTTGTCTCCGTCTTGCTAGTGAAAAATTAACAGGGAAGAGTTTTGGCAATTTTAGCGTTGTATGGCTGCAACATAGTTAACTGCAGCTCCCCAAGTACAAGTGAAGGCAATGCTAATAGCCCTGGTGACCTTGGTGGTCCTGCCCTTCTGTGAGGATAGCAGAAGGACTTCCAGCCTGTGCACGTAGAGCTGTCCGCAGTTAAGCCCTCTCACAACTTTCTCCCCCTTGAGCTTCCAGTTGCTCCTGGGCAAGTACAGAGCAGTCACTGGAACACAGTGGAGGATGAGCACGCTCCAAAGCCACCAGCTCACGTCTGCTTTGGAGCGTGGTTGGGACAGTGGCTGGAGAAGTGCCCTGCCTCAGATCGCCTTGCCTTCCTTTGGCAAGCCAGGATTATGGGCAGGGCTCTGGCGTGCCCTCACGTTGGGGCAACGCTTTGGTGTGTAGTGATGGAGAGGAGGACGGCCTCCAGTCCCGCTCCTCGCCGGTGCGGGGTCCGAGCTSGGCGCCGCTCAGAGGGGCCGCGGCGGCTCCAGCCTTTCACTCGCAGCCCAGCCCCGCTGCCGGGCTGCGTGGGACGGAGCCCAGCGTGCGTATTGTGTCGGAAGAGGGACGTGTGCTGTGGGGGCAGCCGCCTCCGCTGCGTTGTTGGCCCGTTCAAGGTTTGTAAAGGTTTCTCTGTCCTCCTTGGCTGCGATTTGCATTTTGCTGTGCTGTGGTTTCCCTCTGGGGGGAGAGGGGGAGAAGCAGCGCCCAGCTACTGATTTTTATATTTACGTCACCGTAAGCCACATCAGCTCAGTCATCCTCTTTTGAGAAGCAAGGRCCATTTACTCGCTGAGTGAATGCCATCATTTTATGATGATTATAATTCTATATATTGACTGGTTGCGGCGTGACAGAATTGAGGGGACGTCACAGGGTAGCACTCAATGCTGCCGACTCGGAAAGAGAGGCAAAGGACTCCTTTCCTTATGCTCTGGTCGTCTGCATTGATTTCTTCACATTGGAAAGGCCAACGGTCAGGGAAGGAGGAGGCCACTGGAGCTATGGGCGATCAGAAGGGGGGGGATAAGTAAATAAAGCATTCCAGCTGCAGCAAAAGGATTACGTTAGGGAGCCAGGTCTGGCAGCGGAAGAGATGAGAGAGGGTTTCATCCTGCTTCTGACTCGGCCAGGAGGACCCCCATCCTGCTTTAAAAAAACAGCCCTTCCCACCCCTTTTTGCCCTCGCTATTTCCGCCTTGCGCATACCAGCCTATCCTGGGAAGCGGCTCGCAGGGGCTGGTCTGTGTAATTCTTGAGTGCGGATGCCAGTGGGCTTGGAGCTGCTACTATTAAAGCTGTGTAGGGTATATTTTTGCATTCCTGATAATGTGCTGTCAAGCCTGCTTCGTGCCAGGAATACCAATGAGGAAAGGGAGCGGGGCTTGCTGGGCTGCAAGGAAAATCACGGGGAATGTTTGGCATGCGGAGCCAGAGGAGGGACGAGGTGGGCAGCCGGGGAGGTAGGCTGAGAGCAGCCCTGCGCTCCCCAAGCCGCAAGACTTGGACGTGTCAAGCAGCCTCYGCAAGCGAGAGCATGGACAGGGCTCTGATACCATACCACAGGGTCACCTGGCTCCGCTTGGGGGGCTGGAGGGGGTTGAAAGTCTCATTAGTTACTTGTGCAGTTACCCTCGTTGTGGGGAAGGCCAGAGAAGTCTCCTTGCCACCTTCTTACACTTCAGGAACATGCTGAAGGTGGTTTATTACGGGTGAGGGTCAAGACTGCTTTTTAAGCAATGGAGAGTGAGAACAGTGTCTGACTGCTTTTTGTTGTAACCCTTTTTTTCCGCTTGCCCTAACAGTTGCTGCGTGTAGCAGACTTGCCTCTCTGCGTGTTCACAAGCACATTTGTAAGTACATATAAAAATGCACAGGCCATTTATTATCTGCTGAAGTCTGTACGCTCAGGACTCTAGGGAGTTGTGTAGCACTTCTATTGAGAAAACTTTCTGCCCCAGAAACCCAAGTTCAAAATACCACCAAGCAATTGCACGATTGTATTGTGTCAGCCTGGATAAGCCTGGTTATGGCAYGCTGATTCAGTGTAGATGAGAAGAGCTGAAGAGCTACTGTTACTCTGATGGGAGATATTGAAAGGCATGTCCAAATAAGCATGATTTTCCATTTCACATTTCCACTACCGTGAAGCACACATGCATGAATGAAATGGTGCCGCTTYGTAAGCATCTTTTGGACCTGACTGTCCTCACCAGTCTGTGCTGTTTCAAAACGACTGCATAGTGTGCTGGGTGGATATCCTACCATGCAATGCTTTACCACTAACATTTATATGTTACGCAACATTCCTTGCAGTACTGTGGGCTGCTTGCCTGAAGCAGGTGAGATTTTGGGAGCATGGGATATTATCAAGTACAGTCCTTGCTTACTTTCTTGCTTCCTTCAAATGTGCCTAGGTTTGGGGAGCTGGCATCTTCTGCCAGGTCATGAGAGAAGCACAGCAAGGGCAGCTAAAGTCCCTTAGCACTCATGGTGATTAAAATAGGAAGCCTATTCCAGTTCAATCTGGCAGACATGTAGTTTTGAGTAGCTTTGGATGAGTGAAGAAACAGCCGCTGGCATAACTGCCATGCTGCTGTGGSGATGCTGTAAAAGGAGAAAGTGAAAGCAGTCAGGCAGTTAATTCAGCCTCTTATTTTCCTGGACTGGCTGCTGCTTCTGGAGGCCAACGGCCATGACAGTATTGGAGAACTGGGGTGATGTGCACTGGGGTGAGTGATCCTCCTCCGGTGCAGTTTTGACAGTGAGCTCTGGCTGCGCTCTTTTCTGGGTCTCATCATCCTGTGTCCCTTTTTAGATGATCTCTGATGCTGAGGGGATACAGGAGGTGGTTCTGCCATCTGGACAGGTTTTAGGGTGGCAGCAGAGTTCCCCAATACAASGTGAATTCTTCCTGGCTGCTGCTGCTGAGGTTGAGCAGTTAAAGTGACAAAGCCTGGCCTCAGTATTGCAAGTCTGTAAATGTATCATGAACAAGGAGGAAGCAAAGCACCTGAAGGCACAGCAGCATCATATCGTGTCACCCAGCACAGATTGTCCAAAGCAGGCAACAACCCAAGCCAATGGGTCCCTGCAGTGCCCATGTCATGCAGATACGGACTTGGCAACCTGGATGTTGGTTCTGTAGCAGACATGGGCAGAGCTACTTCTGAATATCTCCAGACTGCTCGCTGCCACGCTCTGAGCCCTGAGAACAGCATAGCATGCACAGACTGTGGTGCAGACTTGATCTACAGCCACACATTCAAAGGGGTAGGCTGAAATTTAAATGAGAGGGTGGGTTGCTGGCTGCAGTGGAATAAAACCGAAGGCATAAGAGTGATCTTGAGTGCTGTCTGATTTCTTCCTCTTTCCCCTCACAACCTTTTATTTTTCTTTGCTTTTGGAGCTGCAGCCTCAAAACAGCCTAGAACTAAACCCCATGTCATAACGGTTAGTCATCTGAAAGTGTGGAGCCAGCGCTCAGCAGCTGCTAAAATAACAGAACTGAAGTGGAGAATAAAAAGTGAGACAGTGATTAAGACTGATTTCCTGTTGCAGCCTCATATGGCTCACTCTGGTTGTAAACGTTGGGCCATTGATACTAGTAGTGTGAAACGTTTCTAAGCATTGACCTTGGGCTGATGGAATCAGTCGTATACTATCCTGTGCTGCTTAGTTATTTGAGTACTTTGTAGACATCAGTGAGTGTGCTGTGCAGTACCCAAGGAAATGATGATGATCCCATTGTATGAAGGCTGAAAGTGTAGCAAGGCTATGCAGAATGTCTCTGGCTGAGTCTCATTTCGAACCAGATTTCAGGCTGACCTGAAACCCAGGCCAGCCACAGGGCCAACTGAAGTTTGTTACTTAGTTGTATCTAGAGTTGCTGAAGGAGATGGTGCACAGGATTAGGGTCATTGATCCTCTGCATTTTCTTCCTATGTCAATAAATTGCTTTAGACCCKCCACCTAGAACTGCACAGGAAGAAAATGCAAGAGATAAAAATTGGTGAAGTAATGGTGAAACTCTCTAGATGATGTTATTTGCTCTGAAGGCATGTGGTTTGTTCATTTGTCTATAAAAGTTGGGTCCTTTTGGTCCATGAATGTCTTAAAAGGGCATGTGTGTCAGAATTTGCTTGGTTTATCTTTTTGTCTTGTTTATCCTACAAGTTTTTGGAGAAAACATCTGAGTACAAAGGAGAGGTTGAACTGATTGTTGTTCCTCTGAGGTCATTATTATGCAATACATTTTTGTTGGTGCCATAACCAGCTTCTGGTTTCTTTTTTACCCTGGAATTGCAAATCACTGCCCTCTTGTGTGTGCTCTAACAACTGGGTGGCTCATGTTGTAGATCAGGTTTGAACCTTGATGTGTTTCAGTAGTCCAGTTTACAGCATTGTAAGCTATACCTTTCTGATGGCTAAGGGAACGGTGACATACAACTCCGAGATGAGAGTTTCCTGTGCTAGCTTGTCTGTCGGAGAAAGCCCATTGCATAACCCCGCTGTTCGTCTGCAGACTGGTCAGAATCATGGCTGCAGTGTTATTTGCTGTGCACTTTATGATAACCAGTCTGATTATCTTGGCAGAGAAGCAGCTGAATGAGTTACTGTTGAAGGTTATGGCAGGTAGAGGGAAGGAGGAGAATGGAGAGAAGAAGGGATGTGGTTCTTGTCTGTGTGCAAAGCATGTGAAATTGGCTGCTTCTTGCATTTTTACAATAGATGCCACAGCTTCTTCCCCAGTCTGTGCCCACCACCACAGTTGTAGCCGGTTGGCTTGAGCTGGGCTAGACTTGACATGTGGGGACCAGGGAGTTGTGTTGCCACGGGGCAGCTGATGGGCTGCAATGTTGAGGCTCGCAGGACTCAGACTTGGGTGTCTGTTGTGGTCCCTCTGCTATCACAMGGCCCAAGAAATGCCTGCCCATTGCAGGAATTAATCCATTGCACTGGGCACACCCCCTACTGTGTATCTTACAAGGAGCCATTTGTGAGTGTGAGGAGAAGCAGATGAGCAGAGTTTTTGAAGCCCACCTCTATAATTTCAATTGCCCTCCAGATTTGTCCAGCCTGAGGAGCTGCAGGAGAGATATTGATCTTGTCTGACAGCACTGAAGATTTTTTTTAAACTTTTGTACCCCTCAGCAAAGTGCCTCCAGTTTCTTTCTGACTTTGAAAGTCATAACAGCTCCCTCATCTATTCAGGCACTAAAACTACCCTATTTTCTCTCTATCCTTTGCTGCACAAAGGGCAGTTATCAYTGAATTCAGCAATTTGCCATTGCTTGAAATTCAGTGCCTCACGTTGTTGATCCATTCTTGCTCCTCATCTCTCCCAGCTCTTGAGATCACAAGCTTCTCCTCCCAGACAGACTCCAACTTTGCATTCGTACAGCACCTAGCATGACAGGCACTCTGGCTGAACAGAGCTTTGTAGTACAGATGCCAAGTTTGTGGAACCAATGACCACTCATAAATACTGGCTGCATCTTGATAGCCATATCTCACCTAGAAGAGAAGAGCAGAATAATGCCATTTTCGATCAGAAGCACATAGTGGCCTTGTTTTTGAGGGCAGAATCTGGGGATTACTGCTGGGATCACCAGCAATAAATGTGCTGATCATAACTGATCTGTAGTTATTAAAGACATGTAAATTCTACATTTCTCACAGAGCAGACCAAGGTGCAGGAAAGGGTTTGGCAGTGATCGTGTCAGTGATGGTGTGCTGATTCACAGCAGCCAAAGTAATTTCCCTAAATTGGTATCATCTACTCCCATTTCTTTCCTCTGATCCAAGAGTATTTTTCTACCTGAGTGCAGCCTGAGGCATGCTTGTCTCACGTGGAAGAAAAGAAGGGGGCAGAAGGGGGAGATCCCTCTGAGCCTGATAGAACGTGGCACATCATCATGACTATGTGAGCAGGAGGAGCTTGGTTACAGAGAAATGACTTTTTCCATTCCCAGAGAGAGTCTTGTAACATCCACTACCATGAGGGAGAGTGATATTTTACGCTCTCCCTGGGCCTTTCATCCCAGAGGAGTTCAAAGTGCTTTTCAGGCTGCTTTCATATTGCTCAGAAAGGGATGATCAAGAGGTTTTGCATGGAATGCCCTTCCCTGCCAGAGCAGCAGCAGCTACTGCTGCAGATGTCGCGCTGCCAGCCGCAGGAATTCCTTCCAATCACTCTTGAAATGAGCTACTTCTACTGATGAGCAAAACAGCCATGTAGCAACAACACAATATGTCGTCATTTTYGAAGTCAGAAGGAAGCTGCCCAGGATTATTTTTAGTATTTTAGGAATGGTTTCTGGGGGAGTTGGGTTAAAGGAGAGGAAATAGCAGAGATACCAAAAAGTAAACAACTGTTTTTAGAGTAGAGAGTCCAAGGATGTCTTAGAGGTGGTAGCAGATAACGGGCTGTATATGAGTTTGCAGTGCAAAATGCTGTCATCTTTGCCAGAGAGTTCTTGCATATCAAACAAAGACGGAAACAACACTTTAAACATAGCCTTGATCTGGTGACACCTGGAATATTTTGCAGTTCTAGTTCCCTAGCCCAGGAAGGATATAGAAGAACTAAAGGATATGAAAAAGACAACAAGGATCAGAGGATGTGTCAGGTGTGTTCTTCTGGGGCAATCCAAGTGTCTTTAATTAAACTGCCACAGCCACAAATAGGAATTTTGCTGGAGCATGTGAGTCACAGCATAGAAAACGTAACAGGCAGTGATACAATCCTGCCTTCCAGTCAGTGGTCTAAGGAAGGAGAGGAAGGATTGGAATAGCTTGTTTAAGAAGGAGCATCTGCTGCTGTGAAGAAGCAGAACAAGTCAGACAGAGAAGGTCCCAGTATGTGCAGTCCCACCTCAGAAGAAGGCAGACTTGGGAAGCTTGTGGGACATATCCACACAGTCACTGAGGAGGTGAGCTGCCAACGGTGAGCTCCTCGCCTTTATTTGCAGCGAGGGTGAGACGAGAGCACCCTTGCAGTCTAGTAGCATGGCATAGCCAAAACACGGCAACTCTTTCAGTCACCCAGCTCACGTGACCAAGTCCATTAGACAACTCTCACATGTRGAGGAGCTCAGGAGCTATGGGGGGCTGTGCAGCTGGAGGAGGACCTGGCCTAGGYGAACAGTCTCTGCAAGGCCAGTGGGACTGCCTGGTGCTTTCTTGCTTTACTCAGCCAGGTGTTGGAAGATTGTGTTCACCCTTGAACTCTGTCCAGCACATCCTAAGTGCGACGGGCCATGCTTTGATGTACATTTCTTTCACCAGCTATGGCTGCTTAAGTCCTTGGCTTACGCTTTCCTGCTTCTCATACTTGCCCCTTGCTGTGGTTATTTGTGAGAACTGAACCAGGGAATTGATCCCGCTTAAAAATAATCTAGTATGCAGGCAAGCCCAAGCAATGGTTATCCTGTATTGGTTAATTCTGTACTGCGTTCAGAGGTACTGAAAGAGGCGACACAAGGGCCAGGGGACTGAAGCGTGTGCTCACATAGGGTGTGAGCTGGTCCTGCCACCCAAAGAACCGTGCGTTAAGCCAGGCGTCAAGTCCCTGGGGCTGTCTCCAAGAGAGAATGCTGTCGGAAGGAGGAGATGAGGCGGGCATGCTGTTTACACATGCACGCTTGCCGAGCATGCATTGAGAATAGCAAATGTCAACAGCAGAGCCAAAAGTCCATTGGCTTGTATTTAACTCTGTTTACAGTGCCTGTGAGTAGACAGAAAAGGTCATTTTATTTAGGAGGAGGAGAGGAGAAGAGGGGCATAAACATGGAAGCCACGTGGGCTTGTCACGTTCCCTCAAGAAAGAAAAGCATCTCTGTGATGATGGGCGAGCAAGAGGGAAATAACCCAGAGATGAAAACCAGCTTGCCCCTTAGCAACCCTCTCTCTTCATCTCTACTTTTGTGTATCTCTTCACTGCCAAGAGTAGGGAATAAAACAACCAGGGGAAAAAAAGCACTGAGATGGGTTTTGAATGGATGCCAAGGTTGATTTAATTAGATGTATTGAATTCGTTAACTTTTGAACGACGTGTCTGCCGCGCAGCACAAATTATAAGTTGCGAGCAGCGACGGCAGCACAGTACCAACCTGCCAAAAGGTTCAGCAAAGCAGAAAGATTGACCTACTTTTATCAGATCTGAAGGGAGCGCAGATGAATGCCCTCCTCCCGCCGTCGCTGAGCTTCCTTTTTGTCTCTCTGCTCTCCGGAGTGCTGCCTCCGCTGTGAATCCCTCCGTGAAAAGGAGCGCTCTCCTCCTTCACTTGGGGGGTGTCATGGAGCCCTGCAGTCACACTTGAGCTTGTACACAAATACAGGGCTGTGTATGTGAGACAGCTTACTCTGAGAAAGGGCTCTTGCTTTATATAGGGACTGCTAGCTCCTAGCTGAAACTGATTTTCTGCTTCTCTCACCTATTGCACCCTTAAAAAATTATTCTAGTATTTTCCAATAAYAGACCTAAATGCTATTACAGCTGATAAGGGTGACAAATTCATCCATGATTTTGGGTGATGAAGGGTGACARAATCACCATGGTAACCTACAGGAATTACTCTTAGCTGTCGATATGTCTCTCCTCTCTTCTTTAGTGTATGCCCATGTATGGTTTTGGTGAAAGACTTGCCTTGGAATTATCTATCTCTGTAGGATGATCAGCRGCAGAGCCCTGGGCTGAGGTCTAGAAGATTTGGCTCCTTTGTAGTTTTGCCCTTGATCTGCTCCATTAGCCTGAACAAGATGCTTTAYTGCTGTGCACCTCTCTCCTGTTGCCTTGCCTATGCAGCTTGTGGGCCCTTCAGAACCAGGAGTGCTCCACATCGCACCTTGCTGCAAGTCCTCGTCTCAGTTGTATGCAGTGGTAGTGTAGATTACATCTGTAAAGAATTTATCAGGAGGTGAGAAGAGGCATATAAAAAATTCCTTTYCAACTGAATTTCATAAAGGTTATCAGAAGGAATCGCCTTGTTTGTGCTCTTAGCCTCACTGTATTGTTTGTGGTACTATTGTGCAGATTTCTGCCAAGACCTGGGGTCCTCTCTGCAGAGAGCAATTACGGTATCTCTGTGAGGTCTGTGTGGTACCTCCCAGACAGGTAACCTCCCAGCTAGAGAGACTTGAACAACTGAATTACATCCAGATGTTCTGCCTCCTGTACCAGTCACGAGTCTTACTCCTTACATTCATTTGCCAGTCTTTTCATCAGAGGCATTATTCATTAGTGCTGATGCAAAAAAAGTGCCCTATAGAGTATAAAACATCCATCAAGTGGTACGGAGAGAACATGGATCTCATGAGCTACTGATCTGACAGTGTTGGTCTTGTGGTAGTGAATGTTTGTCAAGACTTTCAGAGACAAAAGAGAGCAACAGAGAAGTTTGTGAAATACTATAGATATAACTGCTGTATGAAACTGGTCTAAGTTGGGTTGAAGATCTTCATGTGATTAATTTAGGTTCTGTGCAGGAACTTATGGATGTGGGAGAGAAGCTGTCTGGTTAGACACACCAGCAGGTTCCCCTAATGTTTGTATGATTAGCATTAATCCCATGATGATAATACCAGGATTACCTCACAAATTGTAATACTGGTCACCTAACATGACTGCGAATTTGCTATTTCAATTGGGAAATTGAGACAAAGCAGTGTTAGGGAACTTGTCCGAGGTCACACAGAGGACACAACTGGGTCATTTCCCACTACCAAAGTGCTGGGTTTTTCCTCTTCCTRCCACTAGCATGGTTTCTTCTGAACCTGCAGCATCTCACAGCTATTTGAGAGGGGGAGATGAAGGGAGAGATATTATTGCACTGAGCAACATCTGGAAATTATAGTAGAAGAAGAAAGGGCAGACAGAAGGACCCAGCTGTCTACTTCTACAGAGGTAACTTCTTCTGGTAGTTTCGAGGCTACCTTGAGGATTCATGATTCAGCTTTCAAATTGGTTGTTGATAGTTAGGATGTTTTCATTTTGACTTCATCTGTTGACAAGGCAGTAAGAGCCCTGAGAAGACTCGTATCTCTCCATCAGGTATGACTAATTGTATTGGGACAGCCGTATGTGCGATAACAGTTCTGTTTTTCTCTAGAAGAGCTCCATTACAGACTGCCTGGTAGCCGAGCCTCCTCGAGTGTTTTTGCAGGAGTTTTGCTGATTGTGCAGCCCAGATAACTTATAAGTGAGCAAACATGGAAAGGATTGAATAGTCAGCCCAGTATGCGAGATGCTCAAAAACCAGAATCAGACTTATTTTACCACTTGTCTGAACCAAGCTTTTAACCATGCGTTGTCAGAGCTCTTCAGGAAACGATCTCATCTGAGACGCCTCACCTTGCAATGAAGCGTCMTCTTTTAGGAAAAACCACTAGGACTCTGTGAAATGCCAGGGCCTGAGTCTAGACTCTAGTTACTGCTGCCTCTGCAGTTCACTGTTCTTTGTTCTCCCCTTCTTCTCTTTGGAGATCAAAAATCAGTCCATACAAAATACATATATTTTTTAAACAAGGACAAACAATGTGATTTTACTTAGTCTTGTGCCCAAAAAGGCTTGCGTGTAGCAGAAATGATAAACACTTTCTGTGCATGTTCTCTGCTGTTAGGTCCTGTTTATGCAGGAACCTAGTGGTTTTCCTTTTGATGCAACCTGAGAGCTGAATTTAAACCTATTGTAGTTAAACAGTTTGGCCCCCTGCTTCCCAGGGTAACACTATATGTGAGAATGAAGGTYGTGCTTATGTCTCTGAACAAGTGTATGAGCCCAGATGTGCAGCTGACTTCAAGATATCAGTTCAACTGATCAAATTTCTTTATACAGCAAATGCTTCAATTTGCAACTATTTCACTTGGCAGGGTTTAATCTTTCTCTTGATTATAACATAAAACTCTGTATAAGAGGCTACACATATTGAAAGCCTTGCTTTTGTTTGATGGAAGTGATTGCTCCTTGAGGAGGAGCAATCTGGAAGTTGATGTCCGGAAGTTCTGGAAGTTGAAAGCCTGCATGTGGCAGTCCATCAAGCATACTCAAATACCAGAGATCTCAACCATTGTTGTGCCCCTTTTTCATGRGAAGAGATGATAGGTTTTCCTGCCTCCAGGACAGCACCCTCCTCTGACTTAGGAACTGAAGACTACTTCCATTACAATACCTGAGTTGGACTGTAATTTATAATTGAGTGTTAGAGGAATTAGTCAGTAGAAAGTCAGAAGCCTCCAGGGTAATTCATCAGGAGGTAGTCAGTGCTAATATGCTGAGAATGGTGAGTTCCCATGGTAAATTCACCAAAGGACAACTTCATTTTTCCTCTTCTCTTCTTGTTACGTTGGTTTTCTTGTTTGTTCCTAGAGGACTGGAATTATCTAAGGAGAGGTAGGCTCCAGGCACCTGAACAGAGAGGCAAAACTCAAGACGTAAACTTGGAGCAGATCATGTCATGGCAACTGTACGTATAAATAAGGAAGCTGCACTTCTGAAAGGGTGAGAAACCTCTAGATACTGGGAGAGGGTACTTGAAATTATGACCTTTCCCTATCCAGGGTGAGTTTTCCACAGATGAGACACTCCTTGCAGGGATTATTTAATGGGTGTGCAGCTTTATAATAAGGATGCATGGTTTAACCAGCTTAAGTGTCCTTTGCCTACAAAAATCATTCCTTTACTCTCCTTTACTATTCTCAGGAACCTTTCAAAATTCTAGTCAAAATGATAAAAAGAAAAGTACAGAAGAGGAGCTGTCCAAGAAACTCCTTTGAGAACAGTGGTTTTAAATCTGAGAAATATGGAGGTTAGGCTTTGAGAGGTGAAATTCATACAGCAGATGTTGGTGTTTACTGTTTTATAGCAGAGTTGGCAGGAGGAGCATGTACCTTGCATTTCTGCAACTCAAATCCATAGCCTAACATTTTAGCTTAATCTGTCTGTGAAGAAAGGCTAGTAGTAATCCCACCCTCTGGATGCTGGGGAGCAAGGGCATGGGCACACAGGCCCATTTTCCATCCCATCTTCCAGCTGGATCCARCTGGACCAGCTAAGGCTAATATTGCCGTAGTAGGATCTAGCACAACTTGTCTGTCAAAGCCCTGTCCCTGTCCTTTGTTCAGCTCTTTTTATTCAGACACAGTGGTGGCATTTTGGAAGGGAACATTTGATGTCCTTTGCCATAAGTGTTGCCATCACGGAGGGCCRCAGCAGGAATGACCTGTCAGTGGTCAGGGTAATTCCCCTTGCTCCTGCCGGCTGCACTCGGATGTACTGAGGGAAGAAAAAAGGCATGTTAGATGCTAATTAAGGTCTAAAAATGATGGCTGTGCAAAGTCCGTCCTTGTTTTGACTCCAAGGAGCTGCTGCACACAACGCCTTCACAGATTTTCCTTAACAGGCTCCTTTTCACTTTTTCCAGGGACTTGCACTGTACTTCATTTCAGACAGATCCAGTGAATTAACATATTGTTGCTGCTGCTTGGGTAATTGCATGCCCAGGTTCTACTCTGCTCCTGCACAGTCTTCCCTGCTTCCCAAACAGAAAGCATCCTTCACCTCCATCAAACAAGGCTGCAAAGTTTTGCTCTGAGACCTTGCTCAAAGGAAGAAGGTATGGGAGGGCAGAAAGAAGAGGGGGACACTGTTTCCAAAGGTATTTCTGGCTTCAAAACCTCACTTATAAGGAAGAGGAGGTAGAATTTTTAATTTCTTTTTCTTGCATCTTTTTTTTTTTTTTTTTTTTTTTTTT